>NC_064822.1:93609322-94234322 GCF_024166365.1 Elephas maximus indicus
AAAAGCAACACAGATTGTTTCAAACTCTTTATGAAAGCATACAAACGAAAGAGCAGTGTTTGACACATGTGTTTCCTCCACAGTGATGTTAACACCAAGCTAATGAGGAGGGTGTTTCATTCCAACAGATGCAAAACTACTCAGAAAAACTGACAGCTGTTTTATACAGCGTACTTAGAATCTCAGGGGTGGGGAGATGAGGGGAATGAATCCTTCAGTACTTTTCTGTTAAGGATGCCATATTTTTCCATAAAGTTTCATGGAAAATCTAATATTTTCAGGATAAACAATTCTTCCACAGTTTCTTTTGATCATGGGTTACAAAATATTTAACAAATTAGAAATCTCATCGCTTGTGCATAAAAAGGCAGGCATGAAAGAGAGTAGTACAAAAATGACTAGCTAGGCAATTTTGTGGTAAGGATAGAAAAATAAAAATTATTCCACAAATTTTATGAGAAAGTTTTTTAAAGCCAAGTTTAGGCATTTTAATTACATTTGTAATATCATTAAAGGTTTTTTAATCCCCAAATATTTTCCTTTGGTGTACACTTGTTTAGGATATAAATATGAAACTTTTTCATGGATTTGTTAAACTTTCTCCATTACATTTTGCTTTGGTAAAAATCAGTCTGGGTGGCATAAATAGTTAAGCAGTCTACTATTAACTGAAAGATTGGCAGTTAGAACCCACCCACAGGTGCCTCGGAAGAAAGCCCTGGCGATCTGCTTCCAAAAAGGTCACAGCCTTGAAAAACCTATGAAGCACAGTTCAACTCTGCAAGAGGTGGGGTCGCCATTGATCAGAATCAACTTGATGGCAACTATTAAAAAATCAGTCTGTACAAAGTTGATTTACGTGATTAAAAAATTGTCAATACAGAGAATGATCAAGTCTAGCAGTATAAATAATGGAGAGAATAGGGTCTTTAGAATGAGACAGAGATTCAAATCCAAGTTGCACCATTTAATAGTTGTACTAATTTGGGAACACACCCAGAGGTACATTGGAAGACAGGCCTGGCAATCTACTTCTGAAAGGTCACGGCCTTGAAAACCCTATTGAGCAGTTCCACTGTACACACATGGGGTCACCGTGAGTTGGATCAACTCAGTGACAACTAGCGACGATAATTTGGGAAAATGACTTAGCATTTCTGACTTCCAGTTCACTCATCTCTGAAATGTTCATGATAGAATTGCTACTGAGGGTCATTCAGATATCTGACATTTAGCAGCGGCGCACCATAACTACTGCCTTCCTGTTCATCACAAATTTTGTTGAACAAATGCTGTGGCTCCACAGTTGGTTACAACTGGTTTTACAGTGTGATGGTTAATTTTACGTGTCAGCTTGGCTAGGCTATGGTGCCCATTTGTGTAATCAAACGCTAGTATAGATGTTGCTATAAAGGTATTTACACATGATTAACATTTCAATCAGTTGATCTTAAGTAAAGTAGATGACCCCCCATAATGTAGGTAGGCCTCATCCAATCAGTTGAAGGCCTTAAAAGAAAAAACTGAGGTTTCCCAAGGGAGGAAGAATTCTGCCTCAAGACTGTAACATAGACATACTGCTAGAGTTTCCAGCCCCGCTGCCTGCCCTATGATTTTGGACTTATCAGCCCCCAAAATCACATAAGCCAATTCCTTAAAATCAATCATTCAATCTCTTTCCCTCTCTTTCTCTTCCTTTCTCCATATATATATATAAAATCTTCCATTAGTTCTCTTTCTCTGGATAACCATGACTAATACATGTAGCTTGTATCTAAGCTAGGCAGTACCTGTACATAACTTATGAACCAATTATTTTGACTAATTGACTGGCAGATTCAATCCAAATACCTGTTTACATTTTGAGAAAATAAGCTTAGAAATGGAATAGGCTGAAGCACAGTAGCTCTACTTGGAATCTCAGTAAATACCTTTTTAACCTTGTAAAAGCGAGTCTTACTAATACTTGTACTGAAACCAATTTTTATGTCTTCTGGTAAGCAATTTTTATGGTTTTAATTTAATTAAGTTCAGAATTTGAAAGTAATATTATTCCTATCCCTAGGGTATGAAAAGACATAAAAATACCTCTTCATATTGAAAAGTAATACACAGCTAAAGAAATTTTTTACTCTTATTTAAGGTGTCCAACTGGCAACATAATATGGATGCAATTAGCAATTTCTTGGAGAGCATAGATGTGGGTGATTATGTCTAAAGAGAGGCTTTTAAATGTGGAGTAGGAACTAGGAATAGAATTCTTGCACTTTTTATAATGAATTTTGAGATATTAACAAAAAATCTTGAAATAATTATGAGAGACCTAGCTTTTTGAGTTTTATGAGAGTAGCATATAGTATTTATTTCCATGGTGTGAATCTTTTAAATACATAAAATTATTTTCTACCCCCATAAAACCCATTGATGTCGAGTCAACTTCTACCCCAAAAAGTACAATTGACAGGTCTATTTCTATGTAGAGTATTTTTTTTTTTTTTTTTTGCTATTCAGAATATCGTTTATTCAAAGTTTATAGTCATTCTATCTCCAGACAAAGTTAAATAAATGAAAAAAACTAAGCTGTAAAACTGTTTAAAGATTTAGTGGTCAGTCAATGGCAGTGGGTAGTGGGACAGTAGAGTCAAGGAGTCTTGGTGGTATAATGGTTAAGCATTTGGCTGCTAATCAAAACTTGGGAGAAAAGAGCCGGTATCTGCTCCGGTAAGGATTACAGCCTAGGAAGCCCTATAGGGCAGTTCTACTCTGACATACAGGGTTAGCGATGAGTTGGAATTGACCGACAGCACACAACAACAACATAACAGAGTCCCTAGGTGGTGCAAACAGTTAATGTGCTAGGCTTCTAAAAGGTTGGAGGTTTGAGTCCACCCAGAGGGGCCTTGAAGGAAAGGCCTGGTGATCTATTTCTGAAAAACCAGCCATTGAAAACCCTATGGAGCACAGCTCTACTCTGACACACATGGGATCGCCATGAGTTGAAATTGCCTCCATGGCAGTTTTTGTTTTTAATAGTAGCAGCAGATTCCATGATTACATTCAGTTCTGTATTTCTCTTTCATGTTGATGACAAAAAATGAATATATGAAGTTCTCCAAGCTTGTGGTTCTACACAAAAGTCATGATTATATAACAATTAATTCTAATTTGTACGCCCAAATGTCAGTTCCATCTTACTTACTGGAAAGTGAAAATGTCTGGGTCCCTGAACCACATATTTATGCGTGCTAGTGAACTTGGCTGAAAAAAAGAAAAAAAGCTTCCTTCTTCCCTATTCCATCCCTACAACCCTCAAAAGAGATCAGAAATTTATCTCCATGCCTAGGAACTCCAGACAACATTTGGAACTGGGATGGGGTAACTAACTGAAAACAAAGGAATTGAGAGAATAGTTACAAAATGAATAGTTGGTGTCTCAGCCTCCTCCACCGATCTGCTTTCAGAACAACTGTTACTATGAATGTACTCCTTCAGGCAGGAGACTGGAAGACTCTTTTTAGGAGAATTTGAACCACATCAGTAATGTGGTGGTCCCTCAAGGAAAAGATTGGCAAGCTGTGTGATCCCACTGCAGTGAAGCCCACTAGTCAACAAATCCCATCACCATATGTAGACCTTCTAACACACTTTTTAGAGCTTTATTTTTAAATATGAGCAAACAGCTGAGGAATCCCCAGACATTTGAGGAAATGCTGCAGATTGAAGGAAAAAGACCAAAACAAAGAGGAAAAAAAAGGACCCAAAGGAAATGTTGACAATGTTTGTGTAACCCGGTGAGGGTAGGTCCTGCCTGGCATGCAACCCCATCAAGTAAATTGAGAGACACCAGGCCTTTGAGAAAGAGAAAACAGACTTTATTGCAAGCTGGTCAAGCAAGGAGCTCCGAGGCTAAGTCTCAAATCAAGATTCCTGAGGTTGGGGATTCTAGGGCAGTTATACGGTTTGGGGTAGGGAACTTCTGCATACCTCATGAAGTTTCTGAGAATAGGCGGGCAATTCCAGGAACTAATTAACATGTATGGGGGTCTACTGGGGGTGCAATAGAGTAGCTAGGGTGCAAGTGTTTTTTGAGGGGGTATGACACATGAAGTTTATCTAAGAACAGCTTTGTGGCTTATTGCTTATGTCTGAATGGGGGGGGAACAGTTAGTGAGGTGGCTTGGAGCAGAGGAGCAATAGGATGACCTTGGGCTGCTACACAGAATGCTTTTTCAGGAACTCACAGACCCTGGTTGTGATGGGAGCAGGGGGAACAGTTTAACCCTGTAGGTTACATTCCAGGAGGGGGAACAGTTTAACCCTGTCAGTTACATTCCCTTCTCTGGTTTTCAGGGTCTTCAGTCTTGAAGACAGATGTTTATGTAGGTGGTAGCCCAGACCTCTGGAACTTTTGAGCTTGCTGACTGGTGTAAGCGTGTGCACTGTACGATCTGAGGCTTGTTAAGAGGAACGCGGTCGGACTCCTGAAGCATCATGCTGTTCACAGCTGCTAGGTGATTTTGAATGAACCCAACAGTTGCTGAGATTGCCTCCAGTGGCTACTGATTGGATTAGTTTCAGATAAAAATTGCTTGTCATGAGATGTTCAGTGTGGGGTCAAAATATAGGAAAGCGATGAACCCCCTACAGCTGCTGTGAAAAGAGAAGGAAGAACACAATGTTTGCCAAGACAGTAAAGGCAATGTAAACATTACGAGCTCAATCATGATGGAGGGTCTCTGGGTTGGAGGGTCACGAGTTAGGCATTAGCTTTGTTTTTCTTTTTAAATAGATATTTTAAGTCCTGCACAGGCTCTCAGGTCCAGTTGTTTTGTCGAGATTGTTCTTTTTGCATAGGATCTCCTGGTGGCGACATAGATTTGAGGCGAGTGTAATGCACCCAAGCTTTGATGTTTTCAAGTTCAGCCGCCAAGTGGATGGTTAAAAGAACAGTGTATGGTCCAGTCCACTGGGATTCAAGGTATTCAGCAGAACTTGGTCACCAAGCTGGAACGGGTGAACCAGGGCATCAACAGATATTTCAGACAGCTGAGAGAATACCTGTGATTAGAAGCTAGGACACCAGACAAAGATAACAAATATTTTTGGAAAGCGAGCTCCCTGGTGACAGAAACCTGAGTATTGGTTAAACCAAATTATTTTTAAGAAATGGTTTTCCATACATAATTTCAAAAGGGCTCAATTTGATCCTGCTTCTGGGGGTGACCCATACCCATAAGAGGGCTAAGGGCAAAGTTTGGGGCCGGGTTATCTTTTTTCTTGACAGATTTTGGCAATTCGGTTTTTTGTTTGTTTTTAGGGTGTGATTCATCTTTTCAGTTTTTCCACTTGACTGTGGTCTCCAGGCTAAGTGTAAGTTCCAGTTGATTTCTAAAAATCTAGAGGCTTCTGGTGTAATCTGAGGTGAAGTAAGATCCTTTGTCACTTTCAATCATTGCTGGCAGGCCGAACCTGGGAATGATTTCATTAAGGAGCCGTATTGTAACTTCTGATGCTTTCTCTGTTTTACAAAGGAAAGCTTCTGCCCAATCATAAAAAGTGTCAATGAACACTAGTATAAGTTTATAATTGCCTGGGGCTCTTGGCGTGTAGGTGAAGTCCACTTACCAATCTTCTCTTGGACTGTATCCTTGATATCTTCTCTTGGACTTATCCTTGATATTGAATTCTGGTGGTAGGGGACTCAGTTGCTTTGGGTGCATATTTGGCAGGAACGGGTTGCCCACTGGATGTTCAATGAAGGTTTTCCCCAATGATGTGTTTAGAGGCCAGGTTGTAAAGGTTTCATGCCCATAATGGGCAGAACGGTGTGCTTCAAGGAGAAGGGTGTCCATCAAGTGTCCTGGAATCATAACTTTTCTCCTTCATGGGTGTGTTTCCATCCATGAAATTCTGTTGTTGCTCCTCATTCAGCTGTTTCTTTGAGATCTTTAATAGTGTTTTTTGGAGCTGTTTCTGGAAGCTGTAAAGAAGGGATTAAAGTTAGCTACTACTAACATTTGAACTCACAGTTTGTTTGACAGCAGCGTTGCCAGCTTTAGCATTGCCTGAGACAGCAGCAGAAGTTCCTTTTTGATGTCCTGGGCAATGCATGACCAAAACTTGTGTGAGTATTTTCACAGCTTCAAGTAGGGCTAAAATTTCTGTGGCATACTTAATGTCTTTCTGAGCTGGTGTTAAAAGACCTCATTCTTTCCATATGGCCCCGTGAACATGCAGGACTAAGAAGGTATACCTGGAATCTGTGTAAACATTGTTTGTTTTGCTGGCAGCTATTTGGAGGCTCATGTGAGAGCAATTAACTCCGCTTTCTGTGCTGAAGTTCCAGGCAGAAGAGGACAGGCCTCGAGGATGGTTTGGTGTCCCACTGCATAGCCTGCTTTTTGAGCTCCATTTTTTATACAGCTGCTTCCATCTGTGTAGAGGGTTGAGTATGGATTTGAAATGGGCAGATTGGACAAGTCCGGCCAACTGGAATAGGCTTCTTCAATAGTCCGGAGGTAGTCAGGGACCTGCTCACCTGCAGGGTTTATTGGTAACAGACTGGCTGGGTCAGGGTAGAAGTTACTTTGAACATGACCTCTGGATTGTCCAGAAGCTAGGCTGGGAAGTGGGCCATTGGGCCTGTTGTGAGTCAGAGCCCACCTTTCTCCTCCAGTATGGTGAGAACTGCGTAAAGCACAAACGCAGTCACAGGTTGACCTATGGAACCTTTTCAGCTTCAGCTAAAAAGAGGTAAGTCACTGCCACTGCCCTAAGACAGGCAGCCATCCCTGAGGAACTGAATCTAGAAGTTTAGAAAAATATGCTACTGGTCTTTTCCAAGGACCAGTTTTTTTTAAGGCCCCTGCTGCACAACTTCCCCTGTTTCATGTACATACAGTTCAGAGGCCATTCTGAGGTTCGAGAGTCCAAGTGCTGGGGCAGAGGCTAGCTTTTCTTTGATTTTCAAGGCTTGTTGACATCCATCTGTCCATTCGAAGGGGTCACAGTCCTTTTTTCAGGTGACTTCTTAGAGTGCCTTTGTTATTAACCCAAAGTTCAGGATTAAAATCCTGCAAAAACCAGCTGTCATAGATTGAATCATGTCCCCCCAAAATATGTGTATCAATTTGGCTAGGCCATGATTCCCAATACTGTGTGATTGCCCACGATTTTGTCTTCTGATGTGATTTTCCTATGTGTTGTAAACCCTACCTCTATGATGTTAATGAGGTGGGATAGGCGGTAGTTATGATAATGAGACAAGATTCAATCTACAAGATTGGATTGTGTCTTGGGCCAGTCTCTTTGAGATATAAAAGAGAAAAGCAAGCAGAGAGACAGGAGGACCTCAAACCACCAAGAAAACAGTGCCAGGAGCAGAACAAGTCCTTTGGACCTGGTGTTCCTGCGCGGAGAAGCTCCTAATCCAGGAGAAGATTGATGAGAAGGACCTTCCTCCAGAGCTGACAGAGAAAGAAAGCCTTCTCCTGGAGCTGATGCCCTGAATTTGGACTTCTAACCTGCTGCACTGTGAGAAAATAAATTTCTTTTTGTTAAAGCTATCCACTTGTGGTATTTCTATTACAGCATCACTAGATGACTAAGACACCAGCCATACCTAGAAAGCATCAAAGTTGCATCTGGGTGGTCAAGGTGGAGATCTGCAGGATCGCTTGTTTGCACTCCAGCAGCAGGGACCACTGACCTTGAGAAATCTGGAAGCTTAGGTAAGTTACCTTTGTTGTGAGATCTGATTAAAAGCTCAAGGATATAAAGCACTTAGCATGGTGTTTGGCAAGGTGGACCAGGAGGCAAGGGTGAATACCTTCTCCTGGGCTTTCTTACCTAACTTGCACTATGAATACCAGGCCTAGCCATCTACTAGAGGTCTATATCTGACAACATGGAGCCTGACCCTCTGGCACTCACATCTCAAGACCAATATGCTGATGCCATTTAGTTTGAAAAACATCAATACCTACTATAGAGAGAAATGAGACTTAGAAGAACAAAGAAATACTAGGATGGGTTTATGTAATGTTTCAGGATTTCCGTGAGGTAAAATCCCAAGAAAGAGAATCATTCTGGCTTGGAAGGAGTACTTTGAAGAGACACTTAATCAAAGTCATGGAATCCAAGAGGGCAATAATGAGAAAGAGAATTTTTCATTATTGGGTAATGCAAAAGGGGCACACAGAGAATGAAAGGAGGTTTGAAACCCTCCACCAGGCCCAGAGTGAAGGGGGACATGTCATCTCTGCCCTTCCAAAGAGAATTCCTTCCACAGCACAGAGACAAATGCCTTCTTCATGTATATTATAACTCTACTAACACCACTTGCTAGGACATGCAGTGCTGATTTGGTATTTAATCAGTACATAAGCTCCTTGAGAGTGGGAGTCAGATTTTCCTTGCCTGCTCTTTTCCCTCACTACTTCCTGAACTTTTTATAGTGGTAAACACTCAGAATAAAGGATACTTATTAAATTGAACATGGAGTTCTTTAAGTTCAGACATGAATTGTAACCTGCTGTGGATTTTGTACATAGATAACAATACCCATTAACCTTGGAAAAAAAAAATCTCGAGTTCTTTAGCACATGGGTATAAAATGAAGTAGGAAAGAATACACCAGGGAAAGGGTCTGTCTTTCTATAATAGAAAAGCTGCAACATAAAAGCACAGAAATGTCTTTCCAGGGCTATTTTGCCCCTAACACTGATTAAAGTTAAAGAATCAAAAAAAAAAAAAAAAAAAAAAACCTGCTGCCCTTAAGTCGATTCCTACTCATAGTGACCCTATAAGACAGAACAGAACTACCCCATAGGGTTTCCAAGAAGCAGTTGTTGAAGTCAAACTGCTGACATTTGGTTAGCAGCCGCTCTTAACCACTTCACCAACAGGGCTCCAATAAGCTTTTAAGAAGTGCGTCAGAATTCCTAATTTCAAGTATATATAAGGTGGAAGCCCAGAGTAGCACTCTTTCTTTATTCTACAGATCACATATTTTCCTCAACACTTAAGAGTTTGATAAGTCAGTATCTCTTTAAAACAGCTCTTTGAAAATCTTAGTAATAACTGGGATTTATGCTTTTCTGTAATTTCTTTGTTATCTGTGTTTTCCCCTCTCTCTCTCTAGACCAACCCATTGCCATCTAGTCAATTCTGCCTCATGGCCACCCTATAGTGACCCTATTGGACAAAGAAGAACTGCCCCATAGGGTTTCCAAGGCTGTAATCTTTAGGAAGGCCACCACTGTATCTTTCTTCCACTGAGCACCTGGGGGGTCAAACTGACAGCCTCTGGGTTAGCAGCCAAGCACTTAACAACTGCACAACCAGGGCTCCTTTTCTCTCTAGACCCCAAATCCAAACCCAGTGCTGACTAGCCAGTTTCAACTCATAGTGACCCCAAAGGGTTTCCAAGGCTGAGAATCTCTATGGAAGCAGGCAGCCACATCTTTCTCCCAGGAAGCCACTGGTGATTTCTAACTGCTGACTTTTCAGTTAGCAGTTGGTCACTTTAACCACTGTACTACCAGGGCTCCTTCTCTCTAGACCTTGCCCGCTGACCCCACAAAAAAAAAAAAAAAAAAAAAACCTGTTTCTGTCATGTTGATTCTGACTCATAGCAACCTTGTAGAACAGAGCAGAACTGCCCCGTGAAGTTTCCAAGGAACAGCTGGCAGATTCCAACTGTGACCTTTTGGTTAGCAGCAGAGCTCTTAACCACTGCACTACCAGGACTCCTTCTCTCTAGACCAGTGGTCCTTAATTCTGACTGCACATTAGAATCACCTGGGGAGATTTTAAAAACACTGAATCCAGGGCCTACCTCCAGTGGGAGGTTTTTGTGAATTGCTCTAGGATGAGGCCTGAGTTTCACAGATTTTTTTCTTTTTTTGACTTCTCTTAAATTTTTCTAAGGAAGTCCTGGTGGTGCAGTGGTTAAGTGGTGCCCTGCTAACTGAAAGGCTGGTAGTTCAAACTTAACCAGCCACTCCACGGGAGAAAGATGTGGCAATCTGCTCCTGTAGAGATTACAGTTTTGGAAACTATATAAGGCAGTTCTACTCTGTCCTATAGGGTTGCTATGAGTCAGAATCCACTCAACAGCAACGGGTTTTGATTTGGTTTGTCGTTGTTGTGTGAAGTGCCTTCTAGTTGGTTCCAACTCACAGCAACCGTATGTACAACAGAAAGAAACACAGCCCAGCCCAGAGCCATCCTCATGATCACTGTTATGCTTGTGCCCATTGTTGCAACTACTGTGTCAATCCATCTTGTTGACTGTCTTTACAAAACACGATATCCTTCTGCAGAGACTTGTCCCTCCTGGTAACACGTCCAAAGTATGTGTGACAAGCGTTCTGGCTGTACTTGTTCCAAGACAGACTTATTTGTTCTCCTAGCAGTCCATGGTATATTCAACATTCTCCACCAGCACTATAATTCAAAGGCATAAATTCTTCTTTGATCTTCCTTACTCACAGCCAAGCTTTTACATACATACGAAGCAATTGAAAATACCATGGCTTGGGTCAGGCACACCTTAGTCTTCAAAGTGACATCTTTGCTTTTCAACATTTTAAAGAGGTCTTTTGCAGCACATTTGCCCATTGCAATACATCCTTTGATTTTTTGACTTCTGCTTCCATGGACGTTGATTATGGATCCAAGTAAAATGAAATCCTTGACCACTTATTGATTAATAAATATTTTAATTGATTAATATAACTTCCTGATCATCTTTTAGGATGAGGGAGTTCATGTCTCTGAAAACATCTCATTTAACTGTACCAACATCCGTTATTAAATGGGAGTGAGGCAAGTGGAGGAATCCAGGGCACAAATGTGTCTCCGTCTAGTCCAGAATCTACTGCCAACATAAATTTTGCCTCTCTGTCTCACCTATATACTCAAAATTCAGACAAGAGTGTCATTTCCTTAGTTGTATTCCAAATATGTTTAGAAGGTGAATCATCCCCTTTATACAGAATTTTTTGAACTACTCAGGGGTGAAGTGCTCTGTCATATTAATTACAAACTTTATTGATTCTACTTTGATTGTCTAAAAACAGGCTGTTTTAACCAGTTAGATTTTTCAAGAGAAGTTGTTTCTAAAAAATTAAAGTTCAACCTATTGTTTAGTTTTCAAAACTACCCAAGGAAACAAAATATAACCCTTAAAAATGTTTTTATGTATGAAACATCTTATCACTTTACCACATACATCTGTTATGACTAAAATTTTCATCTGCCCACAAGATCTTCCACTCAAGTCAAACCCGCTTGCAGAATGTGCATAGACATGGAAACAGTGGCAGAGTAATCTGGACATTTTGTATTCATCCTTTTACCCCCTGCAGAGCCCACCTCATCATAGCCATTTCCCCCTGAGAGAACATTTTAAGGCAAGACTGCTTGGCCACAGGGAGAAAAGGTACAAATGTAGGTAATTACCCTGGCATGCAGTGGGTAATCACAGGACTCCTGTACTTTAACCAGAATAAAAACTCCTAATTATCTCAAAACCCTAACTTTATAAAAACAGAAACAGATACCAAAGAAATTACACAAAATGGTAAAACCTTAGACTGTGGAAATGTAGAAGAGATACAAAGAATTTTAGTACCAGCAGAAAAAAAAAAAAAATAGCCCTGAGAATCCGGAAGCTCTTCTAGGCTTCATTAGGTCTTTATTCTCAGCATGTCAGCACTGCTCAGCCTGACTGTGAGCCAATTTCTTTAATACATTGTGTGTCAGTTTGTTTAAAGAGCACATCTAAAAGCCTAGCCAGAGTTGTTTTTTCTTTTCAAAAAGCCTTCAAGGTGGTATTAATTGTTAAGATTCTATCTTGTGTTTGTTTCATAATTTTTCTCCCACTCTACTTTTTTTTTTTTTTCTACATAGTGTTCCATTAAGGAAAAAAAAAAGAAAGAAAGGGAGGGAGGGAGGGAGGGAGGAAGGGAGGAAGGAAGGAAGAAATCTTCAATAGCAAACAATCATTAAAAAATGAACAGTAAATTCTATCACACTCAGTAGTAACATCAGTGGTATAAACATTCTAATTTCTAGTTTGCTTTAATTTGCAAAACATGTGAAACTGATTAAGTGGGAAAAAAGTTCAACTTCAAAACCATTTAGCAAACACCTACTCTGTGCCAAGCGCTATGCTAGATCCTATATAGATATTATGTATCACTGGAACCACAATCTTGTAATTAATAGTGTTTTCCTAAATTTCAGTGGAGGAATTTGAAACTCAGAGAATAAGCAGTTTTCCCCAGCCCCTTGCTTCTCATGGGGTGGCCCACAGACCAGCAGCACTGACATCTTTTAGGAGTTTATTAGAAATGTGAAATTTGGGGGCCCACCATAAACCTACTGAGTCAGGATCTGCATTTTAACAAGGTGTCCAGGTGATTCATACGCACTTTAAAATTTGGGAAGCCCTGTTCTACCTCAAAATATCTCATCTAGTAATTGAGACAAAACTCTCACCCATGCACGTCTGTCTCCAAAGCCTGTGCTTTTTCCTTTATGTCATGTTGCACTCTAAGTACCGTCTTGATGGTGTCAGCGTGCCTACTCCCTATCCTCCTATTAGAAGAGGGCTGGTGGTACCTTGTTAAATCCCCATTGCCTACTCCCTATCCTCCTATTAGAAGCTGCTTCTTAGAAGAGGGCTAGAGGTACCTTGTTAAATCCCCATTGGCTCCCAGGAGATATAAGCACATTGCTTGAGAGAGTTAATTTGACTTTCCATCTCTACTGGCCCTCACTTTCTGTGCTCAGTACTCTTCATCATGATGCCTTTCCAGAAACCTAGGGTGGTTTTCATATCCCATTTCCTGCTGCCCAGTAGACATCTGATGATGACAGGCCAGCATCTTTAGATCTCCAAAAGCCTGAGAGGAACACAGTAGCTTACCATTTTTAGAACATTAGTTCTGTTCTTTTCAGTTTTGCTTTCCCTTTCATCATGATTCAGTGAGGAACTGAATCACTGCACATGCTAATGGCTGTAATTGCTTAGGGGATGTAAATGAAAAGCTATAATCACTCAAACTAAATGGTGAAAAACAATTTATGAGGAGAAACCTATCCTTATTTGCTTGAAACTTTTCATTTCTCTTAGATCATCACAACTTTTTATATCTTGCAGTCACTATCATTGCATTTGATTAGTTATAAAAATAGCAAAATTTACAGAAATAAGAGGTTAAACAGGTCTAATGGCCAACCAGACAAGCTTAGTCATCTAAGAGTCAGCTGTAATGTAACACTGGGAAATGCTAGTTTCCTGCTCTGTCTTCTCCCCTAAATATAGACAAATTCCTTAGCCAAGAGGGATGTATTTGGGCATGCCCACCCTGAAGAGAACACATTAAATACAAACAAGGCATTCAGAACCTTCCTTCATTAAAGCAAAATTAGCAAAAGTGGAAGTAAATCTGCCTTATATGGGTATTTGGAGCAAATAAATTGTAGTTCATTAGGGGAAAAAGATCTGGATTTAGAAAAACAAACTTATGGTATGAAAATGAAACTTCTATAATTTGTTGACATAGTTTTAGGGAAAAATTTGATGATAACCCACTGAATAAATCAGGATAGATGAAATTAAAACTTGTTTTTATACAGTGTAGGATAGGGTATGAATTAATTACATAGGACCCAAGACTCAAATTGTGGTTCAGAACACAAGAAACCCTGAATGTATAGCTGAAATGGGGCATGGAAAAAATGACTTAACGTTCTACACTTATTTGAAATAAAGTAGTCTTGAGTTGATATTCTTATCCAGCATGATTCCCAAAATCCCACTACCACAGATGATAGCTGTCTTAGTCATCTAGTGCTGGTATAACAGAAATACCACAAGTGAATAGCTTTAACAAAGAGAAATTTATTCTTCACAATAAAGTAGTCTATAAGTCCAAATTCAGGGTGTCAGCCTCAGGGGAAGGCCTTCTATCTCTGCCGGCCTTCTCATCAGTCTTCCCCTGGTTGAAGAGCTTCTCAGGCACAGGGACCCCAGGTCCAAAGGACACACTCTGCTCCTGGTGCCACTTTCTTGGTGGTATGCTTGCTTCCCTTTCCTTTCATCTCTTCAGAGATAAAAGGTGGTGCAGGCCACACCCCAGGGAAACTCCCTTTACACTGGATCAGGGTTGTGACCTGGATAAAGGTGGTGTTACAATCCCACCCTAATCCTCTTTAACATAAAATTACAATCACAAAATGGAAGACAAACACAGAATGCTGGGAATTGTGGCCTAACCAAGTTGACACATATTTTGTGGGGGACACAATTCAATCCATGACAGTAACTACAACTATACAGTAGCCACTAGTCACATGTAGCTATCACAGATTTGAAATGTGGCAAGTATAATTGGATTATTTATTTGTTTTTTATTTTAATTAGTTTAAACTTAAATAGCCATCAGTGGCTAGTGACCATTGTACTGGACAGAGCTGCTCTGGGGGATGAAAGAGTCTTTGTCCCTGAATGATATGTGGAGAACGGCATCCCCATAAATATGCATTAGACTCTGATTTGCATGAGAAATAAGCATTTATGGTGGTAAGCCATTAAGATTTGGTGGGGGGGCGTGTATTAGTTGCAGCATTTAGCATACTCTGAAAAATACACTAGCTTTGGACTGAATAGGCTGAGGTATTCATTCAGTCACTCAACACATGTTCATCAAGGGCCTATTATGTGTCAAACAATTACCCATAGCAGGGCAAGCAGCAGAAGTATCATGCTGTGTTGGTTTCTCATGTCCCACAAATTCCATGTGGGTAACACAGGTGGGCCTGGATGAATGCCTGAACATGCAATGAGTTGTCCTAAAGGAGAGGAGCACTGAGCTTGGAGAATCTACCACTTTTATAAGTGATGAGTATGCCTGCCATACTCATCTGGAGAATTACCTCATACCTCAAGGCTAAAGAGCAGTCCAGACCTTGCATTCTTGGCATACCCAGCAAGAATATTAGGAGACACTCAGAGCCCATGGCAGATTGCCTCTCCAATACTTACAATATTGACTTACATATATGAGAATAATGAAGGCGATAACATTTTCCCTAAATCCCCTGAGAACACATAGCTCGTGGGTAGTGAAGCCAGAATGGGAGCCCAGTTTTGATGGGGGAAGGGAACATGGCTCAAAATCGATGTACTTTTTGCTATAAAATAAATTCCTCATCAGAAAATTCCCCATATTCTTCATTAATTCCAACAAAACTAAGGAAGATGAAACTCATAATCTACAAGAGTGAGGAAGATTTTGTTGTTTAGGATAGTAATCATGGAAATATCAAAGTGTTTCAGTCATGTTGACTCTCATATTTCTTGTATTTTAGGACTCATTCTTTTACAATATTTCTTTCCATTTAAATTCCCCTTAAAGCTCAGGATAATTTAAGGTGTATGATTTTACTGAAATTTTGAGACTTTTCAAATCTAAACAGAACTCATAACACACATAAAGAACAAATACAAAACAAAAATTTTTAAACTGCAAGGCTACAATCTGATGTATACTCCAGGTTTTCATATTTAATTTTATAAGAATATTGATAATTTTCTAGTGGCTATTTGATGATCAATACTCAAACCGGAACATTCTAGACATTCCAACAATAAATAAGGGCTTTACTTTAAATTAATTTTTATTGTAATGCATTAGAAAATTTAAGTAGCTTGTGGCCCACCCACATCTAAATTTCAAAATACAGAATAAAGTTTCCCTATAAGAATTTCAATATAACAACAACGACATGTGCAAAGACCTGGAGTTAGAAAACCAAAAGTGAAGAACACACTCGGCATTTCTCAAGTTGAAAGAACTAAAGAAAAAATGTGAGCCTCACGTTGCAATATTGAAGGATTCTATGGGCAAAATACTGAACGATGTGGAAGCATCAAGCAGATGGAAGGAATACACAGAGTCACTGTACCAAAAAGAACTGGTTGATGTTCAGTCATTTCAAGAGGTAGTACATGATCCAGAACCAATGGAAATGAAGGAAGAAGTCCAAGCTGCACTCAAGGCATTGGCAAAAAACAAGGCTCCAGCAACTGACAGAATACAAATTGAGATGTTTCAACAAACAGATGCCTTGCTGAAAGTGCTCAATCATCTATGCCACAAAATTTGGAAGACAGCTACCTGGCCAACTGACAGGAAAAGATCCATATTTATGCCTATTCCCAAAAAAGAGGATCCAACCAAATGCAGAAATTACCAAATAATGTCATTGATACTACGGGTAAGGTAAATTTTGCTGAAGATCATTCAAAAGCAGCAGCAGCAGCTCGTCAACAGGGAACTGCCAGGAATTCAAGCTGGATTCCGAAGGGGAGGTGCAACCAGGGACCTCGATGCTGAGGTCAGACAGATCCTGACCGAAAGCAGAGAATAACAGAAAGACGTTTACGTGTGTTTTATTGACTGTGTGGAACATAACAAATTAAGGATAACGTTGTGAAGAATGGGAATTCCAGAATACTTAACCCTGCTCACAAGGAACCTGTACGTAGATCAAGAGGCAGTTGTTCAAACAGAACAAGGGGATGCTGGGTGGTTTAAAGTCAGGAAAGGCGTGCTTCAGTGTTGTATCCTTTCACCATACCTATTCAATCTGTATGCTGAGCAAATAATCCAAGAAGCTGGAGTATATGAAGAAGAACAGGGTATCAGGATTGGAGGACAACTTATTAACAAACTGCAATACCCAGATGACACAACCTTGCTTGCTGAAAGTGAAGAGGACTTGAAGCACTTACTGATGAAGATCAAAGACTACAGCTTTCAGTATAGATTACACCTTAACATAAAGAAAACAAAAATCCCCACAACTGGACCAATAAGCAATGTCATGATAAATGGAGAAAAGATTGAGGTTGTCAAGGATTTCATTTTACTTGGATCTACAATCAACACCCACATAAGCAGCAGTCAAGAAATCAAAAGACACATTGCACTGGGCAAAATAGCTGCAAAAGATCTCTTTAAAGTGCTGAAAAGCAAAGATGTCTCCCTGAAGACTAAGCTGCGTCTGACCCAAGCACTGGTATTTTCAATCACCTCATATGCATATGAAAGTTGGACAACGAATAAGGAAGATGGAAGAAGAACTGACACCTTTGAATTGTGGTGTTGGTGAAGAATATTGAATATACCATGGACAGCCAAAAGAAAGAACAAATCTGTCTTGGAAGAAGTACAACCAGAATGCTCCTTAGAAGCAAGGATTGCAAGACTATGTGTCACATACTTTGGAAGTGTTATCAGAAGGGACCAGTCTCTGGAGAAGGACATCATGCTTGGTAAAGTAGAGGGTCAGTGAAAAAGACGAAGAACCCCAAAGAGATGGACTGACACAGTGGCTGCAACAATGGTGCAGGACTGGGCAGTATTTCCTTCTGTTGTATGTAGGGCAGCTATAAGTTGGAATGGACTTGGGGCACCTAACAACAGCATAACAATTTCAAACACATGCTGGTGGTATTTCAGTAATAATAAAGAGAAAACCATGTAAAATACTTCCGCCAAACCATCCTGCTGCCTCTCTGTCTCTTTTCCAAGTTATAAAGAGACAAAGGGGACTCTGAAACTATAAAAGAAAGTAATATATATTGCAGAGACAGCATCTTTTTCCCACTACATTTTAGTTCAGAACATAGCAGAGAAACATGTCAATATAGTCAGAAATAAGACAGACATATAAAAACTTCAGAAATGTCTTTTCATTGCACATCCTGTGAAGCAGTGCGCTAGTGATCTCGCTATCTAGTTGAAAGTAGCTTCCCAGCTTAGAACAAGATCCTGAAGGCAGCAGTGGAGCACTCTTCAAGGCTCTTGACAACACTGTGTGGAAAAGGGGACATAGTGATTTTGAGTGGTCAATGATTCAGAAGAATTGGATTCTGAATGTGAAGAAGTTTTAGGAATATTTCACTTATGTTTTCCTTTTTATGTAGGCACGAGTGATATATGATTTTTTAAAAAGTCTATAAACCTAGAAGCCCACTTCTAGTAAGTATAAAGTACGAATTCTAATAAATAAGAAGCCATTGCAATATGATTTAATTGACATCTTTTTCTCTCCTAATGGTACATAAAATAAGGGTATGTGTTACAATTCATGGCATTTTAATTTTGACGAAAGGTGATCATAAGAGGCTCTACCTTCTAGAATTGTGGTAAGGAGAAAATAAATAATGTGAAAGACCTATCACAGTGTCCGGTACAAGTTGTGATAAACCAATATTTGTTATTATTAGCAACATAAAATTTTTCTATGGAAATTAATATAAATTCAAGGGCTACTTAACAAAATTATGCTTCCTCTCAATATTGTAATTTATATTATAATACTGAGATTTTTTCACTTAATTTGACTATTGTGGTGGCTTTAAAATATGTCCACAAATCCTTTTAAAAACCTGTCTTCAAAAGGTGGAGCGAAATTCAACTTGCCTCAAGTATTGGCTGTACTTAGTGACTCATTTCTAATAAATAGAGTATGGCAGAAGTGACAGCCTATGACTTCCAATACTAAATCATAAAAGGCATTGCAGTTTCCTCCTTGTGTTCCCCCTTATATTCCTTCCTTTAGGGAAGTCTGCTGCCATGTCCTGAGAACACTCCACCAGTCCTATGCAGGGATCCACATGGTAAGGAACTGAGACCTCCTGCCAATAGCCATTAGTGAACTGATGTCTTTTGCCGATAGCCATGTGATGTGAGACTTCTTGGAAGCAGATCTTTCAGTCTCACTCAAGCCGCAGATGATATAGTCCCAGCCAACATCTTAACAGTAACCTCAAGAGACCTTGAGCCAGAACCACCCAAATAAGCCTCTTCCAGACTGCTGGTTCTCAGAGACTGCATTAGGTAATAAATGTTTGTTGTTTTAAGCAACTAAGTTTGGGGAAAATTTATTTTACAGCAATAAATAACTAGTACAACTATTTTATTCCCTTTACATAAAAACAGGGACAAGAAAATAACTGACCTCATTTTGTTGACATTTAAGTTTCAAAGAGGCTGAGTAAATTTTATGGAGACACATTGTATCTATAAAAATATAAAAATATGGGTGTTACTACTAAATCTTTCACCCAAGAAGATATTTTGTGCATCATGTGAGTCTTACTCTTCTATTTTGGGTGGAAGCCTAAATCTGACTCTTTCTGGCAAAGATAGCATAAAATACCTTTTCTTCTTTAGCTGATATTCCAGACAATATTTACTGTAAAAACTACATTTTATAAAGTAACACATTCTGCCAATACTTTAAAAAAAATTCAAAGTGCCCTTTAAAAGATTCATTTAGCTTCTTTATTGATTTTATAATCTTGACTTTTTTTTTTGAACATCTCTCAGTTTTGCCCCCTTGAGATGAATGCTGGCAGGAGGGAAAACTACAGCTAACCCTCCAACCTCTCTTCTCACCTTCCAGTCAAGGCTGGAATTAGGCTCCCTAGAGTGGTTGATTGCATCTATTGCTTCACACCCCTAATGCATGTAAGCCAAGAAAATATTTACAATGGTGACAGTGAGGCCAATAAAGTCAGTGATAATCTAAGCACTCGCTGACACTACTGAAACCTGTCACCACTCGGTCTGGGTGAGAGGGGGTGTGTGGGAAGAGCCTCTATTTGTGAGTATGGAACAGAGAGTTTGGACTGGTAGGCATCATCTCCCAGAATGCTTGTCAGGTAGATCTGTCACTTGCATCTGGCCCGTCTCCTCTTTGCTGCCTGACTGATGGTCACCTGGCTGGGATCTCTCCAAAGGTCAGATCCTCAGCCAACATCTATAGTATTTAAAGCCAAATGGGCAACAAACACAATGCAAAGTGCTGGCTTCGTGGAATCTGAGTGAGTGGCTGAGTTCTTAGTTGATTACTAGTTGAGGATGGAGAAAGGATGTGTTGACATATTTAATAACTGGGCTGTTGGAATCTAGAGGGAACTAGAAGCATCTAGATTACACATTAGAAACTGGTGGCCCAGAGAAGCCAAGTGACTTGCTCAATGTCGCAAGCTGCTTAGCGATGATTTCCCTTAAGGACATGACTCCCCTCTTTCCCGATCCCGTGTGCTTCCTGCAACATAGCTATATCACACGGTGTTGATAGATCCTATTTTATTGATTTTGCTTTTGCCTTTTTATTAAATGTACTTTTCATCTAAAAAGTAATGTAATATATACATGGTAAAGACTTTTAAAAATAAGAGGATGACCCCACTGATGTAAAGTTTTAAAACAAAACTAACATGTATTTAAGGTTTCCTATGCAATGAACCTATAAAAATATGGAGGAGGAAAATTCACACCAATCTCAGGATGCTGGTAGCTCTTGAAACTGGAATCAAGAAGGGATAAAAAAGGAGCTTTAGTTATGTCATCAACATGAAATATGCTAAGGAAAAAAAATATTGGAAGCCAACATGAGAAAATCGACTTGATGGCACTGGGTTTTTTTTAACATGAGAAAACATTAACCATTTTTATATTTAAAAGATTAGTTTTCTTTATAATGTTCTTTATAGTTTTCTGTATATCTTAAATATTTTCCACAAAAACAACAACAACAAAATTAAGTGTGTACATTATAAAAGAAACTGTTCCTCTTACCCCAGGTTACCACTGCCCTCCTCAAAGGCAATCTCTAATGAAATTTTTAATATAGTCTTTCAGAATTTTTCTCTGCATGTATAAACTTCACTTGAAAACATACAAGTGGGATCACAATATATACAGTTCTTCATCTTGCTTTTTAAAATTTAAATAGCACATCTTGCAGATTTTTCCATTTCTGCACCTCTACCTCATTCTTTTTAATGACTTCAAAATATTCCATTGAGTTGATATATCTCAGTGTAATAGCTTATTTTATCTGAAGTCTTTCTACCCTAAGTGTGATCGGTGGATCATCAATGTCAGAATCTCCTGGGAGTTTGTTGGAAATGCAGAATCTACATTTCAGTAAGCCCATCAGGTGATTCCTATGAAACTTAGCAGGACTGATGTAAATAACAATGGGACATACTCTCATTCAAAGTAATGCAGAATATCTATATTGTATAAATAGTTAAAAAAATTAAAAACTTGTTTTAAAATAAATGTTCTTCCAGGTAATGTGACTAAAAAAAAGTTTCAGTATACAAAAAAAACAAATGTACTAAATTTATTTCATGTCTGGAGATGGAACACAAGAGGAGTGGGCAATGATTGAGATAATTACTAAAATTTCTTCATAGTCATCTTCTACTGAATCTGTTTGTTGGTTTGACAGTTCTAGAAAAGTAATGAAGAATAGCACAGTTTGTGGAGGCTTTGAAATGTTACCCATGGAAACAAAACACATCAATAAAATGAGGCTTGGAAAGAGCATCTAAAATAATGAAACAAACAGTTCAGCTTGTAGATAAAACCAAGGCAACGAAAATCTAGAACAGTTTTCCTTCCCCCATGTCAACGATAATGTACTTCACATATCTAATTTTCTAGGATGGAAGAAAAATCTCTGTACATATATGTTCATTTTGCTGCTACTTTATTTGCAGTCCCTAGTTTTTTTTTTTTTTTTTTTTAGATTCTAGTGTAGAGGGTGAGGCCCATTAATAATGGGAAGGCTAGAATTCAAAGGAAGCTGGATAGGGAACACAGGCATTACCGCCCAGCCCTGGTCCAGCAATAACTTCATCTTTCATTTCCCTTTAATAACACCTTAAGGTGCTATTCTTGATGTTCTGCTCTTCTAATTCTAGATACTCTCCTGAAGCAATCTCTTATATCTCTATGGCTTCAGCTACCAACCATGTGCTGATAGTTCTAAAATCTTCCACCCAAGGCTCACTCTAGAACACTAAACCCTTATTTTCACCTAACTACTAAAACTATACACCTGGATAAGCCACAGAATTTTCTAGCATTGTGGTTCTTAACTTTAGCATGTCAATGCATCACCTAGGGGGCTTGTTAAAATTCAAATCGCTGGAATCCTCCCTAGAGTTCATGACTGAGTAAGTCTAAAAAAAAAGTCTAGCATACCCAAAAAACTCACTGCCGTTGAGTCAATTTCGGCTCATAGCGACTTTATAGGACAGAGTAGAACTGCCCCATAGAGTTTCCAAGGAGTGCCTCGTGGATTCGAGCTGCAGACCTTTTGGTTAGCAGCTGCAGCCCTTAACCACTAGGCCACCAGGGTTTCCAAGTCTAACATGGGACCTAAAATTCTGCGTTTCTTAAAAGTTCTTAGGTGATGCTGATCCTGCTGGTTCAGGGACCACACTTTGAGAATCCCTGCTTTTACAAAATATGTTCAAAATTAAACTCATTTTCTTCCATCGAATTCTTCTTAATCAACTCTCATTTCCTGTTATGTTATCCATCCAAAATCACAGTATTGCTGTTATCTTAGTCACTCATTCCAGAATCCAGAAAGTTACCCTATCCCCTTCCTTCTCCTTTCTAACTCACATTAATGTAGAAGTAAACTGGATTCTTGTGATTGAATAGAGTAAATAACTTACTACCCAACACAGGCAAAACTTACTATGACCCACATCTACAAAGCTCACCAAGTAAATGAAGGGATAGCCCAAAAGATAAAGGAAATGGAAATAATTTTTCTAGACACATGGCCACTACTTACACTTAAAATGTCTCTGGAGCCAAAATAAAATAACTGTTCCAGAGAAGAAAAACGCATTTTTAGAGAGCTTTATCATTTTCAATGTATTAACCCCTTGGATTTGTGCCAGGAATCTTTACAAAATAAATTTTAAAATTAACCTGAGGCTGAAGGACTAGAGGAAATACAATTTATGATTTTGCAAATTGTTTCTCCTTACTCTATATTTTAAAAGGAAATTGTGGCAGCACGAGGATAATTTAAGCACAAGTTACATAGTTAAATCTATATCTATGTATTTCTGGACAATGTTTTCAGGTGTGGTACCAAGAAACGTGAAAGAAAAGGAGTCCTTCAATAGTTCAAAAAGTCACAGGAAAACATGGAAGTACAGTGATGATGGGGGGAAAGTCAAAGTATAAGCATAAATAATGAGTTACACTAGGTCACTGTACTTTAAATTTTCTATTATTCACATATTAACTGAGCCATTTATCTACTTACATTAAATACCAATCACAACATCTCCAGTGTCCAAGAATCTGCCAACTAACCATTCAGTAACTGTGCAGAGTTTTTGCCCCCAAAGTATTTTTACTGAGTCTCTTTCCTATGGTCTATAAAATTATATATAACTTACGTATTTATAGAAACCTTGGTGGCATGCTAGTTAAAAGCTACAGCTGTTAACCAAGAGGTCAGCAGTTCAATTCCACCAGGCATTCCTTGGAAACTATATGGGGCAGTTCTACTCTGTTCTATAGGGTCACCATGAGTCGGAATTGACCACTGCAATGAGTTTGGTTTTTGTTTTTGTTTTTGTTTTAATGTGTTTACACAATGCCACATGCTTAAGGATGCAAAACACTTTCAAGCACAAGTAAGAAAAGCCACAAATGAAACCAATTACATGAGTCCTGTTACATTCACTTCATAGATTAAAATGCTATGTTAACACAAAAGGGTGACCATGGCAACTTTGCTGGTTACACACTGAATAGGAAAGTTGGACAGCATTCCTATGACAGTTTGAAAAGATAGCTATACTCTAGTGACTTCTAACCAGTGGCATAGGTATTTGAATAAAAACCAGTGGCATATTTTCCAGCATCACACTAACACACAAGCCCCCACAGTATGACAAACTGACAGACACTATGCCACCAGTATACAAATACCAGCAGGGTCACCCATGGTGGACAGGTTTCAGCTGAGCTTCCAACATAAGACAGACCAGGAAGAAGGACCCAGTGGCCTACTTTTGAAAATAATTAGCCGGTGAAATCCTTATAAGCAGCAGCAGAACATTGTCTGATACAGTGCTGGAAGATGAACCCCTCAGGTTGGAAGGCACTCAAAATGTGGCTGCAGAAGAGCTGCTACCTCAAAGTAGAGTCGATCTTAATGACGTGGATGGAGTCAAGCTTTCGGCACCTTCATTTGCTGATGTGGCATGACTCAAAATGAGAAGAAACAGCTGCAAACATCTATTAATAATTGGAATGTGGACTGCATGAATTTTGAATCTAGGAAAATTGGGAAATCATCAAAAATGAAGTGAAACATATAAACATCAATATCCTAGGCATTAGTGAGCTCAAATGGACTGGTATTGGCCATTTTGAATCAGAGATTCATATGATCTACTATGCCAGAATGACAGCTTGAAGAGAAATGGCGTTGCATTCATCATCAAAAAGAACATTTAAGATCTATCCTGACGTACAACACTGTCAGTGATAGGATAATATCCATACACCTACCTACAAAGAAGACCAGTTAATATGACTATTATTCAAATTTATGCACCAACCACTAAGGCCAAATGTGAAGTAATTGAAGATTTTTACCAACTTCTGCAGTCTGAAATTGATCATACATGCAATCAGGGTGCATTAATACTTACTGGTGATTGAAATGCAAAAGTTGGAGATGAAGAATTGGTAGTTGCTAAATACGGCCTTGGTGTTAGAAATGATGCTAGAGATAGCATGATAGAATTTTGCAAGACAAACAACTTCATCATGAATACCTTTTTTCACCAACATAAATGGAGACTACACATGTGCACCTCACCAGACAGAAAATACAGGAATAAAATCAACATCTGTGGAAAGAAACAATGGAAAAGCTCAAAATCATGAGTCATAACAAGACCAGAGGCTGACTGTGGAATAGACCATAAATTGCTTTTATGCAAGTTCAAGTTGAAACTGAAGAAAACTAGAACAAGTCCACGACAGCCAAGGTATGACCTTGAGCACATCTCACCTGAATTTAGAGACCATCTCAAGAATAGATTTGATGCATTGAGCACTAATGACTGAAGAGCAGACGAGTTACAGAATGACATCAAGGATATCATACATGAAGAAAGCAAGAGGTTATAAAGAAGACAGGAGAGAAAGAAAAGACCAGAATGAATGTTAGAAGAGACTCTGAAACTTGCTCTTGACCATCCAGTGCCAAAGCAAAAGGAAGAAATAATGAAATAAAAGAGCTGAACAGAAAATTTCAAAGGGTGGCTCGAGAAGACAAAGAGAAGTACTATAATGGCATCTGCAAAGACCTGGAGGTAGAGAATCAAAAGGCAAGAACATGCTCTGCGAAGAAAAAATTCAAGGCTTGAGTCGCAATATTGAAGGATTTTATGGAGAAAACATTAAACAACACAGGAAAGCATCAAAAAAATATGGAAGGAATACACAGAGTCATTATAACAAAAAGGAATTGGTCCACATTCCACCATTTTAGGAAAAAAAAGCAAGCAAGGAGGTAGCATATAATCAGGAACTGATGGTACTGAAGGAAGAAGTCCAAGCTGCACTGAAGGCATTGACAAAAAACAAGGCTCCAGGATTTGACGGAATACCAATTGAGATGTTTCAATAAATGGATGCAGCATGGGAAGTGCTCGCTTATCTATGTCAAGAAACTTGGAAGACAGCTACCTGGCCAACTGACTGGAAGAGATCCATATTTATGCCTATTTCAAAGAAAGGTGATCCAACTGAATGTGGAAATTATCAAACAATATCATTAATATTACATGCAAGTAAAATTTTGCTGAAGATCATTCAAAAGCGGTGGCAGCAGCACATTGATGGAACTGCCAGAAATTCAAGCCAGATTCAGAAAAGGACATGGAACTGAGATGTCAGATGGATCCTGGCTGAAAGCACAGAATACCAGAAAGATGCTTACCTGTGTTTTCCTGATTACACAAAATCATTCAACTGTGTGGATCATAAGTTATGGATAATATTGCGAAGAGTGAGAATTCCAGAACACTTAATTGTGCTCATGAGGAACCTGTACATAGATCAATAAGCAGTTGTTGGAAGAGAACAAGGGGATACTGCATAGTTTAAAGTCAGGAAAGTTGTGCTTCAGGGTTGTATCCTTTCACCATACCTATTCAATCTGTATACTGAGCAAATAATCCAAGAAGCTGGACTATATGAAGAAGAAGAACAGGGCATCAGGATAGGAGGAAGACTCATTAACAACCTACGTTATGCAGATGACACAACCTTGCTTACTGAAAGTGAAGAGGACTTGAAGCACTTACTGATGAAGATAGAAGACTACAGCCTTCAGTATGGATTACACCTCAATATAAAGAAAACAAAAACCTACACAACTGGACCAATAAGCAGCATCATGATAAACAGAGAAAAGACTGAGGTTGTCGAAGATTTCATTTTACTTGGATCCACAATCAAAAACCATGGAAGCAGCAGTCAAAAGACGTACTGCATCGGGCAAATCTGCTGCAAAAGATCTCTTTAAATCATTGAAAAGCAAAGATGTCACCTTTCAAGATGACTAAGGTGTGCCTGACCCAAGCCATGGTGTTTTCAAATGCTTCATATGCTTGTGAAAGCTGGACAGTGAATAAGGAAGACCAGAGAAGAACTGACACCTTTGAATTGTGCTCTTGGTGAAGAACACTGAATATACAAGAATGAACAAATCTGCCTTGGAAGAAGTACAACCAGAGTGCTCCTTAGAAGCTAGGATGGCGAGACTATGTATGCCTCACATACTTTGGACAGGTTGTCAGGAGGGCACGGTCTCTGGCAGACATCATGCTTGTTAAAGTAGAGGATCAGCGAAACACAGCAAGGCCCCTGACGAGATGGATTGACGCAGTGGCTGCAACAGTGGACTCAAACATAACAACGATTGTGAGTATGGCACTATTTCGTTCTGTTGTACATAGGATTGCTATGAGTCGGAACCAACTCGATGGCAACTAACAACAACAATAGCGACTTCTATTTTCACTAGTCTTGTGTAATTTTAAAGAGAAAAAAATTACATTTCAAAATATGTTGCTACTTTATTTAGATGCTTTACTGAAGAAGTCTCCTTTTCAAAGTGAAATATGAACTTTTAAATAATTTTCCATTTCTGTGTTCTGATTGCTAAAAATTATAGATGGGAGAAATGGGAAAATTAACTTTTAAGTTATGAATTTTCTCTTTTTTACATTTTTACAATTATATACATTGTAAAACTACATTTTTACAATTATATACATTGTAAAACTACATATTTACAATTATATACATTGTAAACATTGCTGTTCAAAAGAACTTATACATACTAAAATCTCTCTCAGGCACATGTAAAATAGAATAGTTTTCCAACATCAGCAGCATCTATATAAGGTACCACTTGAATGTTTATTACTATTTAAGTATTCTTTTAAATAAAATCTAGTAGCAATTTCAAAAATAGAAAATGTCTGTCTGACTACCAGCTTCTACTAGAAAATGAATAGCACAAGTGTGTGGCCTAAATAAAGGGCAGATCAGTGAAAAACATTAGTGGACTTTAAAAATGTTTTACCGTGGCTGGCATTTTTATCATTCATGCCGTATCAGTTAATTTGTATTTCTTTTGACATCAAGAACGAGAAAATTGACCAAAGATGGTTTACCGTTTACTTGATAAGAAATCTGTCGGTTGTTGACTCTGGAGTTGATTCCATGGTTCAAGGAAATGCTGACTCTTTACTATCGTTCTGCTCTGCTGTCTTGTAGGTGGTCATTCTTTAGCCTGTTGCCCTATGATGGGAAAATCACTACTGAAGGTACAAATAAAATACCCTCAAATCACAGCATCCCAGACAGAAAAGACAAGGCAAGGGCAAAGGGCTTTTGTTTGCACAGCTTATGCCTTTTTCAGGGAGGAAAATCTTTCTCAGAAGAACTTAGCAGGCTTATCCTTGCAGGTTACTGGCCATAATAGGATCACATGGCCTTTCCTCAAGGTGTAATTGTCAAAGAGGCACTAGATTGCCACAATAGCACTAAAAAAAAAAAAAAAAAAAGTGATTCTTTTTCCAAGAAGAAAGGAGAGAATGAGTAATGTTGTTGGGTGGGTAGCCAACAGTGTATGCCATATTTTTTTCTTGTAAAAACCATAATTTGAAAAGTATAGTTCTACCATAAAACCCTTTACTAAACACATAACCATTAGTGATTTATCTTGAAATAATCCTACATCTAATAAAATCAATGGCTGGTTTAAACAATGAACATTCATGTTCATCAAATCCATGTATAACAGTAAATAGGTACGGGATTCATCATTTGTACAAAATGGCTAGAAAAACATCAGCCATCCAATGACTGTGCCAAGAATCAAAGAAACAACCAACTGATGATGTAATTCTTAATAATGAAACCTGCTTTACACTTAAGTTCTGAAATAAATACCTAAGAAGGCCAAGCCCTACCTTTGAGAGACCAGGTTTAGTCAAAAATAAACAGGGAGCACAACAGAGAACTCCTGAGGGAACAGGAGACCAGTGGGATGCAGACCCCAAATTCTCATAAAAAGACCATACTTAAATTTAAAAAAAAAAAAAAATTTTTTTTTTTTTTAATGGTCTGACTGAGACTAGAGGAATCCCGGCGGTCAATGCTCCCCAGACCTTCTGTTGGCACAGGACAGGAACCATCCCCGAAGACAACTCATCAGACATGAAAGGGACTGGACAGCGGGTGGGAGAGGGATGCTGATGAAGAGTGAGCTAATTATATCAGGTGGACACTTGAGAGTGTGTTGGCAACTCTTGTCTGGAGGGGGGATGGGAGGATAGAGAGAGAGGGAAGCTGGCAAAATTGTCACGAAAGGAGAGACTGGAAGGGCTGACTCAATAGGGGGAGAGCAAGTGGGAGTACAGAGTAAGATGTATGTAAACTTATATGTGACAGACTGATTGGATTTGTAAACGTTCACTTGAAGCTTAATAAAAGTTAATAAAAAATAATCATCATAATAATAACTTTTTGAGCAGGATAATCAGAGAGATGAGTAGAGAACTAACATTCTGATCACCTTCTAGGTGCACCAGCATGACCAAAGTACAATGATCAAATTCAGGAAATTTAACATTGATATAATTGTATATTGTATCAATATATATAATTATAGTATATTATCTATACAGTCCATATTAAAATTTTGCCAATTTCCAAAATACTGTTCTTTATAGTAAGGAGCCCTGGTGGCAGAAGGTCCTCTGAACCCATCTGCTACTCCATATGGGAGAAAGATGTGGCAGTCTGCTTCTGTAAAAATTTACAGCTTTTGAAATCCTATGGGCCTGTGTTACTCAGTCCTATAGAGTCGCTATGAGTAGGAATTCTACTCGTCAGCAATGGGTATTAGCAGTAGTGTCACCCAGTGCTGTAACTCATGGCGTCTCCCTGGCCAGCGAACCCCCCCAAGTGACTTTCCCCCTCCCCAGGGCCGAAGGCCACTCCACGCAGCTCTGCCCCCCACCATGGCTCCCTGCAGCTCCTCCCCCTCCCGTTGGCCAAGGCAGAGACCCTCCTCTTCGCCCAATGCTGGTGGGTGCCGCAGCCCAGCTGCCCGCTCTCTGCCCACTCTCTGACTGGGTTGATGAGTTACTGAACTGAGTGACACCAACCCTAGTGACTAGCGGGTAGGGAGTGATGAGTTACTACACTGTGCAATAGGTGACACCAACCCCAGTGACACCGCTGCCTCGGTGGCCCCTCCCCCGATGATGCCAGCCCACCCACTGCTGCCTCGCCAACAGACCCTGGGGTCATTTTGGTTACCTCCTCTGACAGTTTCAGGGGATGTGATCCACAGCCCCCTAGTGATACCACTGGACACTAGGTGCTAGTTACTGTGCGTGGCACTTAACACGTGGTGCTCTTTATCTCTTATTATAAAAGTGAAAACTAAGGCTCAGTAACAGCAAGCAGCTTATCTGAGGTCATGTAGTTAGTAATAATGAAGCAAAGATTCAAACCCAAGTCTCTGCCTACCCACCTCCCACCCTAATTGCGCAGGCGAAGTTTGCAATACCTAAGAGCGGCGTTTCCCTCACGTGTCCTCAGAGATAATAATAGGTATCAGTTAGTGTAGGCTAACTGCTGTAACAAATCAATCCAAAATTGCACACCTGCTCTGTCAGAGAATAAAACGAAGATCAGTAAAACTAGGAGCAAATGAAGTAACTTAAATACACTCAAAACTGAGACTGTTAACCAGATGGCCTCCAGAGGGAGATCTCTAACCTCAATTCTCTGTGATTGGAAGACTCTGACACGTGCAGCTGAGCAATATACAGGCTTCTATCTCCAGTGTGTACTAAAAACCTAATTCAAGCAACAAGGTAACAAATGGGAGGTTAGGGTGTTTTTCCTCCTATTCCAATTAGCACTACCTGTTTTTTTCTTTCTTTCTTTTTTTTGGAGAAAAAAAAAAAGAAAAGAAAAGCACCTGAATCAATAATAATGTATTACTTATGATTTACAGTTGTATAGTGGTAGAAAATTTTTATAGCCCTATTTTAAACCCATATTTCTGTTGAAATATTGGATTGTTCTGGAAAAGATTCTAGCTTTTTCAACAATAAAAAGTTCTGTAAATGGAGATTTTTTTAAAACTAAAGACTGCATCAGACTGTTGGCTGCCATGGGGACCAATGGACACAAATGCCAAGTACAATCTAAATCAGCACACGTCATTCCTATTGGGAAGAAAGACATTTTTCTTTTCTCTATAAAAAATTATAAGTTCAGGCAGAGCTTGTAAAGCTGATGCAACATGCCCTTCTGGGAGTCACAGAGTATGACAAGAGAGCCTAACCCTCTCTTTCCATTTATCTGCAGTGGCCAGGAAAGAAGGTGGCTGTGACAGAAAGAAGCCTGCATCACTGGGGAGAGCAGGTAGGGAGCCCTTTGATGGTATACTGACCTCACCCACAGAAATAATTGGTCCTCTGGATTCTGAAGGAAGAATTAAGGGGAAGGAAATTCAATTCTAAAAACAATGTGGGGGGCACTTATTATGTTCTAGGTGCAATGCAATACAGATGTTCTTCCTAGGCCTTCCTACACTAATTCCTCATCCTCTATTTAGACCAAAGAGGAATGAAGTTGTGAACCTTCTCTTCACTCCAGATATCTCAAAAGAACCTATGGCCCCACCTGAACCTACCACATGTTGCCAGCTTTCTTGTTTCGATTCAAGAGGGAAAGAAGAAAAGGCATCAGAAACAGTATTCATGATGACACCTTCCTAAAATCATTGACTCTTAACCTCAAAATGGAATTTCCACATCTTGCATCTCAGTTATATGTCTGTCACCTAAAATACCAATCTAAACTCATTTCTGTCAAGTGAATTCCAACTCATAGAGACCTTATAGGACAAACTAGAGCTGCCCCCATAGTGTTTCCAAGGCTATAATCTTTAGAGGGAAACCCTGGTAGCATAGTGGTTAAGAGCTACAGCTGTTAACCAAACGGTTGGCAGTTTGAATCCACCAGGCACTCCTTTGAAACTGTATGGGGCAGTTCTACTCTGTCCTTCAGTGTCGTTATGAGTCAAATTCGACTCGACAGCAACAGGTTTGGTTTGGTTTTCAGTTTAATCTTTATGGAAGCAGACTGCCACATCTTTCTCTCATGGAGTAGCTGGCCAAGTACTTAACCACTGCCCTACCAAGGCTCCTTGTCATTACTCCACATCCCTTAAATGTACTGAATGGCAGTAGCCACATATTCATTAATACACATCTACTGAGTATCTACAATGTGCAAGACACCATTAGCCTCTTTCTGGATAAAAAGTTAAATAAGTATAGACTCTGCCACATAGGGAGCTTATAGGGTAGGTGGAGTCACAAGGTAGATGAGATAAATATAATGAAAAAACAATGAGCTATAATGAAGATGTAGACAAAGTACATGGAGTCCAGTGGTGGGAGAGACAACTTCCAACTGAGGAGAGGGGAAATAACTAACAGAAAAGTTGAAATTAAAGTGAATTATAAAGAGGGAACAATTCTTCCAGGACAGAACATGTACTATGAATTGATTTTACTGGAGTATAAAATGTATAAATGGGGTGATAGGCTATAGATTTAAAAAGGAGTAGGTTCTTGAGGGAAATGTGGTGAGTAAAGTTTAGATCCAATGTGTCTAAAATCTTGGTTTAAAAAAAAAAACCTGGAAGATAGATAATAGGGAGTTCAAAGTCTTGGACTGAAGCTGTGAAGTCACAACATAAGATACAGTTTTGGGAGTCAGCTACGTGGAGATAAAAGTGGAAACCATGACATTACCAAGGGAGAAACTACAAACTGAGTGAAACAAAAAGGGAAACATGGATGTAAATATTAAAGACTGCTTAAATTTGCTTTTTCGTTAGACATGCAAGTGCAAATATTTCAGCAGATTCAAATTATAAGTCTAAAACAATCATAACAGAACTATCACTTATTGAATGCAGTCACTCTGATGAGCACCTTATATAAATTATTTTATTTAACCCTTACAATAATGCAATGAAGCTGTCTTTACTTCCATTTTATGTATGAGGAAAGTAATTTCCCTCAATGTCCCATAAATAAAATAGGCCAAAACAGTACTGGAATCTAGAGGTAGCTTGATCTGAACTCTAAATCACTGTGCTATCTTGCCTCCCGAATGCTGTCCTTCGCTAAAAGGTGCTGATCACCTAAATAATTAGCCAACAAAGGTTACCAGATTCAGCAAATAAAAATGCAAGACACACAGTTAAATCTGAATTTCAGAGAAAAATAAATATTTTTTTAGAATAAGTATGTTTCATGTAATACTTGAGGAAAAATTATACTAAAATTTATATTTGTTGTATATCTAAAATTCGTATTTAACTGAGCACCCTGTATTTCATCTGGTAACCCCAATGCCAACTGAAGTGTGAGAAATTATGTCAATTCTCTTAGAAAGCAAATTTTCCTTAGGCCATCCAAAAAGGAAAAAAAAACAAAAAACAAACCCACTGTCATCGAGTCAATTCTGCCGCTACAGGACTGAGTAGAACTGCCCCATAGAGTTTCCAAGGAGAGCCTGGTGGATTTAAGCTGCCAACCTTTTCGTTAGCAGCTATAGCACTTAACCACTATGCCACCAGGGTTTCCCCTCAGGCCATAGTCATAGGCAAAGTAGACAGGCAATAAATGAGTCATGAATGAATGAAAATAGACAACTAAATGGATAAAACATTATAAATCATACAATGTTAATTTAGTCATTTTAATGACAGTCATGTCACTATTATGATACCATTTGGATGTTACGATATTTAGAAAAATGGGGTAAATATCCACACAAGTACCTCAATTGTAAATGAAAATACACACCTGTTTTTACTAGGTTTCAGAAAGAGACATTGCTACAATCCAAACCTTTTACATATACAGAGCTAATGTAAAATGTTATCTTAATTTAACCTAGCTGAAATATAAAACGTATATTTTAGTGGTTGTGTTTTAAATGGGAGTGTCAGGCTGTAAGTTTCATAAAGAGTAAGTGCTTCTTCATTCATATGACCCATTCAATTACCAAATCCAGAACATAATGTGGATATTTTAAGAGAGGAAAGAATGATCTAAATGCACAGCATTATTTCTGAGTTATAGCTTACTATTCTCAGTTGATGTAATGAACCATTTAAAAACTCACTGTCATAGCTGGGGTTAGCAGCTGCAGTTAAAGGAAATTTTAGATGGAATTTCAAATCACTCATCATTAGAACATAAATCTAAAACAAATCAGAAGGGTAAACATTGGATTCGCTGTTCAATGAAATGAAAGAATTGAATTTAACTTTAGAACAATAAATTAAAATGTGTTTAATCAGTGAGTGCTCTGACGATTAAAGCCTGCCATTAATAAACATTGTATTTACGAAAATTACCAAGACCATTAATTATATCCGCTTTAAATCAGAATCTGTCCTTGAGCTGAGGTTTTTTTTTTTTTTTTTGGCATTTTAATTAGAGAATTATCATTTCCTTACAAGGTTATGGCGTCATGTATTTTAAATATTAACCTTCACGTTAAACACAATGTATTAGTTACCATACACTTCTTTGAAATATTAACACTTTTTCCATAAGGCATTTGTGTGGAGAGGGTTGTATATGAAGATAAATTACCATTTAACTGGGAAAAGGACAGTGTTCATTTCTGCTTCTTTCTGTTAGATCAGAAACGAGGCTGTGGCTGTCAGTAGTGTTCCCTTTCAGAAGTGTGCTTGCTGACTGTCACGCTCATCTAAGAAACATGCAAATTAAAGCTGGGTTGTACCGTGGTTGTCAGCAAGCGTCAAGACTTTTTACTAGCAGGTGGTCGAAATGACTACCCTGAATGGACAACCCCACAAGATTGCTAGGAGAGGGAAACAGTATTTCCAGAATTTTTATAAACAATCTTTCCATTGTCGCATTTTTTATTCAACATTGGTGTTGAATTCATGTCATTTTGGTTTACTTTCTATTTTCATTTTTTATTTCCTGAGTACTTTGCATTGTTGTGGTGACTTGAAGCAAAAAGAAAAAAGAAAGTTTTTTTTTTATCACTCTATCATTTTTGTGTCTTAATCACTTGATCAAAACACCAGTTGAAGAGGAAGTTATAACTAACTTTATTTTTTCCCCATCAGTTGTAAGGTCCCCTGTCTGATATCTAAATATACTTACTATCTTGTACACTGAGGTGTTTCATTGCAAATCAGCAATAAACACAAATCCTACTTAGATGAAAATGTTTTCTGAATTATTGTTAAAATTCCGCTAGTTGGAGTAAATGTCTTGATTTTCTGCATTAGTGCAATTGCATGAAAAAATACTTGCCATATAACTTTTTGTATCCTGTAGGGTCACTATGAGTCAGAATCAACTCAACGGCACTGGGACTGGGTTCTGGGATCATAAGATAATTTCATGATTATCATTTTTTTAATTGATTTTACGTAAATAATAATATTAACTTTTATCTATATATAAATTGGACCGAGACTAAATTGTTGCTCTGAACTTACCCTAACAAAGCTTAAAAGCAAGTCTTGAAAGAATCCAACTATTTTATTGTTGCTGTTAGGTGCCATTGAGTCAGTCCTGATTCACAGCGACCCTATGTGCAAAAGAAAGAAATACCGCCCAGTCCTACACCATCCTCAGAATCATTGTTACCCTTTACCCCATTGTTGCAGCAATCTTTTTGAGGGTCTTCTCTCTTTTTTTCTCACCCTCTACTTTACCAAGCATAATATCCTTCTCCAGGGACTGGTCCCTCCTGATAATATGTTCAACTTGTTTTAATTAACTTTAATTCATACCAGAAGAAAACCTAACACTACATTTAAAGAATAGAACAAAATGTAGCAACCAACAACTTAAAATTTACAATGTACAGTATTTAATAATAATAAAAAAATTTACCAGATAGGCAAAGTAACAGTAAATATGACCCATAAACAAGGGAAAAATCAATAGAACTATATTCAGAAATGATGGCAACTATAAGACTAGAAGAAAAGAACATTAAAAGAGCTATTGAAATATGTTCCATGTTTTCAAAAAGAGAAAAGAAAGCATAGGCATGGTGAGGGGGGAAATGAGTGATAAAATAGACTTAAAGGTAATTTCTAAAGATGAAAAAATATCTGAAATGAAAACTACGCTGGATGGGATTAGCTGTGTATTAGACAATGCAGATGAAAAGATCAGTGACCCTAAAGCCATGTTAATAGAATCTATCCAAAATAAAGCATAGAGAGAAAAAAAATACTAGGATAAAAATGAACAGAGGCTCAATGACCTATGAGACAGTATCAACAATCTACCATATGTGTAACTGGAGTCTTAGAAGAAGTAGAAGGGCAGAATAATATTTAAAGAAAGAAATGCTGAAGTATTTCTAATTTTGATGAAAATTTTAAACTTACAGATCCAAAACACCCAAAGCAAAGTAAATCTAAAAAAAAATTAAAAAAAAAAAATCACATTAAGTCACAACATAAAGAATTGCTGAAAAGCAGTGATAAAGAGAAAACCTCCATAACTGCTGGGGGAAAAAAAAGACACGAAATAAGAGAACAAAGATGCAAATTACAGCAAACTTCTGGTCAGAAACTATGCAACCCAGAATACATTGGAAATATATCTTTAAAATACTGAAAGAAAATAACTCAATTTAGAATTCTTTACCCAGAAAAATATATTTTTCAAAAATAAAATATTTTTTAGTCAATAAAAACTGAGGGAAGGTTAAACTACAAGAAAGATTAAAGAAGTTCTTTCAGGCAGAAGGAAATAATAACAGATGGAAATCTGGATATACACAAATGAATGAAGAGTGCTAGAAATGGTTACTATGTGGGTAAATATAAAAGACTTTATATACTTTAATGTCTTTAAAATATACTTTTATACTTTATGAATACAATCCCCCTCCCCGCCCCCCAAAAAACATTGTCTATATGCTAGAAAAAGAATGGCTATCTGGTACCCATTTTTAAGCCCTCCAGCATTCCCACTGAAGCCCCTTCAATAGGCTTGATGTGAAGGATGGACCTTCCCTGGTTCACTCCCAGTGCACCCTCTTTCCAAACAATCCCTCTTCAAAATCTCTTCCAAACTCCAGCATTCCTACCATTTTGTTCACTTTCATGTAGTTTATTAAGTTTTTATAGAAGCCCTGGTGGCAAAGTGTTTAAGTGTTTGGCTGCTAAGCAAAAGGTCAGCAGTTTGAACCCACTGCCCACTCCAAAGGAGAAATGTGTGATAGTCAGCTTTTACAGCCTTGGAAACCCTATGAGGCAGTTCTGCTCTGCCCTACAGGGTGGCCACGAGTCAGAATCAACTCAACAGCAACTGGTGTTTTAAGTATCTGGACATCTACTTGGAAATTTTTGCATCGTTGTCTATCTCTCAACTCACTTTTGGACACTAATGTATAACATATCTTGAAACTCCCATTTTTACCTGCGTGTTACAAGTTTTAAATTGTTATCACAAAAGTAATATATACTCTTTGCAACAACAACAACAAAAAAACAGTACAAAGATATATCAGGAAATTTTCCTTCATCTTTAGCCCCAACCCACCCCCAATTTCCATCCAAATTATGTAACTAATATTGTTAGCTTGATATGTATCCTTGCTCACATTTCTTCATTTTTTGTATATTAGGGATAGTAGCACTTTGTTTTTTATATATTAGGGATAGTAAGGGTAATACTTTGCTATTTTTGTTCCATTCTTGATTTTATCTTTGACTTGGTTTATAGAATCTTTTGTCTCTAAAAATATTTATTTTATTTAATCAGGTATGTCGGTATTTTTCCTAATTATTTCCCACATGGTCTCTCACATACAGAGATACTGCCAATAATTTTGTAGCCATTAACTTAGTCGACAAAAAAGGAAAAGAAAAGAAAATGAGTCAACTGAAAGAGGTTATTTTCTCAAATGATCCTCAGCATCTCAAAATGGTAATTCTTCCTATGTTAATTTGAACAGAAATATAATGTAAAAGAATGTGAAATACTCCAACAAACTACTATGGGAATTGCCTTTTACAAACAAAGATATCAATGTTGTATAAAAAATTCTTTTTCATGACTAGAAACAGGGTAATGGACTCAAAAAAATGACTTTGGAGGTTCTACCAGTTTTTGGTCATAGACAGCACATATACAAAGGGAAAGCTACAGGCATCAGACAGACAAATTGGTACAACAGGTACAACAGCTGCAGGGCATTCGACAATTAAAACCTCACCTAGCCTATGGAAGATAGGGACCACAGAGCATCCCGAAAGAACTTTTCCCAAAGAGAATTAAGCTTAGGACATATGAACCTAAATTTTAAAAATCCATAGTAGAAAAAGATTACTCACAGCAAGATGCCAAGTAAAAAGATGGCAGAAAAATAGAAAAATGCTCAGAAGTTGCAGAATGCCAAGAGCTGGCTCCCCTAAGATCACTGCCTTATAAACACTAACTGAACTTTCTTTATTTTACCTCTTTGTTCAACTCACCAATGTCACTTTCAATACAGAGTTTCTAAATAGTACTTATTGCTCCCTCATTCTGCTGTCTCATTAAATTTTCTTCCATTATGCTCTCCAAAGCAACGATACAAATTATAGCTTTACTGAACCTCCAGGAAAACTGAGCAAAACTTTACTCCATTTTTTGCCATTACCGACCTGATTGCTCTTCGACCTCAAATCCTCAATTTGAGATTGGTCTTCAATCACCTTGTTACAGATGTTTAGCATCAAAGATCTAACTCACTTAGCTTACCAATAAAATTTATTGCAAGGGGGAGTCCGGCAAACTTTTTAAAACCAAGATAGATTCGCTGGCCTCTGAAAAGTTTTAATAGATTTAGAGGAAAACTGATAGCGAGTTAGCACGCTGCCAACAGAACCACCTTGCAGATTTCCCATTTGTCGTAATTCTATCTAGCTCACTCCTTCTCAAACTTGGCTGCACATTGGAATCATCCGAAAAGCTTTAAAAGTTACTGATGCCTGGGTCCCACCCCAGAGATTCTGATTTACTCTCACCATGAAGGTATGTAAAATTGAAATAAAATACTCAAAATAATTATAATCCAATACCATCAAGTCAATTTTGACTCATAGGGTGAAAATGTATTCCGTAAGTCTCAGGTGTGCAAGACTAAGTAGTTTTGTTTGTTTCTAAACCTTATTTCACCTTGCTTTTGAGCTCCATTTCTACTGAAAAATTTGAACTGACAATTAAAGCTATTTCTGTTTCATCTGGTTTTAAATAATTTCTTTGGGGGAAATACTCTCTCTTCTGAGTATATTTCCAAAAATATCAAAATTCCTATCAAGACTGTTTTACCTCTCTCTCAAAGTACATCCTTCTCCTCCTGCTTTCCAAGATAGAGGTGGTTTTTGAGGGGAGGTGTGGTACAATGGGTTTCTCTTATATGAGGCCTTTCTGGCCCTGGGTTTATAGTTCTGCCTAGATGATTTGCCAGGCCGCAGTCTTGCACAGTGATTGGTTAGCCTACTATACAAATAGGATGTGTAAAACCACACAATAGGATTAAGTGACCTTGCAGGAATTAGTCAATTAATATACAAATCAAGTGATTGTGGCTTACCTAGGGGATTGGTCAGTTTTGCCAACCAGCTAGGTTTATAAGGGCCAGTCCCATTGAGGTTCAAGGGAGGCTTCACTACCATCAAAAAGAGCCTGGAGCAGCATGTTCTTTGGACCCAGGGTCCCTGTGCTGAGAAGCTCCTAGAACAGGAAAGACAGATCTGTAACACTGAAGATGACAAGAAATGGCAGCAACCATAGCAGAGCCCAGCAGCAGAGAAATGATGGCAGCAGCAATACAAGTGGTCGGAACCAGGAGACTAGCATAATGTGGCCGCAGTGGGCTTGCAGACACATGGAGTGAGAGAGAACTGAGCCCCTTTAGGCAGGAGGCTTGCTGGCAGAGTGGGTGACTCTGGGCACTTGGTGGTGGAGCTAAAGAGCTGTAACACTTGTCCAATCCTGGCAGAGGCCAAGGGAAGGGTCAGTGGCTGGCATGGCCAAGACAAGGCCTGGTGGTGGATACAGATGAGAGAAGGACTACCTACCTACAGGCACAGCCAAGAAGAAGCTGAGCACTGTCTTGGTTAGAAGCTGTTCTAACTGAAGAATTGTATCCTGTTTTCTGAGTTGTATCCTGTTACTTTCAAGTTGATCCCGATTCTGAGTTGTAGCCTGTTACTTCCTTAATAACTACACAATCGTGAGTATGGTCTGAGAGTTCTGTGTGGTCATTGCAACAAATTATCAAACCCAGAAGAGAGGTAGAGAGTGCTGTGGAAGGGACAGCCGGTGCCAGAAATGGTGAAAAAGTAGGACAGTGGAGGTATGCCTGACTTCCACCTCATAGGAATCAGCTTCGTGCTCATTCTGATTCTCATCCCTCCTCTTGAAGTTAGATGAGGTCTGAAGCTATGAGACTTCAGGGGAAAACTTACATAGCTCTCCTGGGGAGGTGAGGGGGATAAAAGTGTGGTCTCTAGTCTTAGTATCTTCCTTGGTATCATCTGATTATGGCTCTTGGATACCATGAGTTTCAGAAAGAAACAGTTAAAGGACATTCAGCAGTGTTTCTTAAATTTTTTTTTTTACTTTGAAATTCCTGTCCAGTTATATGTAAATTTTTGAAAAAAAAATTCCCTGGGAAAGGCACAATGACAAGTATTAGCTTCGTAGGGCTGCCTCAACAAATTATCACAAGTAGGTGGTTTAAAACAACAGAAATTTATTGTCTCACAGTTCTGGAGGCTAGAAGTCTGTGTACATTATGTGTCCAATAACATAAATTTATAATTGTATTTTATACATTTGTCTTTTTGAGTCATGTAGGACATAACTACTAGAGTTACAAACCAAAAATACTATAAAACTGGCCCTTGTATTTACCCAAGAGATTACGTTTCTCAGAGATCTTTTTTTTTTTTCCTGTGTTCGCCTTCGAGTTACTATTCATTCAGTTCTATGTGAAGAACTCTTGTTAGTGTCTCTCGTAAGGCAGGTCTAGTCATCACAAACCTCCTCTGCTTTTGTTCTTCTGGGAATGAGTTAATTTTGCCGTCATTCTTGAAACATGGTTTTCCCAGATATAGGATTCTTGGTAAATAGTTCTTTTTCTTTCAGCATTTTAATGATGTCATCCCATTGCTTTCTGGCTTACAAGGTTTCTGAGGAGAAATAGGCATTTAATTTTATTGAGGACTCCTTTATGTGACAATTTGCTTCACTCTTGCTGCTTTCAGGATTTTCTCTGTAACTTTGGTTTTTGAGAGTTTGATTATTACGTGTCTTCTAATGTTGGAAACCCTGGTGGTGTAGTGGTTAAGTGCTACAGCTGCTTACCAAAGGGTCGGTAGTTCGAATCCTCCAGGCACTCCTTGGAAATTCCATGGGGCAGTTCTACTCTATCCTAGAAGGTCGCTATGAGTCGGAATCGACTCGACGGCACTGGGTTTGGTTTTTGGTTTTGGAATGTGAAATTAAAATTCAGCATTGTTTTAAACAAGTGGGATCATATTTTTGCAGTAGAAGACGTAATCTTAGCATCACTTAGTCACAAAGTAGATGATATTTACATCATTTTAATAATGACAATTTCTGTATAATTTTCTAGCATTAGATTTAATATATGCCTAAAACATGGGAGACTTGGGTGTGGTTTCTGAACAGAATGCACATTTTAATAACTTTGATAATTTAAAAACATAACTCTAATTGATATAAAGTAGGTCACAGAGGAGGAAGAAAGGTCAGGTAAAGGAAAGGGATGCTGATAGCTTTATTTCACATAGTGTGGGGTCAAGGCACCATGTTGAAAGTAAATAGAACACCCACAGACACATCCAAACTGCCTGAGGGTCTGAATTACTGGGCTGAGAGCTGCGGGGACCGTGGTCTCGGGGAATATCTAGCTCAATTGGCATAACATAGTCTATAAAGAAAATATTCTACATCCTACTTTGGTGAGTAGCACCTGGGGTCTTAAAAGCTTGTGAGTGGCCGTCTAAGATACTTCACTGGTCTCCATCTGGAGCAAGGGAGAATGAAGAAAACCAAACACACAAGGGAAGATTAGTCCAAAGGACTAATGGACCAAAACTACCACAGCCTCCATCAGACTGAGTCCAGTAAAACTAGAGGGTGCCCAGCTACCACCACCAACTGCTCTGAAAGGGATCTCAGTAGAGAGTGCCAGACAGAACTGGAAAAAAATGTAGAACAAAATCTTAACTCCCATCTGACAAAGACTGGAGAAACCCTGAGAGTATGGCCCCTGGACAGCCTTTTAGCTCAGTACTGTCATCACTCCTGTGGTTCACCCTTCAGCCAAAGATTAGACAGGCCCATAAAACAAAACTTGTGCAGCCCAGGGGCAAGGACAAGAAGGTAGGTGGAGACAGCAAAGCTGGTAATGAAGAACCCAAGTTCAAGAAGGGGAGAGTGTTGACGTGTCACGGGGTTGGCAACCAATGTCACAAAACAACATGTGTATTAATCGTTAAATAAGAAGCTAGTTTGCTCTGTAAACCTTCATCTAAAGTACAATACAAAAAAAAAAAAAAAGAGAGAAACTAGCACAAGAACTCAAGAATTAAACTTATTATTCAAAGTCACAAAATCAGGGAATTGAGGAACTAAGATAATATAACTATCAGACATAGAGAGAGGAAGCAGAGAGAAACGGGGTCAATGAAGCTAAAGCTTTATCTTTCATAATGGAGAGTCAATAGATAGTACCTGTTTTACAATTTTATCTGAACTGGTAATTATCTATCTGAAAAGGCAAAAATAGAGATATAAGCCATATTCTCCGGTATCATTAAGGTAAATACCAAAAGATGAAAACAGAAATTACCAACCATTTGGATCTGAGGTGTATATTTGGAGAATAGGTGGGAGCAGACAAGAGTTTCTTGCTTTTCATTATAAGCTTCTCTGAACAGTAGTATTTTATAATGTGCATGTATTACTGTGATTTAAAAATTAAAATTCAACAAATTTAAAGCAGTCAAAAGGAGAAAACAGAAATGAACTGAGGAAGTAAAAGATCCAACCAAGAGTAAATGCACTTAAAAAAAAAAAAAAAGTTAGCATTTCCTATGGAGTGAATGACAGAGTTTTTGCATTTTCATGCTAATTCCTTGAAGAGTTTCCTGCTGTTTTCTAGTGATTGTTAGAAATATCAGTCTGAAATGAAAATAGTGATGGTGAAAATAAACCCTGCTTACTTCAACTTCAGTATATTTTAGGAATAAAGCTGTGGGTTGTTTTTCACTGAAAGAACAAAATCCATCCACTCCATAGGATTACTGACAGCCTTTCTTCTACTCTCCAGCTCTCATTTCACGCAGCAGCACACAACAACTCTGAGGTCTAGTTTCCTACCGTTTTTTTTTTTTTTTTATTCTTCCTTCCTTTGGAAAATATACATGCTGATTCTTAGAGATTGAATTCCTAGGTGTGTGCCCCTCTACTCCTTGGAGAGCAGTTTTTTACCTCCTTTTAGTGATGTAATGGATTTCAATTATAGAGAGCAGTATTGTCAAAGAGTACTGCATGGCAGCCCAGATGGGGTATTAGGCATATAAAAGACAAAAGAAGAGAACAAACAAAAAAGATAGAAGTCAATTAAACTCTGCAATGAAAATACCACAAAAACAGTCTGATTTTATTTTAGAATACATCTTGATATTTCAGAGTTCAAAAGATCACTTTTAATGACCAATCTAGGCAAATAAATGTGTACCCTGGTATAAGAGACTGAAAGGAGTGATTTTCAATAAGTAATGGATTTTACTTTAAAAAAAAAAAAAAGGTTTTTAATCAACCCAAATCAAGTCCTTCAATTCAACAAATAATTATAGAAAGGCAATTCACTTAAGCCTTCACCAGGGAAAACACCAAGGAGAGTAAGAAACAGTTTAAGGGGCTAACAGCTTCATTGAGAAGAGGATACTTACATGGTGACGAAACTGGAGAACAATCAAAAACTAAAATACTAAATTGAGTAAATCAAGCCTCAAAATGCCTTGAATACATGAACATATTTCTGAAATACTGACCAAGTGATGGAAGTGAGATTGGCCCTAAGAGCACTCAAGAATTCCACCCTATACCACCCTACCACAGATAACAAGTGGGAGAACATGGGCAATTATAAAATACAGCACAGTCAAAGCTGAGAGATGAGACCACATCCCACTAAGTGTAAGAAACATTAAGACATTCTCAGGTCTCTCATGTTTGATTCAGGAACTCTCTCTAGCTATTGCCCTAATTCCCCAGCTTGCTTCACAAGCAATGTCTGTATGCCTTACCTCTACTTGTCTCTCTTCATGACTCAGCTCGCTTTAGTAATGCTAATAATCTCCATTCTCTCTACTCTCACCAAGGTTACAGTGGCCTCTTGCTGGCCAACTCCGAAGTCCCTATTTCAGTCCTAATCTTACTTGACTTTCCTGTTCATTTGAAATTGTTAACCACTCCTTCCTTGAATTTGTCCCCTTCCTTGGTTTCTCTTACATTGGACCCCTATCTCTGTGTTCACTTGTTTGCAAAAAAATTATTGAGGGCCTACTATGTGCTGGGGACTCATAGAATCTGGGGATGTAACAGTAAATGAAAGACAAAAATCCTTGGTTGCATGGAATTTACATTATGAAAAGGGGTATAGAGAAATACTACCACCCATCTGTTAGTTTGTTGTACTGTGGTGGCTTGTGTGTTGCTATGATGCTGGAAGATAGGCCTCCAGTATTTCCAATACCAATAGGTTCACCCATGGTGGAAAAATTTCAGCAGTCTAAGACACACTAGGAAGAAAGGCTGACAATCTACTTCTGAAAGTTAGCCAATGAAACCTTATGAATCACAACAGAACACTGTCTGACTCCCTCGTTTTGGACATATCATTAAGAGGGATCAACCAATAGAGAAGGACATTACATTTGGGGAAATAGAGGGCTAATGAGGGTGTGGGAGATCCTCGGTGAGATGAATTAGTATAATAGCCAGAATGCGAAATTCAAATACGCTGGTGACTGTGAGAATGACACAGAACTGGGCAACGTTTCATTCTGTCTTACTTAAGGTCACCCATAAGTCGGAGTTGACTCAATGGCAACTAACAACAACAATATAGAGAAATAAATAAAATACTTCTTATACTAGAAAATGATAATTGCTAAGAAGAAAAGTAAAGCTGGGAAAGAGTGTCAGTGGTTTGGTATTATAACTTTAACTAAAGTAGCCAGGAAAAGTGATATTGAATATTGATTAAAAATCTGAAGAACATAATGTGGATGTCTGGGGCAAGATCAAGTCAGGCAAAGAGAACTATCAGTCCAAAGGCCCTGAGGCAGGAAAACCTCAAGAAGAACACTGCGGCTGAAGCCAAGTGAGCAAAGGGGAAAAAAATAGGAATTGAAAAAAGAGAAGTAACTGAGGACAGATCACATAGTACCTGGTTTGGCCATTGGAAGGAGCTTGGTTTTTATGCCCACTTAAATGGGAGTCATTGAAGAGGTTAGCAGAGAAGTGACATGATAAGACTTGTATTTTAACAGGGTAATTCTGGGTGCTCTACTGGAATAGAATGAGGGAGCCAAGGAAGACAGTTAAGAGTCCATTGCAGAACTGAACCCACTCCTAGAAATCGCCTTTTAGTCAAATAATGGATTGGTTCGCAAAATAAACAATATCGCCTGTAAGTACTGTGCTCCTTTAAATAATCATCTATATTATATGAGACAAAATAGTTAATATTTACCATAAAGCAAAGATGAGAAGGTAAGGGGGGACAGAGAAGCTAGATTAATGGAAACAAAACATCCAGATTGGAGATAATGAGAATTCTGACACATTGTGGAAAATGCAACTAGTAGCACTGAACAATATGTACAGAAACTGTAAAATGGGAAGCTAATTTGCCATGTAGACTTTCACCAAAAATAGAAAAAGAAAAAAAAGTCCATTACAATAGTCCAGATGAGAATCGTTAATGACTTTGACTAAGGTGGTAACAGGGGAGGTGATAAGAAGTACACGTAGTCCCTGACTTCGAACTTATTTGAGTTACCATGAATTACACTTACAACCACCTGTTTTGAGGGTTTTTTTTTTTTTTTTTACATCTTATCATTAGTAATATGAATGACATACAATGTTACAGCACGTAATTTGATGATGTTAGTATTCGCAGATGTTCACTCGCAGGTGTTCAATGTTATGATCTGCAAAGATACTGATGATGAAAGACAATAATAGTGAAAAAAAATGAGGTATTCAACATAGGTCAGAATCAACTTACAACAGTCATGGGAACAGAGCCCTGTCATAAGTCAGGGACTACCTACAGTCAGATTCTAGATGCATTTTGAAGGTAGAGCAGACAGAAATTACTAATGGTGTTGCCATTTACTGATATGGGGGTGACTGTGGATGAAGCAGGGTTCAGGAAGGGAGGATGACAGAATGTCAGAAACTTGCTTTTGAACATGGTTGAGTAGGAAATACCCATCAGACATCTGTGTGGAAATACTTAACAGGCAACTGGGTATATGAGTATAAAATTCCAGGGAAAAGCCTGAAGTAGAGATATAAATTTGGGAATCATAAGATATACATGGAATTTCAAGCCATGAAACTGGATGGTCACAAAGGGAGTGAAGATTGAAAAGAGGAAAACTCCAAGGACTGAGCTCTGGGGCACTCCAATGATTGAAGCTCTGCTCCTTCTTTCACCAAGCCCAGTACACAGGGGGGATCTCCAGGTTCTGTCCCCTGTGCTCCTTTCAACCAGCACCAGGGATTCAGTTCCTCTGCACACAAAAAAATCATCTTTCCTATCACCTTGCCATCCTTCTAGCTACAGGCTTGTAGCTTCTATTCCTTTACCAGATAATTTCTACTCTTCATATGAGCCAAATTTTCTCTATGGAACTTATGACAATTTGTATTTATTATATTTGAATGCTTTTTTGTTTACTTTCTGCCTACTTCACTCTATTGCAAGTTGCATGAATGCACAGGCACTGTGTCTTATTAATCATTGAACCCCAGCATCTGGCACAAGGCCTAGCATATTGAAGGAAAATAATAATATTTATTGAAAAAATGAATATGAGCCATTCACTAATGACTCCCCAATATGTAATTCCAATCCAGATTTCTTTCCTGAGCTTAAAGATTTACTAAATTGGGTATAAAGTTTTCATCTGGAAGTCCCATAGATGCCTCGAATTCAATATATGTAAAAAGAACGCCTGACGTTGCTTTGTAAACCAGCATTGCCCTCTCATTTCCTATTTTGGTGACTGGAAAGATCATTTACTTAGCCATTCAAGTCAGAAATCTAAAAGTCATCCTAAACTCCTTTTTCTTCAGTATTTACATCTTGTCGGTCACCAGTTCCTGCCAGTTTTTCCTCTTGAACGTCCCTCAGCTTTATCCTTGTTACCTTTGCTTTTGTTTAGCCCCTCAGTTTTCATTTCAAAAGTCTCATAATACTCTTATTAACTCTATCCTAGCTTCCTTCATTCTATTCTGCTTATCGTAGCCAGAATAATCTTTCTATAAAGCAAAACTGGTCCCAGCAGCCATCCTGTTAGATCCACATGGTCCCTTTCACTTTCCTCGGGGATCAGAAAGCAAAGACGATCCAGCCTATGTTTAGTTTGGCCCATGGATTTGTTAAATAAATCTGATTTTTTTTCTATTATTTTACGTTATGATGTTTTGAACACAAATCCGGATCTCTGGCTCCTCTTGAAAAATATAAAACTCTAGAAACACTGGTCACAAATTTCCACAAAGCAAAATGAAGCCGAATACCGCCTACTTCCTGTTGACTGGGAATGTTCTGAGTTCCAGGTCACCACAGTCTACTCGGCTAACGTCTTTCATGTAGGCTACATAACTGGATCCATAGACCTAAAGGGCAAAGTTCAAATGCCTTCACACGGCACATAAAACCTCTGGATATGCTTCCTCAGGCCGCCCTTCTGGAACATTGGTCATGGTGTATGTGGTCTCGCATTCAGTCTATTCTATAGCTTTGAGAAGAATAAGGAGAATAGGGAATGGCACGCACTCTGTTAATTCTCTGCATGTACATGTTCCCCTATAAGCCCTTTAAGATAGCTGCACAATGCAGTGCTAGAGGTTTATGTCCATGACTCCTTTGGCACAATATTTTCTATTTCCCAACCAAGCCGTCCTTGATTTATAAAGCTTTCCCTGACTTTCCCAGGGAGACAAAGATCCTTGTTCCTCCCACAATTTGCTTGGCATCTTGCTCTCTCAGAATTGAGTCTAAGAGGTAGTTGCTGCTGTTGCTTTTAGGTGCCACTAAGTCCATTCTAACTCATAGGGACCCTATGTACAGCAGAACGAAACACTGCCCAGTCCTGCACCATCCTCAAAATTGTTGTTATGCTTGACCCCATTGTTGCAGCCACTGTGTCAACCCATCTTCTTTTTCACTGACCCTCTATTTTACCAAGCCTGATGTCTTCTCCAGGGACTGATCCGTCCTGATAATATGTCCAAAGTACGTAAGGGGATGTAGAGGATTTATCAACTCTAATGTAATTCCTTGTGTGAGTTTATACTCTATTCATCTTCCTAACACCACACCAGGCACAGCGTAGAAACTTGACAGGTGTTCACCTAGTATGAGAGTTAGCTGAGTAACATCAATGGAGTCACCCTGATAATTTTCTTACAGCAGTTATTCACAAGACAAATCAGTGAGTCCTTCCATCTAATTTAATAATAACTGAAATAACGTTCGTTTTCATTTGTCTTTATTTCTAAGTATCATATTTCTTTTTATTCTTTATATAACAACCTCACGGGATTGTTCTGAAGACTAATTTCAATAAGATGCATAGAAAGGGCTTGGCATAGTGCCCTGCAAATAGTGAGTGCTCAGCAGATGGGCACCACACCAGGGAGGCAGCATTTGAAGTGGTTGAAAACAAAGGCCTTGGGGTTAAACAAAATTCAAATCCTGCAGCCAAACAGTGTCTAGCACGTAGTAGGCACTGAATAAAATATTTGTTGGATGAATGAGTAAGTGAATGAGCAAAATCCTGGCTCTGCTCATTATTCCTGTGTTGCCTGCAAGCCTCTCTACCTGGAACAATTTTCCCCTAGATATCTGTCTGGCTTGCTCCTTCCCTTCCCTAAGGCTCACATATCACCTTATTGACAGGCATTCCCTGGAGAACCTAAATGAAATGAAACCTGGCACTCCCATCCCTCTTAACCTACTTTCATTCTTCATTTTATTACCATCTACAATTCTATCAGTTAGTTCTGCTATAACTAAAACATAAGCTCAAGTGAGCAGGGACTTTGCTTTATTTGCTCTGTATCTCCACCCTGTAAGTGTCTGGATTGTAGAATCTTGGCACGTCTCCTCTTCCTTGTTTGTAAAGTAGTGATTGTTGTGTGCCATGAAGTCAATTCCAACTTACAGAAACCCAGTAGAACAGAGTAGGACTGCCCCATAGGGTTTCCTAGGCTGTAATCTTTACAGAGGGAGATCCTTAGGTCTTTTCTCCTATGAAGCTACTGGTGGGTTCAAACCACCAACATTTTGGTTAGCAGCTGAGTGCTTATCCTCTGTGCAACCAAGGCTCCTCGTTTATAACGTAATGAGATAGAAATAAATGTTCCAACATCTTCTAAATGAAACTTTTTATGATCCCTTTCTCTTGGCTCTCTGCCCATAGAATATAATAATGAGTCTCCTTTTATAACTAACTGGTGAGTTCAAATTTTATATTGTCAGATAAAGTTGGTAAAAATTCTACTTCCGTGTATGTTGAAAAACCTCTTCTTCCATGGAGCTACTCTGAGCTGCCTGGATGGTAGCTAAGTCCTACAGTGCAGATGGATTTGTGCTTTCACAGAATTTAGAATTTCATAGTTGTGATGACTCTGTGAAGGCCAGAAGGGCCAAGTGTCTTAGGCGAGATCACATAGTTTGTGGCAGAGCCAGGAAAAAAGCCCAAATCTTGAGGATCCTAATCCATAGCCATTTCAGTAAGCCATGGTCCTCCTGTTATTGAAAGGGCAGCACTAGGATTCAAATATCTTCTCTGACTTGGAGTTCACTCCTCTCACTGCCAAAATTCTGTGACGGCTCCTCTAGTCTTGCTAAAGGTCATGCCCATTAAACTTATTTCGGTGGAAACACGGTTACATTCTTCCAGCAGCCAAATCTCCCCTGACAAGTCAAGGTTGAATTAGTGACAAAAGACGGAGGCTGAATTAATTGAATCTGAATTCTTCAGAATCAATTCTCTATCCCATCTTTGCTCTCTGTTCTGCAAAAATTTGTTCTATATGGTCTCGTGGGACTCATATTTCTTACGAAATTACAGTCCTCAAACTTCCTAAGGCTGCTGGGCAGGAACTTCAAAGATTACAAATTTTCAGAGCCTTAGGATCACTTCTCTATTTAACCAACTGTGGCAACTGATTTAATCAAGTAATCACTCTGATTTAAGAGACTATAATTCTACCAAGTGGAAACCCTGGTGGCTTAGTGGTTAAGTGCTGCGGCTACTGACCAAAAGGTCTGCAATCTGCATACTAAAAGGTCAGCAGTTTGAACCCACCAGCTGTTCTGCAGGAAAAAGATGTGGCAGTCTGCTTCTGTAAAGATTTACAGCCTTGGAAACTCTATGTGCCAGTGTACCCTGTCCTATAGGGTCACTGAGTTGGAATCAACTCTACTGGTTTTTGTAATTCTACCGATGCTATTTAACCATCCCTGCTCTGTCTTTGGCTGGAATTCACCTCCAAATCCACCCTAATGTCCATGGGCCTCCAGAATTAATCAGTTCTTCCCACTCACACCCACTTCAAATTCAAGACACAAAAAAACCAAGACCCAGTGCAGACAGGAGTAATAAATTTTCCTATCCACAGTCACCAATGATGTAGAGAACATTACTGCCCTCTGGTGGAAATACCAAACAAACAAAATGATTCCTGAGAATATTACCACAAAGACAAAAAGCTCTCACAGGTAAGAACGTTCAGTGGCTTATTAAAAAAAAAAAAAAGAACTCCTCAGAAATCTAAAAGTTGAAAGTCACGAGGATTCAGTGATTGTGTTACTCTCCTACTTCTCTTTCGCCTCGTAATTTCTCAATCCCTGGTTCCAACAGCCTCAGGCATCCACAGATCCATCCTCAGGTGATCTCCAGGATAGTGCCTTGGGAAGACTGAAGTTTCCTCACTCAGTGTGCTTGCACATAATTTCAGCAATCACTTTAGGACAAGGCAAAGTCCTAAAGTTTGTTCTATGTTTCTTCCCCCATGACTCCAGCTTTACTCCTTTAAACTCTAAGAGCTTTTATTTTCTAAGCTCATGGAAGCCAACCTTGGCTGCTTGTTAAAATCATCTGGAGAGTTTGTTGTTGTTGTTGAATGCAGATTCCTAGGTACCACTTCATCTGCTGCATCAGGATTTCAGAGAATAGGGAGTCAAATTGCTTTCATAAGTGAGTGAAGTCTCTAAGTAAACTTTAGACTTCCTGAAAGCAGCGTTTCTTTTGTATTTATTATATAACTGACTTCATAAAGACTAGTCCCCAACAGCAGCAACGACCAAACAATACATGCAGGTATATATGTGTATCAATATGTGTATGTGAGTATATAACATCTGTTGTCGTCGAGTCAATTTTGACTCACAGCAACCCTGTAGGACAGAGTAGGACTGCCCCATAGGGTTTCCAAGGAGCGCCTGGTGGATTCAGACTGCAGACCTTTTGGTTAGCAGTCATAGCTCTTAACCACTACGCCACCAGGGTTTCCATGTGAGTATATATATGTGTGTATAAATAGATGTATGACTATACACATATGTATATGCATGTGTGTGTGCGTATGCGTATATAATAAAGCACTTAGAGGCACAGTTATGGATACTTCTTCTTTATAACCAAACACCTTATGGGGTTGGTTTTCTGGATTTGGAGGTTTAGGACCACAGTCTTGTGGGATAATTTGGCTAACTGGCATAATATAGTTTATAAGGTTTATGTTTTACATACTAGTGAGCAGTGTCTAAGGACTTAAAAGCTTATAAGCAGCTATCTAAGATACAACTATTGGTCTCTACCCGTAGCAAAACAGAAAGACGAAAACCAAAGACTCAAGGGAGAAACTAGCGAACATGAACCGTGGTATTACCTACCTTGGGATTAGAATAACAAGATGGTGCCTGGTTGCCACTAGTGACCATTCTGATCAGGGCCACGATAGATGGATCCGGATAGAATGGGAGAAAAATGTGGAACACGACTTCAAATTCTTAAAAACTCCAGACTTACTGGACCAATTGAGACTGGAGGACTCCCTGAGACTATTGCTCTGACATACTCTTTGAAACTTGAACTGAAACTAGCCACTAAAGGCAACTTTTAGCGAAATAGTGATTTTAGAAAGTGCAAAGAAGATAATTAGAAGTAATGTGAGAAAGCATTGCATAGAATTGTAACCTAATCATTGCATTGAGAGTGCAAATCAGAGAAGGCCACACTGAGAAAGTGGAACTTTTCTAGCACATCTATGATCTTCTTTTAATTCACCGTATGTTTTTCAAATGCCTTCTGTAATACCTCATAGTATGTGCCATGGATTGAATTGTGTCCCCCCAACAGATATGTTCAAGTCCTAACCCCTGGTACCTGTGAACATTACTTGTTTGGAAATAGGGTCATTGAAGATATTATTAGTTAAATTAGCATGAGGTCATACTGGAGTAGAGTGGGTACTAATTTCATCTGAATGGTATCCTTATTAAAGAGAAGAGATGCAGACAGGCAGAGGAAAGATGGCCATGTGAAGATACATCTACAAGGCGAGGAATGCCTGGGGCTACCAGAAGCTGGGAGAGACTAGAAAGGATGTGCCCCTAGAGAATTCAGAGGGAGCATGGATGGCCAACATTTTCATTTGGACTTCTAGCCTCCAGAGCTGTGAAAGAATACATTTCTGTTCTTATAAGCCAAAAGTTTATATTTGGTTATGGCAGCCCCAGGAAAAACAAATAGTGTGTTCGTAAGGATTATATGAGGTAGTTCATGTAAAGTACTTAGAACACGTGTTCAATATTATTACCATTAAATTATGTAAAGATGGTTGGTGGTTAAAACCCACCCAGAGTTGCCTTGGAAGTAAGGCCTGTTGATTTGCTTCCAAAAGGTCACAGCCTTGAAAACCCTATGGAGCAGTTCTGCTCTGCACACATGGGGTTACCATCAGTCAGAATCAACTCGACAGCAACTAACAATAGCAACATGATTATATAAGGGCTCAATAACTTGGGTATTATTATTGTTATCATCATTATCATTGTTACTATTATGTGACAGGCACTAATAACACAAAAATGAATGACACAGTGTCTATCCTCATGCAGTTCATAGTCTATTGGAGAAGACAATTCTAACATTAATGCAGCGCATCAACAGATGGGTATTATGGGAACAGAGAAGGAAGCTTCATCCACTATCCTACAGGTAGAGTAATATTTCTAATATTTTTAACCACCAGTTGGATCTTCCTATTGTCCTGCCTAAAGATCCATAATGAAGATTTCAATGAATCTTCATTAGGTTTGTTATAAAATGTTTCCTAGCATGACATACAGAAGCTGTGCTTCAAATGTGACCAACACCTTACAGTCCCCCAGAACACACCACACCCTTCCAAGCCTCTTTGCCTTTGTTTAAGGCAGGTACCTTGCTTGGATTGCCTCATCTCCATCCTTATTCCTTTCTGCAGGACAAACATCTGTAATGTTTCAAGACTCTCTAGGTTTCCTCTTTTATAAAGCACCTCCTTGACTACTCACACCCTTCTTGTTTTCGCAGATAGAACTAACTGCTGTACCTATAACACCTTTCTGTATTTGTTTGCTTGTCCACCTGCTTCTGGTAAACTGTAACTTACCCGTTGCTGTCGAGTCAATTGAGGGTGATAGAATTATGTCTGAGCCATTTTCAAATCTTTAGAACAAAGTTTTATTGAATAAATGATGATGAATTCAAATGTTTAATGTGTACACATATTTCAGCTTTGACTTTCATCTTATAGTCTCTCCATTGACAAACAGATGAAGAAAATCCCTGTGTAATGTCACATGATTGAACAGGCCTTGCCCAAGAGCCCTTCCTCAGACAGGTGAAAGGTGGAACAACCTCACCTGACAGATCAGTGTCTCCACACACCGCTGGTAGTAATCAGCCCAAATGAAAGGAGCTAGTTCCTGGGAGTGGAAACCCCAAGTCACAGCCCAGATTCTGTAAGAGCCCAAGCTCCAAGTCATATTTAATTATCCAAAACCAAAAAAAAACAAACCCGTTGCCATGAATTTGATTCTGACTCATAGCAACCCTATAGGACAGAGCAGAACTGCCCCGTAGGGTTTCCAAGGAGTGGCTGGTGGATTCAAACTGCCAACCTTTTGGTTAGCAGCTGAGCTCTTAACCACTATGCCACCAGGGCTCCATATTTAATCATATTAGTTAATAAATAATCAACATATCACTTTAATTTTATCATCATTATACACCTACTCCTCACCTATTTTGTTATCCAACATTTCACATTTACGATAGTAAAAAATCTACTATCCAACTGTTTTGCATATTAATGATGTACGTCTGGCAGCAATGAACACTGAGGTGTGAGGTGAAAGTAACTCTGGCTGTGATGGTTAAGGTTATGTGTCAGCTTGGCTGGGCCATGATTCTCAGTGGTTTGGCAGTTATGTAAATGATATAATTTGACAGTTATGTTGGCAGTTTTGTAACGATGCAATCTGGCAATTATGTAATGATGTAATTTGGCAGTTGTACAATGATGTAGCCATCTTCCATTTGTGATCTGATGTGGTCATCCTTCATTTTCTCATAACACCAATTTTTGCATAATGACCTGGTCTTTTGAACCCAACCATGGTGATAAGTGAGGAGTTGGAGTGCTGATATTTTGCTATGATTAATTTTAACCATCACATTGTTCTTATGACAGGTAAATAAATTTTATATGTAAACCTATACTGCTCTAATACAGAATTGTTAGGAATCAAAATTTAAAAAAAAAAAATTTAAACATTCTATTGAACATTAAATAATAATAACCAACATTGTTCTCCCATTTCCTAAATACATGGGAACATAATGCATTTACATGGACATTCAACCGCATATATGTAAAATCAATATTATGTAGGTAAATTTGGTTTTTCATCCTTTAGATAATCAGCCTTTAGCAGTTAATTGTACTGTAATAAGTGATAAATGGGCCAAGCAAATTTCAAAACTTCCCTCTAAGTAAAAAAAGGCTGAAGAAAATGAAAAATAAATGAACCATCAGGCAGAAAATGCAGATTTCTGCTTTAATTCTCAACTGGAAGAGCTCTCTGGCCTCTCTATCCCTAAAATGATTTATGCAGTAAATCATTTCCTCCTTTCTATGGTATATCTAAGGAGCCCTGGTGACTCAACAGTTAAGCACTCAGCTGCTAACCAAAAATCAGTTTGAACCCACCAGCCATTCCACAGGAGAAAAAAATGTGGTAATCTGCTTTCGTAAAGATTACAGCCTTGGAAACCCTATGAGGCAGTTTCACTCTGCTCTATGGGTTACAGCCTTGGAAACCCTATAAGGCAGTTCTACTCTGTCCTGTAGGGTTGCTATGAGTTGGAATCTGCTTGACAGACAGTGGGTTTACTTTCTTAATGTAAATAACAAAAGGCAAGTTTCAAAACAGTTCCCTGCCCAGTGTCCGCCACTCACCCACTTGTACCCCACAGACAACATAAGGAAATCTCCACTGAGCAAAATTCTTCTCAGGAATTCCAATTATTCATAGAATAATGGATTATTAATCGTAGAGAAACTGCTAATATACCATCTTGTCCAAATCCTTCAATTTAAATAGCTGGCTATCTTTTTTTACATTACTTTTATTTTTTAAAGAGGCATATTTGACAGAAAACATTGTGGTGATTAAAAATTGGAATTCTTAGTTAAAAATTCCATGAAGCCAGAGTTTTCTGAGCACCCAATATTGTTAAGGGGAAGAAATTATTATTTTTTGACTGACCTTACTTACTAAGGAATGTTTTAACTTTAGGTGACAGATATCAAAAAGCTAACCACCAGGGCTTTTGTCACTATATGGGAAACGCTGTTCAAATTAGAAAAAAATTACCTTTCTGAATACACATTTTACTTCCATACGAATAAAATTTTTGTCATATTAGTCTTATATCTTTTACAACAATGATTTATTGCCATCTGCCCTAAACTTGTTGCAACAAATGTATAAATCTATAATGTCTAGCAGCTAATGGTGTTCTCTCATGTTGTGCAGTGTACAACCTGTACAACTATACATAGCAGCTCTGGTGACCATTACCTGTCTGCAGAAAACCTTTTCTAGAATATACTGTGTTATAAGTCAGTAACTACATGCATATATACCATATTAGTTAGACTACAGGTTAAGCTTCTGTGACAAAAGATCTCAAAATTAAGTGGCTCACCCAAAATAGAAGTTACTTCTCTCCCAGGTAACCATCTAAATTAGGGGTTGGCAAACTAAGGCCTACGGGCCAAATTCAACTTCCAGACTATTTTTATATTGTCCTCAAGCTATGAATAGTTTTCACATATATAAAGTTTGTAAAAAAAAAAAAAAAAAAATAGTAATAATGTGTGATACCAACTATCTGTGGCCTGCTAAGCCTGAAATACTGTTTGGCTCTTTACAGAAAAAGTTGGATGTCCCCTGGTATAGAGGCTAGTGAGTTGTCCCAGACAGGAAGGTAATTCTTTTCCAGAAAGCCTCACAGGGACTCAGGTTCCTCCTATCATGTTGTCATACCATTACCCAGCATATCGTCTTCATCCATGTGGTCAAGGCTGGCTCATCATCACCTTTTCCACATCCTCATCAGTGCAAAGTAGAAAAAAAGGAGTGAAGGCCAAGTACGTTCTGGATGGGATCTTTAACAGTTAACAATATCTTGCAAAATATAAAAACCTTTGAGAGAGTGGCCTCTTTCACATACTCATTTGAATTACTTGAATTAATGTTTGAAATGATAAAACAGACACTGGGCTTTGTGTTATGCACAAGTAAACCCAGTGCTCAGGACAACATAACAGACCCCTGACCGGACTTGCAGTCAGGACCGGATGCTTCTAACAGGTGCTCCAGCTCAGGGACTTTGCCTATAGGAGCACTTACCAAGCTGTTTCTGTTTCTCCACTCAAAGGGCAAACATCATCTCAGTTTTGTTATTTATTTATTTATTTATTATCTCCAGTACCTGGCCTAGTGTGTGCTCAATAAACATTGAATAAATTAACTGTTGAATGAACAAATTGTTGAGCAATAGTCCTGTGAAAAGAGACGCACCAAGAGTATTGAAGATCAAAATAGTCCTGGCAGTATAACTCGGGTCTTGGCAGGGTACCTTCCTCCAGGGAGGAAGGCAAAATTGCAAAATAGTAGAGATTTGTCTTTACAGGAAAATCCCCTGTTGTTGTTTAATTATTACTTTACTGTGAAATATAGCATGCATAAAACAGGATAAGAAAACATACATACAGTTTAACATACAGATATAACACGAACACTTAGGATTCAGGTCAAGAAATATAACATTGCTGGGACCCTGTAGCTGTTGTTGTTGGATGCCACTGAGTTGGTTCTGACTCATATCGATCCCATGGAACAGAGTGGATGGTGACTAGTACTAGTTTTCTAGGCTGTGAATCTTTACAGAAGCAGATCGCCAGGTCTTTCTTCCGTGGAGTCGCTGGGTGGGTTTGAACTGCCAACCTTTTGATTAGCAGCCTAGCACTTAACTGTTGCACCACCAGGGCTTCTAGAAGCCCCCCAACTCCCCATCTCACTTCTGTCAGCCACCATCTCTTCTCTCTCCTCCTGTAACCTAGGTCACCACTATCCTAATATTATGGAATTTCCTTTTGTTTTACCATCTATGTTCAAATCCCTAAATTATATAGTTCAGTTTAAGCCCTTTAAATAGTGAGTTTCCTTGGTTTGTCAAGATTAGTCTACAGCTAAAACTTTTCAAGAATATGTCATGTCTACTGCATAAAATAAGGAATATATATAAATTGCCAAGTAAGGAAAACACCTTTCCTTATATCACCACACAGAGATAAAACAAAGTTTTCTAAACACTGGCCATTGTTTTTTTTTACCCTTAGGAAAGGAACAACAGAATAAAAGCAATTCATGGCAACATGTTTATTTAAGCTCTAGCTAAGCTTTCATTTACAAGCAAATACTTTCAGAAACAAACAAAAAAAATACATAAGACAATATTTTCAATGTTAACCCATCTACAAAAAATTAAACTTGCGGAATTTACAAATTAATATTCTGAGCAGACAGATAAATTATACATCCTTTTTCAAAATCCAATCTATAGCACTGAAAAATTCATACAGACATGATGCAAGGTATTCTCTCTTTACAATCTACCTATTTACATAGCTTTTCCCACTTCAGATGATAAAGTTCTCATCATAGCTACCAAGGTTTGCAAACATAGTATATTTAAAATATATTTAGCAGCTTATAAAAAAATTAGATAAAAGGGGAAGAAAATGCTACTATTAAATAAAAATGAAATTAAAAGGTGATAATAGAAACAACTCCATAGGAAAATAGATCAAAATATATTTCTGTTAGGACATCAAAACTGTTTCCCATCACAGAATGTATGCACAGCACTAATGAAACAACAGTTTAACAGCAGTTTAGTCCTGAGCACAGAATACAGCACAAAACTTTGGTCAATAAAGTAATCGCCAACATTAATACAAACTGCTTAACATTCTTTGTTAGTTGATTAGGGTCAATTCCACTTTAAGAAAAAATGATCAGTAATATTCTCACATCTTATTGTCTCCATTACATTAAAGGAGCTTTGAAATCTGGGAACGTTCTGTAGACTGATTTAAATGACAGACAAGTGGACCACAATTTGACTAACATTCCCAATGTCAGTTACCATCAAATCGATTCTGACTCACAGGACCCTAAAGGACACAATAGGATCTGTCCACAGGGTTTCCAGGAGTGGCTGGTGGATTTGAACTACAAACCTTTAGGTTAGCAGCTGTAGCTCTTAACCACTGCACAAACAATTTGACTAAAATTCCCAGTATATATATAAATACGCAAATCATCTGAACAGGCTACATGAATGAGTTAACAGTGGGTTGCACTGTATTCCAGATGTATTTTCTGTCACAAAAGCAGACATCTTACAATTTAAATAATTTAAAGGTTTTTTTTTTATAGCTAGGCACAAAAATCCAGCCACAATAAAAGTATGAATCAAGCAGTATATCAATTATAGGATATATATGTATTGGTAGATATTAAAATTAAGCACACAGAATAGATAGAATTTTATTAGAATACCATTTATATTCAGCAGTTGGATTCAGATATATTTTCCAGTTAATCCCATTCATAAGGTTTTGCCATATAAATACAGGACAATATTTTCCATAAAGAACATACAGAATATTATCACAGTTTTCAGTTTATAACTATTTTCATCCTTGTTTAATTACTAGCAACGTCTTCCAAATCTCCCGTGTCAGAGATCTGGCCATCCTGCAAATTGCGAGCCTTCCAAATTCTCACGGTTCGATCACTACAAAACAAATAAATTAAAAACGAACATGTGAAACAGGTAGAATGATAAGGAAACAGCTGTTAGAATTACTTATAATGAAAAGATTTTCTGAAGAGATCTTTAATAAATGTAATTTAAAAAATATACATTGCCCCATAATTATATCAAGTCTGTACCTATAATAATGGTAACTAATAACAGCTCATATTAACAAGGGCTTACCATGTGTCTGACATTGTTAATATATGCCTTTTACATAACACATATAATTCTCTTCAACTATCATAAGAGATAGGTACTAAATCGAGGTTCACAGAGGTTAAATAACTTGCACAAGTTAACACAGTTAATGACAGAGCTGAGATTTGAATGTAAGAAGTCTGGCTGCAGAGCCCCATCTCTTAACTGCTACACTGGATCAGCATTCATTATCTCAGAAAATAACATGTGATATATTTTTTTTCTTTATGAAATATGGTTAGAGGTCTCAGGTGCAACAGGGAGAATAAGGTTACAGTGAGGCCTCTAGGCTGGGAGGTGGCCGGGGCAGTGTTTCCAGGGAGTTGGTGAAACTGGCAACAATCAGGAAGAATTCTTTGGGTGAAATTAGCATATGCTCACAGAGAAAGCAAGAGGCTATTAAGAAGTGAACTAACATGTATCTAGCATGGAACATATAAGATTAAAAGTGTTTCTAAGAAAACTTGTTTCTCTTCATGCAGTATTAGGATACTGAGGACCAGTCATTAGACGATTCCATTTCTTACCATGTCTCTCATGGTTAAAGAAATGTCTCTTTTCTCCAGTTCCTGATAAATGCAAAGCCAAAAAGTTTCCATAGAATTTTATAGCTAAAAGGTTATGTAGAACAATCCAAGAATAAAAAGAGTATAATGACATGCCCAGTGTAACACAATGAAGGGCACAGCTGAGCTTAGAACTTAAGCTTTCTCATTTTTAAACAATAATCTTCTCTCATTCTCACACAACACACATATACATTGACAACAGCAAGGGGATATGTTCATTCATACACCACCCATTCATTTATTTATTCAACCATATACTCAACAAACGTTTACTGAGACCCTGCTATGTTCCAGGCATTATTCTACTTACTTGGGATATATCAACAATCAAAAAAAACAAAAACAACTCTGCCTTTGTAGACCATTCATTCTAGCAGGGTGAGACAGATATAAACCATAAACGAAAAACAAACCAAACCTGCTGCCATCAAGTTGACTCCAACTCCTAGCAACCTTATAGGACAGAATAGAACTGCCCCATATGGTTTCCAAGGAGTGTCTGGTAGATTCGAACTGCTGACCTTTTGGTTAGCAGCTATAGCTCTTAAACACTATGCCACGAGGGTTTCCAATAAACCAGAGTAAATAATTAAATTATATAGTATATTAGAAAGTAATAGGTGCTATAGAAAAAGTACAGAATGGCAAGGTGGACCAGAAGTACTACATGGTGGAAAAAGATTACAATTTTAATAAGATGTCATGGTTACTCTTACTGAGAAAGAAAGGCTGGGAAGAAGGTCAGGATCTCTGAGAGAAAAGCATTTTGGGCAAAAGGAGTCCCGGGGCAGAGCCTGGTATGTTCAAGAACCAGTATCTTAGTTATCTAGTGATGCTATAACAGAAATACCACAAGTGGATGGCTTTAACAAACAGAAATTTATTTTCTCACAGTTTAGGAGCCTAGAAGTCTGAATTCAGAGTGCAGACTCTAGGGGAAGGCTTCCTGTCTCTGTCAGCTCTGGAGGAAGGTCCTTGTCTCTTCAGCTTGTTTCCCAGTTCCTTGGAGATCTCTATGTGGCTTGGCATCTATCTCTCCTCTGCTCGCTTGCTTGTTTAATCTTTTTTATATCTCAAAAGAGATTGACTCAAGACACAACCTACACTAATCCTGTCTCATTAACATGACAAAGAAACCCACTCCTAAGTGGATTATAACCACAAGCACACAGGTTAGGATTTACAACACATATTCAATTCAACCCACAGTATTCCACGGTTTGCCCCCCCGCCAATTCAAGTCATTCTCACATGCAAAACACATTCACCCCATCACATCATGCCAAAAGTCTTAAATCAACTCCAAGTCCAAAATTTCATCTTCTGAATCATCTAAATCAAATATGGGTGAGATTTTTGGTGTATTCCATCCCAGGCAAAATTCCTCTTCATCTGTAAACCTATGAAACCTAGACTACCAGTTATCTGTTTCCAAAATACAGTGATGGAACAGGCACAAGGTAGAAATTTCTATTACAAAAGGGAGAAATTGGAGAGAAAGAAGAGATAATGGGCACCAAACAAATCCAAGACACAGCAGAACAAATTACATTAGCTCTCAAGGCTTGAAAATAATCCTCTGTTCTCTGAGACCACCTAGACAATAGCCCTGCCCTCTGGACTCTGGGTGCTGGCCATGTTCTCTGGATTCTGGGTGGAGATCCCTCAGCCTTGGGCTTCAGTTCTGCCTTCCAGGCCCTCTGGGATGGCAACGCTGTTCCTTCGGCTTTGGGCGGCCCCATTCTCCTAGTCCATCTTAGTGGAGACCCCATTCCCTGGGTCCTGGCAGGCCCCAATCTTCTGCCTCTTGGGAATGGTGGCCCCACCCCCTCAGCTTTGGGCAGTGGCTCCACCCCCCAACAAACTCCAGAATTAAGTCGGCAAAGATCTGACTCTTTGAACTTAGGAGGCTGTGGCTTTTGAGATCTAGGAGACCGTAGCCCCACCTTTTGAAAACGAGAAGGCCCTGCTTCCTTCCCATGCTCCTTCCAATAGTTCTGCTGATCTCCGAGCTGCTCCAGGTATGGTTTTTTTCTTTCGTTGGAGGACAACAGGTGTAGCTCTTTTGGCCTGCTTCCCACCTGTAGAATTCTAAGAGGCAGGCATTGCTCTTTCCTTTAGTTCTTTCTCTGTCCCCTGTAGTCTAAGCTGATAGATTTTCTGAGTGGTAGTTGGTTAGAGCCATCAGTCACAGGCTTAATCTCTTTAACAGAAGATTGTGTAGCCACGTCCTTAGTGAACATTCTAGGACATGTGCCCTTAGTTTGTACAACAGAATTTTCTAAATCTTTAAGTTCTGTTTTCATTTTACACAGTTCATTTTTAAGTCTATCTCTTTCCTCTTGCATTTTACTATAAGCTGCAAGGAGAAACCAGGTGGTCCCTTTAAAATCTTACCTAGAAATCTCATTTAGCCAGATATCCAAGTTCATCACTTACAAGTGCTACCTTCCACCAAATATTTGAACATAATTCAGACAAGTTCTTTGCCACTGCACAAAAAGCATCACCCTTCCTCCATTGTCCAATCCATGTTCATCATTTTCTTTTAAAGCCTCACCAGAAGCACATTTAATACCCACATTTCTAGCAATATTCTCTTGCTGGCACCATATGTATCCTCTAAGATAATACTTTCTCTATAGCTCTCCTCACTTCCTTCTAAGCCCTCACCAGAATTGCCTTTGGTGTCCATAATTCTACCAACAGTTTCTTCAAGGCAATCTAGGTTTTTACTATTTAGGCACGTTAAAATTCTTCCAGCTTCTACTCATTACCCTATTCCAAAATAGCTTCCACATTTTAAGTGTCTGTTAGAGTACCACCACACTCTTTCGGTACCTAATTCTGATTGAGTTATCTAGTGCTGCTGTAACAAATACCACATGTGGACTGCTTTAACAAACAGAAATTTATTTTCTCACAGTTTAGGAGGCCTAATTCAGGGCACTGGCTCTAGGGGAAGGCTTCTCTCTCTAGTGGCTCTGGAGGAAAGTCCTTGTCTCTTCAGCATCTGCTTCCTGGTTCCTTGGAGATCTCCATGTGTCTGTTCCCATACTTGTTTAATCTCTTTCATATCTCAAAAGAGATTGGCTCAAGACACACTCTACACTAATCCTGTCTTATTAACGTAACAAAGACAACTGATTCACAAATGGGATTATAACCACAGGCATAGAGGTTAGGATCTACAACACATATTTTTTGGGACACAATATTCAATCCATAACAACCAACAAAGAGACTAGTGGAGTTGGAACAGGAGGAACAAGCTGAAGAGTAGTAGAAGGTAAAGTGAGGGAAGGATCAGAGGATCAGATCAAGTATGGTCTCTAGGTGAAAGGGAGGACCACTGCAGGGTTTTGAGCAGAGAAGGAATATGATCTGACTTGTGTTTTAGAAGGATTACTCTAGTTTCTGTGTTGATAATAGACTATATACTGCAAGTGACCTTTTTTAGGAGGCTATTGGCACATGTGGGGTCTCCATGAATTGGAACTGACTTGACAGCAACTCTTTTTTATTATAGTAAGCCAGGTGAGAGGTGATGGTGACTAGGGCCAGTGAGGGAGAAGGTATAGTGTGAAGTGGCCAGATTCTAGATGTAATTTAAAAGCAGACAGACAGGATTTGTTGATGGATGGATATGGAATGTGACTGAAAAGGAGAAGTGAAGGGCTCTGGCCTGAGCAAGAGAAGACAGAGAAGCCATCAAATCAAGATGGAGAAGGCTGTGGGTTGAGCATATTTTTTTGTGGGGAAGATCAAGAGTTCAGTTTTGGGCACATTTAGTTTGAGACGTTGGAAAATCCACTACTAGTTATGAAGAGTAACTCCACTAGGTAAGCCCTCCTGCGTAAACAGAGATTAAACTTGGCAAAATACATGAAAAAACTGAACAACTGTTTTCAGACACATGGCAACAGGCAGTGCTGGACTGTGATCGCTGAGAAAAGGGAAACTAAGAAGGTGAGAATAAATATGGAACCAAGGCAAATACTGGAGAAGTAACATGTGTGGTGGTTAAGTGCACAAGCTCTTAAATTGGACTACCAAACTACCTGATTCCAAATACCGGTTCTACCACTTATTGCCTATGGAACCCTGAGCAAGTTACTTATCCTCTCTATGCCTCTGTTTTGCCACCTATAAAACAGGGATTTAAATAATACTTACCTTCTTGAGTTATGAAAACGAACAAGTAAATACTTGCAAAGGGCTCAGAACAGTGTGTAAACTGAGAAAAGGTCTAGTTTTTCAAAAATGAGACCACATCAGGAAAAAGAGAGTTAAATACAATAATATGTCACCCACCAAGCCTCAGTGATATAAAATACTTTTACCAGCCTATTTATATTGACTGGCCAACAACTTCAAGTGGTATCAAGGGATTTCCAGTAAATTATTAAAGACACAATAAGTTTATAAGGAGGTAGACAAGAGTGGTGACGCTGAAGAAAGCAATGCATCTTGGAAATAGCATCAGTGATGCACTGAAGGTAAACATCAGAAAAATACAAAATAAACTGGCTTTGATGCACTTTAAAAATAAAGTAAGTCTAAATGAAAGAGGAATTCAGTGGGAACAGCACAAATAATGAGATGCCACAGAAATAATACAGATGCTTTAAAATAAAATCAAGGCAGTTGTGCATTTGGGGTAGACTGAATTCAAGGAGGTGTTCAAGCTAAATTAAGTGACATAACTGATTCACAAATGGCATACGGCAAATTTCAAGACAGATATTCATGAGAAATTACCTTTTATTTGAATGAGACCAACACCTCGTGTTATATATTAAAAAAAAAAAAACTGAACAGTGGGTAGGAGAACTGGACAGTGGGTAGGAGAACTGGACAGTGGGTAGGAGATACTGGACAGTGGGTAGGAGAGAGATGCTGATGAAGAGTGAGCTAATTATATCCGGTGGACACTTGAGACTGTGTTGGCATCTCCTGTCTGGAGGGGGGATGGGAGGATGGAGTGAGTTGGAAGCTGGCAAAATTGTCACGAAAGGAGAGCCTGGAAGGGCTGACTCATTAGGGGGAGAGCAAGTGGGAGTACGGAGTAAGGTGTATATAAACTTATATGTGACAGTCTGACGATTTGTAAACGTTCACTTGAAGCTCAATAAAAGTTAATAAAAAAAAAACCCGTTGTGTATTATATATAGTACATATGTTTTTCTTTCCAGAGTACTTACATACATATTAAGTCATTTTTCCAGTCACAGTGTCTCATCTCTCTACCTCCTTCAGCATTTTCTTAAATGTCACCTTCTCAGTGAGGTCTTCCCTGACTAACCTATTTTGTAACCTCCTCCCATGATACTTCCATCCCTATTCCCCGCTTTTTTTCCCCATAGCACCTATCACCACCTAAAATATTTTACTTATTTATGTTCTTTTTTCTCATTAGAATATAAACTGCGGTCTGGATCCTTTTTTTTTTTTTTTAATTGCTGTATTCCCCAGTCAGGAACAGTGCCTGAAATATAGGATATTCATTCTGAAAGAATGAATAAATGAACAAATGACTCTATCAACTCAGCTATACATAAGTGGGAGGAAATAGATACTATTACTTTATATATACTTAAAAAAAAAAAAGGGAGGGAAAAAGAGGCACTAAGAGCTCTTTTAAATGATTTGCTCTAAATCATTAATTCCTTATGAATGTAACGTGAAGCATAGCCAAAAAAACTTGAAGAAATTCATCATCCACGAATGATTTTTAAAAAATCAAAATCACCAGTGGAAGAACTGGCAGCAAGACTTCCTATCATAAACAGAGTGCTAGTACAAGAGTAACACTATTATGTAACCTGGGGATCCTAAATTCAGTGCTCATACTATACAACAGAAAATATAAATTGTATCTTAAAACAGATGTCAGAGTGACTGTAATAAAAGAAGGATTTCATCTGTCCTACATTTCTAGATATTTACAACTTACGATATTTGTTAAATCAGAACACAAGTATTCAGTAGAAAGAAAAGCCACGCAGGAAGAACTTACTCAGCTGCAGTAAAAATGTGGGTGGAATTAACACATATCGCATTGATAGGACTGTCATGGCCCTTCATCTCTCCGACTGGCACACAAGTATCCAAGTTCCAGAGTTTCAAAATGCCCCCTCTGCAGCCACTGAGCAAAACTGGGTGGCCTGGCACCACTCCCAGGGCACAGATCCAATCCTTATGTGCATTTGGAACTTGCTGGGAGAGAAAAGAGAAACCAGCAACTTAGAGGGAGTCTTCCAATCTGGTACTTTCACACCATAAAAGTTTGATTTTTACTCACGAAACTCAACATTTGGAACACTGAATGGTCTGGAAACTGTAAAAGTTCATTTTCTAAACAATCACTCACAGTTTAATTAAGTAAATCCATAATTTGCCCCACGAATTATTATCATTAAAAGTATTAAAGGCCTATAATATTAATAATCTATAAAAAAAAAATCTATAGAACCTAAAATACCTGGAAAGCATACAGAATTCTTCAAACATCACCTCCCCTTCATGGGCAGTAATAAAACAAGTTTGAGAACTGCCATCTGGTATGTAGACTATAGGGACTGTTACTTAAAATCACCGCCTTAAACCTTTGATAGACAACATTTTGCAAAAGACCAGATGTAACCTATATATTTCATAACGTGAGAAAAAATTATATGATACAGCTATATGACTATTATTTTATGCATAAATGTATGTACATGTGTAATTAAAAAAAATCACAACCATGAACATATGTCTGTAAAAGAAAAGCTTCTGAATAAAGTATACTCATCTGTTGCCAAGTTTTTTCTATCATTATTGATGCTACATGTTCATTGTGTTTTCATCAGCTGGTTGCAAGTAGAAAAATGGTAACAACTGCCCTAGATACGCACCCATACATATCTAAAGTAAAGCTTGAAATTAAGAACAATTGTGTTTGTTAACTCATTTCTTTACCTGGGAATTAGGAAAAGACCAATATTTGATTTTATTGATGCAACACTTCAATCCAACTATCATTTTGTAGGAAATGAGAGAGCCACCACTTTTGGATGCATGAAAATGCTCCTGTAGATGAAGAATCATTTATAGTACTCTGACTATAGTTCAACTTGGTCCCCTTGGAATGTGTACATAAAACAAAAATGAAGCAAAATGAGAAACTGCAATTGTTCTACCTCAAGGGTGATTTTTATTTAGTGGACACATAAATGGGGCAATCCTAGATCTCTCTAATCTTATCAGTATCTGTTCTCCTCTATCTAACAGATATTAAATGTTGAAATTATATTCATGTCAAAAAAAAAAAAAAGAGAACTATGGTACTGTCATCATTTTCCATATGTAAAAGTTCATTCACTCTTTAAAAGGAAGCCCTGACTAATATAATTTCTAAACAAGGAAAATTTAGATAGGGCCTCTTCGAGTTCTTATATAGTCTATTCAGCGGTGGTATGGATTGAATTGCACACTCCAAAAAAATATGTTGAAATCCTAATGCCTGGTACCTATGAACATGACCTTGTTTGGAAATAGGTATTAATTAAGTCAGTATGAGGTCATACTGGAGCAGGGTGGGTCCTAATCTAATCTCAGTGGTATCCTTATAAAAGAAGAGAAGAGACACAAACACACAGAGGAAGGATGGCCATGTAAAGATGCATCTTCAAGCTAAGGAACACGTGGTACTACCAGAAGCTAGAAGAGGCAAGAAAAGATCTTCCCCTAGAGATTTCAGAGGAGCATGGCACAGCTGACACGTTGACTTGGACTTTAAGAGCCATGAGACAATAAATTTCTGTTCTTATAAGCCACCAGTTTGTGGTACTTTCTTATGTCAGCCGTAGGGAACCGATATAAGCAGTTTTGAAGTGTCCCCTTCACACCATGAAAACTTTGCATTACCTGAAGAAGGTCTTTTTGAACTAAGTCCCATTTCTTGATTCCATTATCTCTGGACCCACTAAAGAGATTATCCCCTTGAAGAGTTAGTGCTTCAATGCCATCATAATGAGGTGGTTCAAAATTGTGGGTAGGACTCACAGCTCCAAGAGCCCCTTCAGTTATATCAAACATCTAAAAAAGCAGAAAGAAAGCAGTCATCCCCATTTAATTTACAAATAAGCACCTATATTCATACATTCATAGAAATACATGCATGAACATGTATATTAATAAGAGAGAGGATATGTTTTGTTATAATATCTTCATAAATTAATTAACCTACTATGAATAATGCCAAGGATTAATCCAAGCCCATTTTCACACTACTTTTGTTTATATGTCACATGCTCATATGGCTGTAGGCTTTTAAGAAAGGGAGCCAATCTTTTCATATATGAGTACATAAATAACATGTTCAATAATAAAAATAATGCATATCAATCCAATTGAAATTCAAGTAAGTCATATGGTGGTTATTTAATCACTATTAGCTAGCTCTGTTCATCCCTTAAGCTATTGTTCAAAACCTTTGCCACTTTCCTCAGCTGCTCTCATTTCTCTTAGCTGATGACCTTGTGCTTTTTTGAAAAGACTAAGGTAATCCAAAATAAACTTTTTAGATCCTCCTCTTCATTCTAAATTTTTCTTGCCATCTTCAAACATCTTCACACCCTTCCTCACTTCCTTCTCAGAGGCTGAAGTGTATTTCCTTCTTCCAAGGTTCCCACCTATGAACTAACTCCTCCTACCCCCTTCATCACTTACCACCACTTCATCTCGTACCACTTCACTCTTCCCTCTTTCCTTTTCCACTGAGCTCATCTCCTAAGCATATAAATATGCTCAAATCTCCTGAATACAAAATTCTCTTCTTTTAATCATCTATTTTCAAGTTACTAACCCATCTCTCATACCTTAATCAGAGCTTCTAGAAACAGCACTTATACCCTTCAACTTCTACCCCTGCATTTGAAAAAAAAGTTCAGTCTTAGTGGCTACCTCCAAATAGGCCCATTCAGTCCTTCCAAGTCCTCATTCTATTTTACCTACCTATAGCATTTGACACAATTCATTATTCTCTTCCTCCAGATACATTCCTTTGCATCTTCCTACCTTTCTTTCTTACTGTATCCTCTTTTTATTCCTATTGGTTCTTACAGGTGTTCCCCAAGGCTGAGTCCACAACTTCTCTCTCCTTTGGAAGTGTCATCTACTCCTTAATATTTGCTTCTATTTTAATGGCTCCCAAACCTACATCTCCAGTCATAACTTGAGTTCTCAACCTGCATTTCTAATGGCTTGCTGGCCTACATGTGGATGTCCTGTTAGTACCTTATATTTAACATTTCCAGAATCACAATATCCATCTTTCCTCATGCTATCTGCTAATTTTATAAAATTCTGAAACCATAATATCTCACTATAATAGATGATGGCCATGACATTCAAGCATTAATTGGATGAGTGAGCTGAAAAAGCTTTAAAATCCCTTCTAACCTATCTTCTATGAAAAATGAAAGTACATGTTTGAATAGTAAGACAATAATCATCGGGAACTCTGAATGAGGAAAAGATAAGAAAGGAAAATTGAGGGTCAGAAAATAGGGGAAAAAAGAAAATTGATTAAAGAAAGGGGTCTTAGATGAGTTTGAAAACTTCAAACATATCATTTAATAGGAGATAAACCAAAAAACCAAACCAAGCTAATTGCCATCAAGTCGATTCCAAATCATAGTGACCCTATAGGACAGAATAGAACTGCTCTATTTTCAGGAAGTGGCTGGTAGATTCGAATTGCTGACCTTTTGGTTAGCAGCTGAGGTCTTAACCACTATACCACCAGGGCTTCACATTTAAGAGATAAAAAAAAAAAGATAGGAGAATATAATTCAACAACTCTTTATACACACTTTGATGTAATGATCCTTGGAACCAGTGATGATTAGATCTTGTCCGCTGGAAATCTGATCCACAATGAGGCACATGACAGGGCCTAGGTGTCCTGTTAACTTTCCTGTAGATTGAAACCTTTAAAAAGAGAAAAAAATTGTTTGAAAATATCCCTTAGTATGCTAGGGCTGTCTCAAAACAATAAATAAATAATCTATATACTTTGATGAATTTGTTGCCTAATCCTCTTTTAGATTTTAGCTCCACCTGCACGAACCTGTATTCAAATTAGACTCAAAAATGGCCAGAGTGACACATTCTATGATGGAACTGGGAGGATTCTTAAATAAGTTATTCCAAAGATGACTAATGTCATTTAGGTAGTAAACAAAAAGCTGCAAAAGTCTGAAAAACTGCTATGTGCTAAATTTAACTCCAACCTAAATCCAGGTAAATCTTAATCTATTAAATGTCTAAACACATCACAGATATATGAATGATGTTATTAGGTCCACTTTGGTATCTCTGATGTAACTAGAAAATCAATAACAAAATGGAGAAAGTAGGTTTATACATTTTACACACACACACACACACACACACACACACACACACAAACGAAAAACCAAACCTGTTGTTGTTGAGTCGGTTCCAACTCACAGCGACCCTATAAGATAGAGTAGAAGTGCCCCAGAGAGTTTCCTAGGAGCACCTGGTGGATTCAAACTGCTGACCTTTTGGTTAGGAGATGTAGCTCTTAACCACTATGCCACCAGAAACCATGCCTGAGAGGAACTGGGCGGAATGAGGAGATCAGCAACAAGGAAGAGCAAATGTTTACCCACACACTTACATATACACATAGCCTCACATTTACCTATATGCATATATACACATGTACAGCCACATATACACACATTTATGTACACATATGCATATGTATGTGTATATCAGGGGTACACGGACAAATCAGAGGTAAACAGACAAGCAGTCTATTTCATCAATTGTTATGAAGATATAAAAAAGACTAGGAGAGATATCTGGCTTACAGAAAAATGTGTGAGGTCAATTATCAGAGAGCGACAAGGAACCTTTGTTTCACAGTCCTACCTGAAATCAAGCTGCTAGAATATAGAGATGTATTTGGCTTCCAGAATATTATAGTTTCTCCAAAACTATTCTCTTACTCTGTTAAGATGCATCTATATTTAATCAGGTTGCTAAAATCAATCAGGTTTCAAACAGTCTATTTTCTCAGCCAAATAAAAAACATAAAGTTCTGTAAAAGTTGATATCACCAATCATTTCTGCCTTATGCCATGAATTTGATTATCTTCCTCCATGGTGCTCTTAAATTGATTCAAATATAATATTTTTAAGAATAAACCAAGTTCTCACTTCCTTTCAAATTTCTTACACAAACCCTATTTTCAGTTTTCCCTATTTATTTCTAACACAATACTCAGGACTGTGATTCTCATATCTCTTTCTTTCATCTATTAATTATGTTTATTATGTTTTCTCAGTCACGCTTTAAAACATTAAAAATCGTAACACTAATTTTCCTTAATGTTTCTCAAGTAAATATCCATTTGATTTACCAATGAAAAATCCCATCTTGGTAGGAGGTACCCTGATTACTTGAATTGCAGATCTTATTAAAACAAAAGAAAAACATTGCCATTGAGTCGATTCCAACTCATAGTGACCCTGTAGGACAGAGAAGAACAGCCCCATAGGGTTTCCAAGCAGCGGCTGGTGGATTCAAACTCCCAACCTTTTGGTTAGCAGGCATAACTCTTAACTACTGTGCCAGCAGGACTCTAGACCTTATGCAGTATTGTGTAATTGTTGAATGCCCTTTATCCTCCACGAGAAGGTGAGCTCTAATAAAGTAGATACCACATTGGTCTTGTTCATTCTTTATTCCCAGTACCTACCACTGTGCTGGTGCAATGCCTGCTATAATTGGTGCTCAATAAATATTTGCTAATTAATAAATGAATGAATCGTTTGCTGTCAAGAATTTAACAACTAGAAAAGAGGCTAAGATAGGCATTCAGCTAAAGGATAAAAGCTCACACTTCATGGCAAATAAAAATCAAATGAAAACTGTAAGGCCTTACATTTCAATTTATCACCTTTTTCTTTTTAACCACTTTATCTTATTAGTACCTTATCTTTTACATATATTTTATTTTATACTCATACAACCTCTGTGAGGATTTATACCCAAACTTATTAAATTAAGCTTTAAAAAAAACTGAAAAATTTGAGATATAAGATGTCTGAATGTTACTGCAAAAAATAATTCTTTTATAGGTACTAATGAAACTAGGACAAAAATTCTGGTCTCTTCTATTGAACAACACAACGTGCAAAAAAATTTTCAGTCAGGCCATGGATTTCAATCCTATTTCTTCTCTATGTACTATACGATCTACTTTAGCAATGGTGATTAAAAGGAGTGAAAATTGTGAGTTTGTTAATGAAGCTGAGGACAGAAGGGACATTTAGGGGTGTTGGGCTAAATAGAAAAGGCTATGATTTTACAGTAATTTCTGGGATTATGAAAATTAGATCTCACATGTGTCAATATGTTATTAATGTCTGAAAGATGTATTTACCATGCGTAAGAAGCACATTTTCTTCAAAATCCTACCTTTTAAGATCCCACATTCTGACAGCATTTCCAGAAGCTGCATACAGGAAAGTACCAGTTGGGTTTAGTGCAATTTGATTGATCTGGTTCTCTCCAGACGGAATAGCTACTGTCCGGCTGGTACTTGCAGAACAAGCATCTCCAAGAGTAACTTGACCTGAAGACCTTAATGAGAATAAAGCAAACCCGAGTTTGGTCTAGAATTCCTCTGAAACAGGCTGAGGCAACCAAAGAACTGTGTACTTTCGCCAGCACACACATAGTAGCTAGCATAGCACTTCATACAAAGTTGTGACACTTATGTTTGTTGAATAAGTGAATAAATGAATCAACTAAACAAGACGAAATACTTTAAGACTTTTAATTTGTAGGACTATTATAATGCCAGAAATTCCAGACAAAACCAGGCCCTGAGTTAGGGAAACTGAAAGATCATTCATAAAGAATTAGATGTCAAAGCTAAAAACCTAACTGATGATACAACACTGCAAAGGTAATTTACTTTTCTGCAGCTTCCGGAAGCCCCCTGTGGGCCAGACTTCCAAATTTTCTTTTATGTATAAGAATTGCCCTTTTGGATTAAAGGCACTTGGGATCTTTCAAATTATTTGCAGTTGTTTACTTTAACCCAATATATATGGAATACTACTATGTGCTAAAAGATAAAGGGCATTCAACTAAATAAATGTAGTTTATTTCTATTTCCTCAGATAAATTCTGGATGATAAATAATCATTTTAAATTTTGAAACGTTTTTTCAGTTAACTTTTAAAATATCAAGTTATAATAATCTTTTCAAATTTGACCTTCGTGATTCAAACGGATTAAATTACTAACTTAAGATATGTTGTTCTTTTTCTACAAAATCCCCCTCAAGTGATTTGTGTTTAGTACAGTAAATAATTAACAGTTCTAAAATCATAAACTGGCATTAAAAGTTAATAATCTTTACAAATTAGTAAAAATTAACCTCTCCCATACTTTCATCTCTCATTTAAACCAAAAGAGTTCACCTCAATTTTGATTATGTAAAACAGTTCATCAAACTCAGGACAAAAAGAATCATTACTAGCTCTACATTTTTTAAAGATATAAATGATAACAGACATGGAGAAAACAAACCCATTCTCCAAGTGTCTACATAACCTGTAGATATGAAATTTGTGCTAAAATAAGAGTCTCAGTCATAAAAGAAAAGAAAAAAACTCTTAGCTATTCAATACTTGTTAATTAAAAGTAACTGCCTGCAGTGGTGATTTTCACCATTTCAAATGCGTGGTATTCATTTGAAGGAAATAATGTAAATCATTTAACTATAAACTGGTAATAAACACTATGAAACTATAATACCTTGGTGTTTGGGTGGGAGAAAATATGAAATATGTTCTTAGCCACAGATAGGTGTCTTTTTTAATATGGTTTATCCTTTCTTGTTTAATACCTAGCTCTTGTCTTTTATTCTCTCATTAGTTTTTTCACCCTTATCTGTACTTTCATTTTAACAATTTCATGTAAACAATTTAATACTCTTTTGGAAGTAGATGAGTATAAATAAATAAAAAATGAACCCACAGTCCTATCTTCCCTTAAATAGTAAAAAGGAACTCTTTATCTCTTATGCTTTCTTTAAGTTACTTACGTCAGTGTTCGAATGCACTTTGCTGAATCTCTGATATCCCACACCTTAACATATGATGTTGAAACAGTGAAGACCAAACTTGTGTAGTTACAGTATTTTACAGATACGACATTGTTGGGATGACTCCCCAGTGACATTATCTCCTGCCCAGTCACCAGATTCCATACTTTACAAGTACGATCTAAAACAAATAAAAGAGGAAATACCATTAATACAAACTAAATTAGCTTCTCCTAATAATAAAAAGGAAACCCTGGTGGCATAGTCGTTAAGTGCTACGGCTGCTAACCAAAAGATCAGCAGTTCGAATCCACGAGGTGCTCCTTGGAAGCTCTGTGGGGCAGTTCTACTCTGTCCTATAGGGTTGCTATGAGTCAGAATCAATTTTTCTCCTACAAGTAGAAAATGCAACAAGACAAACTGAGTAATTATTCAGCTAACCTGCAACAGGCATCCTAACTCCATTTCTTGTCCTCTGCAGCAGGTTCAAGGACAAGGTAGGTAAAGGATTGGAGGAAAGCCAGGGATGTCTGTTGTATGCACTATGTAGCATTTCAAATAATTACATGAAATTTTGAAAGTCATATCAAAAGAGTCCTACTTTAAAGTGCCCCTGATATTAAGATGGCTGTCTGAAATCGGCACCTTCAAAACAATCTGCTTTGACTACACGACCACTTCCTAACAACAGTCGCCACACTCGTAAACACATACTCCTTTCTTTTCCAAAGGTCACTGATAGATGGATTTCTTTTTAACCTAAAAACATAATCACAGAACTATTCTATTTTCCTTTTCTGACACATTGAATATTTAATTATCCTGAAAATACATTTAATTTAAATCATTAGAAAATTATATTTTCACAGAGCTGACTTTCTTTTTTTAAACTAGGGTTTTGACTGCCATTATTCCATAGCTAGCTTCTTACACTTCTCTTGTGATGATGAGCAATACATAATTGCTGACTGAACTAAATCTTGTAGTATTCCTAAACGCTAAAGAACTGTTAGCTTCCCAAATTCCTGCACACGTTACCTTATTATCTTTCCAGCCACACTGTCCACCACTTCTTTTACATAGACTCTACTTTTCAACCCAACTGGACTTAGTTTCCAAACATACCCCACATTTATCTCCATATTTTTGCTTATGTTGTTCTGTAATCTTATTTGCCCATCCTTACCAATCAATATCCAAGCCATTCTAAAAGGTTCATCCTAAATGTAGTTGCTTGCAACTGAACCAAAGGGGTTAACAGATTTGGAGATGAGAAGACTTAGGTTTCCAATCCTGACTCTTCTACTTACTAGTTGAGTTTAAAAAATCAGGAAAATTACTTATTTTCTTGAATCCTCCACTTCCTCATCTGCAAAATGAGGATCCAACATGTATTTCATTGGGGTTGTTGTGAGAATTAAGGAAGATATAATTTGTATAGTATCTAGCATAGTCCCTGGCACATAGAAGAAATGATGGTTTGTACCCATCTGATTCTCTTCACCACAGTGTACATTTTAAGGGCATTTAAAAATTTTTTATATAAGCTTAAATCTAAATTTAAGGCCTTGTATACAGTAGGTGCTCAGATACTGAAGGGAGAATGTATTCTCTCAACATTCTATTCACATAACATGAACAGTTTTTACTTTCTTCCCAACTATGCAATGATTTTACAAAACACAAGGGGTTGAATAAGATTATTTCTTAGATTCTTGCTAGGTCTTAAAAAGTTTTCCATTTTTTTTAATCCTGTTAAAAACTTAATCATTAAAAAAAAAAAAAATCAAGTGTTCACATTCTATGACTACTACCACCTTTTGATCCAGTGAAGAGGAGATCATCAGTAGAATCTATACAGAGCACAGCTTTTGTATGCCCTTCAGCTATGTGAATACACTGAAGTGGAGAAGTTCTGATTCCTTTTGAAGCAGGAAATGGGTTGATTATGCCCCTGTGGTGGGGGAAGAAAAGAAAACTCACTTCAGTCACAAATTTATACCTAAAATACAAAACTAACTTTATATTTCTTCCCTGATTTAAGAAGTGTTAACATATACTCAGTAATAAAATCCAGACTGCCCCATTGTCTCTTTTTTTATGCAAGAAGAGACAAGGTATGAAATAGTAGTGCCAGGATGCTTCAACTAATTAGGTACCTGCTAGAAGCTATACTCCACAAACACCAAAGCATATGATACATTCTGAATTTCTTGTTAAAAAATTTTAACTCTTTAAAGCTTAATGATCCAGTAAAGAGGAGAAGAAATAGCTGCAAAGATCCATCAACAATCTGAACATGAAATGTATGAAGTATGAATCTGGGAAAACTGGAAGTTGTCAAAAAAAAAAAAAAAAATGAAATGCATGAACATCAATATCCTAGGCATTAGTGAGCTGAAATGGACGGGTATAGGTCATTTTGAATCAATCATAGGGTCTACTATGCCAGGAAGGACAAATTGAAAAGTGGAGTCACATTCATCGTCAAAAAGAACATTTCAAGATCCATCCAGAAATACAATGCTGTCAGTGATAGGATATTACCCATACACCTACAAGGAAGACCAGTTAACACTACTATTATTCAAATTTATGCACCAACTGCTAAGGCCAAAATGAAGAAATGGGAGATTTTTTACCAACTTCTCCAGTCTGAAATTGATCAAACATGCAATCAAGATGCATCGATAATTACTGGCAACTGGAAGGCAAAAATTAGAAACAAAGTAAAAGGATTGGTAGTTGGAAAATATGGCCTTGGTGATAGAAATGACTCCAGAGATCTCATGACAGAATTTTGCAAGACCAAGGACATCTTCACCGCAAATACCTTTTTCAACAACATAAACGGCGACTACACATGTGGACCTCATTAGATGGAATATGCAGGAAACAAGTTGACTACATCTGTGGTAAGAGACCATGGAAAAGCTCGATATCATCAGTCAGAAGAAGACCAGGGGCCAACTGTGGAAGAGACCATTAATTCCTCATATGCAAGTTAGAGTTAAAGTTGGAGAAAATTAGAACAAGTTCATGAGAGCCAAAGTATAATCTCAAGTATATCCCACCCAAATTTAGAGACCATTTCAAGAATAGATTTGATGCATTGAATATTAATGACTAACGACCAGACAAGTTGTGGAATGACATCAAAGATATCATAGATGAAGAAAGCAAGAGGTCATTAAAGACATGAAAGAAAGAAAAGACCAAAATGGATTTCGGAATAGGCTCTGCAATTTGCTCTTGAACACTTAATAGCTAAAGCAAAAGGAAGAAATGATGAAGTCAAAGAACTGAAGAGAAGATTACAAAGGGTAGCTCGAGAAGACAAAGTAAAGTATTATAATGACATGTGCAAAGACCTGGAGATAGAAAATCAAAATGGAAGAATATGTTTGGCATTCTCAAGCTGGAAGAATTGAAGAAAAGATTCAAGCCTCGAGCTGCAATGCTCAAGGATTATATTGGGAAAACACTAAATGACACAGGAAGCATCAAAAGAAGATGGAAGGAATACACAGAGTCATTGTACCAAAAATAATTTGTCAACATTCAACCATTTCAGGAGGTAACATATGATCAAGAACCAATGGTACTGAAAGAAGAGGTTCAAGGTGCACTGAAGGCACTGGTGAAAAACAAGGCTCCAGGGCTTAACAGAATACCAAGTGAGACGTTTCAACAAATGGATGCAGTGCTGGAAGCATTCACTCGTGTATGCCAAGAATTTTGAAAAACAACTACCTGGGCAACTGACTAGATGAGATCCATATTTGCACCCATTCCAAAGAAAGATGATCCAATCAAATGCAAAAATTATCGAACAATATAATTAATATCAGGCACAAGTAAAATGTTGCTGAAGATAATTCAAAAGCGGTTGCAGCAATACGTTGACAGGGAATTGGCAGAAATTCAAGCTGGATTTAGAAGAGGACATGGAACAAGGGGTATCATTGCTGATATCAGATGGATTCTGGCTGAAAGCAGAGAATAACAGAAAGATGTTTACCTGTGTTTTATTGACTATGTGGATCATAACAAATTATGGATAATATTGCAAAGAATGGAAATTCCAGAACACTTAATTGTGCTCATGAGGAGCCTGTACTTAGACCAAGAGGCAGTCATTCTAACAGAACAAAGGGATACTGCTTGGTTTAAAGTCAGGAAAGGCATGGGCCTGGATTGTATCCTTTCACCATACACATTCAATCTGTATGCTAAGCAAATAATCCAAGAAGCTGGACTATATGAAAAAGAATGGGGTATCAGGATTAAAGAAAGTCATTAACAACCTGCATTATGCAGATGACACAACCTTGCTTGCTGACAGTGAAGAGGTATGGATTACACCTCAACATAAAAAAAAAAAAAAAGAGAACACAAATCCTCACAACTGGAGCAATAAGCATCATCATGATAAACGGAGAAAAGACTGAAGTTATCAAGGATTTCATTTTACTTGGATCCACAATCAATGCTCATGGAAGCATGAGTCAAGAAATCAAATGATGCATTGTCCGGCAAATCTGTTGCAAAAGACTTCTTTTTAAAGTGTTAAAAAGCAACGATGTCACTTTAAGGACGAAGATGTCACTTTAAGGACTAAGATGCGCCTGACCCAAGCCATGGTGTTTTCAATCACCTCATATGCATGGGAAAGCTGGACAATGAATAAGGAAGATCAAAGAAGAATTGATGACCTCTGAATTATGCTTTTGGTAAAAATTTATTGAATATATCATGGATTGCCAGAAATAGGAACCAATCTGTCTTGGAGGAAGTACACCCAGAATGCTCATTAGAAGCAAGGATGGTGAGACTTCATCTCACATACTTTGGACATGTTATCAGGAGGAAGCTGTCTCTGGAGAAGGACATCACGCTTGGTAGAGGGTCAGCGGAAAACAGGAAGACCCTCAATGAGATGGAATGACACAGTGGCTGCAACAAATGGGCTCAAGTATAACAACAACTGTGAGGATGGTGCAGGACTGGACAGTGTTTCATTGTGTTGTACATAGGGTCGCTATGAGCCAGAACTGACTGAATGGCTCCTACTAACAACAACAATAAAGCTTAATGAAGCACTACTGGGAGCTGTTTGAGTATACTGAATTCTGATAAGGAAGAAGTAGACATGATGGATAACTGGAAGATGTGACTCTATGTCAAAAAATGACATGCTGGATAAAGTGCAATTTAAATAATAAGAAAGCAATTTCAAACAAAAAATGAAAAATAACAATGACTGTAGAGGCATAGATACTAAAGAAAGAATGGATTGAAAAGATTAAATCCTCAAAGAATAAAATTCTATCAACCTCAAACAAGATAAAAAAACAAAAACGAAACAGTGAGGCTCTTAGGGAGCTTTCTCATAAGTTTAGTTTTTCTGGGGTTTCTCCTTTATGCCACTGGGCTATGCACTATGAAAATATAGCAATTACCAAAACATTGTCCCTATCCTGAAGGAGTTTAAGTTGGGCCTGAATTGAAATAGCCATGTCAGGAAGGCTAATAAATTAAGACATGGTAGGTGTATCAAACATATGTACCTTTGTTCAGAGTACAAGAAAAATTATGCTGAAATATTTCCATTATATAAGACAAATGGCATAATGTTAGGGAAAACACAAACAAAAGTGTTTTGCTTCCATTTTCTTAATGAAAGAGAACAATCTTCAAGATGCAAGGGTAGAAATTGATTAAGAAGAAATGTTGGCTCAGAGTTAGAGCTAAAATAAGTTAGAGCTATTGATAGAGCTTTATTCAACGAGTTCAAGTATTTCTGTAATAAAATAATTATATTACAGGGTTTTAAAAGAATATGCCGTTGTAAAGGCAAGCTCATTATTAATACTGTAAGAAACCACAAAGATCAATAAAGGAGGTAAAACGTGTAGGCCCAATTTTCCAAAAAGCAAAAAAGAGTATATCACAGAAATTACAGCTGAGTAAACTTCATGTTGAGTCCTATAGATAAAAATACTAACAAATGATTATAGATACTTTTTAAGCGCTTATCAGCAAGATATAACATAAGCTCATCAGCCTATTGGGCGAAATTGTTTTTAAGGTTAATAGGTAGCAGATTAGGGAAAGAATATATGTTGACTCCAACAGGCCCATAAAATAAGCCTTTCAAACAATATCCTTGTGGGCAAAGTAGGCAAACATGGAATTACTGCAGTACTGGTGGCTGAAGAGTCAAGCCTAAAGAGTCAATGTCATTGTCAATCTGGAAGGAGGTCTTCAATGTCTAGTTAACCTATCCCTGGCCCTAAAGGAATGTACACCTATTCCCGCTTACTAATTAATAGATTATAGAGCTGGATATTGTATTGTATTCCTAGAAAAATGATTGAGGCAAAATTAATTCATTTAAAAAGTATCTACTTAGCACTAGCAAAAGATATCTATATAGTGTTAAAAAACAAAGATGTCACTTTGAGAACTAAGGTACACCTGACTCAAGTCATGGTGTTTGCAATTGCATTATATGGATATGAAAGCTGGATAATGAATAAGGAAGACCAAAGAAGGATTGATGCCTTTGAATTATGGTGCTGAAGAAGTATATTGAATATACCATGGACTGCAGAAGAACAAACAAATCTGTCTTAGAAGTACAGCCAGAATGCTCATTAGAAGCAAGGATGACAAGACTTCACCTCACATAATTTTGGACATGTTATCAAGAGGGACCAGTCGGTGGAGAAGGACATCACGCTTGGTAAATTAGAGGGTCAGCGAAAAAGAGGAAGACCCTCAGTGAGATGGTCTGACACAGTACCTGCAATAATGGGCTCAAGCATAGCAACGACTGTGAGGGTAGTGCAGGACTGGGCAATGTTTCATTCTGTTGTACAAAGGGTCGCTATGAGTTGGAACTGACTCAACAACACACAGCAACAACATTAACACTAAAATAGTCATCAGATAAAATGTAAACATAAAATTTAAGCCAAAGATAGAACAAAATGCTTCAGGTAGGAAAGATATTTAATATCTTTCCTACCTGAAGCATTTTGTTCTAGGCTTAAAAAGTTTTGCTTATTAAATACAATAACGAACACTTATTCAACAGAAGTAAATATTTCAGAAGGAAAGTAATAGGGCTAACTGTATTCTGGTTAGGCCACATTTGGAATGGGGTTCAGTTCTGGATGCCACATTGTGAGAAGGACATAGAAAAATTAGAGAGTTTCCAGAGTAGAAGCAGAATGAAGGGTTTGGAAACTATATTCTATAAGGAACAGGTGATGAACCTAGAGCTATTGAGTTGATAAAAGAGCATTCATTGGAGAGAGGATACAGCAGTGATCTGAATATTTAAAGAGGTTAGATTAATTACGGTGTAGCTCAAGAGGGTTGATAAACTAATGCATAAAATTTAAAGGAGGCAAATTTAGGTTCAGGGTTTAAGAAACTTATTCTTAAGGTGTAGTTATAATGATTTTAAGAAGTGAAAGGAGTTCCTCACAACTGAAAGTGATACCTGGAATTGTTATGGTTGGATATATAATTAAAAGTCCAATGCTATTATTGTTTATTTGTGTCAGTTTGAGATTCTTGAAATTAATGCTCAGTAACTGGTTTGTATTCTAAGAACTTAACCTAATTAAAATTGAAATGGGAGCAAAACTTCCTCAAAAGTCTGCCGTTTTGAAATCTTGTAGACATAAGTTTCATAAATAAGAACCAAAGCCTTCACATTTACTATTAATGCTTCAAAAGTTGAAAAAGTATGACCTTAATGAACAGCTAATTGTTACTTGTTATGGATTGAATTTTGTCCCCCTAAAATTTAAAATACATATTGTAAATTCTAACCTCTATACCTGTGGTTATAATCCCATTTGGGAATGGTTGTCCTTGTTATGTTAAAGAGATGGGATTAGTGTAGGGTGTATCTTGACTCAATTTCTTTTAAGATATAAAAGGGATTAAACAAGCAAGCAGAGCAGATATGGAGGAAGGGAGATGCCAAGCCCTAAGAAGATCACCCAGGATCAGAAGCTCAAAGAGACAAGGCTCTTCCTTCAGAGCCAAAACAAAGAAAGCCTTCCCCGAGAGCCAGGGCCCCGAATTCTGACTCCTAGCCTCCTAAACTCTGAGAAAATAAATTTCTGTTTGATAAAGCCACCCACTGGTGGTATTTCTGTTATAGCAGCACTAGATACATAAGATATTACTGTTACTTCTCAAACAGAATATATATATATATGTATGTGTATTTCAACAAGCTGATTATAAAGAAAAAATTCATGTTAACAGCCTAAGAGCCATTTTTAATGTACATTTAATGACACAAATCATCCTAAGAAAAAAAAAGCTGAACACTCAGTTATACAATATTGTGTCTCCAAAGATTTTCTTCCTTCAGTCACCAGCTTTTAAGAATCTATTGAATGTACCCCCGATGATATAACACTTAAGACAATTATGTCAGTAATTCAAAGGTTGTAGAATTATGAAAGTATTCTACAAACATTTGCTTCCAGTGACTTATGACACATTATTTCCTGGAGAACAGGATGCCTCTTTTTCATTCTTATATATTTTATTGCTATTCATTATTCAGCCTTTTGAAAGAAAAAAAAAAAAACTCAAGTTTAACTACAGTATTTTATTAATTGGATACTGAAAAATGTTCTCAAATGTTCAGAATATAAGGGCTAATGTTTTATATACATTACCTTCCATCAAAGATAATGGAAACAATATAGAAATTGGAAATATACACTGTGGTATTACTTTATTAGCATTAAGCTATTAACATTCTGAAATATAAAAATCAACTTGCAAGTAGTTTAAGTTAAGGACAACTATAACAAATTTGTATAACAGACCCGATCCTAAGGGGAAAAAAAGCAACACTTCATTTTTGTTCGATGTAAACCATTGAAATCTTGTAATATTATAGTCAATGAAATCAATCTCCTCTCCCTCCCCTTGCCTACCTTCTGGAGGATCTGCTGATGATCAGCAAAAAGGCCATAAGACAGGGAAAACAGGGGCAAAGAGGGAGGCGACAAAATGATAAACCAGGAAAAGACATGATAGAGAGAGAGAGAGAGAGAAAAGTTAAGAGTCCAAAAAACAAAAATAAAATAAAAATCCATAACATGAAAGAGTGTAACATTGTTATTTTAAAAAATAATATTTATCCATAAAAATTATTTATTGTTTAAAAAGAAAAAAAAACTTCTATTTTCTATTCCTTTTTCTTCCCATTTTTGATACCATAATATCCTTTTTTTCCCCTAGTATACCTTCTTCCCATCAAAAAACTGTGGTAAACTTTTTATTTAACTGTTCAACTAACCACAAAAAAAATATTTTATTCACCTTCCACACTGAGATATTGAAAATATTTCATCACTGAGGAGTAAATCTTAACACCAATGTTCACCAAACTTAATTTCTTTTAAAGAAAATTCTTAGATTACAGACACACACACACACAAAAAAAAAAACACAACTTTTAAACTATCATACAGAAACAGTTTTCCACTTCTCTGTCTAAAAGGCATGATTGCAAAAATATATTAAAATTAATATGTTTGAAAATATTAGTGTATCTACATGGTGTGCAACAAGTAAGGCATGCAACAAAAATGGGACTGGCTTAGAATTTCTAGAAAGCATTTTAAAGCACCAACGGAAGGCCAGAATGTAGGAAAGATAGAAAGTACCTGTGTACTTCTGACAGAGAGGAGTCACTTTCATCAGACCTACAGTGAAAGAGTTAGAATTAGGAGGAGAAAGAATACAGATGTCAGCAGGTAAAGACACTGAGTTTGAATTGAAAATCAATAGTATGAGTAACACAGAAACACAGCAAACATTTCCTTTATAGGGCCCTGCTTTTCTATTTGCACTGGATATCAGGAATTTCAAAATGTAGATAAGTCAAGTAAAATATTTGATACTTATGTTTCAACTTGGAGGAAATTTTTTTCCGTTTACTAGTGATCTACAGAGCCTATCCTCACTTTTAAATTTAGGTCCTGGAAAGGAACAATACCAAGTATATGAAATACATCACTTCAATGTTCTTTCCATTTAATTTGACCACACTAGAAAAAATTTCCTATTTCCAAAACTATTCACTTATTGAACTAATCTTTATTATGTTCTAATGTGGAAATTGAACAAGTATATTGTATGTTTACATGGAAAGTAAATCCCCCAAATTTAGTAATCTTTGGTTTGAATTTATGTCAAAAATGCTGAGTTCTTTGGACTAAGGAAGCCTCAGCAATAGTTGGGCAACTTTAATGGGATTTAAAACACAGTTAAGCCACTACTATCAGACCTACCCTAAGGCTTCCAAGACTGGTTGTGAGTTTGGTTCTTAGGAAAATCTATTTAACTTTTATAATAGGCTTGGGTAGAATAAGGATAAAGTGAGCGCTGGCATGGAATGTGACCAGAAACAATGTGTAGGTTCTACTTCTTACTGGTGAACAATGTTGGTCTCAAACAGGAACCCCAAAGAAAGCAATAAAAGAGGTAGGGGAGTTTTTGAAAGGGTAAAGTAGGTAGTCACTCTAAATTTTAGCTTCTAAAGATGACAAAAGTCAAATTATTGGTAAAAACCAAACCAAACCCGTTGCCGTCGAGTCGATTCCAACTCATAGCGACCCTATAGGGCAGAGTAGAACTGCCCCATAGAGTTTCCAAGGAGCGCCTAGTGGATTTGAACCACTGACCTTTTGGTTAGCAGCTGTAGCGCTTAACCAGTACACCACCAGGGTTTCCCAAATTATTGGTAGCTCATAAAATTTTGTAGTAAAAAATATGGAACTATGACTAAACAGTTAATATTATCAAAAGAATGGCACAAAAAAATTAGAACTGCCAATGCAAGGTAGACAGAATTGAGTAATTCTCCATATAATTAATGTTCTGTTCTTTTTCTCAATTCAATATGACTTAACAATGTAAAAGCATTTTTTTCAATACCATGAAAAAATATTTGCCTATATACATCAATTTGAAGGACATGTCATCTACTAATTAAACTATATTAAAATCTAGTCAAGAATTCAAAAAAATCTTTCAAAAGGGTCGTGTGTTTCTCTAAGTTTACAGAACTATTTAGCAAGATCTAAACATGTTAGACAGACACTTAGACAGCATCCTATAAATTTCAGAGACTGCTGACATTAGAGGGAAAGAATAGCATAGAAAACAAACAATTGTGCCAAGAAACAAAGCATACAAATTGGAGTTAATAAATACCTTATGGCAGTGTTGTCAGTATCGAATTCTTGCAAGAGAGATTCTGGTTCAACGTGGGGATATTTTTTTATTTCAAATTTAATAAAAATTGCATTTTCCATACCTCTCCAACCTTTTTTCCCCCACGATCTACCATCCTTCCCACCCCCAAAGATGCTCTTTTATTCCAAGATCCCAATTACTAAAGTTTTATGGTGCATATGTCTAGAATAGTCAAATGATTGGTAACACGTTACACACGTAACAATGGTCTTTATAAAATGTTATATCCGCAAAAGATAAAATAATTTGCCTCTTTTCAATTTAGGCTATCTGGATGAGAGGTTTTTATGGGCTCACAGAAGCTGCAGAGTTCTAAGAAATTTAAACTTCAAGGAGTCTCAAAGATATTTAAATTCTAATTTATATGCAAAAGAAGAGGCAAGACAAGTGATGAAAGTACAGGAATGCAAACTACAATAGGGAATAACGTTCAGCAGGAAAATAATTTTCTCTAATTTGGGCTATACGGTTCATTTCCCATTGGAAAAGTATATAAAATACAGCAAGAGTTCACGTCAGGCTCCATCTTTCACACAAAGAGATGGTTAAGTAGTTTTCTACAGACTGTACTGAAAACTCAGAATATTATATAAATAGTTGGGGCTGTTTTCCATAACAACTTACTTATCCTGCTGAACTGATGTGTTTCCCTGAGAAACAGTAAGACGATTAAAAACATTCAATTCATTACGGGGCCGGCTTGGTGGGGAAGAAGGAGGTGAAAGACTAGCCTCTGAGGTTCCAGAATCTGAGCTACAAGAAAAAAAGAACATTAAATAGGTGGCTTTAATTGGTTATGATCTGTTAGGCAGGTTATAAGAAATATGTTTTGAAAAGAAGAACAACAAGAAACTTTTCACTAGAAAGCTCCTTCCGTCTTTCTTTCATTCCTCTTTTGTAAGATAAAATGCACTCAGAGCAATTTAATTAAAAAAAAAAAAAAAAAAATCACTGGACTTTGTTACATGAGCCACAAGATGGCACTAAAGAAAAAGTTCTATCTGTTGAAGTCAGGAGTCAGTATAAATAAAACAAGCAGAATTTAAAATTCTAAAATTTTAGAGTTAAGATTAAGTTGCTCGTTTTACAAATGATCTAGAGATTCTGAAAGTGGTTTGCCTATTCAATTGAATGACCCACTTATTTATTTTTTAAAGTCTTATCTGCTCCAGTCCCTATCTCCCAATTATTCTTGAGATGTTTGATTCACTACAAACACGCAAATGACATCTTTAAATGCAGGAAGCAAGGATAATTAGAAGGATGATTTCCAGGACATTCAAGTCAGCTAAACCAGTGGTCAAAGTTCAGTGTGTCCCCTTGGCACAGGGCAGGGGAGATATAGGATCATACACTGGGGTAGAGAAAATACACAGGGCCTTATGTTTATATTTACTGTTATAGTAAAGAAATTAGCTTTACAAATATGAAAATGCAGATCAGCATTGATACCCTCACTCAAGGACATGTCAGAGATTTCCATGTCACCTGCAACATGGTAGATCACCTGAGGGATGAGTAGGTGTGCCACAGGGTGGAAGGGTGACAGTGAATCTGACCTATTCAACTTTCTGTAAATTGTGGGACTGCAATTTACAAGGCCCCAGTTATGTGGCTCATCAGATTATATCATGCAGTGTTAAATAAACTAATCCTCATAAAACACACAAATGGCTTTTAAAACATTGCTGCAAAAAGCAATTAAAACTTAAGTGAAAGCAAGAAAATGGCATAGTTTTGATGACTAATGTCTTATATGACTTATGACTAATACAGTAGCTTTTTGTCAGCCACGTTAAAGAGGCAAAGCCAATGCCAATTTTATCAGATGATAGTCTAATTTCAAAACATTCTAGAAGACTATTTAAAATATAGATTTAATTCATTACCTTTAACAAGCTTTGTCTCAAATATATATTGACTCTCTTGACAAACATGCATATATTTAAAATTAAATAAGCGTGCATGATAGAGAACAAGTACTCAGATATTTTTATAGGTATCTGAGTATGACCGAGAAAGTTATAAGACCAGTTAGCCAAACCAACTGCTGACTTGATTGTCTTGATTAGTCAAATTAGTCATAACCACAGAGCCATACTAAATCTAGAAAACAATTTACTATTATACTTTGGTATCTAAGTGCAGCAGAGATTATATTCAGTCTCTAACAGGTAAAAAGTATTAGTAACTTACTGTTTTTGTTCCTTGGTCTTCGATTTTTCTTTCTCATATGCCCTTCTCCTTGTTCTAGGGGAAGGCTCTGGTATTTTTTTCTCTGATAGAGATGGCTGTCTGGAACTAAATTAGAAAGAGATTTAATTATCCAGTTTTAAATTTGTACGTATAATTTTGTTTGGTAAGTTTCTAACCCAAAATTTTTAATAGATTTCTAGCTGGAACTTGAGCAGATTATTATATGGGAACAAAATATAAAAGTAGGATAAGAAAATATTACATGAATTATCTTTAGTTGATGGAAATATACAGTTATATATTTGTTAAATTAGCAACCTTATTAAATTACGCGAAAATATTACATTTGAATGTAAACATCAATGCTAAACTAGCTATAATAAACATTTTATTTTAAACAGAAATGTTTGATTAAAATTTGGAAAAAAAGTTTTTCAAGAACAAAAATATAAGAATATCAGAATATAAAAAACAATGAAGTTTAATGAATTAATATTTAGATAGTCCTAAAATAGCACTACAAGCAATCACAAAAACAATAACACACACAATTATTTTACTCACATAGTATTTAATTCTTAATTAGTAGTTCTATACATTTTAGTAATAAAATTATTCTTGCCTAATTATAAACTTTAAATATCGACTAGTTCCTATGTAATTAAAAGTTTTAGGCTTGATTTTTATGGATGATGGTAATGAATTTAATTAAAAAAAAGTCTTTTTGATATCCTTGGCTAGTAATATTAATAAGAAGAAAAATTAATTAGAAAGCCAGATCCCAGAATGGGCTTACATGATTTCTACTTAAAACTGAAAACTAAACATAGTTAAACTTCGTGTGCTTGGTTTTTCTAAACAGAGGAAATAGCATTTTAGAATTTCTGTATCATTTTAAATCAAAAGGGTCACTTGAGTACATTGTTTTAATTTACGCAATAAAAGCAAGGCACTGAAGGCTTATAAGTCACTGTATCAAAGGTGACCAACCCTTACATTTGTAAAGAATTACACACGCATCTGAATTTATGAAAATTTAAAAAAAATATGAAGAAATAGTCTAAAATATATAATTCTCTATAGCCTATCATAAAGGGTATATTTTAAAAATGAAAAAAGGCAAAACGAAGGTATTACCTGAATCTGGACTCCAGGCCATAGATTTAGTCTTGGGATTCCAAAAGTCTCTATTCATCTGATAGACTAACTGCTGAACACATTCGGGTTCCTAAAATCTATTCTAATTTCCATACCACTGACATCACCAAAAGCGTTTCTTCTACGCTCACCTTATCACAAAAGCACTAAAGCCATAAGCTACACTGGTTAGCAATTTCCAACAGCAAATTCAACAGTTAATTACATAGGCCACCTCAAGCACATGCGAGAAAGTTCTGTCATTAAAATTAACTTTGGAACTAAAGGTAGCAGATGAAATTACTGAATAGAAGACAACAGAAATATCTTCATAAAATTAAGAGCTATTTCAAATTTAAGAGTTAACAGATATTCAAGTGGGGAAAGTGTGTGATTTCTTTATTATTTGCAGAGTCATATAGTGTACTCCTCAATGCAGCAATGTGATTATTCCATAAGTCATTTGCTAGAGTGTATGTGAGGGTTAGTTTGAAAATGTCATTAAAAATCTTTATCAGTGAATGATGATCTAAATTTAACATAACTACCAATACACACATACATGTACATCCTTTACACACCGCACACACTGGCTTGTGTAGAAAAATCTTTCTGTGTCCTCAAGGTAATAATGAGAAAAATTCTAAGATTTATTTTGAATGGAATGTTTTTGTTCAGATTATCATAGATGGGAGAAAGAATATTCCCTCCCTCAAATCTTTAATAATACCAATAAAAATAATGTGTGCAGGCCCTCATCCCAGACATGCAATGTGTTTCAAGGTAAAGAATTAAGGAAGCTCAGAATGTCTTACATTTATAATTGATACCTCTCTTTTACTATAAAAGGGTCAGCAAAATTCTGCCATCCTGATCAGACTCTCAGAACTAGGACATACGTAATTTAGAGAAAATGTGAGAGTCTTTAAGGTTTCTGTTTCCATGTAACGGTTTTTCAGGTATAACTTAAGAGTGATCTAGTTTAGATGTTTCTAAATAAATTTCCTGTCTGTAATTCATAACTCAGCCCTTATAACAATTATAACCCTTAAGAATGATCCTAGAACTTGGACAAGACAAAATATTCAAAAAAGAACATCTCACTTTAAATGATTTTGAATGGCCCCCAAATTAGGGAAGATAATACCTAACAGAATTACTTTGAAAATCAAAGATCTTATTTACATAGTTTAAAAAAAAAAAAAGAAATAAGAAAATAGCAACATGCATATTGTTTAAAAAGCAAAAAGAAAAGAAGTTAGTATAGCTGGGCCAGACTTACATGCTGCCTATTTTAGAAGGTAAGCCAGATGGGGGTGGGAGCTCTTTTTCCCTAGCAGAAGTACCACTTGTGTCTGTATTCATTCCGATCTCTTGCCCTTCTGCAACAGGCGTAAGAGGGCCAGGCAAGGAGGCCTCTCCTGCACTAGTGTCTGAAGCTAGTTCACTGCTATCTGCATACAGCAATTCCATTTGAGTGGTGGTTCTCCTTCGGGCCTAGTCAAAGAATGAAAGGAAAAGCAATCAGGGACAAACTTTCACATAGAAGATCATTAGGGAATAGAGATTTACCAGTAGTTTGAAATAGGTAAAAACATTTAGTGTGTCTTTTCCAAGCAGCTATGTCAAGCATAGCACATAAGATAGTGACGAGCCAGAGTTGTCTAAGATTAAAACCTTTAGAGGATATAATAATAGCCAACATTTTTATCTTCCTCCTTATGTGCCAGGTATTCAGCATTTAGGCAGGTACTCCCATCTCAATTCACAAATGAGGAAACTGAAACACAGAGAAGCTAAGCAACTTCCACAAGATCACACAGGTAGTAAGTGGCAAAGCCAGACATTATGTCTCCAATGTTACTGTGCTATCCTGCTACTTATGGTCAGCTCTCTCAACATGTGATTAAAAAAAAAGAATGAAATTATACCAAAAGATAATTGCTGAGAAGCTCAACTAAACTGTTTTTTTTCTTCTTCTTCTATGTTTAAATGCTTTTTTTAATAGACTATTTTTCAGAACACTTTTAGGTCTACAGAAAAATTGTGCAGAAAGTATAGAGTCCCTAAATACCCCTTCCCCCACACTCCTCTTCCCTTACTCCCCCAAGCCTTCTTTTGATTACTATTGGTATGCTGTATCTTTCTCCATCTCTCTATTTTTAATCTGTCTTTATATTTAAAATGGGTTTCTTAAAGAAAACACATAGTTGGATTAGATATACATTTTTTCTTTATAACAGGTTTTAAATTTTTTTCTCAATTTTTGTGACTCTGCTCCCTGATGCCTTTCTGTGTTTAATCTGCCTGCTGGATAATTCAACACTAGCCAGCACGGTTTTTGGCAGTATGGTGAAGCAAGTGAAGGTTATTTTCCTAGGATCTAAAACTCACTATAAGCACTCATTTCCTTAATCTCGACAAGCAAATAATTGCACTGTTATTGCTCAGAATTAATTGTTGTTATCTGCTAAGGTATTAACACATTATCAAGGTATTCTCCAGATTATAACCAGGTTATAACCAGATTATAAACTTCTAGAGGGCAGGGACCCTGTTTTATTCAACTTTATATCCCTTGCACATAACACAGAGTACTGCTATAAACCTATTTAAAATGTATAGTAAACTTGATTTTTTTCAAAGAGTGAAAAAAATGATACAAGATCCTGTCAGACATCTTTGCAGTTCAAAAGGCGTAATAGGTAGCACTTCAGAAAACTTTGGAAAGGGAACGCCCTACAACCATTTTTACACTGTAAATTCTCTCCACTGCCTTGGGCCCAGGGCAGAGAAGATAGATTACTTGAAATTCCTAACTTCAGTGGTTCCTTCAAGAGATGGCTACTACTTCACATCTCCTTCCTACAGGGTCTGAAAGATGAAAGTTACCTTAAGAGAGTATTTCCCTCCTCTGCCAAGGATCAGAATCTAAGCTTACTAGAATATTTTCTTTGAGATTGGGTAGCCTCTGCTTAGTCACTTAGAATAATAAAATACAAGTCACAGGTTCCCAATCAGTCATTCAAAGACCATGGGCAAGAGCCAGGAAACATTTTTTGTTTGGTTTGCCCAGCGTTTTAAAAATCAGAAAATTCTACATAAAAATCCGTATTTCCGGCTTGTCTTGAAAAACTAGAATATCTGGTAGCCTTAGGCCCATATACCCACATGCTAAAAATGAACACGTGTTAAGTGGTGACTATTTGCTTTAAATGGGGCACAGGCTCTCCAGTTAACCACACTTACGTCTCTCATTATTTTACATCCAGCCAAATTACTCATTTACATGACCTGGCTAACCACTGTGGGCCTTAAATCAGTACTGTCCTTTTGCACAGTATTATTTGTTCAGGTCCTGGTTCTGTCCGTTTATTCAACAAATATTTACTAAGCACCGTGGGACTGCTTTGTTTTCTAGTATCTTAAGACTATTAGTTAATTCATGTACTATCACATGTTACCACTCTCAATCTGAAATGTGTCATATGCATCTTACACATTTAATAGTTTTTATCATTTATGTATTTTTTCAAGCCTACAAATATGCATTATAGCCTCACAAGTTTTTAACATAACACAATGACTAAGGGTTGGCATATTATTCAAACCACCTCAAAATACTAGTCAAAGTAAATGAGAGACATTTAAGAGTATATAGCAGAATGCTAAAATTTCAAAACCTTCTGCCAATCTAAATGACTTACATTATGTATCATCACAGGGTCTATCATTTAATTAACCAACAGCTTAAAAATCAGCCTCCATAATAGTATCTTATCCCACAGAAAAAGGGCAAGGACACAGTAAAGCCCAAGTTCCACCAAGGAGAAAATTTTCTCTTTAATTATTTTTCAGCTATCACTTAAAGGATAATATGATAAAGAATTAAATTTCTTACACATGGGAGAATTTTTATAAAAGTTATGTCTATTTGCCAATCTATTAAGAGTGGAGCCTGGGGCCTTTGTGTTTATGTGATAAGATATTACAGTGGGAAAAAAGTATTCACCCGGCATTTCATTATCCTTACCTTGTTCTTAGGTTTCACTTCACCACAAAGCTTCATAAGGTCTGAAGACAGCATGCTATATGGAAATAAATAATTAACCACAAGATTAAAAGGGAACTTGTTATAGAAAACTATATGTCCTCTATGTTTACAACTATGAAATATACAAAACCAAAATATTTTCTTAATTAAAAAACAATTCAGTTTTCCTTACTTAAATTTTTATTTTATTTTATTCTAAAATACTTGATCTCAATAAACATGACTTAGTTGAGTTTCCATATTTCTGTTTCTAGTGCTATCCAGTTAGCCATAAAATTCAAAGTTATAACTAACCCATATAATTACTTTACAAGAATTTCTTTAAGTGCCAAGATAAAAGTATTAAACAATTAGAGAAAAAAAGTCAAATCTGTTAAGTTTCAAAAGTCTCTCTTACCTTCCTTCTGATCCTGGGCTGTTTAAAGGTGCATCCTCATCAGTACTATCCTCTAGATTTTCTAAAAAATGCCCAAAATGTAAGTATTATCCACATGTCACAGTTAGAATAGTGACTACAATCTCTATGCAGTAATAAATGTCAGTCCGAAGTCTCAGTATGGGCACTGTGCTTTTAGGAACTAAGTAGAAACTATGGAAAAACATTCCTAAGGACCTCCTTTGCATATATGTCCTAAGATGAGGAAAAATATATTTAAAATAGGAAAACCCTGAGTTTGAACAGTAAAACACAGAAGAACAACATTCTTAGGGTAGGAATGTGATCATGTATTTATCAGCGCATATAAAAAAAAAAAAAAAAAAGTTTTTTTTTTTTATAGAATGATATTTTTTTCAGAGTCATATATTGTCGAATGCCATCCAAACACAAGGAAATCCACTCTGTAAAATAATACAACATTAAAGTAAACGTTGCATGAGCTCCCTTTCAACGTCCCGAGTCAACTGTGAATACTATGTAAGTATGAACGTACTTGTTACACTTTAGCAGTTATACCAACTTACTGAAATGGAAAAATGCCTTCAAGTAGTGTGAGAGTGTGTGCAGGTATTCAAAAGTCACACACATCAGCATGCAACTTATTCACAAGTACACAGAAGACAAAAACAATAGTTTGCATGCAACAGTTCTAAAAACCAATACAAAGAAACCATTGCTATTTCAGAACAACTCTAGCAGACTAGTAACAAAAGAAAAAAAGCAAACATATAAAACTAGTAGGAAGTCAGTAAATAGGACAGCCGCAGAAAGTGAATTATTTAAAATGTCAGAGAATCCCTAATGTAGGTAGACGTTTTTAAAATACATACATTTTATTATAAAATCATTCTACAAAACTAAAGACAATATTACAAATAACAAGTTACATTAATGAAAAATATGCAGAATTCATCCCCTTTTAACTTTTAATATTGTCTCATATAAGTGGATTGTGTACATGAGTCAACTAATTCCTTTCTCTTCACTGATGCTCACTTTCTTCCAAAGCAAGGACTTTGATGGAAATTCAGTGACATTTAACTCTATTACTTGAAATGGAGACCCATCTAGGACCCACACAAAGGGAGTGACTTTCTGAAGTGAAGAAAATGATGGTCTTGAAGGCAGTGTTTACCTCAAAGCTCCCCATAAGAGGAAGGCTCAAAGACTTGCTTCAGAGACAGGATAATCAAGTGCTAAGGTGACTGAGGAACCCTGGTGGCTCAGTGGTTAGGAGCTACTGCTGCTAACCAAAAGGATGGCAGTGTGAATCCACCAGCCATTCCTTGGAAACCCTATGGAGCAGTTCTACTTTGTCCTATAGGGTTGCTGTGAGTTGGAATCGACTCAACAGCAACGGATTTGGTTTTTTAAGGTGACTGAATGAATAGGAAGACCAAAGAAGAATTGATGCATTTGAATTATGGTGTTGGTAAAGAACACTGAATATACCATGGATTGCCAGAAGAATAAATCTGTCTTGAAAGAAGTACAGCCAGAATGCTGTACTAAAAGCGAGGATGTCTTTGTCTCCCACACGTTGAACATGTTATCAGGTGAGATCAGTCCCTGGAGGACATCATGCTTGGTAAAGTAGAGGGTCAGCGAAAAAGATGAAGACCCTCAAAGAGATGGGTTGACACACTGGCTGCAACAATGGACTCAAACATAGCAACTATGGTGTGGATAGCGCAGGACTAGGCAGTGTTTCGTTCCATTGTACATGAGGTATTATGAGTTGGAACTGACTTGATGGCACCTAACAACAGCAATTCAGGTGACTGAATTGGCTGATAATGGAGAAAACGAGGTTGTAAACAAATGGTAAACCTACTCTACATTTCCCCATGTGTAAAAATGGACTAAGATTTGCTAGTATTTTTCTTGCAAGGAGTGATGAAACTAGATAGTATTTGAACACCATGTGAATGCTTAATAAGGGCCACTTTATTTAGAGATTACGGTGGCTAGTCTTAGGGTTGCTATGAGTTGGAACTGACTCAACAGCACCTAATAACAACGTGGCTAGTCCTAACCTACCTGGCCAGAGCATAGAGGCCCCCCAGCCAGACAATAACTGAATCAAATCCCACTGGGCTTGGTCTGAGGCACTGGACAGTAGGACATGCCATCACCTGATTGTTGTACTTTCAACTCTGAGAACATAGTTCTTGCCCCAAGGCCATTTTCTTTCCTCATCACAGCAGCATTAGAGACAAAGGCATATTTAAAACTCCCAAATGTGCTAAAGTTCATTCATATGAGTATGAAGTTTCAGTCTCAACTTCACTGGAAGTTAAGCAAAATGGTTACAAAAAGAAATCTTGGGTAGGGAGCACAAGACAGTTAACATAGCTATCCTGAGACTGTTATCCTTAGGAAGGCCTATTTGCAAGGCTGGTCTTTGGCTGGTGTCTGGGAACTTGTCTCTCAGAGTGTCCCTGTCCACAGATAACTGAAAAGGGTGGCTCACTGCCTCAACTGGTTGTGCAAATAATACAGGTTATGCTTTCTTTCTGGGAGTCTCGGTGCTAGGTGTTATGCAGCTGTGTGACCAGTCCCCATAGGATGCCTATGTGACCAGTCCCAGTAAAAACCTTGGGCACTGAGTCTTTCCTGTGCATAAACATCATACACAATTTGCTGCATGAAAATTTGCTGCATTTTCACTCCCTGTGTGACCTCTCATGGAGGGAGAAAGTAAAAGACTGGAATCCTCAAGACTTTCCCTGTGTCTTGTTCTCTTATAAACTGACTGTGCACTCACACTACATGGGTTACATCAGCTGAATGGAGCTACCATTGTATGCTTCTGACCCTTCGTCAGCTATAGATAATTGAAAATTGTTTGCAATGGGTCTATGAGGTTTCTCTCACTTGCAAAAAGAGTAATAATGCTCATCAAATTAGCAGTTTAATATTTTTCTGCACAAAAGAACACCAAAGAGGCAATAAATTTTTCTCCAAGCTAAAAGAGGTCATAGATTTACATAAGAATTTTTTTATTACTGTAAGTTAAGCCACTGATAATAAATAAATAAAGAGAAGAAGGAGGAGAGGGAAAGGAGAAGAGAAAGAAGAATGTTTGATAACACATGAAATGGTAATAATGCTGGGTTTCGAAGTAGGTTTTTCCCGTTGAAATTATATTTTTCATGCCCAGTACTTCAGCAGCCTAACTAGGTTCTTTAATGTAACCAAGCTCAGTTCTTCTACCTGTCCCCGTTATAGCCTGAAGACCTCAAACATAGTAGCCTTTCTGTACCTATATTATGCACCTGATCTCAAGAAAGTGCCATTTTGAGATTAACATGCAGTGTGAAAGTCTAAAAAATTAAATAGTTCATATGTTTTATTTGCATAATAAAAGGAATTACACTTTTGACAGCTGTGTGATTAGGAAAAAAAGTTAAGATTAGACTTAAAAATAATTTTATTTAAATAAAAACTGCTCCAAAATTATCATTCAGGCAAAAACCAAGCAATAAAATTTTCCTAATACTCCTTCATGTGTCTAATCACTAAGAGCAGGTAAAGATACTCTCAATGGGTGAGTACAGTCCACAGGAATGTTGTAGAAGCAGGAGAGAAAGATTAAAAGCCTCTGTACTTGATGATCTCCAAAGCTCCTTCTAACTTTAAAATATTATGCTATAAGTATTGTTTCAGCCTGTTTAGGGGGAAAAGAAATCCTTTGGATACTTCTGTTCAATTTACGTACAATCTTTAGACATGTGTGCCTAATTTTACAAAAATAGAGAATAGATGAGATTCTAGCAAATATATACCAAAGACACTAAATGGGTTTTAAAGAAAGTTACTTATGTGGTTAAAACAATAGATGCAAGTTAATAGATTTAAAAATTTAAAAGGAACAAATATTACGTTCCTCTACTATAAGAAGGAGAAAAAACTTAGAGAACTTATGAAACGAGCCACAACTAGAGCTCAAATAATAAAATAGGCAACTAACTAAAGCATACTTCTTTAAACATCTAGGAATTTTTAAATCAGGAATATTTAATAAAGACAAAAGACTTAGTATGTTTGTGGCCAAGGACACATTTCAATAAAGATCATGCAAAAAATAGCTGGCTACCAATAAAAATTTTTAAATAAGATGTACCACAATTAGTGTACATAAACAATTAGTAATTCATGCAGCTGTGGGGTACACAGAAAGCTAAACATACTTACCTAATGGTACGCTATCTAGATCTGTGTAAACAATAGCAAAAAGGAAACAAAAAGCAATACTCCAATCAAAACAGATCCAATGTCAAGAACTCCCATATAAAACAAGATCATGTATCATTTATAAGAGATATAGAATAGATGCCATAGCAAACACTGATTTTAAGGCAGTTGGATATGCAGAGTAAAGTAAGGAAACTCGGTTGATAATTTAAGTAACCAATTCAGAAGCTTGGTTGGTTTTCTTTAGCCATAAAAACTAATTGCGTAATGGGGTTAACTAAGTCTTTTTAAGTTGGTGATAATTTTTTGGAAGAACAATAATTATTTCCCTCAAAATTTATACATGCAAATTAAAGAAGAAATAATTATTAAAAGTGTAAGTAAATATAGCATCTATTCAGTCAAGTTATAGGGGAAAGAAGTATAGGCTAGCATGCTCAAAGAGCAAAGCTACCATGCAATATATTTAATTAAAATTTAGCAAATTACCTTGTAAAGCATGGCCTAGTAAAGCATCTAGCTCAGGGTTTAATTCTGCTTTCTCTTTCAACATATGGAATAAAAGCTGGTTTTGTGTAGCACTAGTTATTTCAGTTTGTTTCAGGCGACCTTCAAGTACTTTAATTTGAGCCTCTTTCTGGGCAGCCTGAAGACCCTGTAACAACACCAAAAACAAAAAAGAAAAACTTGGGTCATGCAAAACAGAATCTACCACACAAGATCTGTATCAAACAGCAAATACATATAATACATGGACTTTGACATCAGACAGACCTGGTTCAAAGGCCAGCTCCTCTACTTACTAGCTCGGTGACCTTGAGCAAGTTACCTTATGTTTCTGATTCTCAGTTTCTCACTTGTAAAATGATATGGATAATACCTACTTCCTAACACTTTGTGTAGATTAAATGAGAGAATATAAGTCATCTTGCACTGTCCCAACTAGGAAAAAATCATTATTATCTTCAACATTTGGGCAGAAGCTTCTTACAGGTGATAGATTAAAGCATTTATCTTCAAAGAGGGATTGAACCATATTTTTTCCTTTCTGATTTTGTTTTGAGCTATAAAAAATCAGTATAAATCAAAGTTATGATATTAAGTCTGTTTGAACTCTCAGAGATATTTTCATCTTTCCTATGTTAAAGCAAAAGGGGAATTATTTCTTCTTTAAGCTATCTGTCTAATTCACAAGCACAATAGAGGAAAAACTAATGAAACAAGGATTAGAAAAATTTATCTAAATATTGCTGCCTTCTCTTAACTCTAAAGAAAGCTAGGAGTACTTTCCCAATTAAGACGAGTCTTCTTTCTTAGTACAAAGAGAATGTTCACTGCAGAAAGATAACCCAAACTATAATAAACAAGTCAAAACCTAGGTTTTCAATAATAGTATAGTTAAATCTTACCTTATTGATTCCCATTGATAGGAAGTGATCTAGCAGGTATCGGGCTTCTGTGAGCGTGCAGGCATTAATGACCGCAGTGACATCCAATGTCTCACCTTCTTCCTACGTCAAACCAGCATATGGTGATCATTACTTGGATGTAATAAGAGATATGTGCTGTACAAATAATAAATACTAGCACAAAATCAGCAGACGAAGCTGATGGAGTAGTTAGGGCTCATGGAGTATATCAAAAAGAAATATTTTTTGGCTAATGATAAACAGGTTGGATTTTGAGAAATGACATTCATCTACTTATTCAAAGTATAATCAAAACCAAGGAGCCCTGGCAGCACAGTGGTTAAAAGCATTCGGCTACTGATCGAAAGGTCAGCAGTCTGAACCCACCCGCCACTCTGCAGGAGAAAGATGTGGTAGTCTCCTTCTATAATGATTTACAGCCTTAGAAACCCTATGGGCAATTCTACTCTGTCCTATAGGGTTGCTATATGTCGGAATTGACTTGGCGGCAGAGTTTTTTTTTGTTTTTTAATGGTAAAAAATACGAAAACATTTTTTGTTAAGCCATTAAAGATTTTTTTTTAATTACAAACCTTTGCTTCTTCCATCTGCATGATGTTGGCTTGACAATCAGAAATACTGTCGTTAATGTAATCTATATTAGCAGTTAGTGACTCCATCTCCTCGTTGATGTTAACCACATTTTTATCTCCCTCTCCATTCTCCTTCACTATCTTTTCCCTTTTTTTGGAAAGTTTCTCTCGCCTTTTTGTGAGTTCTTCTCGTTGCTATTGAGAAAACAGATTGGATTTTGAGAAATGATGTTCATCTAGTCATTCAAAGTATAATCAAAGCTGAGAAAATAACATAGAAATGTTAAGTTTACCCAAGGAAGAAATTTGCAACCAGCTAAGGGGAAGGATATATACGTTCTATGTTTCCTACCTTGAGGAGTCTATTCATATCAGCCTCCATGTTGGAAATAGTCATTTTCTGCATGATGATGTCTGTAACCCTACGTTCAAGAAGCTGCCACTTCATGCGTGCCGTCTTGGAAGTAAACACTCGGCCAGTCAATCCTTTCCTCTGGTACTTTTTTCTATAATCATATAAAAACAGACAGACATAATTATTTACACGCTGATTTGATTGCGTGCTGCCAAATAATGAGTTTTTTCATTTAAGTTCAACATCTGTAACAATGCCTATGAAGATTATGTCAGGAGGAATTGAAGAATTATGTTGACCTGGTTCCATTTGCTGTGGCTGTTGGTAAGGCCTGGACTCTTGCCACAGGAATTCTTATTTTCTGCTGGGCCGCTGCCCTTGATGCATCTATTTCTGCAGCAGCTGCACTGGAACCTGTGTCCTGAACAGGGACATCAGATGAGCTCAGCTTCCGAGTGACCTTCCCAGCCACTTTATCTGACATGGGCCTTACTTGCCGACGAAGAGCTGTAACCTAAAACAGCAACACAGACTGACTCATTCTCTCAGTCTATAGAAATACACCATTTATCTCAAAGTCAGAATGTTTCTCCAAAGGAGTCAATTTGATTACACTACCTCTTCCGTTTTGCGACGAAGAACCACTTCTTGATTTCTTTTTTGAGCTTCTAGAAGTCTAAGTTGATGCTATAAAAAAAAAATTGAAAAAGCTTAAATCGTAACCTGAAAGACACAGCACCTCCTACTCTTACATTAACATATTTTCTCATCCCTCTGCAAACTCTAAGAGTTCTTAGCAGAATCCGACTTAATAACAGCTTGAGTCTATTACTACAGATATACATATTTTATTCCAACAAACACAAATACATACTAGCATAGCCAACTCTCTGAAAAATGAAAAGTTATCTCTGTGCCACACAGTTTTATGTAACAAACACTTACATAGTGCTTGCTATATGCAGGTACTATTCTAAGTGCTTTACAAATATTGCCTCATTTAATTTTTGTTAGACATTTTGATTTAGCTGCTGGCTGAAGGCACAAACAGGAACGCACAGAAAAATTATAAATTTCATCACCATTGGTCATATCGTTGGCAGAAACAAAGTTTAGAATATTTTTCATAGAGACATCTTACAATATATACAATAATTATAAACCCTGTTCTAAATATAAGGAGAATTTATATTAATTGTATTAGCACTTTGTAATAACTGGAAATGTTAATAGGGTAGGTAAAGTAAATGGTCAATAAAATATTTTTGTTTAATAGTAGTATTGGCTACCAATTTGTTTCTAGGTACTCTAGATGAGAAAGATAACTAATTATGTATTCAAAACTACTTTAGCTATATTATAGGGATATAATTTAGGAAAAAATTTTGGACTGTGAAAGAACATAGATCCTAGTCCTGGTTCTGTCATTAATTCACTCTGTGATCTCAGGCAGTGGTTAAGAATTGGACTTGATCACAGACACCACTTCTAGGAATTACATTCTGAGTTAAAACAAAAAAAACCTCATGTTTTTGTATTCCAAAATTAAACAGATCATTCCTCTCATGTTAATTCATAGTCCTATCCTACAAAATGGGAATTCTTCAACAAAAGGACTCTAACTTATCATGGTCATAACCCATTGTCTACCACAATGATTGACATAGAAGCAAAGTTATTATTTCTTAAGTGAATGAACTACCAAAAACTAAAACCAACGTATAATTCAAGCTTGCTACCACATCAAATTTCTTCCTATTAAAAATCAAATTTCAAGCTCATTTATATTTTTGTATATGATGTACAAACTTGGTTTTATACTTACGCTTTTTAGAAAACGACACCATGGGCACAGAGCAAAAAATAAATATGAGCTTTGCATGTGATTAATGTTATTTTGTGCCGGTGAGTAGATTACAACTCATAGTGACTCGATGTGACGGCACAGAACTGCCTCACAGGGTTTCCTAGGCTGTAATCTTTATGGGAGCAGCCTGCCAGGTCTTTTCTCCTGCAGAGCAGCTGGTGGGTTGAAACTGCTGACCTTTCAGCTTGCAGCTGAACGCTTTAACTACCACATCACCAGGGCTCTCTTGTATGAGATTCAAACTCACTGCCATCAAGTCAATTCCGATTCTCAGAGACCCTAGGGAACAGAGTAGAACTGCCGTGCTAGGTTTCCAAGGCTGTAAATCTTTACAAGAACAACTGCCACATCTTTCTCCCTCAGAGCATTTGGTGGGTTCAAACTGCTGACCTTTCAGTTAGCAGCTGAGTGCTTAAACCACTGTGCCACTAGGGCTCTTTGTATGTGATTACCCAAAAACCCACTGCCATGGAGTCGATTCCAACTCATAATGACCCTAGAGGACAGAGTAGAACTGCCCCATAGGGTTTCCAAGGAGCCCCTGGTGGATTCGAACTCTTGACCTTTTGGACCTCTATGGCACCAGGGTTTCCAGTGTATGTGATTTGCCAGCCTTAAATTTTTACAGTAAAACATGGGAATCATATGATGTGGTAAGATTCAAAAGTTATATCCCAGGAGTTTATTGTTCAATATTTTTCTCTCTATATCTCTCGAAAACAACAGGTTTGGGGTTTGGTATACCTCATACGGTATACCTCACATGGAAACCCTGGTGGCGTCGTGGTTAAGTGCTACGGCTGCTAAGCAAAGGGTTGGCAGTTCAAATCTGCCAGGCGCTCCTTGGAAACTCTATGGGGCAGTTCTACTTTGTCCTATAGGGTCACTATGAGTCGGAATCAACTCGATGGCACTGGGTTTGGTTTTTTTTTGTTTGTTTATACCTCAGATGATTTAGTAAAAAAAATATATATATATATATACACATATATATAAGCATACATTGTGAAGAAATTATTCTTGTTCCCCAAAAGTTTTCATTAAAAACAAAATAAATGGGCAAAAAGTGCGAACTCAAATGTCTGTCAACTGATGAATGCATAAACAAAATGTGTTATCCATACAATAAAGTATTACTCAGCCACAAAAAGGAATGTGATATTGATGCAAGCTACAACATAGATGAATGCTGAAAACATCAGGCTAATTGAAAGACGTGAGATGCAAAAGGTATATATTACTTGATTCCATTTATATGAAATGTCCAGAATAGACAATCCATGTTGTTGTTGTTATTAGGTGCTGTCGAGTCAGTTCCGACTCATAGCAATCCTATGTACAACAGAACAAAACATTGCCCAGTCCTGCGCCATCCTTGCAATTGTTGCTATGTTTGAGTCTACTGTTGCAGCCATTGTGTCAATCCATTGTTGAGAAGTCTTCTTTTATTTAGATGACCTTCAACTTTGCCAACTTTACCATAATGACTTTCTCCAGGGACTGGTTCTTCCTGATAACATGTCCACAGTACATGACAAGAAGTCTTGCCATTATCACTTCTAAGGAGAATTCTGGCAGTAATTCTTCCAAGACAAATTTGTTCATTCTTCTGGCAGTCCATGGTATATTCGATATTCTTTACTAGCACCACACAATTCAAAGGCACCAAGTCTTCCTCAGTCTTCTTTATTCATTGTTCAGCTTTCGCATGCATATGGGGCAATTAAAAATGCCATGGCTTGGATCAGGTGCACCTTAGCCCTCAAGATGACACTTTTGCTTTTTCACATATGGAGGAAGTCTTTTGCAGTAGATTTGTCCAATGCAATACATCATTTGATTTCTTAACTGCTATTTCCATGGGCACTGATTGTGGATCCATATAAAATGAAATCCTTGACAACTTCAGTATTTTCTCCATTTATCATGATGTTGCTTATTGGTCCAGTTGTGAGGGTTTTGTTTTCATTATGTTGAGGTGTAATCCACACTGAAGGCTGTAGTCTTTGATCTTCATCAGTAGGTGCTTCAAGTCACCTTCACTTTCAGCAGGCAACGTTGTGTCATCTAAATAACGCAGGTTGATAATGAGTTTCCTCCAATCCTGATGCCTCGTTATTCTTCCAATAGTCCAGATTCTCGGATTATTTGCTCAGCATACAGACTAAGTATGGTGAAAGGATACAACCCTGATGCACACCTTTCCTGATTTTAAACCACACAGTATCTCCTTGTTCTGTTCCAACAACTGCTGTTGGTCTATATACAGGTTCCTCATGAGCACAATTAAGTGTTCTGGAATTCCCATTCTTCTCAATGTTATCCATATTTTGTTATCATCCACACAGTAGAATACCTTTGCATAGTCAATAAAACACAGGTAAACATCTGTATTCTGTTAGTCTCTGTTTTCAGCCAAGATCCATCTGACATCAGCAATGGTATCACTCATTCCATGTCCTCTTTTGAATCCAGCTTGAATTTCTGGCAATTCCCTGTAGATGTACTGCTGCAAACATTTTTGAATTATCTTCAGCATAATTTTACTTGCATGTGATATTAATGATATTGTTCAATAATTTCCTCATTGGATCACCTTACTTTGGAATGGGTACAAACATGGATCTCTTCCAGTCAGTTGGCCAGGTAGCTATCTTCCAAATTTCTTGGCATAGACGAGTGAGCACTTCCAGCATTACATTCATCTGTTGAAACGTCTCAACTAGTATTCTGTCAATTCCTGGTTGTTTTTCACCAATGCCTTCAGTGAAGGTTGGACTTCTTCCTTCAATACCATCAGTTTTTGATCATATGCTACCTCCGATAATGGCTGAATGTCAACCAATTCTTTTTGGTACAGTGACTCTGTATTCTTCCATCTTCTTTTGATGCTTCCTGTATCATTCAATATTTTGTCCATAAACAAGCTGCCATAGAGTCAATTTAAACTCATAGAGACCCTATAGGATAGAACAGGACTGCCCCATCGGGTTTCCAATGAGCTGCTGGTGAATCTGAACTGTTGACCTTTTGGTTAGCATCTGACTTACCCACTGTGCCACCAGGGCTCCACTTTGTCCATAGAATCCTCCAATATTGCAACTTAAGGCTTGAATTTTTTCTTCAGTTCTTTCAGCTTGAGAAATGCTAAGTGTGTTCTTCCTTTTTGGTTTTCTAACTCCCGGTCTTTGCATTTTTCATTATAATACTTTTCTTTGTCTTCTTGAGCTGCCCTTTGAAATCTTCTGTTTAGATCTTTTATTTCATCATTTCTTCCTTTCTCTTTAGTGACTCTACATTTGAAAGAAAGTTTCAGAGTCTTTTCCGATGTCCATTTTGGTCTTTTTTTATCTTCTGTCTTTTTAACAACCTTTTGCTTTCTTCATGTATGATGTCCTTGATGTCATCCCACAACTCATCTGGTCAGCAGTCATTAGTTTTCATTGAGTCAAATGTATTCTTAAGTTTGTCTGTAAATTCAGGCGGGATATACTCAAGGCCAGACATTGGCTTTTGGGTACTTGTTTTAATTTTCTTCAGGTTCAATTTGAACTTGCATATTTAGCAATTGATGGTCTGTTTTAAAGTTGGTCTCTAGCCTTTTCTGACTAATGATATTGAGCTTCTACATGGTCTCTTTTCACAGGTGTAGTTGATATGATTCCTGCGTATTCCATCTGGCAAGGTTCCCATGTATAGTCGCCATTTACGTTGTTGAGAAAAGGTATTTTCAGTGAAGAAGTTGCTGGTCTTGCAAAATTCCATCATATGACCTCCTACGTTGTTTCTATCACCAAGGCCATATTTTCCAACTACTAATCCTTCTTTGTTTTCAACTTTAGCATTCCAATCACCAGTAATTATCAATGCATCTTGATTGTGTGTTGATCAATTTCAGACTGCAGAAGTCGGTAAAAATCTTAAATTTCTTCATCTTTGGCATTAGTGGTTGGTGTGTATATTTGAATAATGGTCATATTAACTGGTTTTTCTTATAGGCATATGGATGTTATCCTATCACTGACAGCATAGTATTTCAGGATCTATTTTGAAATGTTCTTTCTGATGATGAATATGATGTCATTCCTTTTCAATTTATCATTCCCAGAATAGCTGAGCATACAATTCTGATTCATAATGGCCAGTACCACCCCATTTCAGCTCATTAATGCCTAGGATATCGATCTTCAGGCATTCTATTTCACCTTTGACAACTTCCAGTTTTCTACCACTCATCTGTCAGTTTGTGGTACTGTGTTAGCTTGCATGTTGCTGCGATGCTAAAAGCTATGCCACCAGTATTTCAAATACCAACAGGGTCACCCATCGTGGACAAGTTTCAGCAAAGCTTCCAGACTAAGACATACTGGGAAGAAGGACCTGGTTATCTACTTCTGGAAAAAAACTAGCTAGGGAAAAGCTAATGGATAGCAGTGGAACCCTGTTTGATATAGTGCTGGAAGATGAGCCCCTCAGGTCAGAAGGCACTAAAAATACTACTAGGGAAGAGCTGCCTCCTTAATGTAGAGTAAACCTTAATGATGTGGATTAAGTAAAGCTTTCAGGACCTTCATTTGCTGACAGGGCATGACAAAATGAGAAGAAACAGCTTCAAACATCCTTTAATAATTGGAACATGAAATATATAAAGTACAAATCAAGGAAATTGGAGATAATCCACAGAGACCAGAAAGCGGATTAGTGTGGTTGTCAGTGACCGAGGGGAGGGGGTAATGGGGAGTAATTGCTAATGGGTGTGGGGTTTATTTTTGGACCAATAAAAATATTCTGAAATTAGGTAGTGAAAATAGTTGTACTACTTAATGAATATATTAAAAATCACTCAACTGCACACTTTAAAATGGTATATGGCATACAATTTTTATGGTATATGAATTATATCTCAATTTTTTTAAAGTAGTACTTAGGAACAAAACCTTGGTGATCCAGTGGTTAAGCATTCAGTTGTTCATCAAAAGGTCAGCAGTTTGAATCCAGCCACTCACTGGAAACCCTGTGGGGCAGTTCTCTATCTTATAGGGAAGCTGTGAGTTAGAATCCACCCAACACCAATGGGTTTCGTTTTTGGTTTGGTATTAAAATGTGCTTATACTTGATTTCAATAGTAATAGATTGGTATAAATAAAATCTAAATTTCCCAGGAATTGAATGTGATAAACTACACTGGCTATTAAAATACACTAGTGTGCTAGAAAAAAATCAGTAATATAGTCATAAATGTAAGAGTCATCTATCCATAATACCTACTTTTCTGCCTTGTTATCATCTCCCACCTACCTCTTTAATTTTCCTTTTTACCTCTCAAAGTATGTTTCCCTTTTCTAAAATATGCTGTATGTCTATGTTTTCTTCAAGAAAGACTTAGAAAAAGTTGAGCAAGAAAAAAGGAACAATGGTTGAAACCTAACTGATAATGAGGAAAAGGTGATGCCCTCTTCTTTTAGGGCGGAAGAAAAAATTGTAAATAGAGTTTTTTTCCTTTTATAGAAATAACCATATTACTAAAATTTTGGAATAAAAAAGAAAAAAACAAATCAACCATAACATATAACCCTAACACAACTGCAGTCAGCACGTTATTATGTATACTTTAAATTTTTCCCTCATTTTAATCATATACTAAATGCTGTTTTATATATTTAATGTTAAATCTTAGTCATTTTTAATATACTTTAGAGTTTCTAAATGCTTACTTTGAGTGGATGAATAACAATCCATTAAATGAGTCGGGCCATAATTTAACCATTCCTTCTATAATGAAGCATCTTGGCTGTTTTACATTTTTCATTATTACAAACAATCCTGAAGTGAAAATTTTAACAAATAGTAATTTTTTCCTTATTTTAGATTATTTTCTTAGCCTGAATTCGTGGGAGTAGAATTCTTGAGTCAAAAATACAAAAATTTTTATAGCCCTTAATAGGGCCTCTTCTAGTAAGGCCTGCTTATACTCTCAGAAACGCTTGTAAGAATCTAGTGATAAAACCACCTTTGGAAACATTCTAAAATTACTTTTTTACATAATACTGGAAATAGTTACTAAGTCTCCTGAGAGATAACTGGTAAGTCTTTGCCATCTTCTTCCATCTTGTCATCAAAGACATATGCCTCAAATAAAATTTATAATAGTATTATGCTGTTTCTCATAAGTTTTTTTTAATTTAATTTCTATAATCCGCATACTATAATAAATGTCATATTATAAAGTTAATGCTTATTTATTATCTTTAACTTGTATGAAAGACTTACAGTTATCAGAAAATTTCCTTCTATTTATTAAACAGTCTTGTTCAATTCATATTATTCTTATATGTTATCATTGTTAGGTGCTGTGAAGTTGATTTTTCACTTATAGAGACTGCATGTGACAAAGAAGAACTGCCCCACAGGGTTTTCTTGGCTGTAATCTTTGCAGGAGCAGATGGCCAGATCTTTCTCCCACAGTGGGTTTGAACTGTCAGCCTTTCAGTTAGCAGTCAAGTGCTTAACCACTGTGCCACCAGGGCTCTTTAATTCTTACGTATCTGAGAGTTAAAGTTCACTCACCTCTCTTTTACGTTGATCCTTTTTCAACTGAGCTATCTCTCTGTTTCTTCTAGACTCTGTCAACCTGGCCTTCTCTTGTTCTTCTTTCATTTGTTTCATTAGGCGAACCTGAAAAATTAGGCGTACATTATCTGTTGAAATTATTCTATCACAGCATCTGTTAAATAAACAACACATATGGAAGTAAATTCTTAGAATTCTGAATACTTAACATGGTAATGCGAGTTTTGCCACACATTTTAAATGCTCGATTCTTATTTTTGCAGATATATTACAGAAACTTTATTTCTATCCAATTGCTTAGTGTTCTATTTACACTTTTTATATTCGATGCTTGGTTCTTCCATAATTTCAATGAAGTTTTATTACTTATCAGAAGCTAAATGACCTGGAATGAGTAACTTAACCTCTCTTGGCTTTGATTTTTTCATCTATAAAATAGACATAATCACTCTATTGCATTGTATTACTGTGGTGATTTGTATAGTGCCTATAACAGTGCTTGGCACGTAGGAAGCACTTAACAGATATTATCTATTGTTGCTACTGTTATCAGCATTTACACAACATAATAACCTAGTTACCTTCTAAATTATTTCCATATTTACTATTTTAGGAAAGTGCATTGATTTTCATGGCAGGTGTTAAGAGTAATCAATTTCACAACATAAACAGATAACAGATCAGGATTCACATATTCTCTTCGGTCAGGGAAAGAAAGTTTGTGCTTTTCTGTGCATGGGAATGATAAACACCAAATTCAGGATAGCTGCTACCCTTTGGGGAAAGCAGAATATGATCAGGAAGGGATACACAGGGAGCTTAAAGTATATCTGTAATGTTTAATTCATCAAATTGGACAGTGTATATAGTATTTGTTATGTTATTATCTATGCAGTTTTGTATGTTTGAAATATTTTATACCTTTGTTAACCTTCTACAAAAGTTTTCAGAGGAGAAATATCCATCAGAATAAGAGAAGCTCTGTTGACCACAAGGTTTTCAGCCACCCTGAGGAAAGGCTTTGATGATGGATGACTACAGGAAACAGCTTCTAATTGCCAAAGGGAAATACATCATTTGTAAAAAGACTGAGTTATATTTTACTAGATAATGGAAAGAACCACGATAATTGGTGCTTTTTGTCCCGAATGGCACAAACATCCTCTCCGTTGCAAATATTAATGGAAAATATAATTGATACCTTTGTCTTTTTCATTTCCATCACATCCTGCTGCAATTTCTTCAACTGCTTTTCATATTGAGACTGGTTTTTTAGCAACCTCGCATGCTCTTTTTGAGCTGTCTGAAGTCTCTGCAGTTCTTTATTCATGGCTTGGAGTTTCTTTTCATATTCAGACTTAATTTTTTTTGCTTTTTCTTCTGAGTAAGATTCTACTGAGCCTAAATGACCAAAATATTTGTATTTGTTTTTGTATGAGAGTTTTTATTCCACAGATTATAACTCATGACCTTAGAGAAGTGTTACCTTCCAAACATAAACCTCAGGAGACCAGTGTGTCTCTCAATCACTCTCTCTTTTATTTTCTACTCTTATCTGGCTTCATGATTATTGAAGTGGTCTTTTTAAATTTTACTTTTAAAATGATACAAAGCATAAATAAAGACATTAAAACAATTAACCACAACCTTAGACAAAATAATTAAATAGCCTACACAGAGTAAAAAAAAAAAAAGTTTACCAGCCTGAAAAACAAAATAAATAACAATATTTAACATAATGAGAAAAATTAACATTCAATATGGCTCCTAACACACAGCATTGCCCATGAGTTGAATCAATGCAAGGGCATCATTTGGGTTTTGTTTTTGTTTGTTTGTTTGTTTTGAGGCTTTTAACATTATTTTTTGTTCTAAAGGAAGAGAAGATAAAAACTCATCTTAACAAATTAGTTTGAACTTGGATTTGAATTAAATATAATTCTGAATTATAATTAAATATAGCTCTTACCTAAGTTTTGAAGCACTTGGTCTCTTTCAAGTTGAGTATCCCGAATTTTATGTTGCAACATCATTAGCTTCTCTTCATACTGCTTTTTCAGCGTCTGTAGTCTTTTCTGGCTGTTTTCTAGCTCATCAATCAGCTTTTGCTTGATTGCAATTTCACAAGTAATATTTGCTAAATCAGCTTGATAATTAGCTATTTACAAAAGAAGAAAATAAAAATACTTAGAATAGGTCAAAATATCATAATTCTAGCTTTCAAGCAAAAGCCCGAAAACCATCATCTACATCCAGGAATTCACTTGGCAGCTGTAAGAAAAATGTCTTGGATAACCAGAAAATTAAAAAGTGAACAAGATCAACAGTACTCATTTTGGTCAGGAACAACAGATACTAATTGTACTAAATAAAAATAGAAATCACACAGTCCCTAAATCCAATAAGGGAAGAAATTCTTCACTTGCTTAGTACATTGGCCTTGGAGGGCATATGGAAGTCAGTACAGTCATGTGCCGCGTAACGTCCATTTGGGTAACATCCAACCACGTATATGCTGTATAAGGTTATAATAGAGCTCAGAAAGCCCGAATTGAGAACAGGATGTAGCAGATGTTAACACTTAAGAAACACCTCCAAATCACACAATGTTTTCATGAGCATCACAAAGTAGTACACTCGTTTGTTATTACAAACCATTGTATGTATTTAACTTAAAATTTTAATATAATAGGCTTTATGGTGGTCCGTTCTTAAGTACAAGTTGTCCATAAGTCAGATTTCATAATCTGGGGACTGCCTGTATATAATATGGTACTCGCACAACATCCAAATCACATAACATTTTATTTCATAGAACGTATCATAGACATTAAGCGATGCATGACTGTAATTATAAAAGCTACAATTCCACTCCTAGGTATATACCCAAAAGACTTGAAAGCAGAGACTCAGACACTTATACAGTTACATTCATTGCAGCACTATTCACAGTAACCAAAAGGTGGAAATAAATGCCCATCAAAGGAAAAATGGATAAATAATATGTGGCACATACATATAATGGAATACTATGCAGCCAGTAAGAGAAACAAAGTTTTGATACATGCTACAACATGGATGAAGCTTGAAGATATTATGCTGAGTGAAATAAGTCAACCATGAAAAGACAAATACTGTATAACCTCACTTATATAAAAGACAAAAACAGGCAAATGTATAGAGATCAAAGTTTCTTAGTGGTTACCAGGGGTGGAAGCAGAGGTTTAACTAAGGTATGGCAGGTAGGGTATGTGCCCTGGGTGCTGCTTGAAGAGGGGCGCTAATGAGCAGTTTCTCTTGGCCATCATAACCTCCATTGCCAGCTATAAGAGATCATTCAGCAATTTAAAACTAATTCCCATAGGCACTATCTTCTGTAGGTTACCCTGGGTAGGAGGGAGAAGGGAAGGGGGGAGTAGGCTTACAGTGATGGAAAAATCACATAGATAAAGGTAGGGTTGCATTTCCAGTTAAGGTAATTGCTCTCAATAAGTTGTAGACATGTGGAAAGTTGAAATGGCAAAAATTGTGTGATCACTATATTTACAACAACAACAAAAAAGAGTAGCTAGCTTCTGAGGCTGCTTAGGTACAACCAAACACCTAATGGGATTTGGTTCCTTGTTTTGGAAGTTTAAAGTCAGGGTTTTCTGGAACATCCCAGTCAACTGGCCTAATAACATGTTCAGTGCTTCTGCTCTACCTCCTAGTCCATCGTGTAGTGCCTGGGGTCTTAAAAGCTTGTAAGTGGCCATTCAAGGTGCAGTGAAACATGTTTTGATGGAACTGCCATGTTTGTCTGGGTCTCCCAAGTTTTCTGCTTTTGACAGGGTGCACTCTTATCACTTTTCTATTGCTGTTTATTAGTAGGAAATATTTGAGTTTTCCTTCTCTGACAGGTTTCCACCTTACACAGATTCCAGCTTTCATAGGTTTTAGTGTACAACAGTTGGTCCCTATTCACCTGGAGCAACAGAGGAAGAGAGAAAGTCAGGAATAAAAGGAAGATATGGAATGTGTGACTAACTGCCTCCATGAACAACTACCTCCTTTGCCATGAGATCAGAGGAAATGGACGCTACCAGGCTAACCATTACTGAACGTTTTGATCAAAGAGTCTATAGAAGAATCCTGACGAAAAGGGGGAAAATGCAGAAGAGAATTTCAAATTTCCATGGATGCTAGACTTTCCGGAGCCATAGAGGCTGGATGAACCCCTGAAACTATTGCTCTGAGATAATCTTTAAACCTTAAAACAAAAATATCCCCTGAAGTCCTCTTAAAACCAAATAATAGTTTAGCTTAACTAGTAAAAAAAAATCTGCCTTGAGCATTGTGCTCTTCTAAGATCTATTTATATGGGACCAAACTGACAACAGCAACTCAAAAGATTAGACAAGAAACTTAGGAGACAGTGAGTTTATGTTAATTGGGGAGAAACGACGTGGTATAGGAGGGTGAGAAGGGTTGCACAACTCAAAGAATGTAATAATGTCACTGAATTATACATGTAGAAATTGAATTGGTGAATGTTTTGTTGTGTGTATTCTCAACAACAAAAATGAAATAAATTTTAGAAAAGGTGCTTTCAACAAGGATGAAATACCCTGAAGCATGAGACCTGCTGAGGTAGCTAAGAACTAGTCATAGTAATAACCAACTAACTAGACCCTAAAGCAATTTAAACTCGAAGGGAAAAAAAAAAATCCAAGCAAAGAATACATTTTTGTTTTCTAATAGTTTAAACAAGTTCCCCAAAATGAATTTTATGTACTAAGGGGCAAGCACCTTTTTCATCTGATTCGGAATCTGATTCATCAGAGCTTTCACCCCCTTCAATGTCATCTTCCTCCTCCTCCTCTTCTTCTTCCTCATCCTCATGATCACTTACTTCTTGACTTTCTTCCTAGAATATGAGTTGTGACAATAAAATAATATTGGCAAAGCAAACTGATTACTTCATAAGAGGGACTGAAGTACAAAAAGACAAAAATTTCACTTTTATATCAACTAAAAAATCACTAAGATTTTAAAGTTATTGAATGATAATTTTGTCTTAAATCAAAGATTACTTAATCTCTCATAATAATCTATCACCTTCTCCTCACCCCCACGAAACGCTTTGACAAGAAACAAGATTGAGAATTGCCAATATTTTACTATTCATGCGTGTAAGGAAAAGAAGCCCTCAAGGAAACAGGCTATACTGTGTGCATCATAACTATTTCCCTTTTCTACATTTAAATTAATACAGTTATCTGCAACCAAGAACAATTTAATCCAGTGATTAAAATTTACAAATTCATTCCTTCATACTTACTACTTCTAATTCAGTGTTTTCTCTTTCTGAAACACCTTTTTCTTCTTTCTTCTCTTGGTCAGTGTCAATATTGTCCTCTTTGCCAGTCACACTAAAAAAAGAAACATAAGGATACAGTGTTAAATTAGAGTGGAAAATTGTTCACTTTTTTCTCCCAGAGTTTTATAAAATGTCAATTATTTGTGAAAACAAACACGATGAGCCGATTATTTGACTGAAAAAAACTATAATATCTGATGCTTCAGAGGAACATAGAAGTCATCATTCAATTAATTGTGTAGTGGTTTATATCATGGGAGGAAAAGCTTATTCTCTAGAAACACTGAGGAATAGGTTATACCCTGAAGCATAAGACCTGCTGAGATAGTTGAGAACTAGTCATAGTAATAACCAACTAACTAGACCCTAAAGCAATTTAAACTCAAAGGCAAATAAAATCCAAGCAAAGAAAACATTTTTTTTCTAATCTAAATGCATAAAACTTTTCTTACCTAAGAGTACAAAGACTGTACTTCTATTGATATTCAAATAAACTTAAGAATAATTATGAAGATCCAAAATAAATCTGCTCCCAGTAAGCCTGCCTACACTGGCTACATCCACCCAACTGCCCAGGTTTCGTTTCAGTAGTAGCACAGGCTCTTTTTTCCTAGGCCATCCCTACAACACAGGGCTTACTCCCATTATAGTCTCACAAAAATGGACCCTTGCACTCCAAAACTGTCTTTGACTGGGTAAGAAATTCCAAGGCCTGCCTCAAGATTCACTGTACAATTGGAAGCTTTCCCCTTCGGTTATCTAGTACACACAACTATAACTACACAATGGTGCCAGGTAATGGTTATAGCTAAACTAATTCAGCCCTGGTGGCCCTGAAGAGATAGTAAACTCTGAAGTGAGCAGTTTTTGTACATTCAAATCACATTGATCCTTTTTGGGTTTAGCAACCACAATCAACTACGCATAAAAGTTACACTTATGTTCACTAGAATCATATAATAAATCAAGCTAAATAATATTAAGAAAACAAACTAAATGAACATACATATAAATGACTTTTGTGCTATAGTAATACTTTTAAATTGTTACGGATTAATAGAGTATGCAAATAAGGCAATAGTCTCCGAATAAAATTCTCCTAGAAAGAGCTTATCAAAATAGATTCATAACAGCTACCATTTGTTTCAGATACTCTACTAGATTAAGTAATTGTTCTAATACTGAGTTTATCTTTAGCTTCTAGGCTAAAAATTTTATTTAGGCCTTGTACTTATCTTTAAAAAAAAATCTGGTGTTTTTATTTACCTAGTATAGCTTTTGGAAAAGTTAAAATACTATTTTAAAGCAATATCTATTTTAAAATGTGAGGAAAATGCACAATGATATGTTTTAATAGCGGTAGGTAATACAACCTGAAAAAGCAATGCTCAAGAATTAAAAGGAGTCAACAAGGGTAAATTACTTAATTCTCACTTGGACAGTACACATACGCTAAGGAAGCAATCATTATATGTTTTTTAGGGAAGGATGAAAAGGAAAGAGTTATAGTTATTTTATTTATACTTTTTACCCTTGGATTGTTCAGCCTATAGAATTAGTTTGATTCCAAATACAAAGGCAATATTACTGTATTTTACACAAATAACGCGCACCTTCTGCATTTGTTTGCCTGCCACACCCTCCCCTCCTCTCACAACCACTACTATGCTAATCCTCTTCTACATGTTGCTGTAAAAAAAAAAAGAAAAAATTAGCGTAGTGCACTTACAAAAAATACCTCATGGGGAGAGGGCGAGACCAGCAAACAAACACAGAAGGCACGTGTTAGTTGCATAGAAATATGGTGTATCCTTTGCTGTATACATACATAAAACCCTAAACACTAGACCTGCTTTGGAGGACTTTTTCGCAATGATTCACCTGCAAAAACAACTTGCTATATTATTAAAAAAACCAAACCCATTGCCATTGAGTCAGTTCTGACTCATAGCAACCCTACAGGACAGAGTAGAACTGCCCCACAGGGCTTCCAAGGAACAGCTGGTGGATTCAAACTACTGACCTTTTGGTTAGCAGCTGAGCTCTTAACCACTGTGCCACTCGGGCTCCAGTACACTATAAAGCACCCTACAAATGTAAGGCACTGTGATGATGAAAGAATATCCAGTGATCCTTCCCCCCTCCCTACCTTTTATCAAACACTATTGCATAAGCTCTAAAAGTTTCACCTCAGGACCCTGTTTCTCACAGATAGTTTAAAATCTAGAAAGAAATTCCTCATTTATCCCATCATCCCATTAAAGAACCAGCACCATACACTCGAACAGTGCTATACTTTGGGTTTAGGCATAAAGTTTAAGGCTAGGAAAGGAGAATATTTAAGTTAACAGAAATAGAAAAGTCAAGTACTCAACACTGCTTTCGTCCTTCTCCTTGAACGCATCTCCCTCTAGCTCTCCCCTCTCCCACCGTTACGCAGTTTTTTTTCCCTCACATACTACTGTTGCAGCACGCATTTCTCTGTATTGTTGTTTCCTTTGTTACTTCAAGTTCCAACTCAAATCACCTTTTACTCAGGTTTATACAAAAAACTACCTTATTCTGAACACTGCACCCGACCCACCCCCTTGCTCCCTCTAAGTCACTAATATCCAGCTTAACAAATGATACCTTTCATTTATCTATTAAGTTGTTAACTCATAGGTTATAAGTTGTTCATGCCACTTTCTGATGCAGAAAAATCAGCAGTTCTACCTTAACATTATTAATTTACCTTTACAAATCACTTTTAAGACTTACGATTTCAAAATATAAGTTGATACTTAATAATTATTATACCTTAAATATTCAAGTTTTCCTCAATAAACAGAGGCAAACTGATATCTAAAATAACTATAAAAGCAGCAAAAGAAGCTATTTAACCGTGCACTTTAATACATACATAGAATCAGAATCTTGGAGCCAGAAGGAACTTTAGCAATCATGTTTAACCCCTTCATTTGACAACCAGAAAAGAAACTGTGGCCAAGGGGAAGTTAATAGACTCAATTAGACTCGAACCCGGTGTCCTGATCCCCAGGCCAGTATTCCAGAAGCTTGCACTCAAAGTTCAGTTCACAGTCCTGGAAGCATCGGCTTCACAGAGAAGCTTGATAGAAATGCACAATCTCAGGCTACATCTCAGCTCTGCCAAATCACAAGTTTCACTTTAGCAAGATCTCCAAGTGATTTGTAGACACATACAATTAAGAAGTATTGCCTTAGAACACCAAACTACCTTGCCTTTTCTATCCTTTAGAAATTGTATAAAATTTGGAAGGTATTTACTATTTACTAAGTACATTAAAGGACTTGAATATTTGAATGTGGAAAAATGCTTCCACATGCTACTTTAACTATGCATCTAATTTGATCTTCCACCAAAATGGAGGAAATCTCATAATTTTAATGCCTTAATTTAATTTGAATGATAAATATAATGTCCCAAATTTATACAGTGTGACCTAAGGACAATTAGAATTACAGTGAAACCTGTGACAGCCAGAACGTGATAGAACTACCTTATTATTCATTGTTTTATAAGTTTTCCACCTTTGACAGGGTGCAGCCTTACCACTTTTCTATCGCTCATTTTAGCGGAAAAATATTCGAGTTTTCCTTCTGTGACAGGTTTCTGCCTTACATAGGTTCTGGCTTTCATGGGTTTTACTATATATTCTACTTATAGAATACTTTAAAGAAGTTATAGAATATAACTATAGAAACTTAATAATACTATATAATATATACAACATAATTAAAAAAATAAAAATTAAGGAATAGTTTAAAGATACTATAATTTTTAAGCTTTCAGATATTTAAAGCAAAATATTAGTTTAACTTATTGCTGCCTCATAAGGTTCTCAAAAGTTTATTGAAGTAAAAGAAAAAATTTCTAAAGTGTTGTTTCTAAAATACTCAAATATTATTTGGAAGTTACTTTTTTTTCTTAATTATCTATATAAGCTGGATTTATTTAGAAAAATATATGAAAAAATGTTCTGTTCTGATAAGAGGAACTAAAATAATCATTGAAACTTGTTTAAATAACCACAATTCCAAATTATTAAAATGTAGATATTTACTATATACAGAATTCAGAAATATGTTTCTAAATATTACTCAAATTTCAAACGGAAAAAAAGGAGACTATCCTGGTTTCAATGCCTATTTCAAATCATTTTAAAAGTAGGAATTATTTTTCTAGTCCAACCTTAAGAATGCCTTGTAAATCTTATCCATAATAAGGCCACAGTTTCTTTTGCGTTGTTGCCATTATGTTGTTTTCCGAACAAAGATTACACCAAATAAGGAAGAAGACAGGAGAGAGACAGCCACCCATGATTTAGCACGTGCTGTCACAAAATGCCAATTCCCACGCAATTAATAATTCCCAGCTTGCTCACAAGTTTCTGAAGTTACAGCAGTATTGAGTTTTTTCTAACAAGTCAAATGCTATTGTTACTTTTTTTTTTTTTGGTAATTTTAGCCTAAAAAGGTAAATCCCCATCAAAATTACGATAGCTTATTTTGAAATCACATAAAATTGCCTGAATTTTAATTCATGTAACTACTATGGGTTTTATTCTTAAAAAGCAATTTTGTTTGTTTTACGTATAAAATCATCATTACTTTTAGGAGCATCTGGCTAATCTAGTCTGAAACAATCGATAACTCTATAACACATTTCTTTGGGAATAGCAACTAAGTATTTAAATGACATTTTAATGAAAAACCTGAGAAATATTCCAACCTTCTTTCTTCTCGATTGCTTTCCTCAAGTTTCTGTAGCCTTCAAAATCAGGAGGCACAGTATTGGAAGGCCAAGCCAATGAAGGACAAACCAGACAGTAAAAAGCGAAAGTGATAAGAAGGTAAAAATGACACATGAGCTTGAAGACTTTAAAATAAATTTTAAAAGATACCATTAAAGGATAATACACAGTAAAAAGGCAATACATTTTGTATGAATAAAAAGTAAGTAGAAGAACAAGCAGCATTGTATCTAAGAAAAGTATAGAAACTATCAGCTCAAATTACTCAACAGTAAAATCTACAGCCTCTATTTACATGTTTTTAAGTAGTAGGACATGGTTTAGATGTCATTGTTTTTTAGTCGGAAAATAGATCAATTATCTTAGCTTCCCCCAAAAAACCCACTTTCCATGGTATCCTTTTCCTTGTAAACCTTTACAAAAGACATTTCAATGGCATCATTAAAAGAGCATCAAAAAGTAATGCCTTTATACCATACTATATTACCACTAGCACTACACACTACGAAACTACTTTTAAAATTTAATTTTCTGTTTTAATATACCACGTGTAAACATCACTAATCTAAAAAAAGAACTCCTACTTCAAAATTACATATGAAATTGTATTATGGAAAATGAAAATGGTTGTTATGTTATCAGTGAAAAACTGTAATTTTATTAATTGAAAAGAAAATCTCATAATATTGGGATTAAAAATTTTACTATACTAAGTATTACAAACTAGCAAAAACAACTAAGGCAAAGATGGCAATAAAATGGGAAATGAAGTACTTTCTATTAGTAGAATGTTTTTTAATCAGAAAAGAGTAATAAAATCATAAATAGTCAGTTTTGGCCTTTAAATATATTTTAAAAGATATTCAATACACGAACTTGAGGGTCTTCACTCAATGGAATGTACTGAACACCAATATTTGCCATGTAACATAAAGGTAGATATGCTAGGCTCTGATTAAGCCTAACAGCAATCTTGATACAGCACACTTCTCAGAATTCCAAAATACTTCTCGAAATTATCAATATTTTAAAATGAAGAGATTGCATCCAAGGTATATTTTATCAAGTAGTTCTTCTCATTTCCATTTTATAACATGTATGTTCACATGTGATTTTCATTGTTTTCTGGTCTGTGATTGTTTTTCTCAATCAGTTTATATGCTGCTAGTACAAGAAGAGACTTAGCAATTTCTCTGAGAAAGAAGTCTATAAGGTGATATTCATCACGGATCAAAAGATCCAGTATAGCAGCTAGAAAACGAAAAGTCATCGCTAAGCAATCTGTGTATTTCTATAGTTTCAACCCGTTATCACTAAACACAAATATAGTGCAGTCTTGAGGGAACGAATGAGGCTTTTGTTTTATATTTCAAGTCATTTAAAGCTAGATATCCAAAAATATGATGTTTAATGTGTAAGTTTTCTTTATTCATATAAACATGATGAAAAAAAATCAAAAGAACTTACCCATAAAGCACAATTTTTTTAAAAAAATCCAATTTTTTTATGCCTTCATTAAGTTTATACAGATAAGAATGACCTACAATGAATGACTCAAAGGCTCCATGACAACCCAAATTTTCTATTTTCAATATGAAAGATTTTTGTTTACCTTATATAAGAAAGCTATATTAAATATATGGTTGACACATGATAATAAGTAGATATTTAGATATTACTTTAAAACTTTTGCTGCCCTCCCAATTGCCTTTTTAAAAAATACTGCAATCTATAGTCTAAAAAGAGAGTTGGAGGGGAGAGAGAAATAAGCTAATAATTTGACATCTCTCCATAACTTAAAAGAGCTCAGTTTTTATTTCATTTATCTCCATTGCAATTCTGCTTCTATATGGAAAAAAAAAAGATAGTATGACAAATCTTGGCAATTATCCTAACATTTGTGTAACTAGAAAACTGGGGGCGGCTGGTGCCAGCTGGGGTGCATGCGACGCCATGCATTGTGCACATCTTGTGTTCCACGGAGATGCCCAGGTCCTGGGCCCACCCGGAGGACAGTGCCGTGCTGGTCCCTTCCAACAACTCGACCCCGCACAAAGAGGATCTTAGCAGCAAGATTAAAGAACAAAAACGGTTGTAGATGAACTTTCTAACCTGAAGAAAAGCAGGAAAGTACATAAGCAGCAACAAAACAGCAACATATTCTTTCTTGCAGACCAAACAGAAATGCTTTCTGAAAGCAAAAATATGTTGGATGAACTGAAAAAAGAACACCAAGAAATAGAAAACTTAGAGAAGACCAAAATCAAGAAATAGCCAACTTAATTTCACGTAACAACGTGTGGCATTTGTTCTTCTATAAACTTTTCTCTTGAGCATTTCAGCAAAGATTTGAAAGAGGATTTACTGTATGATCTTAAACAACGTGGACCCAGTAGTAGTAAACAGTTGTTAAAGTCTGATATTAACTACCAGTGTTTATTTTCCGGCCATGTCCTTCACTTGGGAGGTGTTTTGACTCCCCAGCCTGGGGAAGATGAAAGAGGCAATGTGTTCCTGTGGAATGGAGAAGTCTTTAATGGAGTAAAGGGTGAAGCTGAAGAAAATGACACTCAAATTATGTTTAATATCTTTCCTCTTGTAAAAATGAATCTGATATTTTGTCAGTCTTCTCGGAAGTCCAGGGTCCTTGGTCTTTTATATATTATCAAGCATCTACTCATTATTTGTGGTTTGGTAGGGACTTTCTTGGTCACCGTAGCTTGCTCTGGCATTTTAATAATTTGGGTAAGAGTTTTTGCCTCTCTTCAGTTGACACCCAAACATCTGGAGTAGCCAATCAGTGGCAAGAAGTTCCAGCATCTGGAATTTTCAGAATTGATCTCAAGTCATCTACCGCCATTTCCAAATGTGTGATTTTTAAATTATACCCTTGGAAATATATTTCTTAGGAGAATGTTTCCAAAGAATGTATTAATAGCCTGACTAAAATTTCAGCAGACTTGCCTAAGGTCATATCAGTGGAAGCAAATGAAGCCAAAATATATCTTGAAGAACTTGTTGTTCCTTTAAATATGATGTTGCCACCAGCTTCATTTGAGACTCATTACATTGACATTTCCAGAGTCCCAGCTACAAAAGAGACACTTCAAGTCTGTCTTACTGACAGCCACATGAAGGAAGTGGTTCAGCAGTTCAATGATGTCCTGAGCATTGCGGTCAAGAGACGTGTCTTATATTTACCTAGAGATGAAAGCTTGACACCAAATGATGCTTTGAAAACTTGTGATAGGAGAGCAAATGTTACAATTCTGTTTCCTGGAGGCATTGATTCCATGGTGATTGCAACCCTTGCTGACCGTCATATTCCTGTAGATGAACCAAATGATCTCCTTAACGTGGCTTTCCTGACTATAGACTATACCAACCGGTTTTAACCAAAAAAAGAGTAGCAGAAAAACCATTGTGAAATACCTTCTGAAGAATTCTCTAAAAATCTTTCTGCCACAGCTGATGATAATCCTGATAAAGAATTCAATGTACCAGATCAAATCACAGGAAGGCCAGGGCTAAAGGAACTACACGCCAAATTCCCGAATTTGGAATTTTGTTGAAATTATTGTCTCTCTGGAAGAACTGCAAAAATTAAGAAGAACCTGAATATGCCAATTAATTCAGCCCTTGGATACAGTTCTGGATGATAGCATCGGCTGTGCAGTCTGGTTTGCTTCTAGGGGAAACACAGAATGAAGTGAAATCCTATCAGGGCAATGCAAAGGTCGTTCTTACTGGAATTGGTGCAGATGAACAATTTGCAGGTTATTCACGTCACCGTGTCCACTTTCAGACGCATGGGTTAGAAGAATTGAATAAGGAAGTAAAAATGGAACTGGGTCGAATTTCTTCTAGAAATCTTGGTCGTGATGACAGAGTTATTGGTGATCATGGAAAAGAAGCAAGATTTCTTTCCTGGATGAAAATGCTGTTTCCTTTTTAAATTCCTTATCAATTTGGGAAAAGGCAAACTTGACTTTACCCTGTGGCATTGGTGAAAAACGACTTTTGCGTCTTGCAGCTATGGAACTTGGTCTTATATCCTCTGCTCTTCTGCCACAATGGGCCATGCAATTTGGATCCAGAATTGCAAAAATGGAAAGAATATTGAAAAAGCATCTGACAAATGTGGAAGGCTCCAAGTCATTTCCTTAGAAAATCTTTGTATTGAAAAGATTAAAATATAATATGGTTTCACAATGTAACAACATTTGCTGAATGATAGCTATGTAAAAGTAAAATATTCAGCTGCTTTAAAAAAAAAAAAAAACTAGGCAACATAATAGGGCATCCATGACCCTTGATACTCCCTTATTTTCTTACTATCTATGCCTTTGGGTTATTTTACTGCTCAACAGAAAATAAGCACAAAAAGGTAGAAGAACAAACTTAAAACCACACATATTAGCTACTGGTTGTACTGCAAAGATGTCAAAACTTTTCGTGTAAAACAGAATTTGTACATTCTCTTTAAATACAGATGCAGCTTCTGACTTACAAGTGGCCTAGCTGTCACTCTTCCTATCAACTCTTATGTTGTCAGAGGCCCTGTAGCCACTACAACCAAAGACCAACAAAAACACAAAACAAAGTAAATTAAAAGACAGATCTCCTAAAGAATATGTAGAGTGAATGAGGAGGAAAAGAAGCAGCTATGAGAGCTGGGACATCTTAGGAGACCTAAACCCAAAAGTCAAGTCCCAGGTAGGTTTTAGAAACCCTCAGCCAGAAGGAAACGGAAAATATCTTCACTATACTGCTTGATTTTTTTTTTTCCCCCTTCTTCTTCATTAGGTCATGCTGCCTGAAATGTTGCCATTTGGATTAATGGCATCTTCTTGCAAAATTACAAATGTCCTAGAAAGGAAGATTATTGGTTATCAGTCATTTCCACTGGTAGGAATTCCTTTAGTCAGAAGGTTTTGCTCTTAAGTTGGAATTTAGGGAGATGGGAGAGAAGGTAGGCAATTTTGAAATTGGGAGCACTTTGGAATGGAGCAGAATAACTTGAGAAACGGACTGCATAAGGAGCCAAGCAGCATTGGCACAAGGAGGTCAGCAGAAAGGAGTAAGAAAGAATGCCTAAGGCAGAAATTCACATTTTCCCCCCAAAGATTGCCTACATCCATGAAAGTGAAAAAAGGGTTCTCTCCCCTTTTTTGCCTTTTCCTATTCCCTCCCAAATAGCTCTTACCACACTATACAATAAGAAAAAATCATTTCATGTGAATGAGACAGGATACCTGGCAACTGTGTATTTATAACATTTTATAGAGAAAAATTATTCCCAAGTTCCAAACTATTAAATTTTAACCGAATTTGCTGGATGTATAACATTGAGGCAGGACCCAAGTTTTGCAATGCCTTCTTTGATAAATAAAATAGATCTGTATGAGGCATGTAATACAACTCAACCAGAATCAATACATCCAAAAGGAAGCTTCACCTCTAAGGAGTTACTGCAGAAGACTAAGCACTAACTAGGAAAGTTGCTGTCATTCTGAAGACTTCTGGAACTCTTTGTTTACTCTTTGTTTGCTTGTTTGTTTTAACCTGTAGCAAAACCTGTGGCTAAAGTGAGAGCATATCTATATTTTTAAAACAGGAATTTATATTAAAACCAAACCCAATGCAGTGGAGTCAATTCCGACTCCTAGCAACCCAATAGGACAGAGTAGAGCTGCCCCGTAGGGTTTCCATGGCTGTAATCTTTACGGAAGCAGACTGCCACATCTTTCTCCCACAGAGCAGTGGGTAGGTTTGAACCACCAACCTTTTGGTTAGCACTCAAGCTCTTAACCACTGCACCACCCGGGCTCCTTGGAATTTACATTAACCCAGTGCCGTCGAGTCGATTCCATTACATAGAGCTAAAAGTCACAGAGATCTAAGTGTGATGAACGAAATGCTTTATCAAGCAGAGTAATAGTATTGGTTTTCATTTTTTAACCCAATATGACATTTTACTACAGTGTGGTTTGACTACAGTTTAACAGAATTTGTAAATTCTATTAAATTCTACACATTTATATACATAGTAATATAACTTTATAAACTAAATCTAAACCTTTTATAAAATGTTTATAATATATAAGAAAAAACTTTCTAGTTTCACAGCACATCATATAGGTTTCAGTTTTACAAAGACATACTCTAGGAGGTGTGTAAAAATGCTTCATAAGGAATTATTAGTTTTTAGGAAGTATTAGTTTGTTTTTCTGACTCTAAGCTTTTACATCTTATCTGCTTTCTTCTTCCTCACAAATTTTTTATTTTATAAATTATATCACTTTTTGTTAGGAAATAGCTTATTTGCTTTACTTAGATTTTTATGTGTAAACTAATTGATAATAAACTCTTTTTCCTTTGGTACTGTTTATCAGTCAAAAGTGCTTAAAACCTTGAATTATCACAAAAAAATAACCTGAATCAGATGTATTAATTTAGGACATCAGTCCACACAGCTGATTAAAGAAACATCTTTAAATTTACCTCAAAGTAAAAGAGCAGAATTAGCTCATGACCCTGAAAAATACTTCCTTGCTTATACTTACTTATTATTCATGAACACAAACCACCTAGACCTTGAGAAACAAGTCACATTCTCTGACATTTTGACCAACTTGGATTTTACAAGTAATGGTAAGTCATGTGCAAAAGGTTCATGTTCATTCAAGCATTATGCTGAGTAACACTGGTTTCAATACTTCTGTGATCATTATTTCAGTATTAATTGCCCTCAGTAAGAGGACAGCTAATTACTGTGTATTTCCTAATGCTGCAATAATCAGTCATCCATGAAAAACACCTACTAAGACATTCATATCTTAAAAATGCAATTTCTATTGCAATGCCTCCTAACCACAGACGTGTAACTCCTTGTTTTAATTATTCCTTTTTAACTCAAGGACAGGCAGCAGGGTTCACTTGAAAAATTTCAACCTTCAATAACTTTGATCAACTGAACTGTTCAAGGAAGAAATACCTGGTTGCCTGAATAAACTGATAAATAAACTGAGCAAAGCAACAGGTAGATTAAATGTCAACAATAATTCTACAAAGCTCTCCCCCATAACAAATCACTTGGCAAAAAGAGGGCTTTGCCTCCTTTTGAATATCTAGCCAAAAATGCTTTAATTTGACTGGCATGTTCAAAATATATTGTCAGTAAGTAATTTGACTGACTGCACCATAGAATCAATGTGCACCACGTAAAGAATTTATGAATATGTAACCTCTCACACATTAAGTTTTCATGCTCCTATTCTTTGCACCCAGTTGATTTCAGAGGCAGATGTTACCTGGATGCAAGGAAGAGAAAGCCTACAACAGTGGTAAAAAGCTGAGCAACTCCACTTTGGAATATTTTGAAGGCCCGAAGTAACATAAATAACCTTCACATAATCAAATTAGAAGCCCTGCAGAAAATATTTAAGAGACCGAATGTGATTAAATGACATCCTGATGGATTAGTTTAGACTTTAAACTAATCTAGACAGGAATTAGAATATCCACGAGACTATGTAATTGCATTAGAAAATTGGGAAAAAATGAAAACAGAGTGTAATGATACAGCAAGCTTTGCAGAAAAGCCAGATGAATGGAATGCAAAAGCAACTATTTGAGCAAATATAAAATAATATCTAATAATAATTTTACCTTGTCATAATCTGAATAAAATTCATTACTGTATAATTATAATTAAATTCATTCTTCTTACATACAAGTAGAGACAGAACCTTAAAAACGTATACTTAGAATTGTTGGCTAATTTAAATGAGATTTTATTTATTATATTTGAGGCTATGTATACTCATAATTTCAAATTAAAATATCCATAAAAGTAAAAAAAAGGAGAGATCCCTAAAACAATGATTTTATAATATTACCTTTTTTTCTTCTTCTTTTCTTTCCTTTTCAGCTTCTCTAAATCCTTTTTGGCTAGGTCTATGATTTCAATGGTCTCTCTGTCCGAGGAGAGTAGAGGAGAGAAGGCCGATGATCCGCTGAAATATGGCGACCTTGCTGTGGCTCTCGTCAGGTTTCTTCGAAGGTTTTCATTCACTGCTTCGCTTTCTAATAATTTAGCCCTAGTGAGTAAAATTGTATTTAAGTAGGAAACTTTGAAATGAGTTGCTTTAAATGCTAAAAAGTCTTCCAAAATGTATTTCAACAATGCTACAAGGTAGTTTGGTTTTGTTCACTTTTTTAAACAAATATACTCATAAATGTTACTATTTAGTTTCCATTCCCTGGTTGAATTATTACAAACCTGGCATCGCATTCTCAGTGCTCACAAGAAATCTATATCTGCCAGTGGCAATTAGGTTGCCTGAACGCTAGCCAGTGAGCACCAGTCATCCTGGCTTTGGAAACCCATTATTAAAGCAGATATACAAAAGCAGCATGGTCCCTCTCCTTTCAGTTCCTCATTCATCACGTAATAACAGCATTTCCAAAACTTTGCAAGGAATAATCTAACTTGCCCATTCTAGCTGGCTGACAGACATCTGCTCCTAAATACGGTGTGGGAACAGACGATGTCTCCAAGGAAACCTGAGTTTGATAATTGAAAACATTCTTTTGTTTGCTCAAGCAGCCCTAATAATGACAGGAGAATGATGTATGTAATGTCATTAATATGAGAAAACACAAATGATGAGTTCCTAAAAGAGCCTGGGCTCTTGTGACTAAAGGAGACATAAAGAGTCCTCTAGGCCAGTCCTTCTACTTCTATTTAATTTAACCCGTCAAGAACACAATTACCTACTTCAACATAATAGATTTCCAAGGTCAACTTGGCACGATGGCAATTGAGACAGGGCTAAAAGGAGAAAATACTACTTGCTATATCTGTCTCAACACTATATTACTCAGCACTTTGCCATACGTTCAGACATTTTAGAGAAAGATATTAAAATATTTGCAATTACTAAGCTCTGAAAGGGATAGTCAGCTACCGTTTTTTCACTGTCTACCAAAATTATTCATAAAACTGCTGAAACCAGCTAGAGACAGAGTATATACAATATCACTGAGTATATGTTTCAGGTCAATGTCCTACACACTATTTAATGAAATCGTTTTATTATATATTTGGTGTCATATGTCAACAGAACAACAATTACAGTATTTTAAAATGCTTAAATAGCTGTGTACAAACTTCTAGATTGACTTAAGGTTGTTTTAAGAAAAATTCTGAATATAATGCTGTTGCTTTTTTTATTCAAGAGGACAACCTAATTCTAAAAACTCAGCTTAAGTATAAAAAACTCAAAGTTAAAAATCGTAATTACCAAACAATAGCAAAGTGTGAACAATATTTTATGCTTTTCTATATTTTCAACATCTAGCACAAGCCAAGGAGCTCTGGAGGCACAGTGGTGAAGTACTTGGCTGCTAACCCAAAGGTCGGCAGTTTGGACCCACCAGCTGCTCCTGAGGAGAAAGATGTGGCAATCTGCTCCCTTAAAGATTACCCTACGGGGCATTACTCAGTCCTAAAAGGTCACTATGAGTTGCAGTTGACTCGACAGCACACAACAACAACAGCACAAAGCCCCGGTATATAAGAAATGTGTAGTGAATGTTATGCGTGAATAAAAGTATAATAAATAAGCTAAAACAATAAGGGTCTGTCTTTTAATTGATTCATTTATATAATAATCTGACAACCTGGGATTTAGATTTTAGAAGCTGGCATTGGGGAGAGCATGTTCATTACTTCTTCAACTCTGGTGATGAGAGCAACCAGATTGGTTTTTTTGTTGATGTGTTTTTGGGGGGGGGGGGCATAGGATTGTTATAAGGATCAATGATTTAATAAATTTAAAGCTCTCCTGACCAGTATTATACTTTAAAAATAACAACTATTCTATCAAAAATTATCTAACATTAGGAGATTAGTTAAGTAAATCACAACTAAAGATGTTACTATAAGGAGCCATGGAAAATCATTTTAGAAGAATATTTAATAACATTGAAAAATGCTCATAATATATTATTTTATTTCAAAGAACACATAGCAAAGCAGTACTTGCATTCTGATGTCAATTTTGTTAAAATATGCATTAAAAAATATTGACGAGATATACACTAACATGTTAACATTAGTTCTCAGAATGGTGAGCATATGAGTGATTTTAATTTTACTTTCTTAAATTTTCAAAATTTTCTACAAAACTTTTAAACTCAAAAAAGTACAAAGATTAATTAAATTATGACTGTTATTATATCAAAGTTGTGGTATGTAAATTTATTAAAAGGTAACTATTATTTTACAATTAGAGCAATAAGACAAATATAAATACTCCCAAGTGGTGATATACCAGTGTTAAGTTTGAGGGGTTATGAATAAATGGCTTCCTGTGACAAGTTTCAGTGGAAATATGAATTGGATCAGGATTTAAAACATAAAGACAGAATGTGAAAACTTGAATGTAAATAGTAATAACACTTTAGAACTTTACCATACTTTTCAATTTAAGAACTTTTACATCCTGTTGGTTTATTCGAGGCCCACAATAACTCTGTAAGACTAGCAGAGATTAGGTAACACCTTATTTTTACAGATGAACAAACTGAAGTTCAGAGATGTTAGGTAACCTAAGCCCAAGGTCACACACCTTATTAATAAACAGAAGCCTAAATTTCAAATAAGGCAATCCAATTTCAAATCAAGGCTCCTTTATGCTTACCACATATATAATTTACTTTTAAATTATAAATTACAGTTCTAGGATTCTAGAAAACCATATCCCAGGATGGGACATACCTAATTAAAGAGGCATCAAAGAAAAGTTGGGAAAGTGAAACAAGTTATTAACCCATTCCAGGAAAGACGCGATCACAGACTGAACTCAGAACATATGAGTCACCTCTAATTTGTAAACGTCTTAGAGAATGGTGTTGACTCAAGACTTCGAAAAGGAAAATACTAGATGCTGCTTCCAGTAGAAGGAGTGGAAGTGATCCAGGCAGTTTTCCAGGAACTATGACACTAGGTACGTCATTTGTCCAACAGTATGATCAAGTCTAGGTACAGCCTTAGAATAACAGGGTGGAGAGAGGGAATGGAGCACAAGAACTAGAGCACAGAGTCAGCCTTAGCAATTGGCCAGTGCTGAAAACAAAAGAGGTAAAGAGAAGCAGGCTAGGAGCAGGAAGACAATCTCTAGAAATGAGAAGACAAAGATAACAGTTGTGTTTCAGGGATGGTAAACATGGGGTTACAAGGTGAGGAAAGATTGGTCAGAGAACAAATCTTTGGCAGTAGGCAGAGAGGAGTGCTGTCAAGAGAGGACAGAAACTGCAAGTCCAAACTGGCTCTTGAGCAGAATCAGGACTCAATGCCCCAAAGATAGCCAAAAAAGTAATGCTTGGGAAATAAGCCTAGGAAGGGTTCTAAGCAATCCACTAGAAGCAGCAATTACACCAGACCAAACTGGGAGTGTGTGTGTATATACGTACATAAATATAGAGAGAGAGAGAGAGTTATTTGAGTAACTTCATTTAGCACCACACCAGGATTTCTTATTTGTTTTCACTTTTTGAAACATTCATGGGGTCCAGTTTGCCTTGTGGAGCCAGAAACAGTAGAGACAGACCTTGTTTCAATTTGAGAATCTATAGAATTGCCAGAGGAGGTGAGAGGGAAAGGGAATACAAATACCAGATGGGGAAGTTTTGGGGTAGCTGTGAAAGGTGGCTTCTTCCCCTACTTGGTTATTCTCTGCAAAATGGGTAGCAGAAGTGAGGTGTGAGCTACTCAGAAGTTTCCCACAGAGCTAATTGAAGTTTTACTTCAAGAGAAAATAGCTTAGCCACAAGGGCAAACCATAGAACCTGAAAACATTATAGAAAAAATGATTAGTGTCCACGATCCTCCTTCCCATCCCTATTTCCCCTGGCTGGGCTCAGTGCTCTCCTCCACGTTTCCACAGTAGGCATGGACATTCATTTTACTAAATTCTACCATTTCACATACCACATTTGATTATTTATGTATATCTCCCCACGTAGACTGTGAACTCCTTGTTCATGTCATGTTTGCCCTCAGCCCACGGAATGGTGCTTGGCACACAGTCGGCATTTGTGGTATGTTACATGAAATGTGAGTGAATGAATGTGCCAGATGTACTGTATGTAGCTGAATGTATGTACCAGAGAGAGGCAGGGAAACTGATAGAGATGAAGCGATCTACACATAAAAAGTAACTGAAGAAGTAGCAGGGAAAACTGGAAGTGATTTGTGGATGTTGATCTTTTCCCAAATAGTGGGGGGAGAGGCACGGGGGGTGAGGCACCAAAGACAACTTCGCCACCATCAATTATGTCTGTCCTGTATGTCAAGTTGGGTAAGTTCCCAATGAGGGGCATAACAATACGAGTAGGAGGATGATATGGGAAGATAATAGGGGAAGGGAGTGGAGTTTTTATGTGACATCATGGGAAAAGCAAGTACATATTCCCTTGAAGTTAATCTGAGTAAAGGGCTGAAATATCATTCTAAACATTTGTTGAACGATAAGCCCAACAAATTGCAATATTACTACATTGCAAAGCCCCAAAACAAGCACGTGGATTATGCATAACAAAACATGAACTATACCTGAGATCTTCAATTTCTTTGATATAATTGTGAATCATATTGCTAATCTCCTCATTCCCCTCTCCTGCAATATAAAATTAAGAATTTCCTTTAAATTAAGACTTCAAAAAAATAGAACAGGAGGGAAAAAAAAAAAAAAAAAACACAACTATGGCAACAAATGAACAGTATAATGCTTCATAACACAATTCTCACAGGAAACTCCCTACCTTCATTACATGAACAGACAGTAATGTAACGTGATAAAGTGAAGGGCATACACACACCTTCTGTGTTTGTTTGCCAACCTCGCCCTCCGCCCCCCCAGAGGTATTAAGTATGCTATGCTAATTTTTTTCATAGCAACATGTAAAAAAAATTGGCACAGCAGCATTTATGAAAATACCTTGTGGGGGGAGGGTACCGTTGGCAAACAAACATAGACCTGCATGTTGTTTGAATAAAAATACATTATTTTATTTATATGATAATTTATTATTAAAATTATTAAGCATTTAACGTAAAATCACAGATCGTACTACATTTTGACATTTCTACCTCAAATATTCTAGCTGATTAACAAACACAAAGCATGTTCCATGCCCTTCAGAAGTCAATCCTTCGGTCATCCCATCCTACACACATACCTGCTCTTGCCAGAACTTGGTTGGCCTGATCACTAACAAGCTGTGTGATTCTAGCCCTCAAAGCATCAACCGTCTCTTGCATGGCTTTGATTCTTACGCGCAGATTATTATTTTCAGTTTGTAGCATAGCATTTTCATGAAACATGTCATTGATGCTTTCCACACCCTCCTCATCAATTATTCTTTTACCCTAGAAAAGGAAAATACTTCCCTGTTGGTTGAGGAGCTTTAAACACACACATTTTATGTAAGGATACAGCAAAAATTTATTCTTTTACCCTAGAAAAGGAAAATACTTCCCTGTTGGTTGAGGAGCTTTAAACACACACATTTTATGTAAGGATACAGCAGCACTGTTCAATTCTACAGCCAAGAATGCTCTTATTTTCACAGCCCCAAGACAAAAGAGACTCTTTCCCTTCCACTATAAACCTCCATGGTACATTTGTCACTAAATAAACTGATCGAGTAGGAAGCCTTTTAAAACAAGAGGTTGGTTAGGTTAGTAGACCAAATATTCTTAAAAGCTTCCCACAAGGAAGACTGGAGATCCCTACCTCCAAAAAAAAAAAACAGGAGGCCACTATTACCACAGTCAAGAAATTCCAGAGAGACATATATGCAAGTCATCACAAAAAGGCATCATCATGTTCACAGTATGCCAGTGTTACGTGTATCACAAAATACAATGTCAAGCCCATTATCTTACTGTCTTATACTCCATGAGCTCCATCTGAAGTCGCGTGATCTCACTACGGAGTGCGGTGATTTGCTGACTAGCTCTGTCCTGATTGACCATCACCTTGTTCTTGATATTTCTAGCTCGGTTGGCATATTTCAAGGTGTTTAAAGTTTCCATAAAATCTCTGTCCGATGGACTGACACATGCTATCATGATTGTTTGGCTGAAAGTCACAAAGTATAATTAGGTTTATAGATTAAAAACAAATAGAACACTAAAATTAATCATTTTTAAATTCCTGACATTTGAATAGTATCTTTTCTTCAAGACACCAAAAGATTGCTGCTACTAAATTAAAAATAAAAGCAGATTTATAAACCCATGCTTGAGGACTTAATGAAAAAGATATTGTTTACTTATGTAAAACTGGGGAAAAGGAATTTATATTATCCCTCTTTAACCCATAATGTGTTAAAAAAAAAAAGTACCAGCACATACATTTATTTACTGCCGCGTTACAAAAAATTTTTGAAGTAGTGTACACGGTATAATTCTAAAATCTAACCTATACACAATATGATAAGTTAAAAATCAAAAATAATTTCTTTCATTATTTACTTATTATTTCAGGATGAAATTTTTTTTCCCTTTTCTTTAATCACTTGTATCCTAACTTTTGATGTCAGCAAGGGATTTTACACAAAATCCAATTGTACCTGAACAAGAAGGGTAGTATATCCTTGTTTTATAGTATAACATTATTTATGATTAACTAATTAGAGTTTCTGGGCAGGTTACACAGGAAAAATGGGAAACATTAATTTACGGTCATGATAAATTGCTTTACAAACCAAAGAATAAAATAGTGGGAAGCTTAGTATGTTCCATATATTATGTTTATGAGACAGACATGGAGATTGCAATGCGAATTCACAAGGTAACTCAAGACGGTGTAAGAACTGCAATTAAGGAGCTAATTTGCCCACACCGACAGGAAACCCAATGTTAATCAATACTAAATCTATAGTCTCCTAACTAGTCTTCTGCTTCAACTCTTACCTTTCCCCCAATAATCTCAACACAGCACCTGCAATGTCTGTTTTAAAAAATGGCCCAATTCACCCATTTTTCTCATTTCACCTACTTTTGCTCATCTTTACTCACCCTTATTCCTACTATAGGAGCCCTGGTGGCACAACGGTTAAGTGCTCAGCTGCTAACCAAAAGGCCGGCAGTTTGAATCCACCAGCTACTCCACAGGAGAAAGATGTGGCAGTCTGCTTCTGTAAAGATTTACACCCTCGGGAATCCTGTGGAGCAGTTCTACTCTGTACTATAGGGTCACTATGAGTTGGAATTGACTCCACGGTAATGGTTTGATTTTTTTATTGTTTTATTCCTACTATTACTCAAGATTCAACTCAAGTATCATCTAATCCAAGAATCCAAACCACAGTTTGACTGTATCCTTTCTCTGGGCTTCCTCACACCCTTTGCACGTATCTTTTCTATTCATTGTATTATTATTATATACTGAACTTTTCTTGACTGCAGCTCTTAGACTCCGAACTCCTAAAGAACAGGGATCAACAAGTCGTATTCATCAGTGTACTTCTAAGCATATAACGTGATATTTGGAACATATTAGGTCATTAGTAACTGTTCTTGGCATGTATCATGTGTATATATTTGTTATGTATACATATTGGGGGTCAGAAAGTTAAGATAATTCATGTCTCTCTAGCTCTCTGTTTTGGTGAAGAAGACAAGACAAACAAGAGTGAGGATTACAGATGCTGAATAGAGCAGGTGTGGTACCCAGACCAGTGCCAATCTACGAACTATTTGTTATCAGTCCACAAGGAGAAAAGTAAAGAAATTAGCAGTAAGCACTTAAGAAACTTTTATAGCATTTCAACTTGCTATAATCAATGGACTCATCACATTGAGTAGGGTATGGGCCAGTTCAAGTGTTCTCAGACTCACATGGTGAATCACAAACACCACAATCAGAGTATAACATGTACGATGTTAACCTGTCACAAATTAAGGGGAAAAAAACTCACCCTTCACAGTTATTTTGGAAAGCACTAGGATCAAGTGCTTAAGCAGAATGGCGAAAGTCAAGAATGAGAGGAGCTGGCCAAAATTAACTACATAGGGAAAGGTCACATACTAAACAAAGCCCAAAAGATATAAATTTTCAAGTACAGTTGTATTTATAAAAAAATTCAAAGAAAACATTAGAGCTGTTTATTTTATAAAGTTAATGTAGAAACCTCAATTCTGTTTTAAAGAAAACTATACCATTAAAATATTTTATTATATTATATTTTATATTGGAAACTCTGGTGGCATTAGTGGTTAAGAGCTACAGTTGCTAACCAAAATGTCAGCAGTTTGAATCCACCAGGCACTCCCTGGAAACCCTATGAGGCAGTTCTACTCTGTCCTATGGGGTCACTATGAGTTGGTATCGACTTGACAGCAACGGGTTTGGTTTTTTGGTTTTATATTTTATATACTATATATATAATATATTATTGTATTACACTACATTACATTATATTACTATACACCTGGAAGGGAATATATTACAATATGAGCAGTAGTTACTTCTAAGAAATACAACTGATATTTACTCATGCTTTAGATTTTTTTGTATTTCGATAATTTTTGCTATAAGTGTGTTAAAATGGTATATTAAACATTATAAACATATGAAAGCTTGATTTAAAAGAAGTCACTAAATTATACATATAAATATATGTAGCTTGTTTCCAAAAATATGTCAACTAGTTTTTTGTTTAATTTGTATAAACATCACAAAATGAAGATAGTTTGCTCTCCATGGCTTAGATAAGGTACAATGATTTTTAACTACGAGTTCAATCCTGAAAGTCTATGCAAGAATTGAGGCTCACTAAGGATGGAATTGGAGGGGTCACCTCCTATGAGGGGTTACCACCCTTGAAAAAATTGGGTAGGGAACATCCGAAACTATTTAGCTGTAGCCTATCTAAAACTCAAGAGAATTTAAGACCCTCAGTGAAAATATCTTACACAGACTGATGATAGAGCAAGCAAACTTTCAAAAGTATTGAAATCTGTAAGGGAGGGATCTTAATCATCTCTGGTTTGTTTTTTGGTTAGAAAATGAATAATAAGAAATGGCTACAACATAGGAAACTTGAAATTTGTTACATTTGGCTTAAAAAACACAAGTTTGTTCTATTCCAATAAGACTCAGGTTGATATTGAAGATCAGACTGAAAAAAGAGAACAAAAGTTAAGAAATATGAAAGTGATGGAAGCAAAATTGCATCCATATATAGGATATGCTGGAAGAGAGATGAGTTAAACAAAGCCAATATGACATAAAAGAAACATAAAATGTATGTTATTTAACATTTACATTATAAAATGATGTTATAAAACAAAACTTCATAAAACAGATTTCAAACCTAAATAGATTTAACATTATTCAAAATTCTTTGAATAGCTTTCAAAAAGAAAGCTTGCAGTTTAATTACCAGATCATTGTACTACATCTAATGACCTTTTCAGTAAACACGATTTGTTCCTCTGTTAAAAACACTGTAAAATAAATCTGCAATACTTCGTAACTTGTTGAATTGTGCTATGCTTGAATTTAAAAGCCAAAAATGTTTCCACTCATAAAGCCAACATGTTGACATTTACAGAGCAGAATGCATTACCAAAAGGATGTGTTTGGCTGATAAAATATCAGAATGCTGCAAAATACACAAAATTTGGCAAATGATATTGACAAAGTTAATAACCAGAAAACACCCTATTTCATTCAGTTGACATTAAGAAAAAGTTTTTCCACATGTAAAAAAAGTTTGCATTGTTAGTAGATTTCATAGAAAAGTATCAATAAGTTATTTAAATTACTTTGTGTGTACTTAGAGGACAATCTTTTTTTTTTTTCCCAACAAAATTTTATTAGGTGTCTACTATGTGCCAATCAATTAAAGCAGGAAACGTGGTATAGTAGAAACAGCATGTGTTATAGACTTCATTTTCAAGCTAAGTGACTTTGAATAAATTATTGAACCTCCTGAATCTTAACCTCCTTATCTATAAAATAGGAATAATAACACCTACCTCAAGAGATATTATAGGGATTAAGTGAAATAAGAACATACAAAATGACACATAAATCTTTTAATGTTTAGTAATTATTAGTTCCTTGTTCTATTATTTGCTTTATAATAAAATGAATTCTTATAAATCACCTTACAAACTTACTCATAAAATAATGGAAACTAAGGAACAGAGAGAATAATCAATTATGCATACCTGTTACCCCCGAGGGAATCCTGTAGTAGCCTTGTTAGCTTGGAATCTCTATAGGGGACATGGGTGGCCCTTTTGCTCTTGTCTCCCAATGCACTTATCACATTGCCAAGTGCTAACTAAAAGTGCGAGAGAGTGAAAATGATACAAATTTACTGATTACAACACTTTCATAGGAAAAAAGCTTATAGAAAATAATATGGAGAATGAGAGGAATTGAAAATATTTGTGTTTGATTTTGCTTTACATTTATATTTTCAGAAAATTTTATTTGGTAAAGAAAAGTATAAACTTCAAAGCTTTCTGTATTAACTACTAAAACCTGACACCACTCAAACTTTAGCACTATATATATGCACCCATAACTCACAAATACTTAAATTTCTATGCAAAGATTTTCTTTAGAAATAAAAATGTTATTAGATTAAAAACATCTAACTATCTATAGAATTACAAGGGCATCAGGCATGCTCCTGGAAAATTTCCAGTTCGTGTTGTAAATTCTTCTCAACTCAGTGAAGAAATAAAATGTTTAGCTAATTTAATGGTTTCATAAAACTTGTTTGTTGCAATATAGTTCCCTATGCGAAAACAGAATCTCCTTTAACCATGATAAATATAGTACGATTTCTCTAAAGAAGGTATCCCTAAACAAATATAGCTGTACTTAGAAATACAATGAATCTATGTGCCAAGCAACCAATTTTTAAAAACTAAGTCAAATTACAGAACTCTCTAGACACTCCTGTCACCTCTACTGTTTTTCCTACTCTCACTTGTCATCCTAGCTTTCAGAAATGCAAAAAGTCAATAACCATGTCTCCATTAGAGGCAATGGATCATGCAAGGAGTGACATCAGCATCACACTGTGTCTTGGTTTCTTTTTTCCAGAGAGACTACAGTCTTAAGTACTGGCTACACTGAAACTCTACCAGCTGTGTCTCAACATGCTTTAACATCCTAAACAGGAAAAAACAGCAATGGCTTTTGTCTTTTCCTGACAGCACAAATGTAAACACCAACATTATTTTATCTCCTAAGAAATTCAAAACAACACACAAAGTCCAGGATCCAGGTCATGCCATTTAACACAATATTCAACCATATGGTGCGAGCCCTAAAATGGGGTACTGGATAGAGTTGGGAGGTCTGTTGTTGTTAGGTGCCATCGAGTCAGTTCTGACTCATAGTGACCCGAGGTACAACAGAACAAAACACTGCCCAGTCCTGTGCCATTCTCATGATCATTGTTATGCTTGAGCCCATTGTTGCAGCCACTGTGTCAATCCATCTCATTGAGGGTCTTCCTCTTTTTCACCAATCCTGGGTCTGGATCTCTCTAATCAGCCTCTGCTGGTAATTCCCCCACAGAAGAGCCACAATCATATAGGAGCAAACATCACACAATGTCAGAAAGGAGCTATATGCTTGGAGCCCCCAGCTATAGGAAGGGAGGGAGAGAAGCAAAGCAGAAAATAGGTGCCTTGATGCTGTCACAGCATCACAGAAGTTTAGGGATGCCTTTACTCACTGGCAGCACAGTAGTTAAGCACTCGGCTGCAATCAAAAGGTCTGAAATTTGAATCTACCAGCTACTCCTTGAAAACCCTACAAAGCAGTTCTATTCTGTCCTGTAGGGTTCCTATGAGCCAGAATTGACTCAACGGCGCTGAGTTTTTTTGACTCACTATGAGTCGGAATAGACTCAATAGCAATGGTTTGGTTTTGGGTTTTTTTTTTTAACTTTTGTATAGGAACAAATGTCCAATTTTATAATGAAGACAGTAAGAAGACAAGGTATACTGCATAGAAATTTGCTCAAACATTTTCTTCCATGTAACAGAAGCTTTATTTTAACTCAATCGCAAGGTGTTTTCCAATCAAAATACCACTAGATGGCATAGTATTAAAGTTAATTTATAATATAATCTAAAAAGTTATAATTTTGAAACAATCATTATGAAAAAACACTTGGTTATAATTCCTCAAAATAATAAAATGACTATTATAAAATGTCAGCAAAAAGATATTTTGAAAAAGTCTTATCCCATGAAATACTTAAAATAATATTAAATGTTGCTTTGGATAGTATATTTTTAAATGTGGGAAAAAATTTTACAGTATTTCTAGACATAATTTTCTGCACATATCATAAAATCAAATCCAACTAAAGTATCACAGGCAGAGAAAACCTACAATGTGAGAAGAAAAAAGCTACAGGGTGAGATCAGAGACTCAATGCTCTACTCCTAAGTTTACTGCAACTTTTATTTCTCAGCTCAGCGCATGAGGGTTTTCATTTAGGGTATTATGTAATATATAATAACTGAAACCAAAGGAGAAAAGCCTTAGTCTCACCAGTCCACAGTTGATGGAAATGCCTTCTTTTGCCCGCTCGCCTGTAGCTCCAGTACGCTTTAGTCTTTCTGATCCTGCCAGATCAACAAAATGGAACTTTGCAGTCAGGGTCTCAAATTCATTCATCTGTGACGTTTCAGAAAGCATCTTATTATCAGTCACGTTTTCCTGCAATTGACGCAAATAATTGAAAATATTTTATCAATGTGACACTAAAAATCCTTCAAACCCACTTTGCCCTCACCTCATATGTGTGTATATATATATATATATATATAGGTACAGCTACAGAAAAATGCACGAAGCCAAATAAACACAAATGCAGAAATGTCTGCTGGCCATTAGAAACCCAGACAAGTAAAGAAACTGGACGGTCAGAACCTATCAACTGAGACTTTGCTTATGTGGATGATGGGAACTCTGTAGCACATTAGTCCTCAAAAACAAAGGTGAGTATATCCATCACCAGATGGCTACAGCATGCTTTCTGGTTGCTACAGACACAAATTCAATTTATTTCAAATTCTTACAAGGTTGGCCGCCTTTGGTGCAAAGAGAATCAGAAGACATCACATTAGGAAAAGAAATGATTAAACAAATTGATTTGGTTCAAATACACTCTCTTGGGATTCATGCGATTCTAGGGAGATGAAGTCTGAAAGTTTAAAATTAGAACTAGTAACTCACGGTATCTATTTGCGGACACATCCTGGTTTGACACAAGTGAATGGTAAAAATGGCGTGTGAACGAGAGCTCTGAACGTTCATCTGGGTACTGGCAGTAGTCCGGGACAAGGCACCCAACTTCAAACACTGCATCATCTGAAAAAGGGGAAAAAAGAAGTGCTTTACTTGAACAAAATATTTAATAAGATACAACTCAATCAGCAATCTGAGCTAATGGTTAAACCCACCATATTCAAAGTTATAAAATATGTGGATTTTCATATTATTTTAGTTACAGGCACTTTTTGAGCTGAACTTCTCAGTATAATAGTGTATTAGAAAACACTAAGATGCCATTGTTTGTCACTTGCTGACATTTGCAGCTTCCCTTCCAAAATTGTTACAGTAGAACACTTTGCTACAAACTGAGCAGTAACTTGAGTTACTCAGGCTCTTCTGCTGAATTATTTTCCGGTAATTTTTCTTAACAGTCTCCATGTAGGAGCAATGATACAGTCCTACATCTGTGACAGCCAAAGGTGCAAGAGGTTGGTTTCTCATCCTTCACTTTCAGCTGTCTAACCCTCTTTTTTTTTTAGCAGTGAAAGAAAAATACACATATAGTGCCTTAGATTCTTTTGACACTACCATAAACGTACTGACTTTATCATAAGCCTGACATTTCTAATAAAATCCTGATATCAAAGGGTATGAAAATAAGACGACAAGATTTTAACTCCGTGTTATGCTTAAGGGGCCCTGGTGGTGCAGTGGTTAAGCGCTCGGCTGCTAACTGAAAGGTCAGTGGTTCAAACCCACCAGTCGCTCCATAGGAGAAAGATGTGGCAGTCCATTTCCGTAAGGATTACAGCCTTGGAAACCCTATGGATCAGTTCTACCCTGTCCTATAGGGTCACTGTGAGTAGGAATCGAGTGAACGGCAACAGGTATGCTTAAGGATACAAATTTCCTGTCTTGCTCTTAAGTATACAATTAGCAAAGCTGACTAAACAAAGTTAAATAGGCTCTACTTTAACTATAACAAATGTTACCTCTGATTCTGTATTCACAGTACGTGTTGTGACACCCACAGTATAAATTCCTCCAGTTGAATCTTCATGAATTTTTATATTTGACTTTTTATTTTTTGCATCAATATCACGAGCAGTATCAAATAGGTCAAGAACCTCTTCATTATAGAGCTATGGAAAAGAAATATTAAAAGTTTAATTTTAACAGAAATTGTCTCACGCCTGTCATAGCACAAGCTGTATAATATCACCTTTCAAACATATTAGAAAGTTTTATATTCCTTCAAAATGATGCCTATGTTCTTCAAAATAAGACATAAAAATGGCTGATGAATTAGTATTCCAAATATAAATCAACGCCAGATATATTCATAAGAGTAAGAACGCTAAATGACTTACTCATGACTGATGGGTTGAGAACTAGCTAAAATGAACTACTTACTAATCCTTTGCAAGAGATATACAGATATTTACAAATACAAGCAAACACTGAGAAATACGTGCTGGATGTAGATAAATGCTAAGCTTAAAGAAGATTCTAACCATTTTTACCACTTGTTCCCTGTTGCCCTGCAACCTTTAACATGTCTAAAAATTAATTCTTGCATTCTTGCAAGGTCAGCAATGACACTAATATTTCTGTGGCTAATAGCGACTAACAAGATCAAGCTGCCTCCTTAGAAGGGGATGCACAGAGCTATTTTACTACCAATATGCTTTAAAGCCACAATGCCTTAACTACATTTTGGAAAGTGAAAGGGAGGATGGAAGAACATGGTTTCTTTTCTTTCTCCATCATCTGCAGAAACATTGTCTATTCTCTTCAGCTTTTATTAGATTTTGAGATTCATCAAAACCAATAGTAAGGTAATTGATATTACTGATACTACTTTTCATTAAATTTTGTTGTGCTAAACATTGCTGAGTAGAATGTTTCATCAATGACCAAAATGATTAACTTATACATCAGATGAGCTAGACCTCAACACTCCTTGCACCAAAGACTCAGAATTATAGTGCCACCTTTCATCTAAATGTAATGCTGCTCAAATTCTAGATGTCCCCTTGCTGTCATGTTCCTCCCACCAGAAAAGACAGCCCTAAATCAACCCAAACATGCTCCAACCTTCAGACATTACATCAAATCATCTGCTATCCTTGCAGGGATACCAGCTTCTGCAGTCAGATTAGTACCCCAACCTCAATGCCTGTTATTCCTCATGTTCTCCCCTTCCTTCTAGTCTTAGCTGCTAAGCTCTTCAACACTGGGTGAGCCTCCCTAAATTACAAGAGAATTTATATAAGATAAAGAGAGATTCTGAAATAAACATCTGTTGTTTTATTCTATGCACATTGGCCAAATGTTTTTATAATCTTAAACGCCAACATCACTGCCTACAAGTAAGGAACACTTACTACCTAGTATCTAATGTTAAGTTAGTCAGACAGCATTTATTATTATGTGCCAGACACTGGACTAGAAGCCAGGAGTATATAATTATAAGGATTAATGGTCTTAAGGACAAGATTTAAAGGAACCTGATGGCACAGTTGGCTATTACCTCTAAGAACTGGGCATTCACTTTAAAGTCTGGAGGAGGAAGTCCATTATTAACTGCAGTATGTTTTTTTTCTTCAATACCCTTGAAAAGGTGTTTAACAGCTCGAGAGATAATACCCTGTTCTTCCTCAATGATGTTAACATCAAATCCTGTTCCCATTGTGTATGTTTTTCCAGCTCCAGTCTGAGTAGAAGAACAGAGAAAAATGAGTACCCAACCTTAACAACAATCTCAAGGAAACAAAAATAAAAGTACAACTGAAACGATCCTTCTCAATTTGGTACTTACTTGTCCATAAGCAAAAACTGTAGCATTATATCCTTCAAAACAACCTTCAATTAATTTTTCTATACACTGAAAGTAGATCTGCTCTTGCTGGGAGTCAATGTCAAACACATAATCAAAAGTAAAGGCCTTATCCTTCCCTAGGAAGACTTGGGGTTCGCCCGGTGTGACAGATGTACAAATATGGCATCCTTCGATCTTTTCTTTGGCAAGCTGTGGTCTTATTCTGTGAGAAATAATCAGAACAAATAAATAAACTAAGTGCCACAAACAAGCAAAAAAAAACTCAAGAACTAAGACTTAAAAATTCCTAGCCAAATCTTTTAAAAACACTAATTAATCAACTACTGCATCTTCAACTAAAAATTTTAAACAAATTGAATTATATTGAATCAATTTCAGTATGAGTTACTTAACAATCAAAAAAATCGTAAACAAGAATAAAATTTATCTTAAAATTCAATTCTTATTCAGATAAAATAATACTTTTTCTTAACTATTTTAAGAGGCAGACACTTGGTTAAATAAATTCTGCTACCAAAATGCTGTTTGTTGTTGATGTTGTTGCTGTTTTAGCTTTCGGGGATGATAATATGCAAAAATGAAAACTTAAGGACATAATACTTATCTTGATGCCCTTGACACACTTTGCAAACTCTACGCCACTGGTTTCCAAACTTATATGATCATTTCCTTCTATCAGTATAATATGTTTAAGCATACTCCCATGTACCATTACACTGATATAGTATATGATATACACAAAAGTAGTAATTTTTAAAGAAATTAAAAATAAATACAAATAGAAGTTCTAGTATTTTCTGTCCACGACCCAGCAAATCGTCACGTACAACCCCTAGAGCATCCTACCTTTACTTTGAAGACCACAGCATTACGCCCACCCCACAGCCATCCCCATCTATTCCAGATCTCAGCCCTTTACTATTCAGTCTTCTCTTCCTATTTTCAAAGAAGGAAAGTAGATATGGAGATACATTGATTACAGAGCAAACCAAAATCTAGCCCTATTTACTCTATCAACAAGACCATCCTGGACATATACACCACTGAATTACTATATCTAGATTTTTTAAGAGGTTCCTGTTTATCATAGAGAAGTAGTTTAAGGAGAAAAGTGAAAACAACCAGAGATGAAAAATATAAAAAGATAAAGACAGACCAAAGAAAGAATTTTAAAGGGATCTAGTCCTGCATCCTTATTTTTTGATATGAGGAACCTAATGTCCAAAGAGTTCATCTGTTTATTAGAGATAAATCCACGCCCAAGTCAATCTCTCCTGTCTTTAACCTTTCCAAATGCATCAAGATCCAAAAAGGTAAATAGCACTATAAAACAACACCACCCAGTGCCATCAAGTCGATTCCGACTCATAGCGACCCTATAGGACAGAGTAAAACTTCCCCATAGAGTTTCCAAGGAGCAGCAGTATAGGCTAGACAATAATGAGAAGTGACTGAATTTCTCTAACCCTGTTTATCTAAAATAGAATTCTATACTAACCAAGGGTAAAATTCTTAAGAACAGAATATAAATAAAAAATTAACGCATGTTTTTCTTTCCTCTGTGATTTTAGGGTTTTTCTTATACTAAGCTTTCAGCTACATTTGTTTGTTTTAATGGAACACAATAATCTATGTGGAGCTGTCTATATACTGTGGAAAGAGCAGCGGAATGGCAGCTAGGAGACCTGGGTTCCACCCCTACTTCTATCATTCCGTAAATAATCTCATGCTCTTCTCTGAGAGCTCCAATTTCCTCACCTGTGGATGAAAACACTATTTGACTACAGGATACTGTGTTATAAAAATGAGGAAGAGGAAAATAATATTTATGTACTATTAGACATATAAAATGCTAGTATCAAAAATAAAACAAAGGGTTCCTTATAAGAAACTACACTTATGGACGATAAAAAACCCATAGCAGTAGCTGCTTAGGCTTTCTGTTTCCACATATTGTTGAGAATGAGTGGTCTTTCTCTAAATTATTATTCTCTTCTTTCCAAACTCCTCTGCTTCTACCCCTCTTTACAAAGTCATGGGTGCGGGTGAGGCGACAAAACAAAACCACAGATTCTCTTTGAGTGGATCACCATCCTGAATATTGCCAAGGCAAAAACCAGTGAGTCAACATTTGTTCCTCCTTTTTCCCCCATTTCCCATATCCAAACTATGTCTACGAGCTATTATCTCTGACGTAGCCCTTGAGTTCACCAATTACTTTCCTTAACCATCAACACCACCCTAATTAAGGCTACCATTGTTTCTTACCTGGATTATTGCAAAAGCCTCCTCACCAATCTCCCTGAGTCAGATCCTGCCTCCCACCAATCTGTTCTCTGTACACTACAATATCAGTGATCTTTATAAAGTATCAAGTTGATCAGGTCATGACCTTGCTTAAAACCTTTCAGTACATCCCCAAATCCCTCTGCCGTCTCTCCTTTTGCTGTGCTCAAAAACTGCATTAAAAGATTTTTGTTTTTATTAGTAGCGGCAGCTCGTTTATTTTAAATCAGTTTCACTAAAAGCTATGCTTTCTCTTGCCTATATGTCTTCAAATACATTGTTCCCTTTTCCTGGATACTCTTCTCCACCCTCTAGAGTCCCAACAATTCCCTCAATTTGCCAGCTTGAATGTTTCATGTTTTCAGTCTCCACTGAGATATCACTTCTCTCGGAAGCTTCCCTGATTCTTTGAGTGAGATGATACCCCTACCTTGTGTTCCTGCGGCATACCACCACCAAAAAAAAAAAAAAATTATGTGCTCAATTTAAGAAAAATTATGTGGCCCTTAGTGGTCACTCTATAAGATCTCACTATTTGTGCTGTAAACATCAAAACTATCTACTAGTAAATAACATCCCCAAAAGAAAGAAGATGCCAGCGATGTAAATCTCCCCTCCTCAGAGTTCTATTGCTTACAACAAGACTGTGTGTACATTGATAAAAAAAAAATAGTCAAGTAAAAATGTTGAGGGAGGAAAATATATAAATCTAGAAAAGAAAATAAAGCATCCCCAAATCTTACACTTGGTTTTAAGATATCCATGGACAATGTTAGCATAATAAAAATAGAAGCACCCAAATAACAAGTTTAGTTTTACAAGAGAGAAAGACTACGATCAAGGGAAAAACCACATATTTTGAAGTGCTGATTCGTGTATTTCCCCTACTTTGAGAAACAGAAAAAAATCTCCACCACAGAAATATCTGCCTAACATCATCAGGTCTACTGCTCTAGGCTGTTTTATACCTACCACAAAAACAACCTAATGGAATTTTTTTATTACAAAGCTAAAAGGTTATTTTAAGATTAGAACAGAAATGTGTTAATCACTATTTAAATGACTTTAAAAAATATTTCTGCCCTTGCTATATTAGACTGCAATTTGACAGACATGCATGAGGTCTTACTCTGTACCATGTGTTTTACTAGATGCATTCAAATATGTTAATTTTCCCAATTCTGTGAGTAGATGATATTCACATTCTACATATAAGGAAACTGGAGCCCTGAGAAATGAAGAGGCTTGCCCAAAGGAACACAACTGGTGCAGGTCTCCCAAGAACCTAAACCCATTGCCATGGAGTCTATTCCCACTCCAAGCAATGCTACAGGACAGAGTAGAACTGCCCCATAGGGTTTCCGGGGCTGTAAATCTTTACAGAAGCAGACTGCCATATCTATCTCCCACAGAGTGGCTGGTAGATTCGAACAGCCAACTTTTCAGTTAGCAGCTGAGTGCTTAATCACTGTGCCATCATGATTCCTCCCAAGAACCTAGTACTCTTTAATCCCATGACTGCTCTCTCCCTCCTTTATAGCTACTTTAGCACATGTAACTCTGTGAAACTTCACAAATCCATGTAATAAAATAGATAAAAAATAAACACAACTGTCTAAATGAGAAAGAACACTGAGCTAATGTTTGAAACCAGCGCCTCATTAGTTTTAAGTAAATGATTATAATCATAGGCTAACTTATTTGGCTATTAAGATACTTCTTAACATAACAAAGAACGAAATGCCATTTGAAGTGAAGAGATGACAGCCAACTGTAGAATGCCAGCGTCATTCAGAATGTCTTTAACATAATCTTTTATCATCCGTTCATCTGATTATTATCCTTGTTAATGGCAAGGATCATATTTGAATGACAAATGATGAGCAATGCCATCCATTTGCATGGGCGGGGGTGGAAGAGTGGCTTTAAAAGTCAACAGTGTGGGTGGAACTCTTTTCTACTGGACCCAGGAAATGGCGGTTTCCCAGCAGGACTAAGAAACGCCTACCTGGGAGGGAATGGTCGGTCTCCCACATGTGAAGATAATTGGTAACTAACTATACATCAAAGGTTAGGAATATATTCGTCTTTCAATTCCCTTTCAAACAAAAACTATTTTAACCTCTTTAAACCCCTAAATTTACATTCAGGAATTCTCAGATGGAATCCCAATCCAAGCCAATTCACCTGATTTATAATATAAAAAGTTTGAGATGTACTCAACTAAAAACCTCAATTTTGAAACTATAAGATTATGTATAGAAAAAATGTATCAATCCTTCTGGAAAAGAGAAGACTAAATTTTTTTTTATATACTCAAAATTACACCACAGTTCCTTATTCTTTCATGGTTCCTACTGAGTCTCAGGGCAGTGAAAACAGGTAAGCGTTCAGCTACTAACTGAAAGGTTCAAAGTTCAAATCCACCCAGGGGCAACTTGGAAGAAAGGCCTGATGATCTACTTCTGAAAGATCATGTTGTCAGGTGCCACGGAGTTAGTTTTGACTCATAGTGACCCTATGCACAACACAATGAAACACTGGGTCCCGCACCATCCTCACAATCTTTGCTGTATTTGAGCCCATTGTTGCAGCCACTGTGCCAATCCATCTTGATGAGGGTCTTTTTTTGTTGACCCTTGACCTAACCAAGCTTCATGTCTCTCTTCAGGGACTAGGCCCTCCTGATAACATGTCCAAAGTGCATGAGACAAGTCTCACCATTCCAGCTTCCAAGGAACATTGTGGCTGTACTTCTTCCACGACAGACTTGTTTGTACTTCTGGCAGTCCATGGTGTATTCAATATTCTTTGCCAACACCACAATTCAAAGGCATCAAATCTTCTTCAGTCTTCTTTATTTATTGCGTATGAGGCGATTGAAAATACCATGGCTTGGGTCAGGCACACCTTAGCTCTCAAAGTGATATCTTTGCTTTTTAACACTTTAAAGACTTTTTTTTTTTTTTTTTGCTGATTTGCCCAATGCAATACATCATGTGATTTCCTGACTGTTGCTTCCATGGGCATTGATTGTGGATTCAAGTAAAATGAAATCCTTGACAACATCAATCTTTTCTCTGTTTATCATGTTGCTTACTGGTCCAGTTGTGAGGATTTTTGTTTTCTTTATGTTGACATGCAATCCATACTGGAGGCTTTGGTCTCTGATCTTCATCAGTAAGTACTTCCAGTCCTCTTTGCTTTCAGCAAGCAGGGTTGCATCACCTGCATACCATAGGTTGTTAATGAGTCTTCTCCAATCCTAGTGTTGCATTCTTCTTCATGTAGTTCAGCTTCTTGGATTATTGACTCAGCATACAGATTAAATGAGTATGGTGAAAGGATACAACACTGATGCACAACTTTCCAGATTTTAAACCTCACAGTGTCCCCTTATTCTGTTCAAACAACTGCCTTTTGGTCTATGTGCGGGTTTCGTATGAATACCATCAAGTGTTCTGGAATTTCCATTCTTCTTAGTGTTATCCATAATTTATTACAACCCACACAGTCAAATGCCTTTGCATAGTCAACAAAACACAGGTAAACATCTTTCTGGTATTCCCTGCTTTCAGCCAAGATCCATCTGACATCAGTAATGATATCCCTTGTTCCACATCCTCTTTCGAATCTGGCCTGAATTTCTGGCAGTTCCCTGTCGATATACTGCTGCAACTGATTTGAAGGATCTTTGGCAAAATTTTACTTGTGGTGATATTAATGATACTGCTTGACAATTTCCAAATTCTGTTGTATTACCTTTCTTCGGAATGGGCACAAATATGGATCTTTTCCAGTCAGTTGCCCAAGTAGCTATCTTCCAATTTTCTTGGTAAAGACGACTAAGCACTTCCAGTGCTACATCAATTTGTTGCAACATCTCAATTGGTATTCTGTCAATTCCTGTAGCTTTGTTTTTCGCCAACGCCCTCAGTGCAGGTTGGACTTCCTCCTTCAATATCATTGGTTCTTGATTATATGCTACCTCCTGAAATGCCTGAACATCAACCAATTCTTTTTGGCACAGTGACTCTGTGTATTTCTTCCATTTTCTTTTGATGCTTCCTGTGTTGTTCAATATTTTGCCCATATAATCCTTCAGAATTGCAACTCGAGGCTTGAATTTTTTCTTCAGTTCTTTCAACTTGAGAAATGCTGAGTGTGTTATTCCCTTTTGATTTTTGAACTCCAAGTCTTTGCATGTGTCATTATACTTTACTGTGTCTTCTCGTGCCAACCTTTGAAAACTCCTGTTCAACTCTTTTATGTGGTCATTTCTTCCATTTGCTTTAGCTACTCTATGTTCAAGTGCAACTTTCAGAATCTATTCTGACATCTGTTTTGGTGTTTTCTTTCTCTCCTGTCTTTTTAATCACCTTTCATTTGTTTCACGTATGATATCCTTGATGTCCTTCTACAACTCTTCTGGTCATCAGTCATCAGTGTTCAATGCATCAAATCTATTCTTGAGATGGTCTCCAAATTCAGGAGGGATATGCTCAAGGTCCCCCATGCATCTGTCAGTTTGTTGTACTGTGGGGGCTTGTGTGTTGCTGTGATACTAGAAGCTATGCCACTGGTATTCAAATACAGCGGGGTCACACATGGTGGACAGGTGTCAGGTGGCAGTCTGCTTCTGAAAAAAACTAGCCAATGAAAACTTTATGAACAGCAGTGGAACATTGTCTGAAAAAGTGCCAGAAAATAAGCCCCTCAGTTGAAAGGCACTCAAAGAATGACTAAGAAGAGCTGCCTTCTAAAAGTAGAGTTGACCTTAATGACATGGATGGAGTCAAGTTTTCAAAACCTTCATTTGCTGATGGGCACAACTCAAAATAAGAAGAAACAGCCGCAAACATCCATTAAGAATTGGAAGGTGAAATGTATGAAGTATAAATCTATGAAAATTGGAAATTGTCAAAAAAGAAAAGGAACTCATAAACATCAATATCCTAGTACAACTGCAGAAGTTAATAAAAATCTTCAATTTCTTCATCTCTGGCATTAGTGATTGATGTGTAAATCTAAATAATAGTCATATTTACTGGTCTTCTTGTAAGCATATGGATATTATCTTATCGCTGACAGGGATGTACTTCAGGATAGATCTTGAAATGTTCTTTTTGATGATGAATGTAATGTCATTCCTCTTCAATTTGTCCTTCCCAGCATAGTAGGCCATATGATCATCTGATTCAAAATGGCCAAAACCAGTGCATTTCAGTTCACTCTTCCCTAGGGTATTGATCTTTGTGTGTTCCATTTACTTTTTGATGACTTATAATTCATATTTTGTACATTCCATGTATTGATTATTAATGACTCTTTACAGCTATTTCTTCTCATTTTGAGTCATGCCACAACAGCAAATTGAGGTTCTGAAAGCTTGGCCTCATTAAGATCAACTCTACTTTGAAGAGGCAGCTTTTCCCCAGTAATACTTTGAGTGCCTTTCAACCTGAGGGGCTCATATTCCGGCACTATATCAGACAATGTTCTGCTGCTATTCATAAAAGGTTTTCACTGGCCAATTTTTTCAGAAGTAGACCACCAAGTCCTTCTTCCTAGTCTCAGTCTGGAAGCTTCACTGAAACCTGTCCACTATCAGTGACCCTTCTTGTACTTGAAATACCGGTGGCATAGCTTCCTGTATCAGCAACATGCAAGCCACCACAGTATGACAAACTGATAGACGTGTGGTAATGAAAGATCACAGCCATTGAAAACCCTATGGAGCACAGTTCTACTCTGTCACACATGGGATCACCATGAGTCATACGTAGCTGACACCATGGCCACTGCTTTTTGTAGTTTTTGTAGCAAATGTTGCAGTAAGAATCAGGATAAGAAATTTCATTTATAAAAATCATCACCATGGCACCTGACTGTGGCATTAGTTAGTGAAGATCAGAGGAGATTCCAAGACTAAGACCAGTAATTTTCCTAAAATTGGGCCCTGCTTTCTGTCTTCTGCATTCAAAATAACCAAAACTGATTTTAGTTAGTGAATATATCAAACAAGCCGTAGCCCAGAAGACTAGTTTCAAGATGTCCTAGATAGAACAGAAAAATAAGGAGATAAGTATGTTTTGGGTTCTTTTCAGCTAGAGCTTCAGTGATGAACCTCAGCAAAATTGATTTTAAGCTTTAATTCAGCTTCATAGTGCTGGAAGAGGTAGTCTGCCATGCAACCTGAGCACCCTTGCACATTCTTGCTGGGTGTACCAAAAGTATGACTACTGTTTACATGGATTATTTCTCAGTGCTGAGCTTGCAGCAAGCAACATTTAAGGATGAGATAACATCTTCCCCCTGACAAAGAGATGGCTTGCTTCCACTTAAACTAAAAGTGGCAAGTTCCCAAGTTCAGTCTTCCTTATGTTCCACTGATGGCACAGTATCCATATAATAAGTCTACCTGCATTGCCTCCATTGGGCTTGGGGGGAATGGGGAAGCAGTTTAAATCAAGTTGCTTACTGTGCTATGAGTAATAAAAGCCCATTATCTCTAAGCCAGGAGTCTCATGTCTTCTGTCAGTACCCACAAAACAGTAACAGACTAACTCGTTAGCTTGTAAATAGGGTAAAATCTCAAGACATTTCACAGGTCTTGACACATACTAGCTATGATCTTTAGTAAGTTACTCTCTTAGCCTTGGTCTCCTTATCTGTAAAATGAGAATAAATATCATTACTACCACATCTGTATCATAAGTATATTGAACAACTGAGATACGCAGCAATGAAAGACTAAAAAAAAAAATCAAACCCATTGCCGTTGAGTCAATTCTGACTCATAGTGACCCTACAGGACAGAGTAGAACTGCCCCACAGGGTTTCCAAGGAGCGCCTGGAGAATTTGAACTGCCAACCTTTCGGTTAGCAGCCGTAGCACTTAACCACTACGCCACTAGGGTTTCCCAATGAAAGACTACATTCTATAAAGTGGTTTTGCTGATGTGTTATTGTTGTTACAACACCACTTGAAAATTCTCCAAGTCAGTTCCCTTATAAATCACATTGGCATCTTAAATCAATCCAGGCCTTCTAACATGTTAAAGAATGGATATCTTCAGGACAATTAAAGATAAAACTACTATTTCAGGAATATAACACAACAGTGAACATTACCTGGGTATATGTGTACATATACACACAAACACATATATACTGCTATACAGAGATGATCAAGATAAATAATGTTACATCTCTAATAGCAAAGTTATAATCCCAAAATTAATTTTTTTATAGTAATAAGTAATCAAGCCTTATTGTAATACAGGTTTAATTCAAGTATACCCTGCCATTCATACCAGTACAGAGTACAGCAGAACCCAAAATGGGTATTTCTATTCTTTCAATATTATTACTATTTTACTCTTCCCATGTATCTATAAGAAAATTTCATCCAGAAAGAAACAGAACTAAGTTCCTGAGTGACAGGTTCTTTTAAAAAAGGACATTAAGTGGTTATAGCACAATTTGTTCTTATATTGAATTAAATTAAATTAAATGCTATTGACTAGAATGTTGACAAATGACTAATCAAAGATTTATAGTTACTGAAGGATGTTGACTTAAGAGAAACAAATAAATGCATGTCAGTATAATTTATACCCTCCCAGGACTTGTCTAGTCATCTATATATTTTTTCTCAATTAGTAGAGTTGTAGCAACATCACCCAGTAACCTAAGCCCAAGGATGTAGACAATCAAAGCTATATTTTTAAACACATGCTGTGTTTATAGTATTTCCAGACTTTCCTTCACATCCTCACCTCTCCTATTTCTCTATTCCCCATTTTATGAAAAACATGACAAAGGATAGACTTTTCTTTTGCTAATTGTTATTTAATTATTTTTCCCACAATAGAAGAGGAGTAATATAAAACGTCTTTCTTTTTACTGGTGGCTGTTGCTGATTTCTTGTCCTGGTAGAAAGTACTGTTGTCCTTAACCTACAGTTTCACAGCTGTGATAAATTTTCCACTACCTAAATGTCTTTGTAAACTGTCTCTTCTCTTTTGCTTGAGTTATTCTGAGCTCATCCCCACGTGACTGTGGTCCTTCTCCAGTTTACTCAATAATCTGACCTGATTCCCATTTTGTGTGGCTCTTTTGCTTACAGCCATCTGTAACTAGCCCACGTGGCACCTTGTTAATAATACCTTTGTTCTTCCTATATGGCACCAATAAACCTGTTGCCTGTACAGATACTTTGAGTTTCTTTATCTCATTTTTAGTGTCTTGGATGATTATTATATTGGATGCTACTTACAAGTACTCGATTACATTTCTTAATATGAACTACATTTTACTAATTTTCTGCCTTCCATTCCCTAAAAGTTAGACAACTATCATTTTATCACCACAACCAAGCCACTGGGGTTTCTGGTCCCCTTTCTGATCCTTCTCTAGTTCCTCCCAGTTAGTAGACACCAAATCAAGGAAGCATCTGCCTTACTTCAATCCTCCACCTTCTGTTCTAGAAAAGTTTCTGACACACCACAGAAACTTGTGACACCACTACGGCATTGCTGATTGTTCTTCTAAAGAGTTCAGGAACTGTATAAAAAGTAACTCAGGTGCACAAAAAGAAATTCCCTCTGCCTAAAAAAACTTTAATTACAATGATGGTTGATAGGAAGACAGGTATTTCTTCAAGAAAGAAACACACCTCAGTAATTCCATTAAAGAAATTATTGTTTCAGCAAAAAACCTAAGAACAATAAGACACAGCAATGTGTACCAGGTACCAGGAAACATGCACTTCTGTGAATGACAGAGGAGGCAGGTAAGAGGTAACAGAGAACCTAACTTTTTAATCTGTTAATGATGAATCACTTTTAAAAACTACCCATTTTATCTTAATCCATATAATTACCTATATATCCTACTGCTTCGTCTCTGTGTGGCCAACCTGAATCGTTTATTCTTACTCAATAACACCAAAAGATATTCATAGGCATACCTATTTTCAATTAAAATGCTCAATATACAGTGTATGTAGTTAAGGTTTGAGAATGCAATCTCTAGATTAAGCAACTCATTCTTGTACTTGCAGCACCACTTAGAAAACAAAGATTTATTTCCCTCAAGTGCATTCCCATAGCAGCTAACTAGGGAAAGGAAGCATGGGAAATAGGGTGATGAAACACCATGCATCTTCCTTTGATTTTTACTTCCATGCCTCCTAACTGTTTATCCCCATGGCTCAAATAATGTTACAGCATATCGAGAGAACCCCTCTCATAAGCAAGGAAACTAGTACTGTATCCCTCTGCTTCGCACCAGATGTTCAGAGAACTACACTCAATAGTGCACACAGACAAATAAGATAAAGAAGGAAGTAGCCAAATTCTGTATTTAGGGAAAAGACCAGTCCTTTAAAACAAATCAAATCAAACTTTTTGGCGTCTAGTCAATTCTGACTCCTAGCGACCTTAAAGGACAGAGTAGAACTGCCCCATAGGGTTTCCAAGGACTGACTGCTAACTGCAGACCTTTCAGTTAGCAACCAAGCTCTTAACCACTGCACCATCAGGGCTCTAGTCCTCTATATCCCTGAAATTAATCCTTTTGGGAACTCTGGGGCTTTCTTCTTTAGTCTCTCTCACAGAAATAGAAAGGTTTCTGCTCCAAAAATCTGAGAAAGTTTTTTGTTCTTTTTTGAGAAAAAGGAGCACTTTAAGTGATAACCTGATCCACTCTCCATCGTCCAAAGTGCTCATATAGTTTCTATGGTTCTGGTGGCTGTACCTGGTGGCACATCTATAACTGTCAGCCGTTAGAAAAACTTCAGCAACTCCTGTGGAGTTACCGACTAAATGCAAAACAGCGTGTAAGGCAAAGATTTAAAAATCAAAACAAAACAACCTTGAGGCGTGTACTCACAGGAGAGAGAAAAAAAAAAAATAGCTAGAATGAAACTAAATATGCACCTAGTGAAATATAATCAAAGGGGGAATGGAACAAAGATTACTCAGAGAGCAGGGAGAGAGGTAGAGGAAATTATATTTGACCTGGGTTTCAAAGGGTGATTAGAATTTTCCAGGCTGAGAAGGCAGAAAAAGTCATTTCAGGTAAAACAAAGGCAAAGATACTGCAAATACTTTTGTTCCCTGTTTATGGCGTAATGCTTTGTGGAAGAAGCACCAGGGTAAGAGTTGCTAAAATTTAGGAATGTTTTATTAAGCATCCAAGCTAAGACACTATCCTCCAGAATGAACACTCACAGTCTCCCCGAGACAGAAGATGCCACCAAAAGGCTCATTAGAGACTCTGTCAAACATTTTTTAGTTTTTCCACTCTAGATCAACGTCTTCACTCATCTTCACTTCACCCTGTGCCCTGGGAAATTGACATCCACGGGCCACAACAATGGCCTTCCTTGTCCTCAGGTTTCTAGTTGGGATCAGTCAACGGAAGGCAACAGGAGGAGACTGTAGGGTAGGAGAGGAATGAGGTCAAGGTTCCTTCCCTGCCAGGTTCAGCTGACTGGCTGTGTCCCTCTACCAAAGGCCACAGCTCCTATCAGGCAGCTACTTCTTACTTCTATAGCTAGTAATGCAGCAGACTCTCTACTGTTGTTAACACCAGAGTACTGCCTCATCCCTTAAAGTTTCCCTTAATGCTGCCCATCCTCTAATACGCTCTCCCAAATTATCCTGTTTGAATGTGCCATCTGTTTCCTGCCAGGATCCTGACCAAATTAGGTTAGTATCAGGAAATGGCAACAACCCTTTTTTAGCACTATCTACTGTGTCACCATCTCTTTCACTCCCATTCCTGACATCAATATTGGCCTAGAATATAGAGTCCCCAAAGTCCCCACAATACTCTAGCCCTTCATAAGCAAGTCATTGACCTATTCTCTTTTCTGGGTAGACCTAGAGTTTGCTACATATGCAATTAATTTTATTGTTAAATATGTAATAAGTTATAATGCAACATTAAAAAGCACCATCTCTATCTTTGTTTGGAAGAAAGGCCTTCCACAAAATCAGCCATTGAAAACTCCACGTACCACAGTTCTATTCCGACACACATGAGTTGGAATCAACTCAACAGCAACTGGTTTAGGGCTTTTTTATCTTTGCTGGTCAATGGAATTATCTTTTAAACTTCTTACAATAAAAAGACGTAATTCTTAACACTTCCGTTCTGTTTTGAAAGCTTAAAGGAAAGATGGAAGAATATTTGAGAGAGGAGTAAAGAGGGGGAAGCAATCTCAGGACAACAGCGATAACTGGATATCTCAACTCTCATTCCAAGGTCAATAACATTTATAATATTCTGTTTTTTTCTTCTTACACTCCCATCCCAATTATATGCAGAATTTTCAAAACTCTTTCTGTAAATTTTTTTCTAAATGAAATCATATGTACTCTTTGGCAAAAGGAAGAGAATATCTCTATCCTTAACAATATGGTATGTTTATTAAACTATTTCACCATGAGAAAAACTGGTATTAATGACTGAATATAATGACAATAATACATGCTTTATGCCAGATATATATTATTTTGTGTTTACAATCACTCTGTAGAGGGGAAAAAGACTTCTCATTTCAGTTCTGCTTCTGAGAAACAGAAATTACATGATAAAATTATGGATTATATTGTACACATAAAGATTTTGGTTCTACTCTTATCCATTGCTGGTGGGAATACAAAATGGTACAGCTGTTATGGAAAACGGTGTGGTGGTTCCTTAAAAAAAGGACTACCTAGCAATTCCACTTCCAGGTATATACACAAAAGACTCGAAAGTAGAGGCCCCAAAACAGACTTGTACACTGTTATGGATTGAATTGTGTACCCAAAACTGTACATCAAATTGGTTAGGCCGTGATTCCCAGTATTTTGTGACTGTCCACCATTTTGTCATCTGATGTGATTTTCTTATGTGTTGTAAATCTAACCTCTATGATGTTAATGAGGCAGAATTAGAGGCAGTTATGTTAATGAGGCAGGGCTCAATTTACAAGATTGGGTTTTGTCTTAAATCAATCTCTTTTGAAATATAAAGGAAAGAAGCAAGCAGAGAGACAGGGCCACCTCATACCACCAAGAAACAAGAGCCAGGAGACCAGCAGGTTCTTTGGACCAGGGGTCCCTGTGCTGAGAAGCTCCTAGACTGGAAAAGATTGATGACAAGGACCTTCTCCCAGAGCCTACAGGGAGAGAAAGCCTTCCCCTGGAGCTGGCACCAGAATTCAGACTTCTAGCCTCCTAGACTGTGAGAGAATAAATCTCTCTTTGTTCAAGCCATCCACTTGTGGTATTTCTGTTATAGCAGTACTAGATAATTAAGGCATACGGCAATGTTCACTGCAGCACTATTCACAATAGCCAAAAGGTGGAAACAACCTAAATGCCCATCAACAGATGAATGGATAAACAAAATGTGGTATATACATACAATGAAATACTACTCGGCCAGTAGGAGAAACGAAGTTTTGATATACGCACAACATGTATGGAGCCGGAAGACATTATGGTTGAGTGAAGTAAGTCGATCACAAAAGGACAAATATTGTATGACCTCATTTATATAAAAAGACAAGAAAAGACAAATGTATAGAGAACAAAGTTTTTTAGTGGTTACTAGGAAACCCTGGTGTGTAGTGGTTAAGTGCTACAGCTGCTAACCAAAAAGCTGGCAGTTCAAATCCACCAGGCGCTCCTTGGAAACACTATTGGGCAGTTCTACTCTGTCCTATAGGGTCGCTATGAGTCAGAATTGACTCGACGGCAGTGGGTTTGGTTTTTTAGGGGTGGGAGAGAGGGAAAATTTGGGGTTAATGGTAATGTAAATAACACATTGATTAATGGTAGGGCTGCATTGCCAATTATTGTAATTGCTGAGCTGTACACCTATAAAGTTGAATGCATATCAACAGGGAACTGACCGAAAATTAAAGCTGGATTCGGAAGAGGGCGTGGAACCAGGGATATCACTGCTGTTGTCAGATGGATCCTGGCTGAAGGCAGGTAATACTAGCAAGATGGCAGGGAACACCAGCAAGATGTTTAAATATTTACCTGTGTTTTATTGACTACACAAAGGCATTCAACTGAGTGGATCATAATAAATTATGGATAACATTGCAAAGAATGGGAATTCTAGAACACTTAATCATGCTCATGAGGAACCCATACATAGATAAAGAGGCAGTTGTTTGGACAGAAGAAGGGGATACTGCATGGTTTAGAGTCAGGAAAGGTGGGTGTCAAGGTTGTATCCTTTCACTGTACCTATTTAATCTGTATGCTGAGCAAATAATCTCAGAAACTGGACTATATGAAGAAGAATACAGCATCAGGATTGGAGGAAGACTCATTAATAACCTGTGATATGCAGATGACACAACCTTGCTTGCTGAAAGTGAAGAGGAATTGAAGCACTTTATGATGAAGATCAAAGACCACAGCCTTCAGTATGGTTGCACCTCAACATAAAGAAAACAAAAATCCTTACAACTGGACCAGTAAGCAACATCATGATAAATGGAGAAAAGATTGAAATTGTCAAGGATTTCATTTTACTTAGATCCACAATCAACACTCATGGAAGCAGCATTCAAGAAATCAAAAGATGCATTCCATTGGGCAAATCTGCTACAAAAGATCTCTTTAAAGTGTTGAAAAGCAAAAATGTTATCTTGAAGACTCAAGAGTGCCTGATTCAAGCCACGGTGTTTTCAATCGCCTCATACGCATGCAAAAGCTGGATGATGAATAAGGAGGACAAAGAACAAGAATTGACGCCTTTGAATTGTGGTGTTGGCGAAGAATATTGAATATACCACGGACTGCCAAAAGAATGAACAAATGTGTCCTGGGAGAAGTACAACCAGAATGCTCCTTAGAAACAAGGATGGCGAGATTACGTCTCACATCCTTTGTACATGTTATCAGGAGGGATCAGTCCCTGGAGAAGGACATCATGCTTGGTAAATAGAGGGCCAGCAAAAAAGAGGAAGACCTTCAACAAGATAGACTGACACAGTGGCTGCAACAATGGGCTCAAACATAACAACGATTGTGAGGACAGCGCAGGACCAAGCAGCATTTTGTTCTGTTGTACAAAATGCTATGAGTTGGAACCAACTTGATGGCACCTAACAACAACAACAAAAAGTTGAATGGGCAAAAGTTGAGTGATACATTTACAACAGCACCAAAAAAAAAAAAAAGAGTAGTTGCTGAGGCTGCTTGCATACAACCAAAAACCTCACGGGATTTAGTTTCTTTGTTTGGAGCTTTAGGGTCATAGTTACAAGGGACATCCCAATTAACTGGTCTAATAATATACTTAGTGCCTCTGTTCTACCTCTTAGTTCTTGTGTAGTGCCTGGGGTCTTAAAAGCTTACAAGTGGTCATCCAAGGCACAACAATGGCCTCTATTCACCTGGAGCAACAGAGGAAGAAGGAACATCAGGAATAAAAGCAGGATATGAAATGTGTGGCTAACCATTTCCATGAACAACTGCCTCCTTTGCCATGAGACCAGAACTGGATGGTGCCTGGCTACCACTACTGAACACTTTGTTCGAAGATTCCATAGAAGAATCCTGATCAAAGGAAGAAAATGCAGGACAGAATTTCAAATTCTCATGGACCACAGACTTCCTAGAGCCATCAAAATTAGGTGAACACCAAAAACTATTGCCCTGAGATAATCTTTAAACCTTGAACCAAAAACAACCCCTGAAGTCTTCTTAAAACCAACAACAGTTTAGCTTAACCAGTAAAAAATGTCTGCCTTGTCAGGGGTCTGGGGACCATGGTTTCAGGGGACATCTAGGTCAATTGGCATAACAAAGTTTTTTTAAAAAAATGTTCTGCATTCCACTTTGGTATAAGTGGCATCTGGGGTCTTAAAAGCTGGCGAGTGGCCATCTAAGATGCTTCAGTTGGTCCCAATCCACCTGGAGCAAAGAAGAATGAAGAACACCAAAGACACAAGGAAAATATTAGCCCAAGAGACAGAAAAGACCACATAAACCAAAGAATCCTTCAGCCTGAGACCAGAAGAACTAGATGGTGCCTGGCTACCACCAATGACCGCCCTGACAGGGAACACAACAGAGAGTCTCTGATGGAGCAGGAGAAAAGTGGGGTGCAGAACTCAAATTCTAGTAAAAAGACCAGATTTGATGGTCTGACTGATACCTGAGGGACCCCAGAAGACATGGCCTCAGACTATCTGTTAGCCCAAAACTAAAACCATTCCCGAAGCCAACTCTTCAGACAAAGATTAGACTGGACTATAAAACATAAAATGATACTGGTGAGGAGTGTGCTTCTTAGCTCAAGTAGATACATGAGACTAAGAGGACAGCTCCTGTCTGGAGGTGAGATGAGAAGGCAGAGGGGGACAGGAGCTGGTTGAGTGGACACGAGGGATATGGGGTAGAGAGGAGGAATGTGCCATCACATTATAGGGAGAGCAACTAGGGTCACATAGCAATGTGTGTATAAGTTTTTGTATGAGAGACTTACTCAAACTGTAAACTTTCACTTAAAGCACAATAAAAAAAAGTCTGCCTTGGGCATTAAGCTTTTTTAAGAATTATCCATATGGGATCAAATTGACAGCAGTAACTTGAAGGATTAGACAGGAACCTTAGGGGGCAGTGAGTTTATATTAATGGGCGAGGAACAGCTCAGAAAAGGAGGGTGAGAATTGTTGCACAACTCTAGGAATGTAATCAATGTCAATAAATAGTACATGTAGAAACTGTTGAGCTGGTGTATGTTTTGCTGTGTATATTCTCAACAACAAAATAAATAAAATTTAAAAAAAGGTTCTGGTTCTAAAGTAATGAACATAAGTTACTGATAAAAATTTTTACCATCGAGAAAAAAATAACACCTACCATAAACACTAAATAACTCTTAATTTCGTTATCATCTAATAAATCAAAAGTGACAAGGCAACACTAAGCAAGAGAACACAAGGAACACATTTTTGTAGGTAGGGTGTGGTAGGCAGAATTTTAAGATGATCCCCTGTGACCCATGCCCTTGTGTAATACCCTCTTCTTGAGTACAGGCAGTCCCCACGTTATGAGCAAGATCTGTTCCTAAGTCTGTCTTTAAGTTGAATTTGTAGGTAAGTCGGAACAGAAACATATAGTTCTTATTTAGGAAGAAAGCAAAGAGTCAAGTTGTAAACTGCCTCTGAAGAGGGGTGACGTTAGCAACTGAGAGATGTCTCCAGGCAACAGCTAGCAAAAAAACTAGGGCCTCAGTTCAACAACAGGAAAATGAATTCTGCTTGGGCTTGGAAGAGGACCTCGACTCCCAGATGATAACTGCAGCCCTGAGGATACCTTGATTGCAGTCTTGTGAGACCTGAGCAGAGGATCCAGCTAAAACATACCTGCAATCCTGATCCATGAAAACTGTGATATAATAAGCATGTATTTTTAAAGTCCCTAAATTTGTGGTAATTTGATACACAGCAACAGAAAACTAATACAGGATGGTACCTTACAATCTTTATTACACTAAGTTCTACTGCTTCAAGACCACAATCATTAAAACTACTGATTATGCATTTTTTAACTCGGCATAGTCACAGGAGTGGCATCTGACATAGTGCAGTGACAGTAATAAATAAGTCAAAGCAGCTCCATTCATGACATCATTAATCTATCTGTCCATGTAGGGAAAAAAAACTAATCCCATTTGTAAATCACAAATCTCCAACTATGCTTCTTTAAACTTAATTCTCTGACTTCAGAATCCCTGAATCAAATGTTTGACAATATACTACATTTTCTACATGTCCTGAAATAAAAATGCATGCTGATAAATGTAAAGAAAAATAAATCAAATTAAAAGAACAGATTAGCAATTATATTACAAAACAGTGGTATAGTAAGGACTTTTATATTCTCTATGCCTCTTCCAGAATCACTGGTGGCGTAGTGGTTAAGTGCTACGGCTGTGAACCAAAGGGTCGGCAGTTCGAATCTGCCAGGCACTCCTTGGAAACTCTATGGGGCAGTTCTACTCTGTCCTATAGAGTCTCTATGAGACAGAATCGACTCGACGGCACTGGGATGCCTCTTCCACAATCATTTAACTTAAGTTCCCATATTTTTCTTTCTGTTTATATTTTCTACTAGGAAGTTGGGATACTTTTTTTTTTTTTTTTTTTTTCTGGTAGCAGCCATTGCTACCTCTGAGTACAAAATATGTCAAGAGCAGAAACAAGTCAGTGTAGGCTGAATAGCTTCCTCCTGAATATGTCAACATTCAAATTCCTAGAGCCTATGATTATGTTATGTTACATAGTAAAAAGGGACTTGGCAGATGTGCTTAAGTTAAGAACCTTGAAGTGGGGAAATTTTCCTGAATTTTTTTGGTGGGCCCAGTGTTGTCACAAGCGTTCTTACAAAACGGAGACAGGAGATTTAGTTACAGAAGAGTGATGCCACATGAGAAAGACTTGACCAGCCATTGCTGGCTCTGAAGATGGAAGAAGCTGACACAAACCAAATAATGCAGGAGGTCTCTATAAGCTAGACAAGGCAAGGAAATATATTCTCCCCCAGAGCCTTCAGAAGTAATGCAGCCCTGCCAACCCATTTTAGGACTTCTGATCTCCAGAACTGTTAGAGAATAAATCTGTGTTGTTTTAGGCCACTAACTTTGTGGTAAATCGTTACAGCAACAACAGGAAACTACACATACATGACTTCAGGCTTCCTAAAAAGCCTGATTAGGGTGACCATATAACAGGATACTTTTGAATGTGAAAGTGATACTATTAATAATCATTTCAGGACAACAGTCACAAATTAAGACTATGCCTGATAAAGTGAGACATATGATCAGCCTACTCACGGTCACTCACAGCAGAGAATCCAATTAAGTTATAGAGATATACATTTCAGCTCAAAATGAGGAATAAGCTTTTTAACAATCAGTCAAACAAACACATGGCTGCCTTAGTAGGTAGGGAGGTCCCCACAGTGACTACTGACAACAGATGAGGTAGTGCAATGGTTATCAAATCTGCCTGCATGGCTGAATCATGGTAAGTTTCAGTGTGTTTATTTTGTTTTGTTATGTTTTTAATTCATATTCCCAGGCCACACCCCAATTATCATATCAGAATTTCCAAGGATGGGGCCCAGGATCTAGATTTTTAATTAGCTCTCCAAGTGATTCTAACACAGTGAGAGTTCAGCACCAAGCTTTGAAAGCAGTGGTGAGAAGAGATATTTAGACTTCATTTTGTCAGTGTGGCCCTTCTCCTACCCGAGACACCCCCTGCCCCTCCACACACACACATAATAATACCACTACCTCTACCACCCACTTTGCCCTCAAACACAATCTTAGCCCTAAAGTGCAGTATACAATATATATATATATATATATATATATATATATATATATATATATATATATATATATATATATATATATATATAAACAAAGCACTCCTACTGGAGGTTCCCCAGGAAGTCCTCACCACTAGGCCTCTAACCCCAGTAGCCCTTAAGGCTCCTCCATGAAATCCCAGGGCTCCTTTCAGACAAGTATATGAAAACCAAGCCTCTGCATCGATAGAAGTAAGCAGCTTTGTTATGTCCATATTTCATCACAACTACCCAGAGCAGCAACTGTCTTTTAAAATTATATATTTGGAGTTTGTTTCAGTTAATATAGTAAGTCTGGCCTTGTGATCCAAAATACCTTTCTTTGGCCTTCAGTTGGCCTGCCTCAAAGGTACCTCAAGTTGGAGATGGGGTGTGGTGAAGAACCTGTCTTTCGTCACCCTCTTTAAAGCAAGGCAGGTTCTGCTCCTTTTTGTTGTTGTTGTTAAGATTTTATTTTAAGAAAAGAATTATTTGGAGTTCAAAAAAGAAGTTTGAAAATCATTGTTGTAAAGGAAATTCCTGCAGATGGTGAGAGCTGAACTAGTGATCCTCAAGTTCCCTGGAACACCAACTCTAAAATTCTAAAAACTTCACGTTGTAATGATCATCAGAACAATTACAGGTAATCTGGTTGCCAATAAAATAAAAATGTGAGTGATGTTTGAAAAGGCAAGGCTGCCCATATCTCTGAACTTCCCAGGTTACCCCTTGTTTAATAAAAAGAAATTCCACTACAATGAGGCATTTTTAACAGATTCAGCAGACTTAGATTTTTTCAGTTTTTTTTTTTTCTCATGCTGTATTTGAATTCGCTCTATGAAACAAGTCTGAGACCTTATACTCTCACACTTGCTAAGTGCTATGACACAGAACTGACCATAAAAGAGTGTCAATGGGATTCAGGATACAAATAGATTAAAAATAATAACATCAAAAAAAAAAAAAACATCAAAAGGCCCCCAAAATAGTTAACAGGCCTTTTTTTTTTCTAATCACACCCATGCCATACAGTAGAAGGTAAAATGAAATTACCTATCAATGAAATAAACCTATCTAATCGTTAAACTTTCATACATTTGCCTCACTTTTTTACACATTGTTTGCTTTTTAGAAAGCCAACCAAACATCATTCACAGAGCTTTATATTATTTCATGAAGTATCAGGACTAGGGCATATATAAATAGCATCATCCATACAATTCTCATCCAATTAATTTGGTCCATTAACTTTAAACATTGTTTTAAATGGGAAAAAAATTGAGAAGACATAGGATGTGATCAGAGGAAAATGAAAAGATCCCCAATAAGTGGCCAAGAGCAGGTATCTAGGAAAACCAGGTTTTCTTTCTCAGACATTTAGCACATGAATGTACGAAAGAAACTTTAGAAAACAAAGTATCTTTGATAAATGCACAGAATACATTTAATCCTCTTCTTAAACTGAAGGTCACAGGAAACAAGACAAATCTCATCCATTAGCATGGGTACAAAAGAGTTAGGAACTACATTTGTACATTCTGAGAAAACAATCTGAGTGTTAGGAATTGAATAAAAATGTCATTAGAGATTTTTGAACCACAATGAACTGTCTAAGCCATTAGCTTCCCTTTCCGGCAAAGGTCTAATGTCTGTAAGTAGATTATAATAGTTCCTGCTTTATCAACAAAATTATGTCCTAAATAACAGACATTAATGTGAACTATAAAAAGTAAAGGTTTCCAGAAAATAGGGGGAAAAAGTCCATCTAGAGTTGATTCAATTGAACAAATAATTTACTGGGCCCCTATATTTAATATGAAGCCCTAGTGGTGTAGCGGTTAGGAGTTGCAGCTGTTAACCAAAAAGTTAGCTGTTCAAATCCACCAGTCGCTCCTTGAAAAAACCTATGGGGCAGTTCCTTTCTGTCCTATAGGGCTGTTATGAGTCAGAATCACCTCAAATGGAATGGATTTGGGGTTTTTTTGTTTCTTTGTTTTTAAATTTAATATACCACGCTAGGCATTGCAGGGGAAATAAAGGTCAATAAACCTTAAACTCCTAATAAAAGTTCATTCAAGGCAAACACAAAACTAATTCAATGATATACTACTATTAAACACCATAAGAGAGGCTTAGAGCAGCACATCTCAAACTTTGACATATATAAATCACACGGAGAGCTTATAAAATGACAGATTCTGATATGGGGGGGTCTGGGTAGGAGCTGAGAATCTGCATTTCTAATAAGCTACAGCTGATCCCACCGCTGTACCTGAAGTTACAAGGTCTTAAAGTAAAATGGGGGGAGATATTACCCCAAGGTATAACAGGGAAGAAAGCATAGTCATGACAGGGAGGAAGAAGATGAAATATCTACTTACGAAAGGCCACAGCCATTGAAAACCCTATGGAGCGCAATCTTGCTCTGAAATACACAGAGTTCCTGTGAATCAGAATCAACTTAATGGCAACTGGTTTGGTTTGGTCTTGGGTTTATTTTAAAAGAGCTATCTTATATTACCTGCACACATACAGTCGACAAAATTCTATTAAAGTGCCATTGCTAAGGTTTTCAGGCAGTGCAAACTCAAGCAGTTTCACACAACTATAGTATTTACATCACAGTATTTATAGTCTTTAAATCTTGTCATTTACAGGATGAGCTCAGACAAGAAAGCTCAACAGAGGTTGAAGCCTGTAAATCTGATTCCAGATTGTATCTGCCACCCCGCCCCCCCTTGGACAAAGCTGCCCCCTATGTTGGCAGCCATACCCTTGGAGGAAGGAGAGGAGACATGGATTCCGGATTTTTTTTTTTTTTTTCACTCAGGCAGCATAGGACTGTTAACACCTATGTTCATTTTCCATTGCTGTAAAATTAATTACTATAAACTTAGTGGCTTACACACATTTATTATCTCACACTTTCTCTAGCTCTACAGAAGTCTACCCATGGCATAGCCGAGTCCTCTGCTCAGGGTCCTACCTGGTTGAAATCAAATTGCCAGCTGGGCTACCTTCTCAGCTGGAGCTCGGAGTCCTTTTCTAAGCTCATTCAGGTTATTAGTAGAATTCATTTCTTGTTTACTTGCTGGCAGACAGCCAGCTCTCAGCTCCTAGAAGTCACCCTCATGCCCTGGCAACATGGCCCTCTCACAAATGGCAGCATACTTTTTCAAAGCCAGGAGGATCTCTCCCTCCAGTCTGCTAAAATGGAATTCCATATAACATAATGCAATCACAGGAGTGATACCCCACAACTTTTACCATATTCTACTGATTATAAGCAAATCACAGTCATGCCAAACTCAAGCAGAGGGGATTTCACAAAGGCATCAACTCCAGGAGACAGGTACCTTTGAGGTCATCTTAGGGTCCCTCCACCATAGTCAAGAAAGCTCTCTTTCAGATAATGTGACATTTGATTAGAGAGACTTGAAGAATGAGGAGTCAGCTATGAGAAGGCAGCAGGCTGAGAAGCCAAAGAAACCACTGGGAATATAGGGAAGGGGAGAGGGAATAAGGAAGGAAACAGCCCTTAGAATGCCTGCCAGCAGTAGACATTTCTTATATTTTAATCTCATCACTGGTCGCTACTGAATGCAAATGAGTACATTATATGAGTTTTATAAATCCAGCTACCCAAACTTCTCAACTATTTCATATATAACCAAAAAAACTCACTGCCACAGAATCGATTCCAACTCATAAGGACCCTATATAGGACAGGGTAGAACTGCTCCATAGGGTTTCCAAGGAGCACCTGGTAGATTCGAACTACTGATATTTTGGTTAGCAGCCATAGCTGTTAAGCACTATGCCACCACCATTAATGGGGAAGAAAGACAGGAAAATACTGCACACCTGCCGGGAGCATCAACTTTACATTTGGTAAAATTATTAAGTAATTTAAATTTTTTTATACTAAAAACAAACATGGACCACTATCAACCATTCTGATCAGGGCCACAATAGATGGACCCTGGTAGAAGGGGAGAAAAATGTGGAACAAAACTCAAATTCTTAAAAAGTCCAGACTTACTGGGCTAATTGAGACCAGAGGACTCCTTGAGACTGTCGCCCTGAGATACACTTTAAACCCTGAATGGAAACTATCACCTGAGATCGCCTTTTAGCAAAATAACACAGTGGCACACAAAATAAAGGACATTACCCATGAGTACAGTGCTCTACTAAAAAAGCATCTCCATGAGACCAAAAGGTCAACATTTGCTCTAAAGTAAAGATGTGAAGATAATGGGGCAGGGAAACTAGAGTACCAGAAATGGAACAATAAGAACACAAGAGTTGCCATATTGTGAAAATTGTAACTAATGTCACTGAACAATTTGTACAGAAATTGTCAAATGTGAACCTAATTTACTATGTAAACTTTCACCAAAAAAAAAAAAAATTTTTAATGTTTATAAAATAAATATACGATATGAAATACCCACTGCCGTCAAGTCGATTCCGACTCATAGGGACCCTATAGGACAGAGTAGAACTGCCCCATAGAGCTTCCAAGGAGTGCCTGGCGGATTCAAACTGCTGACCTTTTGGTTAGCAGCTGTAGCACTTAACCACTACTCCACAAGGGTTTCTCAATATGAAATAGAACACAATTTACAATGTTTTTGGATAAAATTTGAGGGCTTAAAGAAATTTCCAACTTGGGAGTATATTACACATGTTCTCACTCTGCACCTAGGGGAACTTTGGTGGAAAAGCTTGAGTCTCGGTGCTATTTTGGGTCTACTCTGTACTTCAGACCTTATTAAGTATTAATGAGGGAAAAAAAAAACTCCCAAGTGAAGAAATACATTTTTAAGCACAGTTTCAAATTTAATGTATTTGAGTGTATCCAATGTAGTCTCAGGAAGGCAATTTAAAGCAGACTAAATTGTTATAAAGGCAGCTAAATTTATATGTTATGCAGTTAAATGCTGATGCCCAGAATATTGTGTTTAATTAAAATTTGGTGCATTGATAAGATTTTTCTTTTTTTTAAGATTCAAATGCCTATGTTCTGTGGCAAAAAAAAAATTGCTAATTCTACTCTATTTTGCATTCTCCCTTTTTCCTTATTAATAAAATTCTTAGCTATTCATAAAATTTTTAAGGCACCCTGGTGGTGCAACAGTTAAGCTGCTAACTGAAAGGTAAGCAGTTCAAACGCTCCCAGTGACTCCTCAGGAGAAAGACCTGGCAATCTGCTTCTGTAAAGATTACAGCCAAGAAAGCCCCCATGTGGCAGTTCTCTGTCCCATGGGGTGGCTACGAGTCGGAATAGACTCGACAACAACGATAAAATTTTTACCTGGTCACCTGCACATTTTTAAACCTCCCTGCAACTGGATGTGGCCAAATGACTAAGATCTAGTGGATGAGAACAGAAGAGTCCTTAAATAGAGGGATGGTCCATCCCTTGTTTTCTTCTCTTCTCACACTGAGAGGTGGATGTGGTGGTGGTGCACTATCTTGGATCATGTGTGTAAGGGCAACATCCTCAGGATGGTGGAGGAAGAAGATAGAAGGATCCTGGGTCCCCAACACAATGGACCATAATAGCTCTGGGCTGCTTATACCTGCACTGTAATGTGAAAGATATGTAAACGCTTGTTTTGATTAAGCCCTTATAATTTGGGGTCTTTGTCAGAGCAGCTGAACCCATGTCCTAAGGAAAGTGGAATTTGATAGCTGGTAGTGTTTGTTGCCCTAACAGAACCTTTCATATGCGGCACCGACTTAGAGACTGGGCAGTAGACAGTAAGCAAACAAAGAGAGAGGGATAAAAAGCTACAGACTTTTTTTCGTGTGTGCGTGTGTGTGTGTGTGTGTGTGTGCCTTAGGTGAAAGTTTACAGCTCAAGTTAATTTCTCATACAAAAATTTATACACATATTGTTATGTGACACTAGTTGCAATCCCTGTAATGTGACAGCACACTCCCACTTTTCACCCCGGTTTTCCCGTGCCCATTCAACCAGCTCCTATACCTTTCTGCCTTCTTATTCTGCCTCTGGGCAGGAGCCACCCATTTGGTCTCATTTGTCTGCTTGAACTAAGATGTACACTCTTCACAAGTATTATTTTGTTTTATAGTCCAGTCTAATCTTGTCTGAAGAGTTGGATTTGGGATTGGTTTTAGTTCTGTGTTTACAGAGCATCCAGGGGCCATGGCTTCGAGGGTTCCTCTGTCTCAGTCAGACCATTAAGTCTGGTCTTTTTACATGAATTTGAGCTCTGCACCACACTTTTCTCCTGCTCCGTCAGGGACTCTCTGTTGTGTTCCCTGTCAGGGCGATCATTGATGGTAGCTGGGTACCATCTAGTTCTTCTGGTTTCAGGCTGATGGAGTCTCTGGTTTATGTGGCCTTTTATCCCTTGGGCTAATATTTTCCTTGTATCTTTCGTGTTCTTCATTCTCCTTTGCTTCAAGTGGGTTGGGACCAATTGATGCATCTTAGATGACCACTTGCAAGCTTTTAAGATCCCAGGCACCACTCACCAAAGTGTGATGCAGAAAGCATTTAAAAAAAACTGTCACCTTGAAAGTACTAATCAAGCCTCTAACTCAACGGGAGTGATTGGGAAAAGTCACAATGTTAGTATGTGTTGGCCACGTATTGCTGCTTTCAGCAAAGTCCTTCAAGAGAGAGAAAATCAGACTAAATCAAACTATCTGCAAGCAGACATACCAAGGAGTTCAGCTCTTCCAAGGAAAGTTCATGTTGCTTGAAATCTAAGTTGACTGAGAGTTTGGTAAAATGGGGCTCTATAAGGTTAAAAAGCCAAATTCTCCTATGTTCTAAACTAAAACTGTTTAAGCAGATGGTTCAGAAGACACAGCCTAAGCTGGAAATAATCCTGCAACTCTAAGAGTTCACAGGCAGACAATAGCAGTCAGCCCAGCAATCAAGCAGTAAGAGTTAAATATTAATGGATACTACCTTCCCACCAGGATATCTGTGTAGTACAAGAGGTTAAGCACTTGACCAATAACCAGAAGGCTGACAGTTTGAAACCATCCATAGGTACCTTGGAAGAAAGGCCTGGCAATCTGCTTCCAAAAGGTCATAGCCTTGAAAACCCTATGAAGTGCAGTTCTACTTTGTACATGTGTCACCACAAATTGGAAACAACTTGATGGGAATTGGTTTGTTTTTTTATTTGTTTTACCTTCCCACCTAAACCCACTGTCTTCAATGGCCTCAAGATAAGTGACATTGACTAGAAAACTGAAGATCTGCAGAGGACAAAAGCCGACAATTAAAAGACCTGCATTTTTAGCTGGAGAAAAAAAAAAAAACAACAATGTCTAGATTAACATTTGACGGCGGCTACTTGCACATGGAGCTAATCAGAACAAATGGGGGTTTTGAGGAGATGTTATTAGTTACACACACACACACACACACACACACACAAGCCTGGACTGTAAAAGCCTGTGATTGTTCAACACAAAGACAATGCTAGAGGCACTCTTACCTGAACCAGCAGGAAGTCAGTTGTGAAAGCAGCGCACCCCTAAGAAAAGGATGCACTGTCAAATGCCCATGGCATTAGATCTGGCCACGGAGAATAACTGACAATGAAGAACCTCCCAAAGGACAAAGCCAGGAACCAAGGAAGACAAGGGATTTCCTCCTTGAAGGCAGTGGCACACTTGCCGGGAGAGCTAACAAAGAACTTTTTCTACTGCCAGGATAAAAATCTTCATGATTCCTACACACAGGATTTGATCGTTGCCATGGACCAGTGACTGTTGTGTTTCCTGTCTCCCCTTTCCCAAAAGGGAGTGTGTTATGCTGCTTCTCCTCTACTATTGTCTACCGGATATGCTACTCTGCCTCAATTTTATCATTGTACATTGGATGTGTATTGGGGGGATTAGCAGATAGCAGATAAATTGGCTTTCAGATTGGATGTGTCAACCATAAGAAGTCTTATCAGACTAAAGGGAGAAAGCAAACTTCACATCACTCAGGTATAATAATATCTGGGGAGGGAATGGACATGTGCCATGGGTGAAAAATAGGGTGCACATGAAAGAAACTGTTAGGTGTTCCCCTAAATCCATGTTCATCATCTGCCATAGTAATAGGAATTTTAGCTGGGTATATGGCTCCCTATACATCCTAGCTGCCTTAGCTCTTACATGTGGTGGCACAATAGAGCACTGACTAAAAATATGCCAGAAAAGTGATGTGTGCTACTTTCAGGGCAGTCCCTTAAAAGGAAGCAGCCTGTGCTCCATCCCTTACTCCTTTCCCTTTCCTGCTGATTAGGATATAAACATGGTGGTCCTCATCCATATAGATGAGATCAATATTGTAGGGACAGCAAAGCAAAGATAGAAGACGCCTGAGTCCCCAACACTTTGCAGATTCCTTGCTAGTAAGCAACTGTGGTTTTGGGCCTCTGCTACAGCAGCCAAGTCTATGTCCTAACTTAGTTGTTGTTGTTAGGTACTGTCAAGTCAATTTTGACTTATAGTGATCCCATGTGACAGAGTAGAACAGCTCCATAGGGTTTTCTTGGCTGTAATCTTTACAGCAGCAGATCTCCAGGTCTTTCTCCCATGGACCCACTGGGTGGGTTCAAGCCGCCAACCTTTTAGTTAGCAGCCGAGTGCTTAACTGTTGCACTATCAGGGCTCCTTACAGCCTAACTTACATATGCTTATAAAATGATGACAAGAAAAATTTTAATTTAATGTACAGATATGGGTAGAGGCACAGAGAATGGCTTTAAAAACCCACTCCAATTAAAGTGCTGGCTAATTTAGATTGTGACTTACTACGGTAATTCTATGTTTTGGAAAATCATCTGCTACAACATAATAATGGTAGCTAAAATAAGGTGCTAAATTACCATTCATTCAAAAAAAAATTAGAAAAACTCTAAACACACTGAAACTGCACTGAAATGAAATGCATTCTCCAATAGAAATTTGTAAACACAGTTAAGAATGTTTTAAATTGTAAAAGTTGGTAATTTTTAAACTAATTTGTAAAGGTAGCATTTCTTAATATATAAATTGTATATTAGAATATATGTGCTTTAGAGTTTGTGAGAATGAAAACTTTTTCATCAGTTCATTTTCCTCAACTTAAAAAAAAAACTTCAAATTAAAAGAAGTATTTTGCAGTTCACTACTTTTTACTTGATATTTACTTAGTATTTATTCAATAACAACATATACATATTGGTGTCTCCTGAAAGTCCAAGAACAAAGAAAAAGAAATAGCTGACAAAATAATTTATATGTGTTTAATGTTTCACAGTTCATATAATGCTTTTCATGTATCTCTAACAGAAATTTCTTTGGTTCATTCAAGAGTTAGATAGCAACAAGAGACAATATCATATCATCCATAACACAGCCTTCAAAGGAGCAACTAGTGTGATATAAACTGATAAATCATGTGCCCCATAGTGCATTAACCGGAAGCCCTAATTGGCAGGTAAAATATTGGCTCCCTGTGGATCTATTTTCACCGGGGGCTGTTTTTTACTGTCACAAGTGCAGAATGCCCATATGCCAAATAACATTTGTAAGAAATTTAAACCATAAAAGAATTTTAGAGAGGTAAGACATTTACCCTAACTGGGTGTCTTTTCCACTAACTTCCAGAGCATGCCAAGATACCTGGGCCAACTGGCAGAATGACACGCTTCTGTCAAGAGAAGTTCATTCCCAGCACATCCCCACCCATTACCCTTCTTGGAGGACAAGGCACTTTTTCAGAGATATCTGTTATTATGAAAATGGAAATCCTTTAAAATTTTAATTCACAGCAATTTAATTCAGTTCCTATTGATGACTACGTATCATAGGGATTGATAAGTGATTTCCACCGTGCAGCATAGCCCTCTGCCCCTAGATCTACTGGAATGTCATACAATTTGGGGTTTGAGAGCTTAATACTTCCCTCTTTCTCCCACCCAACCCAACCCCACCCCATTATCCACCTTATACTTCCAAACAAATTGTGTTATGTTGTTGTTGCTAGGTACCCACAAATCAGTTTTCAACTCATAGCAACCCCATGTGACAGAGTAGAACTGCTCCACAGAATTATCTAGGTTTTTCTTTTTTTTTAATCTTTACAGGAGCAGGTTGCCAGGTCTTCCTCCTACAGGGTTGCTGGGTGTGTTCAAACGGCCAACCTTTCAATTAGCAGCCAAGTGCTTAACTTTGCATCACCAGGGCTCCTTCAGCTGTGTTTTTAGGGCACTGTAAAGGCATCTCTGATATCTCTTGAATTCTCTTCACCAATACACCCACCTCCAACATCTAGCACTATGCTTTCCACTTGGCAGGTTCTTAGGTGGGAGGGGGAGAGAAGTCTACTGAAGCCATTCAGGATAGCAAAAAAGACCTGGGCTATCTCGAGCTGTGCAATCCGCTCACTATACAACCCTTACACAGTATGGGTATTCAGATCATTCCTACAACGGTTTCATATAAATGAATGATTTAAGTAAGAATTTTTTAATGTATGGGGAAATTCTCGTTTAATCAGATAATAGCAATCAACTTAGGTTACAAGAGATGAAATACTAACATTTACGAGAAAAAAAGTCTCTTAAAGGTAGTGTTTAAGAGACTACAGTTTAGTCCAAAAAAAAAAAGGACATTCTGATCAGGAACATAATAATCCTGAAAAATAGAGAAAAATGTGGAATAGAACTTCAAATTCTTAAAGAATCCAGACTTACTGGACCTATCGAGTCTGGAAGAGTCCTGAGACTATGGCCCTGAGTTGCTCTTCAAACCTTGAATTGAAACTATTTCCTGAAGTCACCTTTAAACTAAGTAACAGTTTAGTTCAAAGAGTAAGGATTGTTACCCTTAAGTACTGTGCTAGTTTAAAAAATATATACATAAAGATCAAAGAGCCAACAGCTATTTTAAAGCATAGATGAGAATGTTGGAGGGCAGAGAGATAAAATAAATGAAAGCGAAATAACTAGAACAGAATTACAAGAATGTTGACACAGTATGAAAACCTTAACCAATATCAGTAATTATTATGTCAAGAAACTGTGGAATGGGAGCAGGTTTTGCTGTATACATTTTCATTAAAAATAAAATTATAAAAAAAGTAAAAACAAAAAAGACTCAAGATCTAAACCATGCTCCTCCATAAATCTCTGGTATAAACTTTATCTTACATCTACCTACATCAAAAAGAGTATCAATAAGATCATGTATAAAGTCTGACAGTTTTAGTGTCTAACCTGTGGAAATTATTCAATACTAGCTGACTGGCTATTTTAAGAAGGGGGGAACTTGTATTTGTCAGGATTAAATGAAAACATTAATGGTATCAATAAAGATAACAATTATATTTGTCATTCAAATGTCTACTATATATGCCAGTCACTTTAAACACATTATTTTTATTCTGCACAAGGATCCCAAGAGGTAGACATTATTTTCACAATTTTACAGGTGAGAAAAATGTCCAGATAAATTAAGTGACAAAGCCAGAATCTGACCCAATGCATGTCTTATTCCAAAACCGATGAGTGTTTCCTTGAACATACTTCCCAGTCCTTGGTCCCGGTAGTAGTGATAGCAGTGTGATTTTACTCTTGTATACTGCAGCCTGGGTAAGAGCCACAGCCCATGTCTCAGTATAACACTGATGCTGATCACATCATTGAAACATGGAACATGAATCCAGAAGGGCAAGTATCCTTTACTATTCAGTTCCTGAGTGTGGACAAAGAAGTTCTGAGAACAAGCTCTGATGTAATCCAGATTCTGATTTTTAGGTTTTAGACAGCAAATAGCAAATGTTTGGATAAGGAAGGATTCATTCAAAAATTGTCATACTAATAAAAGAAAGCTTTAAACAAAATCTAGTGAAGAATATTGTATTTTTACTAACTCATATTTTTAAGAAGTTACTGATACTAGTGAAAGTTAGTATGTGGTTGTTGTAGCCGCAATTTTTTGTTGTTGCTGTTGTGCGCTGTTGAGTTGACTCCATCTCACAGGGACCCTATATGCCAGAGTAGAATTGCCCTACAGGGTTTCCTAGGCTGTAATCTTCATGGGAGCAGATGGCCAGGTCTTTCTCCCACGGAGCCACTGGTGGGTTCAAAACCAGTGACTTTTTGGTTAGCAGCTGAGCACTTAAACATTGTGCCACCAGGGCTCCTTAGCCACAATTTGGTTTGTCTAAAATAAGGCTTTTAGTTACTTGAAAAAAATCAAGAGTTTTGAAATTTGCTTTTAGGGGAAAAAAAAAATTACAGAAATTGTTTTTAGTTCCTGAGTTCAAATCCAAAAAACCCATTGCTGTCAAGTTGATTTTGACTCATAGCAACCCTACAGGACAGAGTAGAACTGCCCGTAGGGTTTACAAGGCTGTAAATCTTTACGGAAGCAAACTGCCACATCTTTCTCCCGCAGAACAGCTGATGGGCTCAAACTGCTGACCCTTCAGTTAGCAGTGGAGCACTGTAACCACTGCACACCAGCACTCCTTTGGGTTCATATACTGAGAGTTCAATTGACAAGAGGTGCCATCTAAATAGGTTTTATAGTGTGCTTGCTAGGGTCCAGAACTAAATTCAGTGGGAAATACTGAGGAGGTTTAAGACATGCATTTTGGTTCAAAGGAAGTTGTAATCTACTTGGTGAAACAAGTCTGTCAAACCTATAAGTATGAAAATACACATATTAAATCTAAATAGTGTATGAAGTAAAAGCTAAATCAAAGGCTACAAGCTAATAATTTTTTAAAGCAGAAGGAGATTGATAAAGAGGAGAATTATCATAAAAGTACAAGTCAGGGGGTAAGATACAGCAGATCCTAAAGGATAAATAGGCAGAACTTGGGGACAAGAAAAAAATATTTCCAGCCAAGGGGTGCATCAAGAGTTAGGAGCTGGTATTTAATAGAATGTACAGTCACCCCTCATATATTGACATGGTTAGGTTCCAAAGACCAGGCCATTATGTGAAAAATAGCATTATGCAAAAATGGAGGATGAACACATCATCACAAAATGGAGGATGACTACATCATTACATAACTTCCAAATTACATAACTGCCAAACCACTGAGAATCATGGCCCAGCCAAGTTGACAGATAACCATTACAGCCAGCATTACTCTGGCCTTGCACCTACCTCAGCCTTCGTTACTGCCAGACATATGTCATTAATGTGCTAAATAGTTGGACAGTAGATTTTTTTACTACCGTCATAGATGCAAAATGTCAGTTAATGAGATAGTCCATAAGTGAGGGGCAGGTGTGTTCCTGAGAGGGAGTCCCTGGGTGGTGCAAATGGTTAACATCCTAGGCTGCTAACCAAGAGCTGGAAGTCCAAGTCCACCCAGAGGTGCCTCAGAAGAAAGGAGTGGCAATCTACTTCCAGGGAGGAAAAAAAGACAGCCATTGAAAACTCTATGGAGCACGGTTCTACTCTGACACACACGGGGTCATTATGAGTTGGAATTGCCAACTGTTTTTGTTGTTGCTGTTATTCATGGGAGAGTGAATAGTCTGACATGCATATGCCTGGCTCTTCACACTGCCTGATGCCACAGCGTGCCTCTGTCACCATTTCTCCCACGCCTCTTCACACAACTGCTGGTCATCACTGTCAGCTGCAGTGATGCGTTATGATGCCTTTCGTCATGCATAAAGAAGGTTACCCTTGGTCAACATTTCTTTAAAGGCTCTCTCACTGGAACACTTCCATTTATAATCTAATGGCTATTCTTTTGTTTCTTTGTGGCAAACCCAGCATTGCACACCTTCTTGTCAGACACTTGATTGCCAGAAAGTGAAAGGGCAGTGGAAAGGCTAAAGTACAGGACACTTTGCAGAACTCCCTCAGTTTAGAACAAAGAGGCATTGGTGTGCTCATTAGCTAACAACATTTGCAGCATTGTGCAGTCACGGTTAAATGCTGAGAGAATTTAGCACTGTCTGCTGTGTTGGCTCTCACTGGTGAGAACATGGGAAAAATATTCACTATATACTATAAGGGAATCATACTAGATGTTTATGTATACAAGGATTAATATATATTTTAAAGGAAAATGTTTGAGAAATAAATAGCACTGTAAAGAATCTAGAGCCCTGGTAGCGAAGTGGTTAACAGCTACTGCTGCTAACCAAAAGGTTGGCAGCAGCTCCTTGGAAACCCTATGGGGCAGTTCTACTGTGTCCTATAAGGTCGCTGTGAGTCAGAATTGACTTGACTGCAAAGAATTTGATTTTTTGTTTTTGTTTATGAAGAATCTGCTGTGGGAGGTAGTGTACTGAGCCCAGTTTTTGATCCTCCACAGTTCTTTCAGCACCACCTGCATCATCTCCGAACACTGTCAGCTGTCTCAGCTTCGCCTGGAGCAAGAGCTGGGCTCCCGGCGCTGGGCAGCAGCTGCAGCAGCTCTGGCGACATACCTGGCCCTAATAGACTCACAGAGGCCCTGGCAACTCTTGCAACTTCTGGGCTCAGATGAAGGGCTCGCTGTTCCACAAGTTGCAAGATCTGGCTTCCCAGCAGCTAGCTGCCTGGAGGGGCTGAGTAGCAGAACAGGGTAGGGCAGGAGACAAACATCAACCAATGAAAGACAAAGATAGAAAGGAGAAAAGATAAATTTTTCCCCTTTCCTTCATCTAACAGACTATTTCGAAATGAGTGTTTCCATGTGGCTTGTCCAGACATCCCTGCTGACATGGCTGTGTTTACAGTTTAATAATGCATCATTCATATTTGCCATACTATCTTCTCTGCCTTGGTTCTCTTTTTCCTTCACTCTTGCTTCGCTGGGATTGTACTCTCTGTAGACCATTACCTCCTAGGCTTTGCCTCAGATTCTGTTGTTTAGGAAACCCAAGCTACCAAAAAAAAAAAAAAAGTTGTCATCAAGTCAATTCCAACTCATAGCGACCTTATAGGACAGACTAGAACTGCCCTATAGAGTTTCCAAGGAGCAGATAGCTTTGAATTGCTGACCTTCTGGTTAGCAGCCAAGTGCTAACAGGGCTCCCTCAGGCTAACACCTAAAAAAAAACAAACAAAAACTAAACTCATTGCCAGTGAGTTGATTCCAACTCATAGTGACCCTATGGGACAGAGTAGAACTGCCCCATGGGGTTCCCAAGAAGCGGATGGTGGATTTGAACTGTTGACCTTTTGGTTAGTAGCCTGAGCTCTTAACCACTGTGCCCCTAAGGCTCCCAGGCTAACATAGGCAGTATTAAACTAACTAAGGCAACTTTATGATGCTTTCCACAGAAAACAAGAGAAAAGGAATAAGGTTTTAACTATCACTGTGCCCTAGTGGCGTAGTGGTTAAGTGCTACAGCTGCTAACCAAGAGGTCGGCAGTTCAAATCCACCAGGCGCTCCTTGGAAACTCTATGGGGCAGTTCTACTCTGTCCTGTGGGGTCGCTATGAGTTGGAATCAACTTGACAGCAGGGGGGTTTTGGTCTGGTGCTTGTGTTACCGGAGAATGGCCTAGGTTCTTGTCTTGGGTGTAGGAAAGAATTCAAACACTGAGACAAATAGTGTCAAGCAAAAGCAGAGGTTTATTAGCAAGCAGAGGGTTAGTAGTAAAAGTACACTTGACTAGGAAGTGTCAAGCAGGCTACTCAGGTAGAGAAAGAATCTGAGTGCCCCATAGTGGTTTTCTTAAGGTTTTATACTCCTTTTTTCTCCTGATCTGTCTCTATTAACATTTAAAAGCCAGGACAAGACCCCCCACCCCCACCCCCACAAAGACTATTTCCTTGACTTAAGGTTTAATTACCAAGTTAGAGATCTTACCAAGTTAGGGACTTTATGCAGTTAAGGGGTTTATCAAATCAAAGACCCCTGTAAAGATCATTTCCTTGGCTTAAAGTTTAACCTTTTGGTTAGCAACCATAGCACTTAACCACTACGCCACCAGGGTTTAAAACCAGGGTTTTAATGTATAGGTTTTTAGGCTCTAGGGACCTTCTTATTGAGGAATGTCACCACCTCCTGTCTCTTCCTTTGTTGGGATTGTCTTATTGAGGAGTGTCACCATCCCCTGCCTCTTCCTCTTCCCAAGTGCAAGCTCTCCCCCTACCCCTTACACTTGCAGTGGTATGAGGAGGAAAGAAACTAATCCTGGCACTGTACTGGGTTTTCATATTATTTCCTATAATCTCATTTAATCCTCACAATGAACCATCCAACTTTATCAGTGAAGATCAAGGAAAGAAAAGTGACTGAGCTTTTAACTTGTGCAACACTGAGCTCAGCACAGCAGTACAAATATCAAAGCTTGGATGCAGTGTAGCAGTCAGTCCAGTTTAAGAGTATCCCAGAACTCGAGTATCTACAACACTAAACCAATCTGCAGGAAATCCGTTAGTCCCCTTCCCTCCTTGTTTTGAATGCTTGGTTTCATCCCTTGTTCCTTCCACCATTCAGATGCTAATCAAAACTGAGGGGCAGCCAGGCAGCTTTTTTTTTTTTTTAAGTCAATTCTTATGTAAGTTTGGCAGCGTGCAATGCAGATGCCATCTTCACATCAAATGCCACATCTTTGACTATTTACCTTTTTTAAGTAGCTGATCTGTTGAATTTCTGCTAATTCAAAACTTTGTTTTCTTTAACCAGATGTTTAAAGAAGCTACATTTGGTTCTATTCAAGCAATGCCCCTTACTGCTTTTGGCAAACCTGTTTACAAATAATCCGACGTAAATAAACATTGACTTGCATTTTTTTTTAATTTTGCTCTTTTTGTTTATACTTTACACTCAAATAATATTGATATGCTAAATGATATCGGTATCTAAAATTAATAGAGACCACACCACAAAAATTATAATTTTATAGAATAATAGTACTTAGGTGACACACGTTATGTGCCAGGCACAGTTTTACGTGAATTACGTATGTTAACTCACTCAGTCATAGGTCTTAAAGGACCTTAAAGGTCATAGAAGTCCAACCCCAAACTACAACTTAAATTCCCTCCATGATACTGTCATAGAACTTTACTTCTTTCAGTGGAAGAGCTCAAAACTCTGGAGTCAGGAGACCCCAGTCTACCATGTATTTGTTAGATAATTAAGTAACATCCGTATGGTGTTTTTACATGCCATTTCCTTCGATTTAACGACAGCTCCCAATCTTTACGTCCATCCCAATCTATTTCCTAAATAGTAAAAACCAGTTGCTGTCTAATTGATTTCAGCTCATGGCAACTCCATGTGTGTTAGAGTAGAACTGTGTTCCACAGGGTTTTCAATGGCTGATTTTTCAGAAGTAGATTGCCAGGCCTTTCTTCCAGGGTGCCCCTGGGTGGACTCAAACCAACAACCATTTGGCTACTAGCTGAGCATGTTAACCATCTGCACCACCCAGGGACACCTCCTGAATACTAGGCCCAGATAATTACCCAGACATCCCACAGTCACCTCAAACTCAACATGCCCAATACTATTCACACTGCCCTCCCCACACTTTGCTCTTCTCACACGACTCCTTAGCTCTGTTAATGAGAAACACCAGTCATCCTAGATGCCTTCCTTCTCAGGGATCTCACATCTAATTTGTTATCAAGATCTGCACCTTTTGTCTTTGTAACACCTCTCAAACCATCTGCTCCTTTCTCCCTGCTACTTTCCTATTTAAAACCTCTCAATACCTTCAAAGGTGGGCTGGCTGATAACCACCCTCAAACACTATAGGCCTCTTTGCTTTAGAAATGTTCTGTCCTCTGCCTGAAACACCCGCCAGCACCCCACCCGTTCCACTCATGCTCTTGTTGCCGAGCATCATTTCTGAACTTCAGGAAGGCAGTCCTGATCTCCTAACGCTTATGCCCCCTTTCTCTATGTTTCCCTAGTACCCCAGGCACAGCATTTTAACTAAAGCCGTCTGTCTAGTAGTGTCTTTCCTGCCAAATATCTTGAGATCCCTAAGGACAGAAACGGTCTTCATCTTTTATCCTCAGTACGAAGCAATAATGAAAGCTCAATAAACACGGAATTGCATGAATAAATAATTCAACAAATTATCTTACTTAACAAAACTATACTTTTAGTGGATTAGCAACAACATAAGTTTATTTTCTTGTACTTAAGTAGTTCATAAGTCCAAAATGGGTGTCACTAGGCTAAAATCAAGGTGAGGACAGGGCTGAATTCCCTTCTGAAGGCTCTAGGGGAGAATCCACTTCCTTGTCCTTCCTAGCTTCTTTAGAAGCAGCCCACATTCCTCAGCTTGTGGCTCTTTTCCTCCATCTTCAAAGCCAGCAACAAAGGGTCAAGTTCTTTCCACATCACATCACTCTAACACTCCTATTGCCTTCTTCTTTCCCATTTAAAGACCCTTGTCGTTACACTGGATCTACCCAGATGATCCAGGTTAATCCATGTGTTTTATGGTCAGCTAACTAGCAAAAAAAAAAAAAAAAATTTTTTTTTTTTTAATTAGCAACCTTAATTCCACCTGCTACCTTAATTCGCCATTGCCATGTTATATAACATATTCTCAGGTACTGGGATTAGGATGTGGATATTTTGGGGGAGCCATTATTCTGCCCACCAAGGGGTAGGGGAAAAATGATGATAGTGATAGTTAGATAGGTAGGTAGGCAGGTAGGTAGATAGACAGACAGATAGATAGACAGATAGATACAGAGATAAAGATCTTCTATAATTTTTGCTAGAAAAATAAATTATTAAGAAAGGAAAAGAACATTAAGGGATTTCAGTCTTCACAGGAAAGTCCTGGGCAGAGGAATCTAAGGGTATTATAAGACTTCTCATGCAGATAAATCAGCCTATGTAGGAAGTTACTCACTTCTTTGTACGAGGTAGAAAGTCATGAACAGTGTAAGATTGAGAATGTAGTACCTGAAAAGCATTTTAATCCAATCTATTTTAACTCCTGAAATTATCCTAACAGTAGAATAAGTGCTGGGGAGTGGGGGGGAACTCAAATTATGCTGAGTGAAATAAGTAATCACAGAAGGGCAAATATTTTAAGACCTCACTTACATAAAAAGACAAGAAAAGGCATATGTACAGAGAACAAGTTTATTAGTGGTTACCAGGGTTGGTAAGGAGGGAGAAAAGGGAGTGTTAACAGTGTTGGAAATATCGTATTAATTAAGGGTAGGGTTGCACAGCCAATTATTGCAATTACTGTCGATAATTTGCACACCTGTAAAAAGTTGAACTGGCAAAAGTTTTGTGATAGCTGCTGTCATGGATTGAATTGTGTCCCCAAAACTAAGTGTCAACTTGGCTAGGCCATGATTCCCAGTATTGTGTGGTTATCCTCCATTTTGTGATCTGATTACCCTCCATTTTGTGATGTATTCCTGTGGTTACCATCCCATCTGGGAATGAGGTGTCTGTTATGTTAATGAGGCAGGATTAGGTCATGTTAATGAGGACTAGGTTATGCTTGTTATGTTAATGAGCTAGGATTAGGATGGGATATATCTTAAGTGAGGGCCCTTCTCTATCCTACAAGAGACAAAAGCAGATGGAAGCCAGCAGAAAGACAGGGACCTCCTACCACGAAGAAAGAAGAGCCAGAGCAGAGTGTGTTCTTTGGAGCCGGCACCATGAATTTGGACTTCTAGCCACCTAAACTGTGACAAAATGAATTTCTTTTTGATAAAGCCATCCACTTGTGCTATTTCTGTTAAAAAAAAAAAAAAGCACTAGGTAACTAAGACATATATTTACAACAATGACAAAAAAAAAAAAAAAAAAGAGTAGCTACTGAGGCTGCTTACATACAATCAAAAACCTCATGGAATTTGGTTTCTTAGGTTAGAGGTTCAGGGTCATGGTGTTCCGGGACATCCCAGTCCATTGGCCTAATAACATGTTTAGTGCATCTGTTTTACTTCCTAGTTCGTTGCATAATGCCTAGGGTCTTAAAAGCTTGCAAGCAGCCATTCAAGGCACAATGATTATTTGCCTGGAGAAACAGAGAAAGAAGGAGCATCAGGAATAAAAGGACATGGAATGTGTGGTTAATTGCCTCCATGAACAACTGCCTCCTTTGCCATGAGACCAGAAGAGCTAGATGGTGCCCGGCTACCATTACTGAACATTTTGATCCAAGACTCCACAGAAGAATCCTGATCAAATGGGGGAAAAAACAGAATAGAATTTCAAATTCTCATAAACTCCAGACTTCCTGGAGTCATGAATATTGGATGAACCCCTGAAACTATTGCCCTGAGATAATCTTTAAACCTTAAAACAAAAATATCCCCTTAAGTATTCTTAAAACCAGATAATTGTTTAGCTTAACTAGTAAGAAATACCTGCCTTGAGCATTATGCTGTCTTAAGAACAATCTATATGGGATCCAACTGACAACACCAACTCAAAAGATTAGGTAGGAACCTTAGGGGCAGTGAATTTATGTTAATTGAGGAGGAACAACTCAGAAAAGGAGAGTGAGAATGGTTACATACCTTGAAGGATTGTAATCAATGTCACTGAAAGGTACATCCAGAAACTGACTAAGCCCAAGGTACAGAGGGGGGCAGTGTCAAGAAGAGAAGATCCAGGGTTCGAGCACCCTAAACGAAAACTAGAAATTACTGTCTATATTGCCTAATCATACCTCTTTGTTTTCCTCTCCTAAAAAATATATCGTTTGAGAAGATATACAAATGGATAATAAACATATGGAGACTCTCAACATCCTTGCTCATTATGAAAATATAAATTAAAACCATGACAAAATACTATTATATAACCAATAGGATGACTACAATAAAAAAAAAAACTAACAATGTCAAGTGTTGGCAAGGATGTAGAGAAACTGGAACCCTCATATATTGCTGGTGGGAATATAAAATGGTACAGCCACTCTAGAAAACTGGTAGTTTCTTAAAAAGTTAAACATACACTTATCATTGACCCAGTAATGCCAATCATATACATCTACTGAAGAGAAATGAAAGCAAACGTCCACACAAAGACGTGTGCAAATATTCATAGCTGCATTATTCAAAACGGTCAAAATTAGAAACAATCCAGATATCCATAAACTGGTGAACAGATAAGCAAAATATGATACAGCCATACAATTAAATGCTACTCTGCAACAAAAACAAAAAAACTACCGATGCATACAACAACATGGATGAACCTCAAAAACATTATACAAAGTGAAAGACACCATAGTCACAAGACCATATATTCTATAATTCCATTTATATAAAATTTCTAGAAAAAGTACAGAGACAGAGCAGACCAGTAGATGCCTGGGACTGGGAATGGGAGCAGGGATTGACTGCAAATAAACATAGAAAGAATTTTTTGAAGCAATGTAAGTATTTTAAAACTGGATTGTGGTGATGGTTGCATAGCTACATGTACTAAAAATTATTAAACTCACTTATATTGGGTAAATTGTAAGGTCTGTAAATTATACCCTAGTAAAGGTGTTAAAAATGTATCCTTTGTTTTGTTAAAATTCATCACATAATGTTTATGTTCAATAGATTTTATTTTTTATTTGAAGACCCACAACTGATGGGAAATCATATTAAATCTCCATTTTTAATTATAATATTTACAGTAATGTTTCTCAAAGTGGGGCCAAACACATATTAGAATAATATTGAAAGCTTGCTAAAATTTCACTCCTGCCTCCATCTCATGTCCCATTCCTAACCCCCCTATGCCCTTCCCCACACTGATCAAGCTTACCCAACTGTTCTTCCCAGCGTACTTGTCATCTCCTAACATATGATATAATTAACATATTTATTACATTATTGCCTTTTTCTCAGCAATGACCCCCACACTTATGCACACATATACAAAAAGTTGCAAGAAGGCACCAAGAGAGCTAGCATGGATATATCCCTGGCCCCTAGAACAGTCCCATTGCGTATATTGCAGATACTCAATAAATATTTGCTGAATTAGTAAAATTTAGCTTCCTGGGCCTCGCTGCAGGTTTTCTAAATAGACCCGTGGAATGGGGCCTTTGAGAGCTGCATCTTCACCAGCCTCCCATATGGATCCACTAACTCCTCCGCTGGCCCACAGGATCCCATTCCTTCACACATGGCCATAGTCACTAGAGTGGTGACAAAAATAATCTAGTGGCAGGCTCTGTCCACAAAGATATAAATAGCTGGGTGCTGAGCTTACAGACAAGGTTAGACGAAGTGAGGAACAATTCCTCAGTTTTTGAGTATGACATATGAAGTTTTCCTCTACCGCAGTCACCCACACAAATCCAACAGAATACTCTTAGCCAGGCTTTTAAATTGTACCCCAAGGGTTGTTATATAACCACAAGTCAAATTAACAATGAAAGAAGATTCTTTTAGCTGGAATTTCAGCTGTAAACCCAAAGTAACTGACACAGTCTTTTTACCTATGGTGCTAGCAGTGTTGTACACACTATTCAAAAAACGCGCTTTAGAGCGTTCTGGGAAATTGACACTCTAAAAAGGCATCAAAGGGAGAAAAGGTATTGAATATCTGTTTAAATTGGTCATCTTCAGTACGAAATGATATTTTACAGGGAAGTTCTTTTACAAGAGATCATGCAAAGAAAAAAGGAAAACTAGACTGCTGATGAGAGACAATACCACATTTCCTCATCTGTCAAGCAGAAATACAGGTACCCGCTCTGCCTATCTACACAGTCTGCAGTTAAACTACAATGAGATTAGAAAGGACTTGACGATGCCAAAGAAATATATAAATATTTTGTATTTACAGAATACAATTCAGATGTTTGTCTCATCTATCCTTCCAGATTTCTTGCCATCAGTGGCTCTGTCTAATCTTTACTCTGAATTATAAGGTTTACCAAACCGCTAGGAGTCCCTAACCAAAACCAAACCCGTGGCCATAGAGTGATTCCAACTCACAGTGACCCTATAGTACAAAGTAGAACTGCCCCATAGGGTTTCCAAGGAGCAGCTGGTGGATTTGAACTGCTGACCTTTTGGTTAACAGGTGAGCTCTTAACCACTGCACCTGGATGATATAAAAAGTTAATAGCTCAACTACCAGCCGAAAGGTTGGCAGTTGGAACTTACCCAGAGGTATCTCAGAAGACAGGGCACAGTCTTGAAAACCCTGTGGAGCAGTTCTATTCTGCACTCATGGGGTTGCCATGAGTTGGAATCAACTCAAAGGCAACTAACAATAATAGCAACCAAACTGCTATGCCTATGGGTTTTCCATGATAGGACAGTCAGTAGAGAAACATTTTTGAGAGAGTAAGAATTTCAAGACAAGAATCTAGGAAATTTTTTTTTTCTCTCTGTAAGACGTTTACCTCCATTCTGATATATTCAACATCAAATCTTGTGTTTTGCTCATTTTAGAGCTCTCTATATATGAATGTTTCATCTCATTATGATAACCAAGATAAAAGAAATGGAGTATGCACAAATAAAATGACCAGAAAACGTAACAAAATAGACACGCTTGAAGGTGTTGAAATATAGGGAATATGCTTTTACAGACACTGTCAGGATGCAAATTTTGTATTTTGTGCTAATCACCTGAACCATGCAAGTCTTCACCATCCTTTCTCTTTACTTTTCTTTTCTACAAATCCAATCCATACTCCAAAGTATAAATGGTGACCACTCCAGCATTCTAGCCCACATTAACCTTTTCCTGCTCTGAACTGCTCAGCATTTATTGGCTCTATGACTCATTTTGTACAAAAATCTATCCTGCTGTACATCGCTTTTAACTGTTTCTTGAATTTCTGTCATTTCCTTTCAACTTTTGTTATTATACATACATATTACAGAACCTGAAAAAAAAATACAGCAAATTAAAAAGGAAGATGAAAAATGTCTATATTCTAGCAGTCCAGAGAATACCGCTTACTAATATTTTGATGTACTTACTCCAAACTTATAAATAACACACACATATCTATGTATATATGTGTGTGTTATTTTTAAGTTTGGGGGTTTCTGGCTTATCTCTCTCCATATATATCTCATACACATACGTTCTATTTTCATATTTTTAGCTCAATTAAAGTGGCCCCAGGGTCACAGTATCTAAGTGTTTGGCTGCTAACTAAAAGGTCAGCAGTTTGAATCCACTAGCCACTCCTTGAAAACCCTATGGGGCGGTTCTATTCTGTCCTATGGAGTTGCTGTAAGTCGGAATTGACTCAATGACAATGGGTTATTTTTAAGAAAGATTTAATTCCATTTACATGGAAAGTATCTTAAATGGACTTGATAGTTTCTTATTCAACAGTGTGATGACAAAGACTGAATTTCCCTGTGTTAGTCTTTATAACATGTATCTTTTTATTCTGTATACTCACCAATTATTCAGGCCAATAATCCAGGATTCTCTTTTTCTCACATTTTCAAATTTTCTCTATCAACAAATGGCTCTACCTTCTAAGACATTCATAATTCAAACAATTTCTCAACACTTCCACTGCTACCATCTTGGTCCAAGTCATCATTTCTTGTTTTAGAATTAAAAAAAAAAAAGATGAAAATCTTGGTCTCTTAAATTCCAGATGACAGGTCATAATACAAGCTGCCAGTAAAGAGGAACTGAAATTCAGGGGCAGGAGAAAACCCTATAGTCATGGAGACTGTTCTTTAAGAAGGCAATTAGTTGGTCCAGGCAGTTCGTTAAGAAATATTAGAGACTTGATGAAAATTTTAGTAGTAATCTACAGTAGATTATGCATCCAGGAAGTGAGGAGGAGCCACAGAAAATCCAGACATGGTCAATATACCTGCACCACAGCAGACACAGTCTTTGTGCTTCAACAGTATAGGCATAATACAGTGCTGAAGAACATGGATGCTGGAGTCAGGCTAGATCATCAGGATTTGAATCATGGCTCTGGCACTACATAGCTCAGTGAACTTGGGTAAGAAACTTAATTTTCCTGTACCTCAGTTTCTTTGTCTCTAAAATACAGATAAAGGTACCTACTTCATGGGGTTGGCCAAGGGGGTTAGCTACATGTGCATATTCATTATTAAACAGGCCAGGATTCAGGGACAGCCTAAAAGAACATACAGAACAGGAGAAGGAAATAAGGAATGCTGAGACCTTCTGGCATAATGGTTAAGTGCTATGGCTGCTAACCAAAGGGTTGGCAGTTCGAATCAGCCAGGCGCTTCTTGGAAACTCTATGGGGCAGTTCTACTCCGTCCTATAGGATCGCTATAAGTTGGAATCGACTCGAGGGCACTGGGTATTGGGAGACCTTCCTTTGCAAAAGCAGTTGAATTTAGTCTTAATTCTGGGCCTGGTAAAGATCAAAGTTGCCTTGATAGGGCTCCGCTGAAGACTAGCAGTCATGGAGTGATTTAATCCTAATCTGCTCTGGACAGGATAGGAATGGGACAAACTACAGAAACATCAGTCCAGACTGATTAAGAAACAGGAATGTGTGAGCCCAGGCTAGGACAAAAAGGGAGGTCCTATACAGAGCCCAAGCTGGCCACCATCAATTTACAAATGAGGAAACTGAAGCTCTAAGAGATTCAATGATTTTTCCTAAACTACATGGCCAGCAGTGATTTTACCTATGATGCTGAAATACATTTCATGAAAATTGCAATAACTTTAGCAATAAAAAGTAAAATTTTCTATTAAAACAGGATTAAGCTCATATGCTAGATATACAAAAGGCAAGGGGAATCACACTCTTTTTCTTGATAACCACCTATAAATCATTAATTGGCCCTTTTAATAAGATGGGGTTCACATTTCTGACAACCAGAGACAGAAAACATCTGAGTGGAAGTAAAAAAAAAAAAAAAAAACCAACTCCATTGCCATTGAGTCAATTCTGACTCATAGTGACCCTACAGGATGAAGTAGAACTGCCTCATTGGATTTCCAAGGCTGTCAGTCTTTACAGAAGCAGGTTACCACATCTTTCTCCTGGTGGATTCAAACCACCGACCTTTCGGTTTACAGTTAAGCGCTTAACCACTGCACTATCAGGACTCCTTTGTGGAAGTTAAGGACATTTAAATATATTCTTAAGTAACAACAAACCTTATTTATTCTAAATCTTACTGAAATCAAAGGCAAAGAAGAGTGATCAATTAGTATCATTAATCGTTTACTTATTTATCACATCTATCTTTTGTGCCTCCTGTGTATAAGAGGACGGAAACCCTGGTGGCGTAGTGGGTAAGTGCTACGGCTGCTAACCAAAAGGTTGGCGGTTCAAATCTATCAGGCACTCCTCGGAAACTCTATGGGGCAGTTCTACTCTGTCCTATAGGGTTGCTATGAGTCAGAATCGACTCAACGGCAACAGGTTTGGTTACGGGTGTATAAGAATGACATAGAGCTCTTTTGCTAATAAATGAAAACAGTAGTACAGAAACAAAGCAGAGGGAATGGGATGTAACAAAGTGAAATACCCCCGCCACACACACACACTATCCCACTGTTCACAACTATCTTTACTTATGGCTTGATGTTGTTAATGCCCAACCCCTATTTTAGGTGACAAGAAGGAGAGCAGAGTCCAGGATCTTTTAAGTGCTACAGGGGAAAGTCTTCAATTACTGCTACTTTCTTGCCAAACACAGCAGCTTGCTAATAGTGTCAAGAACTATTACTCTGTACAGAAATAAAGGATAATTTAAGGTGAAGCTGTGGAAACTATCTTATTCCTAACTGAAAACAAGAAAGAAATGTACCACCAAAGATGTGTAGTTCCGACAGCACATCAGAAATCAGGACCAAAGAAATTTAAAGCAGAAAATGGCTAATTACATCAAAGAAAATCATCTTCTGCCCTAAACTTTACAGAGGTCCCTGGAGATAAGTGATTTTTATGGAATTATATTAATAAAAAACAGACTAAAATGTTAATTTAATCCAAAAGAATAAACATTTATCGAGTGTCCACTTTTAGAAAAGCCCTATAGTTAGCACTGATGAGCAACAAAGATGAACAAGAGTTTGCTCCTATGTAGCTTGTATTTCAGATGAGAATAAAGACATGCTCCTGAAAATAATACAAGATAAAATGACAAGTACTACAAAACCAAAAACCCAAACCAAACCCATTGCCATCCAGTCAATTCCAACTCATAGCGACCCCATAGGACAGAGTAGAACTGTCTCATAGGGTTTCCAAGGAGCGACTGATGGATTCAAACTGCTGGCCTTTTGATTAGTGCCAAGCTCTTAACCACTACGCCACCAGGGCTCCACTACTACAAAAGGTAATTATAAATGTCCTAGGAAGACCAAATGGAACTATTAATTGTCAAGAGGAAATCAAGAAAAGGCCAGAGAGTTTAATAAGGAAGAAAAAACAGAATACTTGTAAGAAATAGTTGCAACAGTAGGAAGCAGAAGTTTTCAGAAGAGCTAAAGATTAGAGTAGGATTACTTACTGGAAGATCAACTTGTTTCCAAGACAAAAGAAATAAGAATAATAGATGGAAGGGTGGAATAGCGAGGAAATAAAATTTTGAAAATAAATATCCACTTGCCCTGCCTTGAAAACATAATTTAAAAAGAAAAAAATTTCCTATACTGAAAAAAAAAAAACACTTCAGATGAAAGTCTAATACACCAAAGATTAAAGGGTGTTTACAAAAAAATGCTATCAATACAGTAAAAGCCAAATTCCCATGATTCTACAGATACTTACAGAGGCAACTAAAAATGTGGCCAGAAAGAACTTGAGCTTGTATGGGAGGAATGCTTGACTAAGTGTCTTAGTTATCTAGTGCTGCTGTAACAGAAATACCACAAGTGGATGGTATTTGTTTTGGTTAACAAACAAAAATTTACTTTTTCACAATTTAGGAGGCTAGAAGACCAAATTCAGGCCACAGGCTATAGGGGAAGGCTTTCTCTCTCTGTCAGCTCTGGGGAAATGTCCTTGTCTCTTCAGCTTCATTTTCTTGGTTCCCTGGAGATCTCCATGTGGCTTGGCATCAATCTTCCCCAATCTTTGCTTCTCTGATGTGCTTGTTTAACCTCTTTTATGTCTCAAAAGAGATTAATTTGAGACACACAGTATACTAATCCTATTCATTAACATAACAAAGACAACCCATTCCCAAATGGGGTTATAACCACAGGCATAGAGGTTAGGGATTTACAATGCATATTTTGGGGGGACACAATTCCGTCCACAACAACATCAAAAACTAGATCAAAATCAGTGCCCAGAATATCAATTAAAGGCATGCTTCATGGAAAGTGTTTAAAGATTTTTTTCAAGAAAAGTTATTTGGTAGGCACTTAACGGTTTAGAAATGGGATTTCAAGAGTAGTAATAAATACATTTATCAATTACACATATTATAAAAAAGGAAAACTACATGCACAAATACACGAAAACCATAATTTATCCAAAGCTTCATTTGAACCATGGATTCAATATATCTCTTGCCAATCTAGTAATGAACTGCAAATATGCAGAAAAACAGGCTAGGTGTTTTCATGCATTCATTTTTCCTAGACCTAACAGAAAATTAAATATTTTGATAAAGAAAAACAAAAATAGTGGCCTACAAATGCATATTTGGACATTCTGAATAACTGGAAAAAGGAAAAATCTGGTTCTAGAAAGGAAAGGTGAAGCCCTTTTAGGGGATTACATACATTTAAGAAGAGATGCTAAAGAAATTTTATTTTTTATAACACAACTGGATCTCTACTAAACATCTATCAGAATACTGGAAATCTTTCTGAATTACCAAAACAACTCAGAGTAGGAGGTGGGTCAATTTCTTTCTAGAAGAAAGGCAAGGGGAAACTAATAATGGTAGTTTAAATGTTTGTTAGGTTTAGAGACATTTTCTTTAGATGTTCCTTACGGCATTCTGAGAGATTTTTGAAATAAGAGAAACTTCTTTTATCGCTACTGAGAATTTAGTTCTACCCTGGTTACTGAGTCTGGTAAGAAATATTATAATACTGGAAAAAAAAAAAATCTGTGCTTGGTCTAAAAACTGTGAAACACTCTACAAAGCATTACAAGAAAAAAAAAAATACCACCATCATATGATTTTTGAGCTCTGTCACAAAGAACTATTTGGCAGCTGATGGAGTACTGGCGCTACATATGTATTCTTGATTCAAGAATGCATACCACCCAACTTAAAAATCAGCAGCCCAATAATAAGTCTTTCCCACTTTTAGACTAGCTTCAAACACTTGTTCTCAATGCAAGAACTTAAAGGTTATTCATTTACCTGTTCATTCATTCACCAAACACTTGTTGAACACCTGGGTACTCTGTACAAAAGAGACTGATAGACAATGGGAATACTAATATAAATAACACACAGTCTATGCCCTTACAGAATTCACAGTCTATAATTTGTAAGATAAAGCATATTTCCTGTCTAAAAATATGCAAAAAGTAACTCTCCTAATTAGGAAAACTTTAAAGCATCTTTGATGATATATATGTATCATACGTAAGTGTAATATGTATATACAGATGTGTATTTGTGTGTATAAAAATGATCAAACATGCAATCATGATGCATTGATAATTACTGATGACTGGAATGTGAAAGCTGGAAACAAAGAAGAAGGCTCAGTAGTTGGAAAATTATAGCCTTGGTGATAGAAATGATGCCAGAGATCACGTGAAAGAATTTTGCAAGACCGACAACTTCTTCATTGCAAATACCTATTTTTCAACATTAGCAGTGACCATACACGTGGACTTCATTGGATGGAATACACAAGAATCAAATCAACTATATCTGTGGAAAGAGACAATGGAAAAGCTCGATATCATCAGTCAGAAAAAGGCCAGTGGCCAACTGAACAGACCATCAATTGCTCATATGCAAGTTCAATTTGAAGCTGAAGTAAATTAGAACAACTCCACAAGAGACAAAGTATGATTTTGAGTAGATTCCACCTGAAGTCAGAGACCATCCCAAGAACAGATATGACACACTGAACGCTAATGACAAAAGGCCAGAAGAGTTGTGGAACGACATCAAGGACATCATACATGAAAAAAGAAAGAGGTCATTAAAAAGACAGGAAAGAAAGAAAAGGCCAAAATGAATGTCAGAAGAGACTCTGAAACTTGCTCTTGAGTGTCAAGTAGCTAAACGGGATGGAAAAAATGATGAAGCAAAACAGCTGAACAGCAGATTTCAAAGGTCACCTCGAGAACACAAAGTAAAGTGTTATAATGACGTGCAAAGACCTGGAGTTAAAAAACCAAAAAGGAAGAACACGCTTGGCACTTCTCAAATGAAAGAACTGAAGAAAAAATTCAAGCCTCGAGTTGCAATAGTGAAAGATTCTATAGGCAAAACACTGAACGACACAGGATGCATCAAAAGAAGATGGAAGGAATACACAGAGTCATCGTACCAAAAAGAATTGGTTGACGTCCATGTTCAATCTTTTCAGGAAGTAGCATATGATCAAGAACTGATGGTGATGAAGGGAGAAATCCAAGCTGCACTGAAAGCATATAATATTTTTATAGACATGAATTTATAAAATTTATTTTATAAATTATATATATACAATTTTTTTAACTCTCCAATTTTAGGTGGCTTAGATAGTGTGACATCACGGAAAACGTACTGGTCTTGAAGTCAAGACTTACGTTCAAGTCAATTTCAGCTGCTTGTAAACTACGTGACCTAGGACGAGTCACTTAACTTTCATTAGCCTTTTTCCCAATGCATAAAATGAAGGTAATAATACCTGTTTTTACCTACCTCAAAGGCTTGTTATGAGGATTAAATAGATGTAACAGTGCCTACTAAGCTGCAGAACTCTATATAAACGGACAATGTTATTATAATCCAAACCATGAAAACTTACTTTAAGTTTCAAAGCTATTAAAATAGCTAAAATACTTTCATGAATATTTTTGAGTTAAACAATCTCAGCTTGATATCAAAGCCTTGCACCCTTTAAGACTACTGTTGAAAACTGAATTAATGTTTAAAATAATAGTGAACTAATATCAATAAAAATTGAGTTAATGTTGAAAAACCGACAAAGTTTCTCCAAGAACCAGTCGCTTCCCAATCACCTGGGAAGTATGTTAAACAGACTAATTTGTAAAACTGAACTTGCAGAGAGCTGAGCTTGTAAATGCACATTATTTGTCAAGTACTCAGTAGATTTTTATACCCACTACAGTGTAAGCGCCACTGACCAATGCTGAAAGATCACCTAATCTTTCTGACCTTAGTGGCAAATAAGGTTAGAAAAAGTGGTGATTTTTACTAGAAAATAAACATCACATAGAATAATTAATGCACTTTCCAGCTCCTTTAAAATATTTTTTTTTTAATTTAGAAAGGATAAGCATGTTCTAGGTATTAGTGTTACTACTTAAAGTAACACAAAATTAATTTGTTATCACTCCTTTTCATAACTAAAAAACACATCCAAAAGCCATTGGGAAATATGCAATAAACTTTTTGGACCATTCAATGTAAGCATTTTCCTTTCCTTTGAGATAACATAATTTATCATAAATACCATCTTCTCCTCACAAGGTAATACTGCATTGATAGAGATAATAAAGTAAAAATATAGTCAATATTTTCATGATTTCAATAATAAAAAAGACCACCTGCATGTTTCTAAAATGAATTTGATATAAATACAGTACCTAAAAAATAATGGAATTTTCTAAGTTCTTTTTTGGCAAATTAAGTAGAAAATCAGGGATATGTAGATACTATTTCAACAGTACTTATATTATTTCAAATATTGTACATTCCTTACTGAGACAACAAAAATGTCAAATGCATAGTGTTGAACAAAGCCTGCCCATGAAAATTAAATTTTTCTGAGGCTTTTCATTTTTCAAATTAAAAATATATATATAGGATAGCCATTAAAAGACATATTGGATAATTCGTCTATGTGACAAAGTTATAAATGAGATTTTCTTTTTTTAAAAATTTGCCTTAATATTAAAATGCTATTTTAAAAAGTGAAAGATTAATTGGAAAATATATACAGTTCATTTTCCAAAAAATATATCTTTACCAAAATAATTGCTGAATTTTTAAGAACGTCTGTGTAAAACAATTTTTTTTGTTTATGTAAGAACTACCTAAAATCTTATGTAAAACTGTAGCCCTCTAATAGAACCGTGATGCAGAAAAATTTGAATCATAACACTCAACAAATAAAACACCACTGAAAAAGCTTCATACAGTTCTTTAAATATTCTTTATATTAACATTTAAGAAACAAAAGCCTACACACACTTTTCCTTGCAGCAGCTTTATAAAAGTGTATATAAAGTTCCAAAACAAACTACCAAAAAAAGCCTCACATTATTGTCGCATGTTTCCTATTAACAGACGTTTCTCTGTTTGAAACAGAAGGCTGCCTGTTCACTGAAATGACTGAAAACACGGAGTTGGTCATTCTTAACTAGGCCATAAGAAAAAAATATGCAATAAAAAAATAATAAATTCACTCAACAGTGGAGACAAAATAGTAACAGGACAGCTACAAATCCATCACTGTATGTGTGACTAGTTAACATTTTATTCTGTACTACGATATACCAAGAAATCTTCCCTCTAGCTCATGCGTAAAGCATGTTTTTACACATTTCCTTCCTGGCCACGCTTCATGTTCAAGTCAAAGAAAGCTTAGAACGCTCAAAACACTTGAGTAAATTCTAACAGAAATCTAAGGTTGCAGATTATATCCTGTAAAAAGTACTATTATGCCACTCTCTAGTTCCTGCCCCACCCATGCAAAAATAAATAAAAACCTATAAAATAACATTTCTAAGTTTCAACAAATTTTCAAGGCACGTTTCATTATATCTCATTTAAGGATAACTGCAATGTTGTTTTATCTTCAGAGGGAAACAGACATATCAGTGTGTCTCCTCACCCAAGGACAGGGGAAGTACAATCAACAGATAAGGAATTCAAAGACTCTGGGTTAAAATAAAGCACAGTGCTGAAGCCAGGGAAATGTCAATGGTTCTCCATCCTTTTGGCATCTACTCAGGCTTTAATGCCCAATCAGTGTTTACCTCCCGCTAACGTCACCCATGGCCCAAAGTGTTCTCTGAAAGGCATGTGGCCTAGATGATCCATTTGGCTTACTCAGGCATCCTTTTAGCTGTATATGATTAATTTGGCAGGCAGATCTTAAGCTTTTTAAGGTAAAAACATGTTTTATTCCTTTCCTGGTTTCACCACGGTATTGCATCTTAAATTCATTCATCTTTTGTTCTTTCTCAAAGTTGTTGAGCTCTTTTCTACCTGCGTTTTCTCTCCTGCCTCCAAACTCCCCACTCACAAACTTCGAATGGGTCCTCAGCACTACTGAAAAGCCCATCCATATTCCAAGTTAATTCACTCATCCACTCTCCAAAATAACCATTTCACTACTTATTCACCAACACCTCCAGCCTCACTCTCAGCTAATCACCTTGCTTCTTACTTCAATGAGGATGTATAAGTTACCGGAATTTATATTTTGCCTTCACTACTGTTAAAATGAATGCACATTCCCTGTTCTTATCAAAGATCAATCTCTGCACTTGTGGGCTGTATTCCATTTTTTCTCACCTACTTGAAAACTTTGCTTATGGAATTATCCCTTCTAGTTCCTGCATTGTCAATTTTCTGCACCTTACTAAATCATTCTCGTTATACAAACATTTTATAATTGCATTCCTTTCTTTATACCTCAGATTCCTCATTTTTACAATTGGTAAAAATAGCACCTACTTCATAGAGTTACTGTGAATATTACTGTAATTATTATCATGTTTTAAATCCGCCCTTTAACCTCATGTACCCCTCACTACCACATTCTCTAATCCCCATTATATCAATCTCAAAACAGTGTCCAATCTTGCTCTCTCTAATTTTTTAATCTCTCCTGAACCTCTTCCACTCCCTGAAAACCCCCTTACCAAAGAGACAAATGATCACCATATATCCAAATCCAATGGTTTATTCTCATCTTTAAATTAATAATAGCCAACACACATTGAACATTTACTATGCTTTCAGACCTATACATTTAATCCTCACAATAACTCTGTGGGGTAGATACATAATTATCTCATTTTAGAGAAGAGAAGGCCAAGACACCAAGAGGTTAAGTAACTCCATCCAGGTCACACAAAATTAATCTTTCAGCAAGTTCCGGGGCCCCCCACAATCTAGCCCTACAATCATTTTAACAAATAACCTCTACCCAATTCCTTCACAACAAACAATACAATGATTCTCAATCTCTCTTAGCCCATGTGCTATTTTAAAAAAACAAACAAAAACCTACTGCTATGAGTGTTTGAAATCCCTGAGTGTTGCAAATGATTAATAGATTTGCTGTTAACTGAAATGAAGGGTTAGAGGTTCAAGTCCACCCAGAAGTGCCTATGAAGAAAGGCCTAACACTCCTAAAAAATCAGCCCCTGAAAACCCTGAGCACAGTTCTCTGACACACATGGGGTTACCATGAGTTGGAACTGACTTGATGGCAACTGGTTTTTATCAGTCTTTAATGTCTTGTATAAAATCAAAATTTTCCAGACATAGGAAAATGTCACTAGCAATCAAGGGGAAAAAAAAAAAAAACAGGCAATAGAAACAGATCCAAGATGATCAATGTGTTGTAGTAGGCTTACAAGGACTTGAAAGTAACTATCGCAAATATATTAAACAGAAGAAAAAAATGAACAAAGTGAATGAAAAAATATAGTTTCAATCTATAAAAATAATTAAATGAATATTCTAGAGCTGAAAAATACAATGTTTGAAATCAAGAACACACTGAATAGATTCAACAGCAGCTTGAAGAAGGTGTGTTTGATTAATTCAAAAACAGGTCAATAGAAAATATCCAATATGAAGCACAGAGGAAAAAAAGATGAGATGAGAACAGAACATAAGGGTGATACACACTCAACATATAACATGTGTGCAATTGGAGTCCCTAAAGGAGAGGAGAGAATGAAGCAGAAACAATATTTGAAAAAATAATGACCAAGACATTTCCAACACTCATAAAAGACAACACCTCAGATATTTAAGAAACTCAGTGAGCTCCAAGCAAACAGAGTTAGAGTATATGGTAAGAAATATTACTAAAGATATAGGGGAATATTTCAAAATGATAACAGAATTGTGATAGACAGAATAATACTCTCCTCCCCAAAGATGTCCACATGTTAATCCCCAGAACCTGTGGATATATTATACTTGCAGATGTAATTAAGTTAAGAATCTTGAGATAGGGAGAGTATCCTGGATTATTCAGGTAGAGCTGATGTTATCACTGTTGTTGCTAGCCCCTGGCTCATGGTGATCCCATATACAACAGAATGAAATGCTCCTGCTATCGTGCCATCCCACTGATGGGTTTCAAATTGGATCATTGTGATTCACAGGGTTTTCACTGGCTGATTTTCAAAAGCAGATTGCCCGGCCTTTCTTCCTAGTCTGTCTTCGTATGGAAGCTCTGCTGAAACCTGTTCAGCTGCATGGCAACATACAGGCCTCCATTGACAGACAAGTGGTGACTGCGCATGAGGTGCACTGACTGGGAATCAAACCTGGGTCTCCCACATGTAAGGTAAGAATTTGACCACTGAATTCTCAATACCTTGATGTTATCACTAAAAAAACAGAAACCAAACCTATTGCCAGCGAGTTGATTCCAACTCATAGCAACCCTGTAAGACAGAGTAGAACTGCCCTCCCCACAGGGTTTCCAAGAATCAGCTGGTAGAGTCAAACTGCTGACCTTCTGGTTAGCCACTGAACACTTAACCACTGTGGCACCAGGGCTGCAGGGTCTTTAAGAGAGAGACGGCAGTGTGAAGATGGAAGCAAAGAGGGCCTTGAAGACGCTACTCTGCTGGCTTGGGAGATGGAGGAAAGGGCCATGAGCCAAGGAATTAAAGGACTACAGCTCTAGAATCTGAAAAAGGCAAGAAATCAGATTCCCCCCTAGAGCCTCCAGAGCACTTTGGTTTTGGCCCAGTGAAAGTTATTTCAAACTTCTGACCTCTAGACCTTAAAATAGTAAATTTGTATTGCTTTAAGCAGCTAAGTGTGTGGTAAATTGTTACAGCAACAATAGAAACCTAGTACAAAGATCATTACAACAAGAAAGCTTAACTGTAATATGACTCTGACTATATAAAGCAAAAGTTGACAGAATAAAAGGAGAAAATGATAAATCCACTATCATGGTTAGATAATGTTAACTCACTTCTCTCACTAATAAAACAGGCAGACCAAAAAACAAACAGTAAAGATATATTAGATTTAAGCAATACAATTAGCTATTTTGTTATGGTTGACATTTATATAACACTTAACACAACGGCTGTAGAAAAGATATTATTTTCAAGTGCACATGGAACATACACCAAAACAGACTTAATGCTGGGCCACAAAGCAATTCTCCACAAATTTCAGGTAAATGAAATCATACCAAGTATATTCTCTGACCACAGTGGAATTATACTAGAAATAAACAACAGAAAAAAAAAAACTAAAAATCCCTAAATGTTTGAAAATTAAGCAAATTATAGAACTCCTTCCCTCTCTTGCGCTCCTACCCTCAAAATTTGGATACCCTGGAGGTGTGGGGGGAAGGAGGGAGAAAGTTTCTCCCTGTGCTGAAATGTCACTGCCCTAATTCAGCCTCCTCTTTGTCTCTGATACTGATCCCCTGTTTTGTAAAGCCTTTCCTTTTGCCTTTCTACCAATTCCTGCCACCCTTCAAGGCCCAGCTCAAAGTCTGCCATGAAGCAATCCCTGATTGGTTTTCAGCCCATAATGATCTCAACTTCCCTTCAACTTTCTAACTACATATTGCCTGTGCCTCTTTTAGTTCTCAATCATCTCTTATCTTGAAGTATTATTTAAATATTTCACATGTGTAAAGAGTAATTCTCCAATAATAATGTCAGCTATTTAATGATAGGACCTATATGGGAGTCCCTGGCTGGCACAAGGAGCCCTGGTGGCTCAGTGATTAGGAGCTTGGCTGCTAACCAAGAGGTCTGCAGTTCAAATCTACCAGCCGCTCCTTGGAAACCCTATAGGGCAGTTATACTTTGTCCTGTAAGGTTGCAATGAGTCGGAATCGACTCTACAGCAATGGGTTTGGTTTGGCATGGTGGGTGGCACAAATGGTTAAGCACTCGACTACTATCCAAAAGGTTGGCAGTTCAAACCCACCTAGAGGCACCTCAGAAGACAGGCCTGGCAACCTACTTCCCAAAGGTCATACAAAACTCTATGGAGCGTGATTCCACCCTGACACACACGGGGTCACCATGAAGTAGAAACAACTTGAAGGCAATAGCAACAACAATACCTTATAGCCTAACTACTCAAAGTGTGTCCATTGTGCACACTGAGGCAATTCAATAAATATTATTCAAATGGATCTAAAAATATAACAAGTATGCTGCCACATTTTTAGCATACGATAAATTTAAGGCCAGAAAAAAAAAATTTTCAAAGAGGAAAATGATTAATGGTATGTTGACAGACATAAAATCCAAGCACATTGCAACATAACCCGTGTCCATGCTTATAAAAACAAGGTTTATGTTTCTTCTACCTGTTCCCTAGACATTCTGCAGAAGATATTTCAATGTTTGACTAATTACTAAGGAAAATAATCCATGATGGGGGTTAAAAAAAAAACACAGGATAGATGTTTGAGCCTCTTCCACCATCAACTGGATGAAAAGAACTTATTAAAAATTGGGGATATATCTGTATTAACTAGTGAATCTGCCATAATTAGAGCAATAACTCAAATAGTACCTTATAAAATATCTATTTCAAGCCCTCAAGAATATGATGCTTAATTTTACTTTAAAATGCTACCCTAAAACCACTTAAAGACTTCAACAGATTTTGTATAGCTTACCAGAGTGCTGAAAAACTCACACATTTATGAAACCAGAAAAAAGTAATATCTAATTTAAAAGAAACAAACATGAACTCACCCTTCAGTCATTTTGGAGGAACTATATAACGGTTTTTTTGAATTTTGAAGTTGAATATTACTTTGTTTGTTTTGAGACCATTAGTATAGCAAATACATGAGGAATGCCTTCTATTTTTTGGGCCACACATCAATCTTAATGATCTATTTGAATTTCTTCATTTAAAAAATGAATCTAAACTAAGAGCCCAAGAGACAGAAAGGGCCACATGAATAGAGACTTAACATCATCCTGAGACCAGAAGAACTAGATGGTGCCCGGCTACAACCGATGACTGCCCTGGCAGGGAGCACAACAGAGAACCCCTGAGGGAGCAGGAGATCAGTGGAATGCAGACCCCAAATTCTCAAAAAAAGACCATACTTAATGGTCTGACTGAGACTAGAGCAATCCCGGAGGTCATGGTCCCCAAACCTTCTGCTGGCCCAGGACGGGAACCATTCCCGAAGACAACTCAGCAGACATGAAAGGGACTGGACAGTGTGTAGGAGAGAGATGCTGATGAAGAGTGAGCTAATTATATCAGGTGGACACTTGAGACTGTGTTGGCATCTCCTGTCTGGAGGGGGGATGGGAGGATAGAGAGAGTTGGAAGCTGGCAAAATTGTCACGAAAGGAGAGACTGGAAGGGCTGACTCATTAGGGGGAGAGCAAGTGGGAGAACGGAGCAAGGTGTATGTAAACTTATATGTGACAGTCTGACTTGATTTGTAAACGTTCACTTGAAGCTCAATAAAAGTTAATAAAAAAAAAATGAATCTAGCACCCGAGAAGGTACCATAAAGAATAATTGAGATTTCATTTATCTTACCCTGTAGTATCTAAAAACCTTTGCTTCTAGTTTAAACAGATAAATTAGTAGCTTATATTATACGCCCACTTTCTTGTCCCTACTTTGGGGAGTCCTCTCTAATGTTTCTTCCTAGTCAATGCTATTCCACCTACACAAAACAGTAACACCTAATCCTTGAGTCCCTTTGACCAGGTGAATACTTCAAAAAGGTTCCTTGGGGACAAGATGAAAGTGTGTCCCAGAGAGATGCCTACTGTCTCATCTCACTTCCTTGTTTTAAGAGAACAAAATCAGTTCTGAAAGATAAAGTCCTAAAAGGAATCACGAATCCAAATTATTTAAAAACTGGTTGTGAAATATTGTTGTTGTTGTTAGGTGCTGTCGAGTTGATTTCAACTCATAGTGACCCCATGTGCTAGAGTAGAACTGCCCCATGGGGTTTTCTAGGCTACAATCTTTACGGAAGCAGATCACCAGGTCTTTCTCCTGAGGAGCTGCTGGGTGGGTTCGAACTGCCAGTCTCTCCATTAGCAGCTGAGCACTTAACCATGCACTTAACCACAAGCCCCACCAAGGCTCTTTACAGCATGGTTGCTGTTAGGTGCTGTCAAGTTGATTTGGACTCATAGCAACTCTACATCACAGAGCAGAACAGTCCGATAGGGTTTTCTAGGCTGTAATCTTTATGGGAGAAGATCATCAGGTCTTTTCTCCCACAGACCCACTCAGTAGGTTCAAACTGTCAACCTTTCTATTAGCAGACGAACCCTTAACATCGTGCCACCAGGGCTTCTTCCTTATAGTACAGGATATAAAAATGTATTCAGACAGTCTCTTCTTTTTTGCCATAATGATAAATAAGATCAACATATGTGACATACAAAATTAAAACTATATTAAAATGTAAATAATTTATCTCATATAAGTATTTTCCCATAACAAAATGGGAAAATTTAGAGCTATAATCCCAACAGATAAGATCAATAAAATACTATAAAGGGAAAAATAATAAATCTATTATGTTGAAACTAATAAAACTTATGTAGCAACACCCACAAAATGGGCATAAACATACTGTATGCATTGATCTCACAATTCATATATGCTGTAGTTAAAATACATCTCTATAAGAAATGTAAAAGAAAACTAACATGGCACATATAATAGATTGACTAAAATCTTAATAAAATAACTGTCATTCTGAATCGTCTTAAAACTTGCCCTAGCTTACAGGGCATAGTTTTGATGGCTCAACCTCCTTTAAAATAAAATTATGAGTATTTAACATGATATTTTCTTTTTCTTTATATATTAGCAGAAACATTCAAATCATTCCACTTAAGATATTTCACTCAAAGATTTAGGCATAATTATTCTTCCCATTGCTAGAGATTATAATACAAAGATAAAGATTATATTTCATTCAATTGTCCTTTTCACTATCTTTTTCCAACTTCATTCAGTGGCAAAAGTGCAGCTTTGCCATAAGCAGACCAAAAATGAACACTATGAGACCATTACTGCTATTACATCACGATCTCTGGTACTTTATTGTCAAAAGAACTAGTTTATATTTGGTTGGTAACTATGTACTGCAAACACAGACAGGAAATCATTAAAAAATAAAATAAAAGCTTTTAAACACCTCACAAAGAATCAAGGCATTATTCTACATGGGCTTGGTAAACATGTGATCCAACTAAGCAGAGCTAAGACCTAAAGACCAAACAGATCCACAAGATCTTGACAATCAGGGCGTTCCAGCAGCAGTACGCAATGGAAAGGAATTCATGCATGTAAGCTGGAAAGAACAGGTAGGCCTACTAGTAGGCAGAGAACAGCATCAGGAATACAAGAGCAAGCAGCAGGCAGAACTCTAAATAAATTTAGATTCAACATCAGGGAGACAATGTTAGCAGGTATCAGACTCAATTATAAAAATTTATTTCAATTTATAACAAAAATTATTAGAGTTAATCAACAAGTATTTATTGAAGGTCTCTTCTGAGTTAATGACTGTTTTAGATCCTGGGAATCCAGTTAGGAATAAAATAAAGAAGATTGCTTGCTATGAACAAGGGTCTGTGCTAACCATTCTGTGAATACAAGTGTTTTTCTTGTTGTTAATTCTAGGGAAGGATTAATGATGAACTAAGTAGTAAACAATGGCAGTAACTAAGGCACAGGGGCGACAAGACAGAGTACAAATTATAGGAATAGTGATACAAAACAGGGCCAAAAGTTCAGTTCCTGGAAACAAGATATTGAAGGGCCAGTAATAAAGGTCCAATTCATTCAGCAAAACAATGTTTGTGCCTTTCCGAAGTACCAGAGATGAAAAAATAAAAAGACAAGACAATGCTGACCTTCTAAGTCACTGGAGCTCAGCATGGCCTGGCATTTAAGAACAGGATCTGCCCTAAAGTCTGGGGTAAAGATAAATGTGCAAGAGTTAGGTACCCTAACTTCAAAGGCTAGAGATACACAGGGGCAAAAAAGACAGATATGTTCAAAGTGATGCTTTAAGAAATAATTATCTGATAGCAACCAAATTAAGAGATTGAAAAAGGACATAAGATAAGGCAGAAGGGCATAATACAAAGAGCATGTGATTCAAAGCAAGAAGACTTGGCTCTAGACCCTGCTCTTTTACTTATTATTCCCTGATACTCTCTTGTTTTGTCAGCCCTAAATAAAAATAACAAGCTAACTAGAAGATCAAATAAGAAAATATGGGTATTCACATTCTAATCTGCAAGGAACCATAAAAATGTCAGATATTACTATCATTAATTAAGAGACTGTAACAATAGGTCAGTTGTTAAATAATGATGACGAGAATTAGCGTGAGGCCAACGTGCATGGTTACAGGTAGGGCGAGGAGAAAAGTGCAATGTAAGAGATAATAATGAGAAAGAGGCAACAGGATTTGGCAATAAGTAGGAGAGGTTAAAAAGAGAAAAATTTTTAAAACATAAGTACCAGAATATACAGTGTATAGGAAAAGAGTGATGAAAAAATATTTCAGTACTAAATTGTGGGAAAAAAAAAACCATGAGAAATATTAACTATTAAATAATATCTAATAATGTTAGTATTAGATAGAAATTAGTATTAGTTAGAAATAGAAATTAGTTAATTAAAATTAGTTAGATAGAAATTAGTATTAGTTAGAAATATTAACTATTAAATAAAACATTATTAGATATTATTTAATAGTTAATATTTCTCATATAATACTAAAACCATGTGAAGATGAAAATTCTCAAGAGAATACAGTTTTGTTCAATCACAACTATACTTTCTAATATCAAAGATATCAGCAATTGTAGCTTTTCAGATTTTACTAAATTTTCTTCTGTTTTTATTATATTAGGAAACAGACAAGGAATGAAAATGCATTAGCTGACTATGTTTTTAACCAGTAAGGTAAACAGTACTGTGAGACTTCTTTGTATTACTTTGCAAAGGCAGTAGACAAGGGAAAAGTATTGCTTCCTTTATTTTGTCATCCACTGAGTTTTGGAAAGTCTACAACCAATAAAATAATCCTTAATGGCTCTAGATTTGATAGATCATCCTGGAAGTTTTTCTTTTTGCAATAGTCATACCACACTGGTCCACATCATTAGTTAATAGACTATTGTAATATTTTAGGCATAAAAAACAACAACAACATATCTATACCATCAATATAGAAATGACAAGGGCTCTACCGCCTCAATTATACTGGTGAAAGTCCAATTTGGTCCCAATTCTAGGCACTGTCTAAATGATCAAAGGACAGTTGTAGACAAAATAGCATCCAGATAAGACTGGTTTTGTAAAGTCTAATCTGCATCTGGACAGAGATGGGATTGGGAAATGTTCTGAGACCTGCCCAGTTAGTGATTCAGTAGGAATGACCCACATATATGAAGTGGCATGTTGAGTGATGAAAAACATAGAACATATTGTTGATTAATCTCCTCTAACAATGCAAATGCCTCTTCTCTTACTTAGACACTTGATATATGAAAACAATACAGTACTTCCTAGAGTTTTCCATGAGTTCATTGTCTATTGAGCCCATTATTTGATTAGAATACATCACCTGGACACATAAACATCAGGATGTTTGGGAAATACTGAAAAACTACGGTAGCAATAGAAATTATGATTTGAAGCCATTTAATTCAGAGTGTTTCTTAATGCATAGCAAATACTCAAGAAACTACAATAGCATTAATGAGATGGCCATTAAACAAGTTAAAGGAAGATCTGGTTTGGCAACAAGAGCCAAGCTGCCAAATATCTTTGATAAATGATATTACATGATGGTGCTCTATTAATAATGCACCTCAAGTTCCCACAAATCACTAAAAATTTAGCATTACCATGGCACAATTAGTACAGCATACAGCCCTCAAGATATGTTCAACCAGCTAATTACAATTTATTTCAATGGGAAATTAATATTTGATAAGCATTTTCTGTGTTCCAGGAAATGTGTTTGAAATTACACCTGATATTTTATTTTCTATTTGCTCAGCTATAGCTCCTCAAATAAATTGTGGGTTTTTTTTCTATTCAGAGAAAAAAAAAAATATCTACCATGTATGTGAAATTGAGGCAATGGCTGGGCTCATATGAGTAAATACAGTAGCACTTCTTAAGGGGAATGAATGAATGAATGGAATGGAATGGAGAATGGAATGGAACCAAATAGTATGCTACTGGCTCTATTCTGACAGCTCTGCTTCCATGGGGAATCTGTTGACAAGTTCCTAGAGTGGTACAGTTTTAATGATATGAATGCCTGAGAAACTGATTCATAAACTTCAGAGCCTGAAGGAATCTTGGAGATTCTTTAATCTAATTCTCTCATTTTATAGACAAGGCTAAGAGAAATTTTGTGATTTACCTAAAGTAACTCATTCTAGTTATTGGCAGAAACAGGGCTGAGCCCCAGGTTTTCTAACTTCCATTTCTACAGTATAAGCAGTGCCTCTTTTTTGTCACTCCCTTAGGGATTGACTGGAGCTCCTCTATGAAGGTGCCATATTGCTCCAGTAATATTTACAATGAAATTGCTTGGACTAGTAATTAATATAATCAAATGAATTTATTCATAAATTATAAATAGTTAATTATTTTATAAGTTATAACAAGATAAAGAATGAAACATTTCTTGTTGTCTCATAATTTCAACTAAAAGCCTCAAAAAAGAAAACAGTTGCTAGATACACGCCCACAGGCTGAACTGGTTCTTCAACTATCAACCCTTATCACTCATCTTCATGCTACATGAGATAAGGCTAAGATTCCTAGGGAGGATATTTTGAAGGGAATTCACAGGCACAGAGGACACTGTTTTCTCTTTTCCTCTCCAAAGTATGGGGAAGTAGGATGTCTCTCCTCTATCAAGCTAAGTGGGGGAATGGTTCATAAAAACCAGTTATAGAGGTTGAAAAGCCATAAGAAGGAGAGCCTGGCATCTCACTCCTGCAGAACTCTGAGTGCCCAATCTCAGAATGTTCATCTCAGAGAGGGTAAGTCCATCTCAGAGTGTCCATCCAGAGAGGAGGGGTGAGAGAGTTCCCAGAAAAACCTGATATGTCTAACGAGCTTAAGGAGTTCAAGATACATATACAAACAGAGAGAACTAATGACTGCTTCTTACCCGGATCAATCTGAAGACAGGAAGTCAAAAAAAAAAAAAAAGAATTGAGAGGGCAGTAACTGAGCAAGCAAGCTATATTTTTGCTACTTAACAGGTCAGAAGAGACATGGCACTTCTCACTGACCAAGTAAATAAAGATGAGAGAGGCCAAACAGTAGCCATTTTGTAGAAATTTAGCCAAGGAGAGTTGACTACCAGAGCAAATACACATTACCTGTAAGAGGCTGTAGGCACTGAGGAAAGTAAGCCAGGAACAGGAGTTGGAGTATTCCCAAGAGCCAGAAAGTGCATCTCTCATTACAGATGTAGCAAGGAAGTTCTCCTCAGAAGGGTCTCCACGGAATCATCGGCATAATGGCCAGCTAGTGACAGCCAAGAGAGAACTCCAAAGAGCACCAACTAAGTAAAAAAGAATGTTGTTCTTCTTTCTTAAATACCTCTCATCTCCTCCTTGGAAGATCCAGAAGAGACAGAGTAAGCTGGAAGGAGGACTGGAAGAGCAAATTGAGGCAGAGTAAGGTGAGCCCCCTTTGCCACGGTAGGTTAATGAGTTTCAGGACGGAGTTGAAGGGAAAAAGAAATACACTGAATTGAATGCTTTTGGTTTAGATTGGGCAAAACTTTAATTCCTGAAAATAAGACCATTCTTACAGCTGAAACTAACCTGAGAATAAAGGGATCTACTCAAGGTGCAATCATGAAGTCAGAAAGGGAAATCATAAAAAGCTTGACGGAAGCATAAAGCAAAGTCTCCTAGTTGTAACCTACCAAATTCAGCCCACTCAACAACAGTCTTTAGGAATTAAGTTTGACAGGATAATTTAATAACCTAGGGAAATTCTCATGAATAAATGTTAAGTGAAAAAACATGACAGAAAACTTTATATAAAGTATGGTCCAATTTTTGGTTATATTAAACTAATAATATAAAAATTTTTTTTTTTTTTTTAAATATAAGGTTATGTTAAAATATAATAGGCAGAACCAAAATTACATTCTTTTTCTTTATCTGGGCAGTAGAATTCTTATAAATTTTCTAAAATGAACCAAACAAAACCCAGTGCCATTGAGTCCATTCTGACTCATAGCGACCCTATAGGACAGAGTAAACTGCCCCATAGAGTTTCCAAGGAGCACCTGGTGGATTCAAACTGCCGACCCCTTGGTTAGCAGCCATAGCACTTAACCACTACGCCACCAGGGTTTCCCTAAAATGAACATCTAATACTTTTTATAACAAAAAAAAGTTTAAAAATTTTGCAAATAGCCTTATAAAAAATGTTACTATTATAAAGTCAACTTTCATCTTCCTTTTAATGTCATCAGTATTGTTCCATACTTTTAGTCAAAAGCATTTGTCTTAATCTCAGATGACGAGAACTGCAACAATTCTTGAATTTCAAGGCCAGAAAGATAAACTATCAATATAATGTCCACCCAACACTGTCAAACAAGCTTTCTACAAGATAATAAAAAGGCAAGTTACTGCTACCAAAATACAGATAATCTATGACTCTTCCATCTCTTTTCAGTAGTCAAGTGGTATCACCAGCCCAAACAAAATTTTCATTGCCCACTTTCTTCTAGTAGAAAAACATCTCCAGCACCCAGCAAAATCAAAGGTCTTTGCTCTGACATCTAGAAAAAGCTCACCAAACTCCTGTTTACCAAAGTTGCCATCAGAAATCCAAGCTTCCCAGATCAATATGAAAATGTTCATTTGACACTACTCTGTATGTCCTCTGATACCTCTCACTTCCTTCCTGAACACCTCCACTGTGTGTTACAAATCCACCAGCAGCAGTAGAGCCAAGCAGTTAAACCTGGAACACTCACTGAAGGCAAGACTGCCAGGATTCAAAGCCAGCCCTGTCATCTCCACTTGTGTGACCCTGGGCAAGTTCCTTACCTTTTCAATTTTCCTCATTTATATAGTGGTACTAATAGGAATAGTATTTATATAAAAAAAAAAAATTTTTTTTTTTTAGTATTTATATAAACACATAGTAAATGCTCAATAAATATATAAAAATGAACTATTTTCATTAGAAAACCCTCCTTTACTCCCAATCTAAACCCTCACCTGTCCATCCCCTGAGGACATGGCTTTCACTGCAACTCTCTTAAGCAAGGCTATATTTTCTCCCACATCACATATAAGTCAGTGCCTGGAGGTAAGTTTTCTTCTTGCTCCCTAGTGCAGTTTCCAAACTCTTAATTCCTCCAAACATCCCACTTTCTTTGAAGCACATGTCATCAGACCTTACCACCCCTCATCAGCCTTTATTGTTGTCCCTGTCACACTGCCTCATTCACTGAGCTCACTTGTAGTCTTTTCTACCTCTACTCCTATCAACATTCTTGGAAATTTCAAATTCAGATCCTTGACCTCTTAAAGTCATTTTATTTTTTTATAAAAAGAAAACAGATGCAATCAGAAGAGAACTACTGCATCTTCATACTCCTAGATCTACCAAACTAAGTGAATCTATGAAAAAAAAAAAATTTTTTTTTTTTTTTGTTAAAATATAAGAAGCATCTATGTTGCTAAGGCCACTCTCCTCACTTTCTTCAATCTCATCTCCAGTCTCCTCCTCAATATACAACAATATAGTCTCCTTCACTCACATACAACTCTCTCCCTTTCGTACTCCATTAATTTCTCCCTCTTCCTGTGTCATTCCGTCAAGCAAAAGTATTGCTCATTGCATGACTTAAAACAATCCTCCCTTAACCTTTTGTCTTTTTCCACCCTACGACTCTATTCACCTTCACAACCAAATCCTCTAAAAGAGTTATTGATTTCACAGTCTCTACTTCCTCACCTCACATTCTCTTCTTAGCCCACTCCAGTCAGGCAGTCCATTGAAACATCACATCTGGGTCACCAAAAACCTATCACTTACCAAAACCAATGGTCATTTTTTGCTTACATCTTACTTGACTTCTCAGAAACATTTTATACAGTTGACCACCTTCTAGGACAACGTACTCTCCCTACTTTTTTATTACCTCATTGACTTCTCTTCCTCAGTCTTTTTTGCTGGCTCTTCTCTTCAACCCAAAAAACCCATTGCTGTCAAGTCGATTCCAACTCACAGTGACCCTGTAGGACAGAACTGCCCCATAGGGTTTCCAAGGCTGTAATTATTACAGAAGCAGACTGTGACATTTTTCTCCCGTAGAACGGCTTTTGGTTAGCAGCCAAGTGCTTTAACCATTGCGCCACCAGTGCTCCCTCTTCTTCTCTTATTGGCCTCTAAGTCTTAGAGTGCCCCAGAGCTCTTTCTCCACAAGTCTTCTCTAAATTTCCTCTCTTCATGGATGAGTTCATCCAGTCTGCTGGCTTCCACCATATAAAGGTTGTTAACTCTCAAAAATTTATCTTCAGCCCAGACATCTTCCCTGTGATCCAAATTCATATATATTCAATAGCCTACTTGACATCTTTATTACAATGTACCGATAAGCATAGTGATCTTAACACAGTCTAAGCAGAACTACTGATGGCCTCCCCAAAAAATCAATTCCTCCTCAAAGCCCTTCTCATCTCAATAAATGAAACCAGTTGCTTAGTCCCTGTTATGGATTAAATTGCATACCCCCAAAATAAAATGTGGCATCCAGTACCTGTGAGGGCGACCTTACTTGGAAACAGGGTCTTTGAAGCTGTTATTTAAATTCAAAAGAAGTCATACTGAAGCAGGGTGGGCCCTGATCCAATATGAGTGGTGTCCTTACAAAAGAGGGCAAGAGGCACAGACACAAGCACAGAGAGAAAACAGCCACAGAACACCAAGGATCACCAACTGTCACCAGAAACTAGGAGAGAGGCATGGAACAGATTCTCCCTCAGAGCCCTCAGAAGGAGTCAACGTGGCTGACACCTGATTTTGGACTTCTAACCTCCACAATTATGAGACAATTTCTGTCATTTTAAGCTTTGCAATAATGTATTATGGCAGTCCTATGAAATTAACACGGGCCCCAAACCTGAGTATCTACTTAATTCCTCCCTTTTCTTAATATCCTTTACCAGTAATTCCTAACAGCTCTAGCTCCAAAATGTATTCCAGATGTAACCACTTTTCACCATCTGTACTGCTACTGTTTAGTCCAAGCTACCACCATCTCTCTCTGGGAATACAATAACAGCCTTCTCACTGGTCTCCCCATCTCCACTTCTAACTCTTATATTACAGTCCATCTTCTACATAGCAACCAGAGTTATCTTCCTATAATGTAAATCAGGTCAAATCACATCCCCTCTTATAACACTTTAAAGGTTTCGCACTAAGTTTGAAATTTCTACCCTGGAATACAAGGCCCTAAATGATCTGTCACCTGCCTATTGCTCTGACCTTATCTATTTTCACGCTCTTCTGTACTTGCTACACTCTGGCTCTACCGCTTTTCTCACCATTCTACTAACATGCCAGCCTATTTCTACCTCATGGCTTTCGCCCTTACTTTTGCACGGAATGCTTTTCTCTCAGATCATCTCAAGGCTCACTTCTCAATATTCTGGTCTCAAGTCAAGCATCTCCTCCTGACCAAGACCAATTACTCAAGTATATTGTTTTATCTTCTCCATGTTGTTGTTTTTTGTTGTTGACTTGGTTCCAACTCATAGCGACTCTATAGAGCAGAGTAGAACTGCTCCATACTGTTTCCTAGCCTGTAATCTTTATGTAATCTTTGAGTGTTGGCAGTCTTGGGTTCAGCAAGCGGTCCAGGATTAACTACTTAGCTGTGGTGGGTTCAAACACTGGCCTTTTGGTTAGCAGCTGAGCACTAAACCATTGTGCCACCAGGGCTCCTTATCTTTTCCATAGTACTTATCAATATCTGAAATTATTTTATCCACTTTTTTACATTTATTGCCTCTATCCTCACCCAACGTTAGCAACTTGAGGGTGGAAAGTCTTGTCTTGTTCACATTTGTATTCTTGGCACCTAGGATACCCTTTCTGGCACATGATAAGAAGTCAAATTTTTTTTTTGATGACCTGACTTAAATCTCCATAAGAATAATCAGGAGTTTACTACATTTTTCTCCCCTGTGTTGAGGACCAGATCTGATGTGCCTGATGATGAATTAAGCACTTGACAGAAGACAAGAAAGAACTAGAAAGAGCCTGTCCTTGCTTTTAAATATCAGAATCCATTTGAAGAGTAAGAAAAACACCAACACACATCCAAAATACTAATCCTGGGGTAATTATGTTTCTTCTGCTTACTTATGACAAGAGCTGGCTACTCTGGAACAGCAGACTGGATAATAGCAAATGGAGTCGTCAAAGACATCTAGAAGTCTATGCATGCAAACAATAGCAGAGCTCCATCAATATTAAATGTTCAAAGTACCTTGGTCTTAGGGTCTTCGAATGATAAAAAAGATCATCAGCCCACTAAGAAAAAACACACCTTAGTACTCACAGGGTGGAGGACTGTGGTGCACTGGTTAAGTGCTTGGCTGCTAACTGAAAAGTCAGCGGTTCAAGCCCACAAGCTGCTCTGTGGGAGAAAGATGTGGCGGTCTGCTTCCATCAAGATTTACAGCCTTGGAAACCCTATGGGGCAGTTTTACTCTGTCCTATAGAGTCACTATGAGTCAGAATCAACTTGACCGCAATGGGTTTTTTTGCTTTGGTACCCATAGGATACTGGGGCTTGACAAAATGGGTAAACAATCCTTACTCAATTCACTGCCTCACTCAGATCCCAACTGGCCACTCTTTATGAATTATTAACTAACTCTGTGGATGAAGGATAAGTGGGTGTGTGAGTGTGCCCATTTGCATGCATATATATGCATGTACTCACTCCGTTGTGTGTGTGGATAAGTAGTTGTCAATAAATCTTTGCAATTAATATATCTGATGAAAAATAAGATGAAATTCATAAAGATTAAAAAGAAATGGGATGAGAAGGGAATTAGGAAAGCATTAGAGAGGATAAATAGAAGAAGGAAAAACAAATAAACCAATGGAGGTATGTCAGAGATTAGAAAATTAGAAAGTTAGATGTCATAGGACTTAATCATTAACAAGAGTTTACATTACTATTTTGGAAAATAAATCCTTTGTCTGTCTTAGAAAGTGGGGTGATGTGATTACAATGATTGTGAAGATAGATGATTCTGATAGCTCACATATAATGTGTTCATACTTCATTTTTGGCATGTTTCATGGGAGAGCCGTCGGCTCTTGTATGGACATGCAAGAATCTCCCTGCTAGACTGTGAGTTCCTCACGGACGGAGGACGGAATTCACAGCTGATTCATTTTGCATTTCCCAGTGCCTAGCAAATGACAAACTGAATTGAACTAAATTTAAATACATTGAATTGATCTGAACTGATCTGAAAATTGGAATGGTCAGGGATAGGAGCTACTTATTATTCTTACCAATTCATTTCTACTACTCCACTTTAGAAATCAGAATATACTTACTTAAGTAACTTCTGCCATGCTTACAAAGCACTTGAAGCAATAGCAGTATTATACACTTTACACTAGTGGGATCTGAGTCACAAAGAGGTGTCACATTATTTTTCCACAGAGTTACTTATACACCGCTGCCTCCTTGAAGTGAGTCAGCGGAACAGAAGGGACTCAAAGTCCAACAGTATTACCTGCATCACCAAAGTTCAGTTTAACGGTTCCCATTGTAAGAGGAAAGATTATGTAATATGCAAATAAGCATATTTGATAATACAAAAAAAAGCACAAAGATGACTGCTTTTCAAGACAAATTCCTGTTATTGCATCTTTATCAGGTAAATAGAGAATACGGTTCTCATTAGAATGTACAGAAAACGATTCAAATAGACATAAACATCTATTTTGCAGTTATGATGATAGAATCTTAACTAAAGATATTGAAAGATATTCATCCTCAGTTATATTATTCTATTTCTACCTCTGTGTCTATTATTTAAATAGCTGATATTTACAGGATTCTTCTCCTGTCAAAGACAGCAAGTAGGACTCTCTCAGACATGTTCTAATAGTCCACTTAACTTTCCACCACATCTTTTCTAGGCTCATCTGTCACCATAGTGTTTCGTTTCACAGTAAGCCAACTTGTGAAGGACACAAAAGGTATTTGTTTTAACAGTCCAATCAAGTTTGTTTTTTAATAGGCTTGTTTTAAAAAGTAAAAGTTTGCTTTTAGCATCATTTAAGTTTCTTACCTGTTTGTTGATGCCCTGTTACTCAGAAACTAGTTTTCAGCTCAAAAAAAGCTAGTCATCTAGTCAAAGGTTCCAGCAGTTAATATCGTATAAACAAAGAAGACCCAATTATTGAGTAAGGAAAAAATTCTGTTTATTGAATTTTTCTCATTTTATAATTAATTTCCATGATAATTCTATTCAAAAGTATACAATAATGGCTTGTCCCACAATATGAACTAGAAAGAGGAATGATAAAATTAATCAAATGTCTTTTATAAATGAGCACAGGAACTCTGTCACCTAAAAGTCTTTAAAAATGACTACAAGTAATGCATGCATGCCACATGGAAATAATGAGATATTCTTTTAGAGTTTATATATAAAATATATGTACATATATACATATATGTATGCATGTATGTGTTTCTGATCACTTTCAGGTTCCTAGTAAAAATCTTGTTGGTATAATAGAGGTGAGCTCAGGTTAATGATATACCAAGCAATAGATTTAAGAGGTTTAGGGATTAACATGTTAGTTAGCTCACCTAGCCAGGTGAGCAGTTGGAAAATCAATAAGTATCCCCCATGTCCTTAAACATAAAAAGGAAAGCAATGTAATTTCATCAGTGTACATACCAACAGGGGGCAAAGATTAAGAGAACATTTTATTTTACACTGGTCCAAAAATATAATAATCCCAGTCTTGGCTTTCACAACTCAACATATTCAGCAAAATTGCTTCTCTGCCCAAATAATTTTCAAACGCAAATGCCCATTCTATCAAATAAATACAACGCTGATAATTTCATCTGGTAATAGCAAGATTATACATTATCTAATTGTCCTGTCGTCATCCCTTGTCTTCATGATTAGAGACAGATATAATAAATCTTAAAAAGGGAGACCAAGTAAAGACTTGAAACAATCTTTGTTAAAGAAATAGATCTTTGCAAGTTATTAATATGACTACAACTAACATTTATTGAAGCTTACTAGGTGCCAGACACTGTTCTGAATGCTTTATAAATATGACAATTAATTCTCATAATAATCCTGAGGTTGGTACTATTATTGTCTTCATTTAACAGATGAAGAAACCAAGATGAAAACGGAGTTTTACAAACAAGAGCTCACCAAAGAAATTATCCCTGCCTTTTTGAGATGACTAGGAATGAATCTGTAGTTAGTCACTAGAAATTAACTAAAAGAGGAAAAAGAATTAGAGATAAAGAGATGGAGAGGACAGAAGAAAGAGGGAGAAGAGAAAAAACTAAAAAAGAATCTAACATCTTCCAAACACTTCTAAATGCAAGGCATTTACAACATTCTTTGTATACTCCTAATGACTCTATAAGATAGGTAAAAATTCTATTTTACAGATAGGAAAACTGAGGCTTATAAAGATGGCTGTCCTATGATTTTGAACTAAAATCTTTGTAACTCTAAAGTCCATTCTCTTTCCAATAAGCCAAAAGAAAATAAAATGGAGGTGGGGAGGGCAAGGAAGAAGGAATTAATAGTGAATGTGAGGCTACAATAAAAGAGGGAAGAGATGGGCTAATTCTTTGAAGCTCTTTGATGGGTACTGTCGGGATGAGCAGGGCATTGTTACCACAGACCCATGAGGCTTTTATTCTAGATTACAGGCCTGTCAGGAGAATAGAACTAAAGAGCCAAGATGGCTATTTGATTTCAAGAATCAATGTCCTTAGAACCCTTCACACATATCTTCTTCTTCCTTATACCATCCACTTGTCAGTGAAGCTGCAATGAGAAAAGTAATGGCTGGCTCACCAAGATGTGCCTGTTCCATACTGAGCAACTGCAGACAGTCTACCAGTGGCTTGGCCTAGCCCAACACAGTCTATGGGCTGCTTTATTAAAATTGTGACCTGACACCAAGTGTCACTGTGCATATATTGTATGGTCACAGCAGAAGTCAACTGAAACATTTTTATATTAATGCAGAGGTAGGGTCAGTTTGGGTGTGGCCAAAACTTTTCATTTCAAAATAATAATCAAGAGAACCATAGGGGAGGATTCAAAACTCCTAAATTTCTTGATAAACTAATACATCCTCTTTGGCCAAAATGCCATAAGGTAAGTTGAGAATCTTTTTCATCAACCGACATTAAGAAACAAGTATAAATTTATTTTTATTTATCAGCATTAATATATTTTATACATTTTGACCAGATTCATTCAGCTCCTTAATGGATCTTTGTATTTTGGGGTGTGTGTGTGTGTGTTATGTCAATACCATACCAAAATCAGCTTCTTAATCTCGGGTGATTATGGTCTTAAAACATGCTGGGCCTGCGGGCCTGTAGGCCAGCAGGGGTAAGGGAGAAAGCTAAATAACTGGCCTGGCCAGAGGCCTGGATGACATAGCAGTGAACCAAAGTCCAGAGGTGACCCAGGCTTGATCAGTGCCAGGACATTTATGCAAATGCATTCAATCAGGTGGCAACTTCCAGTTCAGAGCAGCCCACAATAAACTGGAGGAGACCACAGTCAGAATAAAAAGCAACAAGTTTCCACCTTCACAGGAAAGGGACTTTCAATGAGTTTACGTTAGTCAGGTGGGTTTGAATTCAAGATACAGGGAAAGGGACGTAAATCAGGAAATCAAGGCAGAAGCCAAGTCTGGAGAAATAAAATAGGAGGTTAAAGGAAAGCCTATAACCCTAAAAGCACAGGCCTAATCAATAAAAAGTTTGGGGCAGCAAAACAAATTTCAGACTACGTGGGCTGGTGTACATGAGAACACTTAGGGCACTTTTTTTTTCCAGCTTACTTTTCATTGTTGTTATTGAGAATATACACAGCAGAACATACACCAATGCAACAATTTCTACACGTACGATTCAGTGACATCGATCACATTCTTCAAGTTATGCAACCATTCTCACCCCCCTTTTTCAAATTATTCCTCCCCATTAACATCAACTCACTGTGGAGCACTTTTTTAAAAATGTTAACAGCCAGTCTTGCTCAAGACCACTTGACTCAAATTCCCCATCTGGAAACCCCAGACATACTGTTATTTTTTAAAATCTCCCCTGTGAATCTCCTGTGCACACAGAATTGAGAATCACTGAACAAAGAAATGGTCATATTGCTAGAGAAAAATAGTGATAACATTTACCGAGCATTACTAAGTGCCAGTTGTATGATAAGGGTTTTGTATACATTATCTCATTTTCCCACTACAAATATATGAGATAAGGATTATTTTTACTTATTGAGCCCCTACAGACTTGGAAAATAAAACTTTATTGAGCTTCAATAGACACTGAATATAAAAAATATTTTCATTCATAATAATCTAATGAAGGGGATGAAAATCTAAAACATGCTTGGGGATACTCTGCACCAGTGTTAACATATTTGTCCTGATTCGTCCTCATTCACTCCAGTACCTGCTTGTGAATAGCAGTATTTGTTGTAATTGTAAAAGTTACATTAAAAAGGAGCAAAGCTAACAGGTCTATTCAGGGATCAAACTCATAATCTTGGCCTTATCAGAATAATATGGAAATCAACTGGACTTAAAGGTCACAAATACCCACAATACCCAATAACACATAATATTCTTTATGCCTATTTTTAAATAGAATGAGGTAGGATCCTAATATTGAAAGATATAAAATGAGTCCACAAAATTGGTATCAAAAGGCACCCAGATTCAAAAGCGTAAAATCATCAAAAGTCCTTGAATTTCTCTATGTTGAGAGTTGCATTCAGAGCACACAGAAGATAAATGAAAAATTACGATTATGATGATGCTAGTTAGTGCAAAATTAAGAACCAAGGAGAACAAAAGAAACCTGATACTCAAAGATAAGAACTCAATTCTGCTAGGAAGTTAGCAGGAGAACCAATTATGCTTATGTAACAAAATAGATAAGAATATAATCAAGGACAGGTAGAACTTGTTACTCATCTAAGGGTAAGTGGGCAAACTAAGATTCAAATAATGTAACATTGTATTGCCTAAATTGAGTCTTGGAAATGTCACAGATGTCACATTTAGTTTAAGAAACCTTAAATGCCAAGGTCAAATAACCAGGAATGAAATGTGTAATCTCCTGTTTAACCAGCAGTTGCCAACTTCCATTTTAGGGCAGGACAGACACAATCTAGGTGATCAATAGGCTACTCAAACAAAAGTGCTTTATGTTGAATAAGTTGAATGAACATAAGAAAAATAAACACCTTAGAAATGTACATTAGAATCACTTGGGACACTTTTTTTAAAGAATACAGCATGGTTATGATCCTGTGTTTGGTTTACCATCAGTGGCTTAGACCAATGTGTTAGGCAAATGCCTGTATTGTTCTAATAGATTACATCCTGATATAAAAACCAGTTGCGATCGAAAGATTCTCAACTATTTGTCAGAGTAGAACTGTGCTCCGTAGGGTTTTCAGTGGCTGATTTTTCGGAAGCAGACTGCCAGGCCTTTTTTCTGAGGTGCCTCTGGGTGGACTCAAACTGGCAACTTTTGGGTTAGCAGCCAACGGTGTTAACCATTTGTACCACCCAGGGACTCCACATCCTGATATACAGATAGCTGAAGAGTTAAAACTAAATATCATATTTTTTCTGAAAACCATCTGAACCATAAAACTTATTCATATATTCTGGAGACCAATACTGCCCCCTCCCTTCAATTCCAGGAAGTAATCATATATAAAGTGAATGCTCAATAGTTGAAATGAAAACATCACAAAGAATCATAAGAGACAGCACAACTCTTAGAAAAATGAAATTAATGTCCCTATTAAACAAAAAAGGTTTCTTAAATTCCTGTTTGATATACCAAGAGGGAGGCAGTTCAAATCCGCCAGGCGCTCCTTGGAAACTCTATGGGGGGCAGTTCTACTCTGTCCTACAAGGTCGCTATGAGTCGGAATCGACTCGACGGCAGTGGGTTTGTTTTTTTTTTGGCTATACCAGATGTAATATATATTGAAATGAATTACTGAAATAAATCAAGTGATATATAATATTGAGCATGTTAACAAAATGCCCTTCCTTAATATTCAGATATTTAAAAAAAGGCTTAAAAATGCTATACTCTAAAATGGTACAAGTCAGGCTATGAAGTGCATCCACATGCTGATTTCAACAATTAAAAAAATATAGGCACACATAGGAAAACAGACAGAAAATAAATATACCAAAATGCTAATACTAATTATGTTAGAGTTGGCATGTTATAATTGTTTTCTTCATCTTTTTCTAATGTGGTTACATTGTTTCAATATTAGAGATATTTAAAATATTTAAATATCTAGATATTAAATATTTAGAGATACTTAAAAATAACTTCCTTATGAAATTAAAAGTTGATTTTGAGGTAATTAGACTAAACATGAAAGATCTTTTATTTCCTGCCTCTAAGTACACTACCACCTATCTGTCAGTTGGTCCTACCGTGGTGGCTTGCATGTTGCTATGATGCTGGGAGCTATTCCACCAGGATTTCAAATGCCTGTCACCCATAGAGGACAGGTTTGAGTGCAAGTAACAAGCACTCAAAAAGCAAAAGAACAGAAACACTTTGAAAGCACTTTGCAAACTCAGTTTATGGGTTACTCACTAGAGATTGACTAATCCAATTGCCGGAGTTTGGACTATAGCCAACATGCCCATTTTTCAACAACATATCAAACTTATCTCTAACATTACTTTTTCACATTTGTGTAAAAACTGTTTTCTGAATCCTTTCACATGATTTCTCTTTTGATTCTTTCCCAAGTCTACTGAAGTAGGAAGAAAACTGAGAGTCAATGAACTTCCCAAGGCCAAATTTATTGGTGCTAAGGGTCAAGACCAGTACAGTTCTCTGGCCATTCAGTGCTCTTTCCATTATTTCATATCATCGTCAATTATACGATAAATGAATGCATTTTGATCCAAAAAAAATAACAAAGATTAGAAGAAAACAATGAAGGGAGAGACGCCCCTATGCCTCATTAGTACAACATGTGATCAACATTCCACATTATAATAATTAACCACGCCTTGACCCTCCCCAAGGTCTCCTATTTCTGTTTGCCAGAGGAAAAAGTCTATTACCGTAGAATAACTTCAAACTGACTTGGTAAAAAGTAGCTTGTGTTAAATAAAGTGAATGTCTACTCTGTGTAAATTAAAATTCCTCCATCATATTCACAGAACTATGATATTGTCATGCCTAATTGACAAACACAGCTTCCCAATATCAAGAGCAACATTAAATTCAATCTCAAAAACTAAAATCTTACTCCAAAGTTTAGGCCTCCAAAGAGTGGTGAGGTCCTTGAGCTGTCCTTGACTAAGTTCCCAGAAAGGCCCGTGCTCCCCATGTGATTTGAAGTATCACTGTAATTGGGTAATAACGACAGCTCTGACTGGAGAGCATTAGAAGGTTCCAAAAGTATACTGATAAATGTAAGCTCGGTTTACGAAAAATGTTTTTGTTATTATAACTAACTGCAGGGATATTTTTATAAAAAATTATAAATTTCTGCACAAATACTGCACAAAAATTTTATATACCCCCTCTGACAGTGTCACCTGGTGCGGTCCGCACCCCCCATACTCCCCTGACACCACCGTAAAGATATTCTACTGTTGAGATGTCTGCCAACAAAACATGAAGTCCTTGAAATTCTATAGAACTAAATCAGAAGATTTGAGTTGCTAGTTGTATGACCTCTAGCAATTTCCTTTACTTCTCTAGGCCTCCACTGCCTCAACTGCCTCAGAGAAGGGACCTAGACCAGCTAGTCCCTTCAAGATCCCTTTCAACTTTCAAATCTATTTTTTTCAATAACTACAGGACACTAACAATTCTGTTCAATATGTAAATTTTAAATAATTTCAAACAAAGGACAAAGGAACCTCCCATACAATTCTTAAACATTCAGAAAGATCTCATAATAATTGTAGAGTGTCATAAAAATTGTCCCTTTGGCTTGGCTGTCACTTGCTTCAAATAAAGCCTGAGCCACAGGAAAACTATTTTAACACTTTAAGAAGATTAAATAGTTAATCCCCTGGGAAATCAAGTTGGAAGAATTCACAAATCCACTTTCCAGGGAGAAGCAATGAAAATAACAAAAAATTTGTTTTATTTTGAATAAACTTATTCTAATGATATACTATACACACGTACTCTATAGGTCATGCATTTTCATTGACATGTTTTCCTCCTAATCTGAAACTCAGATGACGTCAGGTCATGTCTAATTTTAACAGAAAACAACCATTTATAAGTCTTACAGGTAAGTTGTAACACATCTTGGAAAAAAAAACCCATAATAATATTCCAAGTCATTCTCTTTTGAAGAAAAATTAATGAGAACTAGAAGATTGAGCACATTATGTTATTAGCTGCCAAGATAATTTTTGCTTTCATGGCTTTACTAAACTGGAATTTCTAGTGCATCATTCATTAGCCCATAATTATGCATCAAAATATTAACCAATTAACATGTAAGAGCTCAAGGGGTAGCAACAATTAGACATGAAACTTGACCTTCCATAAAATTCCAAATAACAAGCAGGTTTACCGCACTTTATATATTTAATAAGCAGCATCTGAAAAAAAAGCATCAACTCATATTTTGTGAATAATTTTATTGACTTTCAATTAATATCATCTGCTACTTCTTTAGTCTCCTCGTTTCGTTTAGTTACGTTTCTATTAGCTCCTGATCCAAACACAAAGACCTACAAGTAGGGCACGTATGTTATATCAAGCAGGATACAATATAAATAATATCCTGCTAAATGCCTAAGCTTTGGAGTTCAGCTTTTGTATGAAATATGTTTGGAAGCGGGACACACTTTAAAAAAAAAAAAAAAAAATGATCGTTCTTATGGGATGTGTGAACTGAAAAAAAACTATTAATGTGATGAAAAAAGTTGGGAATGGGTAAGGGTGATAGTTGAACAACATATGAACATAAGTTGACATCGCTGAACTGCACATGTGAAGAATGTTGAAATGGCAAACATTTCGTTACAAATATATCTACCACAATAAAAATACTGTTAACAAAAAAGGGGAGAAATAAAACTCACCTAACTGCAACAACAGCCTTTCACGCCTAGTTTGTGCTGTTGATTACACTTTATGTTAGTTTCAACATATTTTGTGCATTTAAAAATTCTCGTGTTGCTAGTCCTAAGCCCCATGAAAGCAAGCACCATGTGTGTTATGTTTGTTGCTTATCCCCACTGGTAGAAAAGTGTCTGACGCACAGTAGGCACTTAATAAATATTTGTTGCATGAAAGAAGGAAGGAACAAACAAGTGACCAAACACCAGATATCCATCTATTTCCTATAATAAATGTTTCTAAAAGGCCTAGCTTATCTACCAATGTTATTGTTGTTACCTATCTGAAGTTGGCCTCCGACTCATGGCGGTTCCATGCACAACTGAATGAAATGTTGCCTGGTCCTATGACATTCTAATAATCCATTGCGGATTAGACCATTGTGATCCATCGGGTTTTTACTGGCTGATTTTCAAAAGCGGAACACCAGTTCTTTCTTCTTACTTTGTCTTAGACTAGAAGCTCCACTAAAACCTGTTCACATCATAGCAACATGCAAACCACTACTGACAGGCAGGTGGTGGCTGCCTATAAGGTGCATTGGCCAGGAATCGAACCTGGGCCTCCTGCATAGAAGGTAAGAGTTCTACCACTGAACCACCAATGAATGTCCCCATCTACCAAATACATTTACTAAAAATTTGGTTCTTTCAAATAATTTATCTCGCATACATACATATTAATGTTTCAGCTTGGAGGACGCTTATCAAATCAAATTAGTCAATGAAATGTTTTGAAAAGATTTGGAAATATGTTTAAGGGCGCAGAAGTAGATATCAGAAACCTGAGTTTGGATTCCAATCCTGGTACTTAGTGATTGAGAAACCTTGAACAGGTCGTCTAGTTTCTCTGAAGCTCAATTTTTCCAGTGTAAAATAGGAATACTAATACTTGTCCAGCATACCTCATGGGGTTTTGTGTAGATCAAATAAAATATCATACAATTGTGCTACAACCAGAATGGGACAAAAACAAACACAAAAGCCCAAATGTTTCTCCTTCAGTAACATGAGTACCAAAACAAACATTTATTGGGAAAGACAAGTTCGAAATGTTAAAATCGTTCCTTCCTGTCACTACAGAGGCACAATTTGGACCAAGAGTTTAACTTAAAAAAAAAAAAAACGAACAGAGTTGTAACACACTGCACGTGCTAGGTTCTTACAGCCGTTAATACCATTAGGTTGCCACCTAACCATGCGGAAAAAGAAAAATGCAGAGAGGTCACATGGCCCATCAGTGCTGGTGACAAATTAAAAACTGAGCTTCTGATCATCCAACCAGCCCTTATGCCTGCTGGGCAATGCCACTTCTTACAAGAGCCTTAGCAAGCTGAAAACACAGCATACTGAAACATGAATTAGACCACATTACACACTAATCCAAACTTACTGTTAAGGATATATACAGTTCTCAGCCAAAGCTAAGCAAAGAAATCCTAATTCACAGCCACAGACAATGATCTGAAAACACAATGGTCCTTTCTGTATCTGCATTTCCATCCAGCTCTTGACATATTTTGCAAGTTAAAGTTTTTGTTGGTAATTCTTGAAAAGGAAAAGCTTTAAATTTGTTGTGTCAGCCATTAGAAACAGGGAAGGGAGAAGGACACATCATGTCATGTCTTAGATTTCAAGTCAAAATGTTTAACTGATTCTATCATTTTGAGTTAACAAAATAGTTCACTTCAGTATATTCAAGCAATAAGAATATAATATACAGTATACTTCATTGTTCATTTTTATTGATGATATCTAAGATATCCATTCAACTGACCACATTTTCTAGGAAATCAGAGATCATATTGAGTCCATAAGCAGTACCTTTCTACACCTCTGCACCTGAGGAAAAAAATATTGCTGTTAAATATATATCCACTCTAAAAAAAAGGCACTGACATTTTACATTGGTCTAAGGTGTGGTTAGCCTATGATGGGGTGGCTATGGACAGTTTTATATACTTCTTCCTCACATTTTTAAAATTATAATGCAGCATTCAATAGAAACAATGCAAACTGCATATGTAATTTAAAAATTTCTAGTAGCTACACTTTAAAAAAGGAAAAAGAAACATATAAAATTAATTTTAATATTTTATTTAATCCAGTGTATTCAAAATATTAACATTTCAACATGTAATCAATGTAAAAACTATTGAGATATTCATTTTTACATTCTTTTCATACTGGCTTCAAAATCTAATGTATACTTACAGCACATCTCAATTCAGATGGTAAATTTTCACCAGAAATACCTTATCAATATTTAGATTTCAAAAACTTCACAGTTAAAAAAGTAGATTCACATGATCAATTTGTTCCAAGCATATTTAAAAGTTTTCCAAAAACCGAACAAAACCAAAAAACTAAACCTACTGCTGTCGTGTTGATTCTGACTCATTGTGACCCTCTAGGACAGAGGAAAACTGTCCTATAAGGTTTCCAAGGTTGCAAATCTTGAGAGACGCAGGCTGCCACACCTTTCTCCCGTGGAGCAGCTGGTGGGTTCGAATCACTGACATTTTGGCTAGCACCCAAGCACTTTAATCACTGTGCCACCACCAGGGATCCTTTAATAACTGAATAGAGAACTAGTTTTTTTTAATTAAACATTCAATCCCTCATTAGTGTTTGTGACAATTCAAGTGATCAATTGCCACATAGGGTTGGATAACAGGGCTTGAGCATTATCTAAATCCATATGCAATGAAAAGATACTCTCACCCAAAAAGAATTTTTGGAAATTGAATAAAATATGTTCTAGGGAGAGCTTTCTGTAATTCTTCTGCCCAAAGCCTTATCTACATTTATTTTGACAAACTTATACTACAGTCATCAGCTTTAACATATTGATGTCTCTACATCTAATAAAACACAAGCACCTCTAGAACACCTTATGCATTTACACAAGTAGAGTTAATTCCCTACGTCTGTTGTACACTATTCATAGAAGGGGAAAAGCAGGTCAAACACCTCTGTTGATTTTGTTTCTATATGTACATTTGTTTATCCTGCTGATGAAGCCTACTGCAAACTGGAGGGTAGGACTACAGGAGGCCGTAAAGATTAAAGAACCTGAAGAAATATTTTGGTTGATTTCTAAATGCCTTTCTCCCAGATGGAGCCCTGAAGGCACAGTGGTTAAGAACCCAGCTGCTAACCAAAAGGTGGGCAGTTGAAACCCATCAGCTGCTCCTTGGAAACCCTACGGGGCAGTTCTACTCTGTCCTATAAGGTAACTGAGTAGGAATCGACTTGACAGCAATGGGTGTGGTTTCGGTTTTTATGTAGGGAAAATGAATGGTTAAGAACTTGGATTGTAGAATCACGTCTCGATTGGAACCCTGGTTCTGCCACTTGCTACCAGTTTAACTTTGGGCAGGAAACTTAATTTTTATCTCTAAGTGTTACTTTAGGGTCAGTCAGTGGCTCTGCTTCCCTCCATTGCAAGTGGCATTAATAGTCTAGATAATTAAATCTGTAAAAATCGTTTTCCCCACAGATGAATTTTCTGTTTTCATTGATATTTTATGCCTTTCCTTTTCCTTGAAGAGATCTGCTAACAAGTAACAAAATTGTTTCATATTGGGTTTCTTGTCTTTTCCCTTCCTCTTCTTCTACCCAGTATAGTCACAACCTATTGCTGTCAGTTGATGCTGACTCATAGCAACCCTATAGGACAGGACAGAACTGCCCCTTAGGGTTTCCAAGGTGCTGCTGGTGGATTCGAACTGTTGACCTTTTGGATGGCAGCCGAAGGCTTAACCACTACGCCATCAGGGCTCAATACAGTTATTAGCATGTATTAAAAAGCCAAAAGAGAGACAATACCAGGGAATAAGAGAAACAAATTTATCCAGTAATTGAACAAGTAGCCCTAGACTAACCAAGAAGGCCAAATTAAAACTTCAAAATCTTTATAGCAGGTGATTCTAAGCAGTAATAAAAATGTCACCTCCGTGGGTGGTAATTTTCTCATCTGTAAAATGAGAGAAAGGAAAAAAAAAAAAAACACTTTAAAATCATTTTATTCTTTAAATTGATCAAAGATACAAAGTATATAAAGCTGCTGTTACTATGCCTAAGCAAGACTGGTCAGTAAAATAATAACTATAGAAATACTTACATGATAGCATTTTAGAAATAATTTTCCAGAAAGGATAGAATGTTTTCTTAATAATTTCAAATTTTGGGGAGAACAGATTATTTTTATAATCCTTACAGCATAAATAAATAGGAAAAACTTAACAGTAGACTATCAGGGCTGTGAAACCAACCCACTTAGTCTACCATGAATACTTCATTAATTTTTCAGTGTGGTGATGTTGCAATTTTCCATGAGCAGCCTTCAGAGCTTTGCTTCTGGTATGTATCAAAACAGTCTAAATTACATTCAATACTCGTGTATCTGTCATTGACCAAAATACAATTTTGATGTAGCCAGTATTCTGAAACTCACACCCAGACATACCTATATTTCTATTATATTGTATCCACCCTGCTTAACCTCAGGATGTTTTCCAGTCACCCATTTAATCCTTCCACTTGGTGAAGTTATCTTCCTTCTATATACTCATTATCGATGAATTACACCTTAAATATAATTCCCATTCCAACACCTGAGGCCAGATCTGTCTACATTATCCCCACGCGTTTGTGCGTATCTAGTTTGCTGTGATGCTTAATAAGGTGTTCCATTTGCACAAACGTCTAGAACCCAACCGGCCGCACCACGGACCCTGCGGCTGGAAGCACTGTCAGTCTGATGCTTTGTCTCCTGCCTCAGAAAGCTAGAGTTGCACGTAAACGTACGAGACTCTCTCTCTCTTTACATATGTATGTGTATATATATATATATAAAACACCTCAGTCGAGCAAAGAGGCCGCTCCCCGACGCAAAGCCGTACAGGCGATCGCCCAAGGCGGCCAACCTGGGGCGATTGTTCCTCTGGTGCGAGACCCGCCGGGGCGGGCGGCGTCTGCTTTACCCCATTGGCGTCAGGACTCCCCCAGGGTTTCTGGCGCCGCGCAGCCGCCTGCCACCTGCAAACGCCGAAGGCGTGAGGCGGCGGGATCTCCCGCTAGCAGCGGGCAGCGCGTGCAGGCCGGCGGGGATCCGCTGCCTCAGTTTCCACAGCCGCCGGCCCCCAGCCGGGCCGCCCCTTAGATCTGCCCATCCCGGTGTCCGGCGCCCCCAACCAAAGCCAGTCCTCGCCGCGCCCTCAGCCCGTGCCAGCCCACACCCCGCGCGCCGGCGCCGCGTCGGTCCTCACCTGACAGCCACCCGCACCGAGCTCTCGTCCGGAGTGCCCCACATGCTAGCGGCGGACGGTGGACGGGCCCCTGGGCCTCGGCACCACCGCGCTGAAGCGACGCCGGAGCCGCAGCGCTCGGGCGCAGGAGCCTGGGGCGGCAGGGGGCGGCGGCTCACCTCCGCCGCACTCCAGCCATGTTGGGAGACTGAATGGAAAGGTGGCGGTGGCGCTGAGGCAGGAGGAGGAGGAGGTGATTCACAGCTCGCGGGCGCCCGCCCCTTCTCCCCCGCTCACACCCCAAGATCTGGGGCGGAGACGAGGCGCGTTTGAATGGCAAGCGCCGAGCGGACGGACGAAGCAGGCCGCCAGCGGCCTCCTGGCGGCCGGGTAAAGGCGCCCAGCCCCCTCCGGTAGGGACGCGGCCTCCCAGCGGCCGGGACGGGGACTCCACGCCCGGCGGGACGCTCAGGGCTCCTCAGTCCGCACTGCGTCAGCGGCGGCCACACAGCACAGCCCTGCCCCACCTCACCCTCCCCCAGCCTGAGCCCCGCCCTGCCCTCCGCTGGGCACTGCCTGGCGCTGCTGGGCAGGGAGGCGCACGGGGGAGGGATGCCGAGCGCGGGCTGCCCAGGCCTGAGGGCGAGGAGCCTGTGCGCCCTTCTAGGCTCTTCTGTGAGAATGAATCAGATAATGCTCTCCCTGGTGCCCGCGTCCTATTGAAAGTCAAAGCTTGATCCTCCAAGCAGCACTGCCAGCTGCTGCTGTGGTTCCGCTTTGTTTTCACCCTCAGCTTTATTGTAAGCTCTCCAGCTTGGACTTTGACCCCCTTCTCCAGCCCCCTGTCTAAACGCCCTCCCTCGCAGGAATCAGTCATTCAAGCTGAACTGGCTCCCTGATTTGTCCACTGTCATTCTGCAGCTGCGCTGTTCTGCAGTCACCCATTTAGCAGCCGGTGTGGGGTATGAAAATGATTTACTCTGAGCCTCCTGAATGCATTTTGTGTTAAATCATTTGTACGCTGGTAAATGAACTGCACCCTGGTACTGCCAAGTATTCTCAGAACTGAATATTCACCAAGACCTGCTGTGTAGTAAATCCTTCCGAACTGACTTTCCCTTCTGGTCTTCAGAAAAGCTCCTCCCAATCCCTGGATTCTATCAACATTGACCCATTGTGGTTTCTGCTTGTGACTATTGTGCTTCCACATGCCTTTAGATAGCTCTCTGGAAACAGCCTTTATTAGCTTTGCCACAGAGTGTCTTTTGTGGATTGCCCCATACATTGTTATAAATAAACATGTGGGTTCATACAAAAAGGAACAATAGATTAAATAGCACTATCCAAATAAAGGCACTGCCCCAAGTACCTACAATCTAAAATCACAAACCTAATCATCCTACTCAGCAGAGATACAGCATCATGGGTCAGAGGAGGCAGCACTCTTTGGGACAACTGACCAGCTGTCTATCATAAATGAAGGCCCATATACTATATAATTATAATTTTAAACTTATTCTTACCCTTGAACTTGCTACCATGGAGCATAACAGAGGGGTTAAGAGGGCAGAGATGGTGGTAATCCTATAGCTCGCCACTGGCTGCCCTCTGGAGGAGCCCTCACTCACCTCAATATTTATCCATCAACAAATCGAAGCTGCATTTCATCCTGCCCTGACCATCCCACATCTGGGTGGATCCAGACTGGCCACCTTACCTCTTGGATTTGTAAAAGCTGCAAGGAAGGCAAGAAAAGCCAAGCAAAGTTAGCAAGAAAACTGTAAAGAAATTTGTATAATTAAAATCTGTTTAAAACAATTTGCATTTAAAACAACACTACTGAGGCAGGGCCAAGTGGACAGGGTAGTCATATGCTTCCTGTGGTGGCTCTTACAACAAAGACCCAAAAAAAACAAGTGAATCGATTATATATCACAATCCAGGAGCCCTGAACATCAAAGGCAAAGTTGAGGAATTGGACTGAGCGACAGGGAAGGAGAGATGGTTTAGAAGCAGCAAGGAGTTGCCAGGCCAGACCCGACCCGGCAGGAACCGGCACCCCACAGGCCAGATCTGCTGGCACAAGTGCAGTGAGACAAGTAGTGGTGGTTAGGCAAACTTTCCACACAGGGCGAGACCTAGCAGAGTAGAGTCCACTCACACCTCCAGAATCATTGAAAACCACCACTCAATCAATAAAAGATAAGTACATGAGCCTAACCTACCATGTGCAGATCAAAAAACACCCCTCAGGGAAAAATCTCTCTCCCATTTACCTGCCCCCTTACTGCTCTGCACTGGGTCCAAGCTGGCTTCAGAGATTGCCGCATCCCCTGGGCCAGAAGTAGAATCTGCCAGCACACTGATCCATTCTCCCAACCTTGAAGAGGGAACAAATTAGCAAACAAGAAAAAATAATCTGCTGGCTCCCCTAAGTCAGGAACTCAGGGCAGAAACAGCTCCTTTGCCTAGGCACAGGCAAAAGGGGTCCACGGACTTTGAATGCTTTTCACCCCTCCATAGACCTGAGTGGGTCTATTACAGTAACTTAGGCCCTCATTAGCACAGTACAAGAGAGTATATACCTGAAGTCTAACCTCGATTGTATCAGCTGTATGGTGGAGAGGTAGGTTCATGACATTTGACACTGCTCTGCCTATTAAGCAGGGTCCTCACCTACCCAGATCAGGCGCCTGAGGACTGGTGGCTCCACCCATGACACCTAGCCACCCACAACAGGGTCCAAGAATAAGTGGTGCCTCCCAGTTCTTATAGCCAATAGCACTGTAGTGCCCATAGTCCGGAGGCAAAATCCACCCACCTACATGCTCTAGGAAACAGGGCACTGCTCTGCTCACAGACACTCAGGAACAGCTCTCAGCTCCCAGCCTTGTCCAGTGCGTGACCCCGTACTGCACCCAGATACCTGTGACTACACCAATCACCCCTGCCTGTCTAGGACGGTAGGTGAGAGCCCACACCACACACTTGGTGACTAACTACCTGGACACCTGAACTGAATCCATACAAGAAAAGTAAACAGATACGTGGACTCACATACCTAGTAGCAGCTCCAGCCACCTGGTGACAGGACATTAGAGTTCCAAAGGCACCAAAAATCAAACTAGATCTCAAGAGCAGCCTATCTGGGCATATTAAAACAAAACAAAACAAGGAGCTAGGACATAGTAAAAAAAAAAAAAAAAAAAAGGACATAGTAAGCAAACATAAAATAAATAAATACAGTAACTCATTGGTGGTTCAGAGACAACAGTCACTATCAAATCACATAAACAGGCAGATCATGATGGCTTTGGCAAGCTCCCAAAACAAAGAATCCAGAAATCTTCTGAATGAAGAGAACTTCTTGGAATTAACAGAGGTAGAATACAAAAGATTAATATATAGAACCCTTCAAGAGATCAGGATGAAGATCAGGCAAAATGAAGAATGAGCCAAGGAGTACACAGATAAAGCAATACAGGAATTGAAGCAGACTAGACAAGAGCATAATGACAAAATTAATAGGTTGCAAGAATCCATAGAGAGACAGAAAACAGAAATCCAGAAGACTAACTATAAAACTTCAGAATTAGGCAACTCAGTAGAAACTTGTAGGAGCAGAATTGAGGCAATGGAAGTCAGAATTAGAGAGACTAAAGATAGAGCATTTGTCACCAATATAATTGAGGAAAAATCAGTTGAAAGAATTATTAAAAAGGAAAAAGTCCTAAGAATTATGTGGGACTCTATCAAGAGGAATAACAGAAAATAGAATTATTGAAGATTTGTTGGGCAGAACTCTTCTCTGATATCATGAAACATGAGAAGATATCTATCCAAGATGCTCATCAAATTCCACACAAAGTAGGTCCCAAAAGAAAGTTCCCAAGGTATATTATAATCAAGCTTCCCAAAAGCCAAAGACAGAATCTTAAGAGCTACTAGGGATAAATGAAAAGTCATCTATGAAGGAGAGTCAATAAGACTAAGCTCAGACTACTCAGCAAAAACCATGCAGGCAAGAAGGCGGTGGGATGATATATATAAAGCCTTAAAGGAAAAAAATTGCCAGCCAAGAAATATATATCCAGAAAGACTCTCTCTCAAATATGATGGTGAAATTAGGACATTTCCTGATAAACAGAAGTTTAGGGAATTTGCAAAAACCAAACCAAAAGTAAAAGAAGTACTAAAGGGAGTCCTCTGGTTAGAAAATCAGTAACATCAGATAATAACCCAAGACTAGAACAGAAGACAGGGCAACCAGATATCAACCCGGATACGGAAATCATAATAATAAATCAAAGCTAAAACACTGAAAATAGGGAAACATTATGTAAAGGATGACAACATGAAAACACAAAAGAGAGACTAAAATGTAATCATAGATCTTCCATATGGAGAGGAAATCAAAGATTGGTTTAAACTTAGAAAAATAGGGGTAAATATTAAGGTAACTACAAAGGAAACTAAAAATTCTACACATCAAAATAAAAAACAGGAAAAACATAAAGACTTAGCAAATACAAAATCAACAACAACGAAAAAGATGAAAAGAAAATACATAAAGAAAAACGACTCAGCACAGAAAATTGAGTGGGAAAAAGAAGCTGTCAACAACACAAAAAAAAAGACATCAAAATGACAGCACTGAACTCATAAAAAAAAAAAAAAAAACTCATACCTATCCATAATTACACTGAATGTAAAGGGACTAAATGCACCAATAAAGAGATAGAGAGTGGCAGAAGAGATATATGCTGCCTACAAGAGACACACCTTAGACTTAAAGACACAAACAAACCAACTCAAAAGGTGGAAAAAAAAATGTCAAGCAAACAACAATCAAAAAAGAACAGGAGTGGCAATATTAATTTCTGACAAAATAGACTTTAAAGTAAAATCTACCGCAAAGGATAAGGAAGGACACTATATAATGATTAAAGGGTCAATACACCAGGAGGACCTAACCATATTACATACTTACATCCCAGTGAGAGGGATCCAAAATACATAAAACAAACTCTAACAGCATTGAAAAGAGAAATAGACAGCTCCACAATGATAGTAGGAGACTGCAACAGACCACTTTCTGTGAAGGACAGAACATCCAGAAAGAAGCTCTATAAAGATGTGGAAGATCTAAATGCCACAATCAACCCACTTGATCTCCTAGACATACACAGAACACTCCATCTAACGGCAGCTGAGTATACTTTCTTTTCCAATGCACATGGAACACTCTCCAGAATAGACCACATATAAGGCCATAAAGCAAGCCTTAACAGAATGCAAAGCATTGAAATTTACAAAGCATGTTTTCTGACCATAAAGCTATAAAAATAGAAATAAATAACAGAAAAAGCAAGGAAAAAAAATAAAACACATGGAAACAGAACAACACCTTGCTCAAAAACTACTGGGTTATAGATGAAATTAAGGATGGAATAAAGAAATTCACAGAATCAAATGAGAATGAAAACACATCCTACCAAAACCTTTGGGACACGGCAAAAGCTGTGCTAACCAAGTGCCGTCGAGTTGATTCCAACTCACAGCGAGCCTATAGGACAGAGTAGAGCTGCCCCATAGAGTTTCCAAGGAGCTCCTGGCGGATTCGAACTGCCAACCCTTTGGTTAGCAGCCATAGAAAGCTGTGCTAGAGGTCAATTTATAGCAATAAATGCACACATCCAAAAAGAAGAAAGGCATTAACTCTAGAACTCGAACAAATAGAGAGCAGCAAAAGAAGCCCTCAGGCATCGGAAGAAAGTAAATAATAAAAATTAGAGCAGAATTAAATGAAATAGAGAATAGAAAAACATGAAAGAGTTAATAAGACCAAAAGCTGGTTCTTTGAAAAGATCAACAAAATTGATAAACCATTAGCCAAACTGACAAAAGAAAAAAAGGAAAGGAAGCAAATAACCCAAATAAGAAATGAGATGGGTGATATCACAATGGACCCAACTGAAACTAAAAGAATCATAACAGAATACTATGAAAAACTGTACTCTAACAAATTTGAAAACCTTAGAGGAAACGGACAAATTTCTGGAAAAACACTACCTACCTAAACTAACACAGAGGTAGAACAACTAAATAAACCTGTAACAAAAGAAGAGATTGAAAAGATAATTTAAAAACTCCCAACAACAACAAAAAAAAAGCCCTGGCCCTGACGGTATCACTGGAGAATTCTACCAAACTTTCAGAGAAGAGTGAACACCACTACTACTAAAGGTATTGAAGAGCATAGAAAAGAATGGAATACTCCCAAACTCATTCTCTGAAGCCAGCATAACCGTGATACCAAAACAAGGTAAAGACACCACAAAAAAAGAAAATTACAGACCAGTATCCCTCATGAACTTAGACACAAAAATCTTCAATAAAATTTTAGCCAAAGGAATTCAACAACATACCAAAAAAAATTATTCATCATGACCAAGTGGGGTTCATACCAGGTATGCAAGGATGGTTCAACATTAGAAAAATAATCAATGTAATTTTCATGGATTGAATTGTGTCCCCCAAAAATATGTATCAGTTTGGCTCGGCCATAATTCCCAGTATTGTGTCATTGTCCTCCATTTTGTGATTGTAATTTTATGTTAAAAAAAGATTACTGTGGGATTGTAATACACTTGCCCAGGCCACATCCCTGATCCAAGTGTAAAGGGAGTTTCCCTGGGGTGTGGCCTGCACCCCCTTTCATCTCTCAAGAGATAAAAAGGAAAGGCAAGCAAGTTGGAGCGGACCTCATACCACCCAGAAACATGCACTGATAACAGAGCATGTCCTTTGGACCCACAGTTCCTGCATGGGGAAGCTCCTAAGTCCAGGGGAAGATTGAAGAGAAAGACCTTTCTCCAGAGCCGACAGAGACAGAAAGCCTTCCCCTGGAGTTGATGCCCTGAATTTGGACCTGTAGCCTACTAGACTTTGAGAAAATAAATTTCTCTTTGTTGAAGCCATCCACTTGTGATATTCCTGTTATGGCAGCACTAGATGACCAAGACAGTAATTAATCACAGAAATAAGACAAAAGACAAGAACCACATGATCTTAATAATTGATGCAGAGAAGGCATTTGACAAAGTCCAACATTCATGATAAAAACTCTGAGGAAAATAGAAATAGAAGAGAAATTCCTCAACATAATAAAAGGCATTTTTACAAAGCCAAGAGCCAACATCATCCTAAATGGACAGGGTCTGAAAGCATTCCCCTTGAGAACAGGAACCAGAAAAGTATGCCCTTTGACCCCACTCTTATTCAACATTCTGCTGGAGGTCCTAGCCAGAGCAATTAGGCTAGAAAAAGAAATAAAGCACATCCAAATTGGTAAGGAAGAAGTAAAAGTACCTCTATTTGCAGATGATATGATCTTATACACAGAAAACCCTAAAGAATCCTCGAGAAAACTACTGAAACTAACAGAAGAGTTCAGCAGAGTATCAGGATACAAGATAAACACACAAAAATCAGTTGGATTCCTCTACACCAACAAAGAGAACATCAGAGAGGAAATCACCAAATCAATACCATTTATAATAGCCTCCAAGAAGATAAAATACTTAGGAATAAATCTAACCAGGGACCTAAAAGACCTATACAAAGAAAACTACAAGACTGTATGTACTGCAAGAAACCAAAGGAGAACTACATAAGTGGAAAAAAATACCTTGCTCATAGATAGGAAGACTCAACATTGTGAAAATGTCTGTTCTACCCAAAGTGATCCATAGATACAATGCAATCCCAATCCAAATTCCAAAAGCATTTTTTAATGAGATGGACAAAAAAATCACCAACTTCATATGGAAAGGGAAGAGGCCCTGGATAAGCAAAGCATTACTGAAAAATAGGAACAAAGTGGGAGTCCCCACAATACCTGATTTTAAAACCTATTATACTGCCAAGGTAGTCAAAACAGCCTGGTACTGGTACAAAAACAGATATATCAACCAATGGAACAGAATTGAGAATCTGGGCATAAAATCATCCACCTAAGAGCAGCTGATATTTGACAAAGGCCCAAAGTCTGTTAAATGGGGAAAAGACAGTCTCTTTAACAAATGGTGCTGGCATAACTGGATATCCATTTGCAAAAAAATGAAACAAGACCCATACCTCACATCATACACAAAAACTAACTCAAAATGGATCAAAAAACTAAATATAAAATCTAAAACTATAAAGATCACAGAAGAAAAGATAGGGACAACACTAAGAGCCCTAATACATGGCATAAACAGTATATTAAACATTACTGACAATGTACAAACACCAGAAACTAGATACTCGGAGCTCCTAAAAATCAAACACTTAAGCTCATCAAAAGACTTCACCAAAAGAGTGAAAAGACAACCTACAGACTAGGAAAAAAATTTTGGCTATGACAAATCCGATCAGGATCCAATCTCTAAAATCTATAAGATACTGCAAAACCTCAACAACAAAAAGACAAACAACCCAATTAAAAGATGGGCAAAGGATATGAACAGGCACTTCACCAAAGAAGACATTCAGGTGGCTAACAGATACATGAGGAAATGGTCACAGTCATTAGCCATTAGAGAAATACAAATTGAAACTACAATGAGATACCATCTTACCTCAACAAGGCTGGCATTAATCCTAAAAACACAAAATAATAAATGTTGGAGAGGTTGTGGAGAGACTGAAACACTTATACACTGCTGGTGGAATGTAAAATGGTACAGCCACTCTGGAAATTGATTCGGCACTTCCTTAAAGTGCTAGAAATAGAACTATCATACTATCCAGCAATCTCACTCCTTGGAATATATCCCAGAGAAATAAGTTCCCTCACACAAATAGATATATGCACACTCATGTTCATTGTAGCACTGTTCACAATAGCAGAAAGACGCCTATCCATGGATGAATGGATAAACAAATTATGGTATATTCACAAAATGAAATACTACACAATGATAAAGAACAGTGAAGAATCCCTGAAACATCTCATAACATGGATGAATCTGGAAGGTATTATGCTGAGTGAAATTAGTCAGTTGCAAAAGGACAAATATTGTATGAGATCACTATTATAAGAACTGAAGGAAAGGTTTAAACACAGAAGAAAACATTCTTTGATTGTTACAAGGGTGGGGAGGGAGGAAGGGTGTATTCACTAACTAGATACTACTAACTAGATACTACTAGATAGTAGACAAGAATTATTTTAGGTAAAGGGAAAGACAACACACAATACAGGGGAAGTCAGCACAACTGGACTAAACTAAAAGTTAAGAAGTTTCCTGAATACAACCAAATACTTCGAGGGACAGAGTAGCAGGGGTAGGGATCTGGGGGCCACGGTTTCAGGGGACATCTAGGCCAACTGTCATAACAAAATGTATTAAGAAAATGTTCTGCATCCCACTTTGGTGAGTGGCATCTGGGGTCTTCAGAACTAGGAAGCGGTCATCTAAGATGCATCAGTAGGTCCCAACCCATCTGAAGCAAAGGCGAATGAAGAACACCAAGGGCATAAGGAAAATATGAGCCCAAGAGACAGAAAGGGCCACATAAACCAGAGACTTCGTCAGCTTGAGACCAGAAGAACCAGATGGTGCCTGGCTACCACCAATGACCGCCCTGACGGGGAACATGACAGACAGTCCCTGATGGAGCAGGAGAAAAGTGGGGTGCAGAACTCAAATTCTAGTAAAAAGCCCAGACTTGATGGTCTGACTGAGACTAGAGGGACCTCAGAAGACATGGCCCCCAGACTCTGTTAGCCCAGAACTAAAACCATTTCCGAAGCCAACTCTTCAGACATAGACTGGACTGTAAGACATAAAATGATACTGGTAAAGAATGTGCTTCTTGGTTTTTTTTTTCTTTTTTTTTTTACATGAGACTAAATAGGCAGCTCCTGTCCAGAGGCAATATGAGAAGGCAGAAGGGGACAGGGACTGGTTGAATGGACATGGGAAATACAGGGTGGAGAGGAGGAGTGTGCTGTCACATTGTAGGGAGAGCAACTAGGGTCACATAACAATATGTGTGTAAATTTTTGTATGAGAAACTTACTTGAATTGTACCCTTTCACTTAAAGTACAATAATAAAAAAAGAATAAGAATAATAAAACACTACTGCATATATATCTCAGTAGGAGGTGTCACAAACACAGATGCCTTCAAGGAACCAGGCAGATAACTTAAGTGTGTGGAACAGGCAGGTTGAGAACTACGACAAAACGAGGCTCCTTGCAAAGGCAGATGCCATCCTCAGCTCAGGCTGAGTGCTGCCCTGCTGGAATGTTGACCCAATGCTGCCAGAGTTTTTGTTTGCTTGCGTGTTTGTTGCTTCTCAGGAAAAAGGGAAATATCAGATCTTTATGTGAAACCACCTTCATTTCAAATATCAGCTGCTACTTAAGCACAACAGAGACATACTAGGCAAACCAATCAAAATACGTTTCCAGCCAACTTTGGTCCCAAGCCACCACTCTGAAACTTATGGCTAAAATATTAGCAACAATAACATCTGTGGTTTGGGGTATTTTTATAGATTGGATATTGTTCCCAAAAAAGATGTTGAAGTCCTAACCCCTCTCCCCTGCCTGGAAATAGAGCTTTTGAAGATATTAACAGTTAACATGAAGTCATAAAAGAGTGGGATGGGTCCTAGTCTAATATGATTGGTGTCTTTATGAAAGAGGAAAAGAGGCGGTGTGAAGAGACACAGAGTGAAGAACACTAAGTGACCTTGGGGGCAGAAATTGCAGCTGTAAGTAAGCTTCCAGGAATGCCTGGGGCTAGCGGAAGCTGGGAGAGACAAGAAAGGATCTTCTCTTAGAGACTTCAAAGACAGCATAGAATTGCCAACACCCTAAATTCAGACTTTTAGTCTCCAGAACTCTTAAGCAATAAATTTCTGACGTGTTAAGCCATCTAGTTTGTGGCAGTTTGTTGTAACAGCCCTAGGAAATAATGCAGGTAACATACTGCACATGGCATGTTTTCAGGAAAAGGTAATATAAAAAATTCAAATTCCCCCTTGATGTCAGTAATTTTCTCCCAAATTTCAAGAATTTTTTTAATTGACAACCTGTTTTTTATTTATTTCAGATTCCTTCTCCATATCGTCTCTTTTCCTCTTTTATAAGGACACCAATCATATAACCTCTTTCCTTAACACTCATCTCCTCGGACACCTCTCCTGATCACTCAGTCTAAAGTAGTATCCCTAAGGACCAGTCACATGATTTGCAGGGCCCAGTGCAAAATGAAAATGCAGGGTCCTTTGTTTGAAAAGCAAGGAAAAAGTGCCATTAAAGGTACTACAATATAAAGCTTTTTCCTTTCTTCAGCATTGTCTTTCTCAGCTTGTCATGGTGTTATTTCCTATTTAGTGATATTGGAAAGAAAAATTAAATTTTAAATAATTAGCATGAAATTTACCATTCATCTTTGTATTGTGCAACACCAGCTTTAAATGTGAATAGAGCATTTAATTCATATTTGGGATCATTGAAATTTCACGATTCCTATTTTATATTTCAGACATGCTTATGTATTTTGTTCTTAACTAAAATGTAGAAATACTGCACAAAACTAAATCACTTGTTTTTATTTCACTTCTTGATATGTGCACATTCTACCAACACTCTCTACCTTTGGTTTACAGATAAGTAAGAAAAGGCTGCAGGGAAAAGAAACTCTTTGCCACACCTTTCCCTTTCCTTTTATGCCATCATTTTCAATCAGTTGTTGGCTACTGTTGTTGTGTACAGTTGAGTCGATTCCAATGCCTAATGACCTTATAAGACAGAGTAGAACTGCCCCCTTAGAGATTCCTAGGCTATAATATTTATGGGAGGAAGTCACCAAATCTTTTCTCCCATGGTGCTCCCACTGGCCGGTTCGAACCACAGACCTTATAGTTAGCAGTCGAGTGCTTTACTATTGTGCCACCAGGGCTCTTTTGTTGGCTGCTACGGAGAAGTAAGGCAGTCCCTGGGTTACAAATATCCAACTTACTGACAACTTGTACTTAAGAATGGACAGCCATAAAGCCTATTAAAAATTTGAGTTAAATACATACAAGGGTTTGTAATAATGAAGCATGCACTCCTTTGTGATGCTTATTAAAACTTTGCATGGTTTGTGTTTCTTAAGTGTTTTATATGCATACTCATTGCTGTGGAGCCGATCCTGACTCATAGCGACCCCATAGGACAGAGTAAAACTGCCCTATAGCCTTTCTAAGGAGTGGCTGGTAGATTTGAACTTTTGATCTTTTGGTTAGCAGCCGAGCTCTTCACCACTTCACCACCAGGCCCCACTTTTATATGCATAGGGAGGTGAAATATATACTATATACTAAGATAAACATTTGACTAACTGATGCTAAATAAGAACCTCATATACCTATTTTGACTTATCTACAAATTCAACTTAAAAACAGATTTAGGAACCGATCTCATTTGTAACCCAGGGACTGCCTCTAATGCCAGTAAGGATCTGGTAGGATTCCCTGGTCATTTCTTAGAGCACTACTGCCTTATTTTTGCATTCAAAGCAAGTTCTGGTTTCAAGGAAAGCATGGGCTCTCCAGGCTGTCAACATCCCTCTTACTCAGACATAGACATAACATGCTCATATTATACTTCCCTTGAATCTCACTGAACTTCCACTCATCACAAAAAAAAAAAAAAGTCAACCAAAATTCCCCTTTCATGGGGCGCTGTGAATGCTATATGCTAATGGGGCTGCAAGGAACTGCAAACATTTTTATTGTCCATGTCTCCTCTGTTCATACACATGCTCTGTTGTCTCATCAGGCCCCACATACAAAACACAAGTCTGAAGATAAAATTACTAAGAATTTCAAGATGGTGACAGCAGAGAATAAACGAAGAGCAGCCCCTTCTGAGCGCAGGACCCTTAGTGATTACACAAGTCGCGTGCCCAGGAAGCCAGCACTGCACTCTAGTGCTTAATCATTTTAGGTAAGAACTTTCTAAGCCTCAGCTTCTTATCTGCAAATAATGTATATCCTACCTCACTGAATTGTTTTAGGGATTTCGAGAGCTTTGTATATCATATGTTAATCACAAAGCTAATGCATAATAAGTGCTCAAAAAAGCTAGCAAATTTTATTATAAATATCTCTGTAAATACAAACGGTTTCAAAAAGCAAGTCCTGATGCTTTAGCTGCACCTGCCTAAGGTACGTTTGGGAAAACGGTACATTCTAGGCCACTCTAAACAGGCAGCCAAAAAAGCTACAGCATGTGCTAGGACATCTCACAACTCGTTCTTCCTCTAGGCCACCTATCCTGGGTTTTTCTGATTCCTACATCCTAATCAGTCATTAAAAGTTATCCAGCTCTTCCTTTTTGCTGCTAGCTGACAGATTAAAAGAAAAAAGTTCTGATTTCAATTCCATATGCAAACAGCTGGCTTTGGGAGAGCATGCCTAGACAATCACCACCTCCTGAGAAATATTTTGAAAAAAAATCTTTAGGAAGCTAACCCTTAATGATACAATTAATTCTTCTTCAGTGATTTCATTTGTTTTATATATTTTTGCCATTAATAATAATGGATAACATTTATAGGACTCTTCCACCATGCCCTGGTGGTTCAGTGGTTAAGAGTTCAGCTGCTAACCAAAAGATTGGCAGTTCGAATTCACCAATTGATCTTTGCAAACCCTATGGGGCAGTTCTACTCTGTCCTATAGGGTTACTACGAGTTGGAATCAACTCAACAGCAGTGGGTTTGTTTGTTTGTTTTTACCATACCAGTGCACTGCGCTGTGTCTGACATGTATTATTTCACTTAATTCTCTCAACAACCATAGAAGGTGGGTACAATTACCTCCATTTTGCATATGAGGAAACAGAGCTTAGTGATGTTAAGTAACTAGATTAAAGTCATGTGACAAGTAAATGTTGGAGCGAGGATGCCAACCCAAACACTGAAGCTCTGTCTGAGGTGTTCAAAAGTTCATTCATAAGGTTAATTAATGCTGTGCTTTATATAATTCAGTTGTTAACACCATCACTTTGTATGTGTCTAAATTTTTTTTTTAATTTACAAAAATGATGAACTTTTATGGTTCCTGATTTAGTGTATGCTTATTTTTTAAATTTACTTTCTTTTTAGTTTTTTAAATGGATGCTTCCCTATATCCACAAACCAAATTCATTTTCCAAAACCAAACCTCAGGACATGACTCCAAACCCCTGTTCAGCAAAGTAGCACATTACCTGCTTAATAAAATACAAATATTTCCTCCGGATTTGAGGTCCTCCACCATCCTATCATAATCTGCCTCCAACATGTATCTTTTCAGTCTACTTCCAAATACATATATTTCAACCAATTGGATTGTATTTTAATGTCTATATATTACATGCATTCCCACGTCTACACTTATAGGTATGTTTTTATTCTACTTGCAATGCCTTCCCTACAAGTTCTGTTAAAATCTTATCTCTGTTTCAAGTCCCAACTAAAACACTATCTCTTTCTTCAAACTTTTCCTGATTTCATTCCTCCCCTGGACCAGATGTGTGACTTTGCCTTCTGCTGAATCTCCATAGTATTTTGCTCAAGTCTTTGCTATTGCAGCAGTGATCATTCTAACTCAACCAGATTGTAAATCCCTAAAGGTTAGAATTTGTGGAAAACGCAAGAGCCAGCACGCATTTGTTAAATACATAAATCTGTGATTACCAGAAAAATAGCATGCTATACTTTCATTGCCATACAAAACAAGTTTCTCTTGTAGATAATTTGCTGCCAAAAGGCTTTAGTTCTCAGAAAGAATATTTCCAAACTGCAGTGTCTATTAAAGGTGGCATTCAAACCATTGGGAAGGAACACAGAGCACCTAAGATTCTGTAAACCAGCAAATGTAAGCCAAACCCAAGCCAAACCTACTGCCATCAAATCAATTCTGACTCACAGCGACCCTATAGGACAGAGTAGAACTGCCTCACAGTTTCCAAGGAGCGGTTGGTGGATTCGAACTGCCAACCTTCTGGTTAGCAGCTCTGGCTCTTAACCACTACGCCACCAGGGTTTCCAAGCCAGGCTCCTAAAATTTGGAGATGGAAGACATTTACAGATATTCTAGTCCACCCACTTCATCTTGTTGGTGGTGCTGTTGGGTGCCATCAAGTTGGTCCCAACTCATAGTGAATCTGTAAGGGGGGGGGGGAGAGCTTTTACTCGGAAGAGGAAGAGGCAGGGGTGGTGACATTCCTCAATAAGACAATCCCTACAAAGGAAGAGACGGGGGTGGCGACATTCTTCAATAAGACGGTCCCTACATAGTTAAACTTTAAGCCAGGGGTCTTTGATTTGATAAAGTCCCTAACTTGAAAAGATCTCTAACTTGGTATTAAACTTTAAGCCAAGGAAATAGTCTTCACAGGGGATCCTGTTCTGGCTTTTAAATGTTAACAGAGACAGATAAGAGACAAGAAAGATATAAAACCCTAAGAAAAGGACTATGGGGCTCTCAGATTCCCTCTATATCTGAGTAGCCTGAGTAGCCTGCTTGACACTTCCTAGTCAAGTGTACTTTTACTACTAACCCTCTGCTTGTTAATGAACCTCTGCTTGCTTGGCACTATTTGTCTCAGTGTTTGAATTCTTTCCTACACCGAAGACAAGAACCGAGGCCATTCTCTCGTAACATATCCTGGTGCCGTGGCTCAGACAACAAGCTTCCTCCTCCTTCATCCGGAAAGTGGTGAGTCCACCTCAGAGTGTAGGTTCTCTTTCTTTCCAGCCTAGTGCCAAGGTATCCCTACCTCTACGTGTGTGGGTGTTTTGTTTCTTCTTGAGAGAGAGGTCTGAGAGGTGCTAGAAAGATTTGTTTGTACTTGGTCTGACTATTAACAAGAATATGGTAATAATGAGTGTCTGATTCTTTCAGACTCTGAAGAAAAGAGGCACTTCCTCCCTCTGCTGCAGAGGTGTCTGGGTCAAACCCAAGATGTACAGGGGCCTCACAGGGACTTCCAACTTCACTTAATTAACAATCAGGCTCATCCGGGGAGCACATATAAGGATTGGTCATCCAGTGCTCTGAGCCCCCTGACTGCCTTGGACAACCGGGAGAGAAAGACAGTAAGAGAAGCGCCAGTGGACTAGAGGGGCTACACCGTCTTCTAGGAGTCCGGCTTACAAAGCAGCACATTTTCAACCCAGAACACCTGACCCCCACTAACCTCAGCAACAGTCATGCCAAGTCAGTGAGTCTCTTTACCTTTTGCACCTCTCAGCCCCATCCAACTTCTGGCTAACCTACTTACATCTATATCCTCCGTGTGTGCTTTGCAAAAGGGATCAGTACTGTATTTGTGATAGGTTAAGGGATAATTGTTCCAGTGAAGGGCCTCTCTCCCTTTCTTGTTTATACTGCCATTGTGAAGCTAAACAGAGGTGGCCTTTCCTTGATCAGCTCCTCCTACTTTCATGTTATAGAAGAATGAATAGGGACACTCTGGTCTGCCTCATTGAATCAAGAACCTTAAGGTTATTCATTAGACTAACTAAAGTTATATCTGTTACCCCCCTTACAAAGAATTTGAATGTCCGAAATTATACAAAGAAGTGGGCTACAAGAGTCTACTTTATGACAGCCCTCCATGCCCTGATTCCCTCTTTCAGTGTACAGAAACAATTCATAAAGTATACAGAGAGGGGCAGACATGAGGAACGGGTTTTCTGGTTCATCAGAGAAAAGGAAGGGTGGGGCCCAGAAAATAATAAGATTACCCCCCCTTGGGTATGGACAGAAGAGGGGCTCCCACAAATGCTAAATCATCTCCTACGCCCAATTCCAAGGGACCCCCAAGATTATGTGGTATGTCAGAGGGCGAGGCAATCAAGGTGTCAGCTTCAGTAGATAGCAAAGTTTGCCAATAAAATGAAGGTTTCCCAAACAGAGGCACAAAGGGCCCCCACCCTAAAATGGCTAGCAGGGTATGCAATAATTAGGTTCTTGGCAGAACAAAAAAAAAAAAGGACATCAACAAATATACAGGTTCATGTCCTGCCAAGACCACAGACATAGACAAGAACAAGGACCCTTGAGACAGAGGCAGTAGAAAGTTTCCAGACAAGAAACTTCAGGTGCGGGCTAAACGGTAAGACTACTTAATTCTGGAAGCCCAACATAAGCAACGACCCCTAGGACAGAGGCAATAGGAAGTTTCTAGGCAAGAAACTTCAGGTACGGGCTGTACAGTAAGCTAGTTAATTCTGAAAGCCCAAGATAAACAAGGGACCCTAGGACAGAGGCAATAGGAAGTTTCTAGGCAAGAAACTTCAGGTGCGGGCTAGTTAATTTGGGAAGCCCAGGCCTGAGAAGGGATGCCTTCTCTGCACAGTGATTTAACATACAGGACACAGGAGAAGTCCTACCACCTATGACTCACTCTGTTCCTTTCCAGATGGGAAACCAAAACTCAGTACCACCAGCCTTGCCTCTGGGATGTATCCTCAAAAATGGGACAGGTTTGACCCTCAAACCCTGAAGAGAAAGAGATTAGTCGTTGGAAAGACATAATGATAATCTGTAACCAAACACTCACCCAGGGAGAAAGATTAAATCTCACCGAGGCAGCCAGACAATTTGCAGATGGGCTATATATACAAAACCAACAGGCCTATCCCATGGGCACAGCCGCAGTCCCAGGCATAGACCTGGGATGGGATTATAATATCCAAGGAGGCAGACAGGCCAGAGACCACATGTTAGTGTGCCTGGTTGAGGGAATGAAAGCTTACAGGATAAAAGCTACCAATTTTAATAAACTGGCCACCATCAACCAAGGGCCCCAAGAAAACCTCACTGCCTTCCTAGAAAGAGTAAAAGAAGCCCTCTTAAAATATACCAGTTTAGACTCAGAATCACCAGAAAGAGAACTAGTCTTAAAAGATAGATTTCTAACTCAAACTGCTCCAGACATTAGGCGTAAACTTCAAAAACAAGGGCTAAGACCTCAAACTCCCTAAAACGAACTGTTAAAGGTCTCTTCCTCAGTATTCTATAATAGAGACCAAGAAGAAAGCCCCGAGAAAAGGAGGATAAAAGATGAGAAGAGACAGGCCTATCTCCTAGTCACCCTACAGGGCAAACACCACCTGCTGCTGGCAGGAAGACCCAAAGATACTCCACCCGGTGCATGTCACAAATGTGGTCAAGTTGGCCACTGAAAAAGGGATTGCCCCCGAAACAAACCACCCCAGAAGCCCTGTCCCAATTGCCAACAGCATGGCCATTGGAGGCGAGACTGCTCTGTGGGTCAAAAGACTCCCAGGCCCAATCCCTCGCTAGAAATGGCCTTAAGCTGACAGGACCCTGGGCTCCAAGAGGCTCCCCGCGAGAACACCAAGAGCATCAACATCGGTGCAGAGGAGCTGAGGGTCACCCTAGATGTAGCAGGAAGGTCAGTAACTTTTCTTTTGGACACGGGAGCTGCCTTTTTCTTACTAACCTCCTATCCGGGGCCCCTTTCTTCTAACAAAAACACAGTTCAGAGAGTTGAAGGGAAACCCACAGTAAAATATTTCACTCCATCATTGCACTGTGTGTGGGGTGCAACAAGCTTCTCACATCAATTTTTAATCCTCCCAGAATGTCCTGCCTCACTTCTAGGGAGGGACATATTCAGTAAGGTAAAAACTCCAGTGATCTTCTCAACAGAAGATCTAACTCTGAATCAAATAATGACCTCACAAATTAACCGAAATGGAACTTGCATAGATATAGATGAAAAAAAGAGTTAAACCCCCAGGTATGATCTACTGAGATACCAAGATGGGCACATAATGCTGCCCTAGTAATGACAAGGTTTAAAGACCCCAACAAATTTCCAAGAAAAAAACAATACCCCATTAACTTAGAAGCTAGGCAGAGATTACAAAACGTAATTACTACCTTTTTAAAACATGGAATATTAATTCCCTGCAACTCCCCTTACAATACCCCCATTCTCCCTGCCAAAAAGAAAGATGGGAAAAGTAGGGTAGTACAAGACCTTAAGATCATTAATGAGGCTGTAATTCCTCTTTTTTTTTTTTGTGGTTCCTAGCCCTTATAGCATCTTGAGAGAAATACCACCTAACACCCAATGGTTTTCTGTTTTAGACTTGAAGGATACATTTTTTTGCATCCCTTTAGACCCGGCTTGTCAGTTTCTTTTTGCCTTCGAATGGTCTGACCCTGCTGATCACAAACAACAATTAACATGGACAGCTTTACCCCAAGGATTCAGGGACAGCCCCCACCTTTTTTGCCAAGCTTTATGACAAAGGACTTAGAAGACCTAACACTTGAGGGGGGCAGGCAAGCTGTTCAATATGTTGATGAACTGCTCATCTGCTCCCCCACAGATCAATTGGGATGCCAACATGTTATTCAAACTCTAAATCACCTGACAGAAAAGGGGTACAAAGTCTTAAAGGAAAAGGTCCACCTTTCACAACTAAAAGTGGAATATCTAAGACTAAGGCTGGCGCCAAGAGAAAAACATTTATCTCCTCAACGAGTTTTAGCCATAACAAACATCCCCGAGCCCACCACCGCAAAACAGCTCAGATCCTTTTAGGTTTAACGGGCTTTTACAGGCTATGGATTCTTGGGTATGGTGAAAAAGCCAGGCCACTATATAATGTCCTCAAAATAAACAACCAACAGGGAACTAACGAATTAATGTGGACCGAAGAACAGAAACATGCCTTTGAAAACCTAAAAAAAGGCCCTCCTACAAGCTCCTGCCTTAGAATTATCAAACCCAGAAAAACCCTTCCAACTATATGTAACAGAGAGAAAAAGAGCAGCCCTAGGAGTCCTCACCCAAACCTTAGGCCCCAATAAGAGACCAGCAGGATACCTATCTAAAGAACTTGATAGAGTAGCTCAGGGGTGGCCTCACTGTCTCTGAGTGATGACAGCCACAGCTGCTCTTGTAGAAAAAGAGGCTCTAAAATTAATGCTAGGGCAGAAAATTGATTTATATACTTCACACCAAATCAGCCCCTTGTTAAACAACAAGGGCCCTCAGTGGCTAACAAATACCAGAATCCTAAGATACCAAGCAGTTTTAATAGAAAATCCACAAGTCACAGTAAAAGAATACTCCACTCTAAACCTCGCTTCCCTGTTACCTACCCCCAATCCTAAGGATCCAAATCTTCACAACTGCTGTGAAGTCATTAGTCAGATCTATGCCAGTCGACAAGATCTTACTGACCAACCTCTCATAAATCCTGATGAGGAATGATTTACTGATGGCAACAGTTTTTTTCAAAAAAGGGAAATGACACACAGGGTATGCGATCCTGTCTCTACACCAGGTTGTTGTTGTTAGGTGCCGTCGAGTTGGTTCAGACTCATAGCAACCCTATGCACAATGGAACAAAACACTGCCTGGTACTGCGCCATCCTTACAATCGTTATGCTTGAGCTCATTGTTGCAGCCACTGTGTCAATCCACCTTGTTGAAGGTTTTCCTCTTTTCTGCTGACCCTGTACTCTGCCGAGCATGATGTCCTTCACCAGGGACTGATCCCTCCTGACAACATGTCCAAAGTATGTAAGACGCAGTCTCGACATCCTTGCTTCTAAGGAGCATCCTGGTTGTACTTCTTCCGAGACAGATTTGTTTGTTCTTTTGGCAGTCCATGGTATATTCAATATTCTTCGCCAGCACCACAATTCAAAGGCATCAACTCTTCTTCGGTCTTTTTTATTCATTGTTCAGCTTTCGCATGCATATGATGGGATTGAAAATACCATGGCTTGGGTCAGGCGTGCCTTAGTCTTCAGGGTGACATCTTTGGTCTTCAACACTTTGAAGAGGTCCTTCGCAGCAGATTTGCCCAATGCAATGCATCTTTTGATTTCTTGACTGCTGCTTCCATGGCTGTTGATTGTGGATTCGAGTAAAAAGAAATCCTTGACAACTTCAGTCTTTTCTCCATTTATCATAATGTTGCTCATTGGTCCAGTTGTGAGGATTTTTGTTTTCTTTACATTGAGGTGTAATCCATACTGACAGTTGTGGTCCTTGATCTTCATTAGTAAGTGCTTCAAGTCCTCTTCACTTTCAGCAAGCAAGGTTGTGTCATCTGCATAATGCAGGTTGTTAATGAGTCTTCCTCCAATCCTGATGCCCCATTCTTCTTCACATAGTCCAGCTTCTGGGATTATTTGCTCAGCATATAGATTAAATAGGTATGGTGAAAGAATACAACGCCAAAGCACACCTTTCCTGACTTTAAACCAATCAGTATCCCCTTGTTCTGTCTGCTCATGAACACAATTAAGTGCTCTGGAATCCCCATTCTTCCCAGTGTCATCCATAGTTTGTTATGATCCACACAGTTGAATGCCTTTGCATAGTCAATAAAACACAGGTAAACATCCTTCTGGTATTCTCTGCTTTCAGCCAGGATTCATCTGACATCAGCAATGATATCCCTGGTTCCATGTCCTCTTCTAAAACCAGCCTGAATTTCTGGCAGTTCCCAGTCAATATACTGCTGCAGCCGTTTTTGAATGATCTTCAACAGAATTTTGCTTGAGTGTGATATTAATGATATTGTTCAATAATTTCCACATTCGCTTGGATCACCTTTCTTGGGTATAGGCATAAATATGGATCTCTTCCAGTCAGTTGGCCAGGAAGCTGTCTTCCATATTTCTTGGCATAGATGAGTGAGCACCTCCAGCACTGTGTCTGTTTGTTGAAACATCTCAATTGATATTCCATCAATTCCTGGAGCCTTGTTTTTCGCCAATGCCTTCAGAGCAGCTTGGACTTCTTCCTTCAGTACCATCAGTTCCTGATCATATGCCACCTCCTGAAATGGTTGAATATCAACCAATACTTTTTGGTATAATGACTCTGTGTTTTCCTTCCATCTTCTTTTGATGCTTCCTGGGTCATTTAATATTTTCCCCATGGAATCCTTCACTATTGCAACTCGGGGCTTGAATTTTTTTCCAGTTCTTGCGAAATGCCAAGCATGTTCTTCCCTTTTGGTTTTCCATCTCCAGCTCTTTGCACATGTCATTATAATACTTTGTCTTCTCGAGAGGCTCTTTCAAATCTTCTGTTCAGTTCTTTTACTTCATCAATTCTTCCTTTTGCTTTAGCTGCTCAATGCTCAAGAGCAGGTTTCAGAGTCTCCTCCAACATCCACCTTGGTCTTTTCTTTCTTTCCTGTCTTTTTGGTGACCTCTTGCTTTCTTCATGGATGATGTCCTTGATGTCATTCCACAACTCGTCTGGTCTTCGGTCACTAGTGTTCAATGCATCAAATCTATTCTTGAGATGGTCTCTAAATTCAGGTGGGATAGACTCAAGGTCATATTTTGGCTCTCGTGGACTTGCTCTGATTTTCTTCAGTTTCAGCTTGAACTTGCATATGAGCAATTGATGGTCTGTTCCACAGTTGGCCCCTGGCCTTGTTCTGACTGATGATTTTGAGCTTTTCCATCGTCTTTTTCCACAGATGTAGTCAATTTGATTTCTGTCTGTTCCATCTGGCGAAGTCCATGTGTATAGTCGCCATTTATGTTGGTGAAAGAAGGTATTTGCAATGAAGAAGTCGTTGGTCTTGCAAAATTCTATCACTCAATCTCCAGCATTGTGTCTATCACCAAGGCCATATTTTCCAGCTACTGATCCTTCTTTGTTTCCAACTTCGCATTCCAATCGCCAGTAATTATCAGTGCACCTTGACTGCATGTTCGAACAATTTCAGACTGCAGCAGCTGATAAAAATCTTCTATTTCTTCATCTTTGGCCCTAGTGGTTGGTGCATAAATTTGAATAATAGTCGTATTAACTGATCTTCCTTGTAGGCGTAAGGATATGATCCTATCACTGACAGCGTTGTACTTCAGGATAGATCTTGAAACATTCTTTTTGATGATGAATGCAACACCATTCCTCTTCGAGTTGTCATTCCCAGCATAGTAGACTATATGATTGTCTGATTCAAAATGGCCAATACCAGTTCATTTCAGATCACTAATGCCTAGGATATCGATGTTTATGCATTCCATTTCATTTTTGATGATTTCCAGTTTTCCTAGATTCATACTTCGTACATTCCAGGTTCTGATTATTAATGGATGTTTGTCACTGTTTCTTCTCATTTTGAGTCGTGCCACATCAGCAAAAGAAGGTACCGAAAGCTTTACTCCATCCACGTCATTAAGGCCGACTCTACTTTGAGGAGGCAGCTCTTCCCCAGTCATCTTTTGAGTGCCTTCCAACCTGGGGGGCTCATCTTCCAGCACTATATCAGACAATGTTCCGCTGCTATTCATAAGATTTTCACTGGCTAATTCTTTTCAGAAGTAGACTGCCGGGTCCTTCTTCCTAGTCTGTCTTAGTCCGGAAGCTCAGCTGAAACCTGTCCTCTTTGGGTGACACTGCTGGTATCTGAATACCGTTGGCATAGCTTCCAGCATCACAGCAACACACAAGCCCCCACAGTATGACAAACTGACAGACACGTGGGGGCTACACCAGGCAATAGAGGCTAAATCTTTTAACCTCAGCACAGTTGACAGAACTAATTGCATTGACTCGGTCCCTAGAGCTGGGAAAGAAAAAGAAGGTGAACATTTTTACAGATTCTAAATATGCCTTCCTTATACTTCATGCCCATGTGGCTTTATAGAAAGAAAGAGGGTATCTAACTAAGAATAGTCCCATAAAATATGGGCCCCATATTTTATGGCTTCTGAAGATAGTCCACCTGCTTCTACAAGTAGCCACAATACATTACAAAGGACACCAAAAAGAGATAGTAAAACAGCCCTAGGTAACCAACTAGCTGATCAGATGGCACAGACAGCTACAGTACCCAAAGACCCATTAGTAGGTGCCCTACTTCCTTCAGCCAACTTAAAATGCCTTACACCACAGAACAACAAAGAAGAAAACCAGTGGGCTGAGAAAAACGGGTATTCCAAAGATAAAGATGGGTAGTATTATAGAAAAAGAGTCATTCTTCTGCCCCAAAATAGTCAATGCAAAGTCCTAAAGGGTCTGCATAATTCATGCCACTTTGGCCAAGATAAAACAACTTAGCTTTGCTCCTGCCTGTTTTCAAGTAAAGGGCTTCATGAAACTATTAAACAAATTATCCAAGGGTACCCCCTTTGTAAAATAAACACCCTTCAAGGTGCCCATCCGCCACCTGTGCTAGTAAAACCTGTCCGATGAACTGGGTCATATCCAGGAGAAGATTGACAATTAGATTTCACCCAGATGCCAAAATGCCGAGGCTTCAAATATTTATTAGTCTTCATAGACACCTTCACAGGATGGGTAGAGACATTTCCCACAAAAATAGAAAAAATCCAAGAAGTTGTAAATAAACTACTAAAAGAAATCATCCCCAGGTATGGACTTCCTAGGTCTCTACAGAGTTATAATGGCCCAGCATTCATTTCAACCATAAGTCAAAGTGTAGGTACAGCACTTAGAATCAAGTAGAACTTACACTCGGCTTGGAGGCCTCAATCCTCAGGAAAGGTAGAAAGAACAAATTAAACACTAAAAAGAATTTTAGCCAAGCTGGGCCAGGAAACCCACCAAAATTGGATCCAGTCTGTCCCTATAGCATTGCTCCACATGAGGATAAGTCCTTCTTCTCATTTAAAGCTTAGCCTCTTTGAAATTCTGTATGGCAGACTCTTCCTTAGAACAGATCTGGTCCTAGATGAGGAAACCAAACAACTAGTACATTTTGTAACCTCCCTGGGAAGTTTCCAAAAAGCTATTCAAGAACTAGGAGTACCAAAATCTCCGTTATATAGCTCAGTCCCTTTATATGAGCCAGGGACCTTAGTCCTAGTCAAAACATAGAAGGATGGGTCCCTGACATCCCAATGTGCCCCAACATAGAAGGGACCATATACTGTTATGCTTTCTACTCCCACATCTGTAAAGGTGCCCAGAATTTCTAGCTAGATACATCATTCCAGGGTGAAACTCTACCACAGTAAAGATACATTTGAAGAAACCCAGAGCCAACATCAAGAGTAGCCAAGTGAACCCATAGAAGACTTGAAGTACCTGTTCAAAAGAAAAGAAGACAATAACAACAGGTAAGTCAAAATACATTGTGTTCTTTTCTGTGCCATAAAGTTTTCACTTATCCAACTAACATGGCCCGAGCCTATCTCCCCCTTCATTAAACCATTACAGGGAGTCATAAAGGCACTTACACTTACCAAATACAACCGCTCCTGCTGGATTTGTCTACAGGCTTGGAGACAGTCCACAGAAGGCTGGCCTGCCTCTTGACAGGTCTGGGCTCAAATATCAGGCTTTATTCACTATACCTTCTCTACCAGAACACAGGGGGTGTTCAAAAGTCACAATAACCAAACTGTACACCCTATCACGGGAGCTGTGTACTGAGGAATACAAATAAGAGGGGGCAAAGCCCATTGTGTTTTTACTCACCGGACCTCCAAAGATACTCATATCAAGTAAGATGTCTAACGCATTCCCATTGCAATATAACCGTCACAATAACACACAACCTCAGAAACCAAACTACATTTCTCCCTGATCCTCTACCTTCATCTATATGGTTAACCTTCCCTCCCAATACCTCCTCAGACACACAGACTACACTGGAGGGTTTTGCCAGGGAAGACCACTGGGTTGCAACCATTTGGCCCTTCTGGCCACTTCCACATGGAAATCTGACAACAGAAATAATTGCACCTTGATATACGAAACTGCCAAAGAAAAGGTTTTCATAGAATCCATCCACAGAATGATCTTCTGGGAAAACCTAGAAAATAATGCCACCTATAACATAATAACCCCCTGCTTGCTAATAAACCTCTGCTTGCTTGGCACTATTTGTCTTAGTGTTTGAATTCTTTCCTACACCAAAGACAAGAACCGAGGCCATTCTCCAGTAACAAATCTATATACTACAGAACCAAACACTGCCCAGTCTTGTGCCATCCCTCACAATCGTTGCTATGTTTGAGCCCATTGTTGCAGCCAATGTGTCAATTCATCTTGTCGAGGGTCTTCCTCTTTTTCACTGACTCTCTACCAAGCATGACGTCCTTCTCCAGGGACTGGTCCCTCCTAATAACATACCCAAAGTATGCAAGATGATGTCTAATCATCCTCAGTTCTAAGGAGCATTCCAATTTTACTTCTTCAAGACAGATTGGTTGTTCTTCTGGCCAAACCAAACCCATTGCCATCCAGTTGATTCAGACTCATAGCAACCCCATAGGATACAGTAGAACTGCCCCATAGGGTTTCCAAGGAATGGCTGGTGTATTTGAACTGCCAACTTTTTACTTAGTAATCGTAGCTCTTAACCACTGCGCCACTAGGGCTCCTGTTCTTCCCGAAGTCCATGGTATACTCAGTATTCTTCGCCAGCACCCTAAATCAAAGGCATCAATTCTTCTTCGGTCTTCCTTATTCATTGTGCAGCTTTGGCATGTGTATGAGGCAACCAAAAATACTATGGCTTGGGTCAGGAGCACCTTAGTCCTCAAGGTGACATCTTTGCTTTTTAACAGTTGTAACAGGTCTTTTGCAGCAGATTTGTCCAATGCAATATGTTGTTGATTTCTTGACTGCTGCCTCTAGAGGTGTTGATTGTGGATCCAAGTAAAATGAAATTCTTGATAACTTCCACCTTTTCTCTGTTTATCATGACATTGGTTATTGGTCCAGTTGTGGGGGGTTTTGGTTTCTTTATGTTGTGGTGTAATCCATACTGAAGGCTGAAGTCTTTAATCTTCATCAATAAGTGCTTCAAGTTCTCTTTGCTTTCAGAAAGCAAGGTTGTGTCACCTTTATAACACAGATTGTTAATGAGCCTCCCTCCAATCCTGATACCCCGTTCTTCATATAGTCCAGTTTCTTGGATTATTTACTCAGCATACAGATTGAATAAGTACGGTAAAAGGATAAAACACTGACACACACCTTTCCTGATTTTAAACCATGCAGTATTACCTGCTCTGTTCAAATGACTGCTTCTTGGCATATGCATAGGTTCCTCATGAGCATAATGACATGTTCTGGTATTCCCATTGTTGGCAATGTTATCCATAATTTGTTATGATTCACACAGTTGATTGCCTTTGCATTCACAGTCAATAAAACACAGGGAAACATCTTTCTGGTATTCTCTGCTTTCGGCCAAGATCCATCTGATATCACCAACAATTTCTCATCCTGTTCTGAATCCGGCTTGAAGTACTGGCAGTTCCCTGTCAATGTAATGCTACAAACATTTTCGAATTATCTTCAGCACAGTTTTACTTGGGTGTGATATTAATGACATTGTTCGATAATTTCCACACTCTGTTGGATCACCTTTCTTTTGAATGTGCACAAATATGGATCTCTTCTAGTCGGTTGGTCAGGTAGACAGATGTCTTCCAAATTTCTTGGTATAGACAAGTGAATGCTTCCAGCTTTGCAGCATTACAGGTAAGGAAACAGGAGACCAGAGAAGAGACTTGACCACCACCCCTATACCCCTCCAGCACACAAACACACATTACACAGTAAGTTAGTGAGAGAGCTAAACTAAAATCTAGGTTCTTTGACACTAGCTCTGAGCTCTGCTCTCCATTATTAGTTTTACCATATGTTTTATAATTTGGGCTTAGGAAAATCTCATCCCACACTACAACAAGTGTTTGCATACGCTAGAATATATGCAGAAAAGTAACACTGTGATCATAATACTTCTAGTAGTAATTAACCTTATAATAAAAGTAGTTTATTAACATCTTGTAAACATATTTTTAAATGACTTTACTAGAAAATCAAGTTTTCCATATATATAAAATTCTTCACATTTTTTAATTTTTATTTTGAATATTGGTGGAAGTTCTTTCTGGGTAGAAAGTAAGAGTTTGAGGAGGAGTTTTTTTGTTTGTTTTGTTTGTATCTTTTCCTATTTCTTGAAATTCTGACAATAAAATAAATCACTTTTACAAAGACGGTGAAATTAGTTTTCCAAGGGAAATAAATGGCAGGTAGCCAAACTTCTCTTTATTAAGAATAAACTTTGATAAAAGTTTGAGTCCTATTCACACTTAACAAAAACAGAGTTTGAAATTTAAAATTGTATAAGATTCTGGCCCTGAGTTTCATATCAAAGGGAAATCCAAACAAAAAAGACTCCTTCCACCAGTGCTTCGGACATTAGTTGAGCTTGCAGCATATGCCTATTGCAGACAGCTTGATTATCCCAAAGTACTGGCCCAGTTAATTGCATTCAAATGCAAATTACAGCTATTAAGTCATGCTGGTCTTGAGCCAAAGTCTTGAGCCAAGTTCCTAAGAGGAGTGTGTTTTTTTAACTGTGCATGACTGAACTTGATAGGCAGTTTAGGATAGTCATTCATTAGAAGTTCATTCTTCCTCTGTGTGTGCATGTGTGTGTGTGTGTGTGTGTGTGTGTGTGTGTGTTGGAATATTACAGAGCCAAATCACCAAAAGGTAATTTTTTTAAATTTATTTTTATCGTGCTTTACATGAAAATTTACAAATCAAGTTAGTCTCTCATACAAAAATTTATATACACCTTGCTATGTACTCCTAATTGCTCTCCCCCTAATGAGACAGCACACTCCTTCCCTCCACACTCTCTTTTCATGTCCACTTGGCTAGCTTCTGAACCCCTCTGCCCTCTCATCTTCCCTCCAGACAGGAGATGCCAACATAGTCCTGTGTGTCTACTTGATCCAAGAAGCTCATTCTTCACCAGTATCATTTTCTATCCCATTGTCTAGTCCAATCCCTGTCTGAAGAGTTGGCTTTTGGAATGGTCCCTGTCTTGAGCTAACAGAAGGTCTGGGGACTGTGACCACCGGGGTTCTTCTAGTCTCAGTCAGATCATTAAGTCTGGTCTTTTTATGTGAATTTGGGGTCTGCATCCCACTGCTCTCCTGCTCCCTCAGGGGTTCTCGGTTGTGTTCCCTGTCAGGGCAGTCATCAGTTGTAGCCAGGCACCATCTAGTTCTTCTGGTCTCAGGCTGATGTAGTCTCTGGTTCATGTGGCCCTTTCTGTCTCCTGGACTCATAATTACCTTGTGTCTTTAGTGTTCTTCATTCTCCTTTGATCCAGGTGGTTTGAGACCCATTGATGCATCTTAGATGGCTGCATGCCAGCGTTTAAGACCCCAGACACCACTCACCAAAGTGGGATGCAGAATGTTTTCTTAATGTATTTTGTTATGCCAGTTGAACTAGATGTCCCCTGAAACCATGATTCTCAGACCCCTATCCCTGCTACTCTGGCCTTTGAAGCATTCAGTTGTATTCAGGAAACTTCTTAGCTTTTGGTTTAGTCCAGTTGTGCTGACCTCCCCTGTATTGTGTGTTGTCTTTCCCTTTACCTAAAATAGTTCTTACCTACTATCTAATTAGTGAATACCCCCTCCCTCCCTCCCCCCCATAACCATCAAAGAATATTTTCTTCTCAGTTTAAACTATTTCTCCAGTTCTTATAAATGGTGGCCTTAACTTATACAATATTTGTCCTTTTGCAACTGACTAATTTCACTCAGCATAATGTCTTCCAGATTCCTCCATGTCATGAAATGTTTCACGGATTCATCACTGGTCTTTATCAATGCATACTATTCCATTGTGTGAATATACCATAATTTATTTATCCATTCATCCATTCAAGGGCACCTTGGTTGCTTCCAACTTTTTGCTATTGTAAACAGTACTGCAGTGAACATGGGTATGCATATATCTGTTCGTGTAAAGGCTCTTATTTCTCTAGGATATATTCCAAGGAGTGGGATTGCTGGATCATATGGTAGTTCTATTTCTAGCTTTTTAAGGAAGGACCAAATCAATTTCCAAAGTGGTTGTACCATTTTACATTCCCACCAGCACTGTATAAATGTTCCAGTCTCTCCACAACCTCTCCAACATTTATTATTTTGTGTGTTTTGGATTAATGGCAGCCTTGTTGGAGTGAGATGGAATCTCATTGTAGTTTTGATTTGCATTTCTTTAATGGCTAATGATCGTGAGAATTTCCTCATGTATCTATTAGCTACCTGAATGTCTTCTTTAGTGAAATGCAAGCTCATATTGTTTGCCCATTTTTTAATTGTGTTCTTTGTCTTTTCATAGTTGAGTTTTTGCAGTATCATGTAGATTTTAGAGATCAGACGCTGATCAGAAATGTCATACCTAAAAACTTTTTCCCAATCTGTACATAATCTTTTTACTCTTTTGGTGAAGTCTTTGGATGCGCATTAGGTGTTTGATTTTTAGGAGCTCCCAGTTATCTAGTTTCTCTTCTGCATTGTTAGTAATGTTTTGTACACTATTTATGCCATGTATTAGGGCTCCTAACATTGTCCCTAATTTTTCTTCCATGATCTTTATCATTTTAGATTTTATATTTAGTTCTTTGATCCATTTTTTGAGTTAGTTTTTGTGTATGGTGTGAGGTATGGGCCTTGTTTCATTTCTGCAGATGGATGTCCAGTTATGCCAGCACCATTTGTTGAACAGACTATCTTTTCCCCATTTAACTGACTTTGGGGCTTTGTCAAATATCAGCTGCTCCTATGTGGATGGATTTATGTCTGGATTCTCAATTCTGTTCCTGTGGTCTATGTATCTGTTGTACCGGTATCAGTACCAGGCTGTTTTGACTACTGTGTATAATAGGTTCTAAAATCAGGTATTGTGAGGCCTCCCACTTTGTTCTTCTTTGTCAGTAATGCTTTACTTATCTGGGGCCTTTTTCCCTTCCATGTGAAGTTTGTGATTTGTTTCTCCATCTCATTAAAAAATGCCATTGGAACTTGGATTGGAATTGCATTGTATCTATAAATTGCTTTTGTTAGAATAGACGTTTTAACAATGTTAAGTTTGCCTATCCACGAGTGAGGTATGTTTTTCCACTTATGTAGGTCTCTTTTGGTTACTTGCAGTAGTGTCTTGTAGTTTTTTTTGCATAAGTCACCAAAAGGTAATTTTATCAGTCATTTTTAATAGAGAATTTTGCAAGATTTACTACCCCCTCCTCTTTTATTTATGCATAAATACCCACATTCTTCTTCCTTATCTGTTGATTGTAGTTTCTCCCTTGCACTATCTATCTTCATTTTTCTTTTTCCCAATTCTTTTCTTTCTTTTTAACTTTGTTGTGCTTTAGGTGAAAGTTTACAGCGCAAATTAGTTTCTCATTCAAAAATTTATACACAAATTGTTTTGTGACATTGGTTGCAATTCCCTCAGTGTTAGCACACTCCCCCTTTCCACCCTGGTTTCCTCATGTCCATTCATCCAGTTTTCCTGTCCCTTCTTGCCTTCTCATGTTACTTTAGAGCAGGAGTTGCCCATTTGGTCTCGTACATTTGATTGAACTAAGAAGAACATTCCTCACGTGTGTTATTGTTTGTTTTATAGACCTGTCAAATCTTTGTCTGAAAAGCGGACTTCCAGAGTAGCTTCAGTTCCGAGTTAGCAGGGTGTCCAGTGGCCATAGTCTTGGGGGCTTCTCCAGCCTCTGTTAGACCAGTAGTCTGGTATTGTTTTGTGAATTTGAATTTTGTTCTATGTTTTTCTCCCACTCTGTCTGGCACCCTCTTTTGTGATCCATGTCAGAGTGGCCGTATTTTCTTTTCTTGTTATCTCCACATGGACATTCTTTAAATTCTCATAGCTCTGGAGACCAGAAAGCCAAATGATTAATGAAGCTCTGAATTTTTCATCCTTATTCTATTTCATAAAACCTATAGTAATTAAAAATACAAAGTTAAAGTTGTCTTTCTAAGTTTGGAACAATATAATAAATATTTCACCAACATCTGTAACGAACGTGTGCTTAGATTTGTTGTTGGTATTACTTGTCTTCCAGTAGACTCCTATCATGATGACCTTATATGTAACAGAGCCAAGCGCTGGCAGGCCCTACACATCTTCATAATTGTTAATATGTTTGAGTCCATTTTACCAACCCTCATTAAAAAAAACACACACACACGCACATATATATGTGTTTGTGTATATAGATACATATATATATACATATACAGCAATAATAAGGACTAGCACATCAAGCATTAACATCTAGGCCTCTCAGTTTTCCTATACAGATGTCCATCTGATAGAATCAGAATTAGAGCTTTTGAAGAGAAAACATGCCTCTTATTTTTATAGGATTCTTTTCCTAAATCGGAGTCCTGGTGGCACAGTCATTGAGAGCTCTTCTGGTAACCAAAAGATCAGCATTTGGAATCCCCCAGCCAATCCTTGGAAACCCTATGGAGCAGTTCTACTCTGTCCTACAGGATAGCTATGAGCCAGAATTGACTTGACGGTAACAGGTTTGGTTTGGTTTGGTTTGGTTACCTAAATCAGTATGGAATTCCACTCTCACCTCCTTGATCCTGAGACCAGTTTCTTCACGGTAGACTCAACCAAGAAAGGCCTCCCAGAAGGAGGAACTGGTGACATTTGTATTTATTTTATGACACCAAGGCACTCCTCTAATTTCTGCAGGAATGCAGAGGGAGAAACCATTCCTGATAAGAAAATTGATGTTTAAAAGACTATTTAAATGACTAAAAGACTTTATTGCTGACATTAAAAATAAAGATAAAAATGGATATGGATACAATAAGAAGTTGACAGGTTATAAATTAGCAAGAAGACAATGCACCTGCTTATGTATATTCCACAAAAAAAGAAGGTGCATTTGGATACCAGTGAGAAATAAGGTGGGTATGGTCTTGAAAGCAGAGGAGTTTAGACTGATAGAGTAGAATATAGGGAACTATTTAAACTTTGTGAATGAAAGCGTGATATGATAAAGGCAGTATTTTAAAATGCATAAAGTAAAATAAAATTTTAAAAAGGATGATCAGTCCAGTTCAAGACTTCGGGATGGATTGGGAAGATTCAGTCAGGCATCTATTTTATATTAATTTAGTTATAACATGGTAAGGGCCTGAACTAGGCATCCTAATACGCTCTAGTGAAAAAGGAGAAGGACTATAACTGAGAGACATTCCAAAGGAAAAATTAATAGAATTTAGGATTATGGGAGAAGAATGACAAAGGATTAAGGTAGTAAACATCTGTCATTGGAAATGTTCAGGTATAAGCTAGAAAACCACTTGATGGAGATACCACCAAAAAAAAAATGGCTAAAGTCAACTAGGAAGAAGGAGGTGGATGTTGTGAACTAAAGGGCTTCCCTGAGTCCAACTAGAGACTATAAATTTATGAAGGTGTTAGAAATATCATTAAATCTAGGCAATTAAGAAATTAATGATGTTACTAGCATCAGGCAATTAAGAAAATAATGGTGTTACTATTTTCTGAACTGGCAATTGGGGTAGGAGTGAGGGGAAGATTATTTGGTAGAAGATGAAGGAGAAAGTGAGAAGTAGGAGAACTTGAGTTAGGGAAATGTGAACATGAATATCAATGCACCTGAGGAAACAAAGCTGTATTTATTTATATTTAACTTTTTATCCTTGGAGCCATGGTGACACAGTGGTTAAGAGCTTGGCTGCTAACCAAAAGGTCAGCAGTTGAATCCACCAGCCAGCTTCTTGGAAACCATATGGGGCAGTTCTGCTCTGTCCTATAATGCCACTATAAGTCAGAATCGACTAGATGGCAATTGATTTGATTTTAGGGTGTTTTTGTTGTTGTTGTTTTGAATAATTTTAGACTTATACAAAAGTTGCCAAAATAAGAGTTCCCATATACTCAGTTTTCCCTAATATTAATAACATATATAGTATAGTTATCAAAACCAGGAAATAGTATGCTTCCATAATGTCCTTGTTCTATTCCAGGGGATTCCATCCAGATCCCACATTCCGTTTAGCTGTCATGTCACTTAGTTTTTCCAATTTGTGAATGTTCTTTGTCTTTCAAGATCTTGCCACTTTGGAAGATAATTGGATATTTATTTTGTAGCATGCCCCTCGATTTGGGTTTGTTTAATGTTTTCTCAAGTTTTGATGGAAGTTGTATATTTTTGGCAAGAGTACCAGAGAAGTGATACTGTGACCTTCTAAGAGCTTTATATCAGGAGGCACATTATGTCCACATGCCTTATTACCAGTGACGTTAACTTTGATCATGTGGTTGAGGTGGTATCTGCTAAATTTCTTTATTGTAAAGTTATTATTTTGCCCTTTAAAATTAATAAGTATCTAATGGGAGGATACATTGAGAGTATGAAAATATTTACACCCAATAATTTTAGTATCCATCAATGATTTCTTGCCTGCAAGAATTATTACTGGGGTGTTTACCTAATAGTGATTTTCTATTTCTACACTTATTCGTTGGAATTCTACTATCACGGATAGCTGTCCTTTCTCCCATTTATTTATTTCTTCGATTATTTATTATATCAGTGTGGACTCCTAGATATTTATTTTAGTCTATGTGTTATAATCCATTAGAAAAGAAGAAAAAAGGGAGGGAAAGAAGAGGGGGAATGCTGGTCTTTCCTCAAAATATTACTGACACAGACCCAAAGTCACTGTGTTACTTATATTTCAGACATTGTAAACTATAGAAAATTATGTATGAGAAGTATTCTATTAAAAAAATAAACTAGAGTTTTAGAAACTTTTTCTAAGGTACCTACATATTTGGTTTTTTAACATTAAAATATAAAGAACAGAAATTCTGTATTCATAAAACATTAATCAAAGGGAACTATTAGCTCAAATTTCAAGCAGTTTTTGAAACTATTGCACTATCTCCGCAAAAGGTGCCCCTGACTCCAGCCTGTCCTCTCTTCAATTCATCTCACACATCGGTATCAGATTAATCTTCATAAACCACATTACTTGATCATGTGACACTCTTGCTCAAAAACTTTCCTTGGCTGTCCAGTCCTTCTCAAATAAAGTCTAAATTCCTTGGAATGACATTGAGGCTCTCCCCAGTCTCGCCCCAACTTTCTTTCCAACCTTATTTCATGCTCCTCACACTACACATTCTACCTTCAGTGGGGCTGATCAGATGAGGCCTCCCTGAACAGGACTAGTGATTTCCTGTCTCGCTGCCTTTGCTCACACCATTGCCAGCATCTGGACTGTCCTCCTCGTGTCCAAATTTTACCCATTCCTCAGTGTGTAGTCGTAAGAGATGTGGTCAGTATGAACAGTAGACACATAAACCAGAAGCTGCACTAAACTGACCCAAGCCTGACTGCTTACAAATTAGGCATTTTGAGGACCAGGACAGCTATTTGTGAATAGCTGTTATTTGTGAATTCATTTTATAATACTAAAATTTTGGAAAATTTTTTTGAGTGTTTGGTAAAAATAGTAAAAACTTATTTAGTGAATATATAAAAGCAAAATACTAATAGCGTCATGTGCTATAGTATGAGCTTTGCAACAAGCTTTTTTTTTTTTCTAAAATCTCAATTTCAAAAAATGAATTTTCACCGTTCCTATTAACCCGACAAGGATTCTACAGAATAGCGTAGTTTCCAAAGAATAATTTGATATCTATGTTTCTAAGACACTCGATTTGCCATCTCTACACCTGAAATTTCCATGTGCTTTTCAGAATTTCTATAGCCTTGGCACAGTCTAAGCCTCTGTAAAAATTATTTCCCCCTAAAGTACTTTTATAGTCTTTGTTCTTGATCTAATCCATGTCCTCTCATGGTATTCCATTCTTTCTTTCCTATTAGGCTGTAGGCTCCATTCACTTTGACTATAAACTCCCGCAAAGCAAGAGCCATATGTCTTGTTTATTACTTTTTCCCAATGCCCACCATAGTGCCAGAGCACAAAATAGATGCTCAATAAATATTTACTGAACAAAAGAATGAATGAATGGAAACTTCTTCAAGCCCACATACTAGCTAACATGACTTTTAGTTAGGGAAACACTGGCTGTTCTTTATGGAACATAGCTTTATCAATTCAATTGTAGCACTTTTTACTGCATGTACAGGGTATATAGGTGAGCCTATGCTTTTATTTGGATCCTGCTGTTTTTAGACTTGGGAGATTACTGAGGATAACATACAGGAGAAAATGGAACATTTCACCGTGCCAAATATCTATCATATTCTGGACTAAGATTTAGACTCAGAAGCAAATACTAAACATAAATTAAAAAATTCCATGGATAAGCATAGAAAAGAGCACTAACATGTGACACACGATGCATTATTATCTTTGATTGCTTCTCAGAGCTCCTTAAACTCATTAATGCCTATTTAATGCATTTATTTGGCATCATCATGCATTGATAACATTTATTTACTAATTATTTTAATTTCCTAATTAATCTAAATACCAAATAATTTTGGTGTTTTTTTTGTTTGTTTGTCTTCTTTTTGCTGGTAGGTGGGTGGGGTGCTTTAAAAATGTCATGTCTTGACAGGCTGCATCTTCCCACCTCCCACCATGGACAGTAAGCCTAAGGTGGAAGCCAAGGTCAGAATGGTAGTTCTCAGGTTCTGTACATTGGGCCCTTGCTGCTCTCATCAGGGTATGGTAACCAGCATGTATCAGAGGCTGGGGTAGATGGACTCGGAAAGGGGGACCCAGTCACCAACTTTGAACAGCAATGGGCCCCAGTCAGCCTTATCTGGCTGGCTACACAACTCCTCACTATTGCATTCACAATGGTCACTATGCTGTATGTCATTCCGGCTGCAAAGCAGAGCTAATGGGATACCCAAACTCACTCTAGTACTATTAACTATGCAGGTCAAATACAGTAGACACACCAAAGTTAGACAGCTTCTGCTTTCTTAAGGGCTAACCCTAGGTTGGTCAGATGATGACAGCATGGCCAGTCTGTACAAGGTTGCTGTGAAAGGTCAAGTTAAACTTTGTTGCCTCCTTTGAAACTCAGCCCAGCCCTGAAGGCTGTCGGATGGAAAGCACAACCAGTATGTGACCTGCTGCCCTGAACCTTTGAGACCTGTTTCAAAACTGAGAAACTAAGGCCAGGAAAGAGCTGATCAGACTATCTACCCCCCCATTTCTTAAAAAAGCCACTATGGAGGAAGAGAGCAGATTTGGGGAGGAAGTGTGCAAATGTTCAAGCCTGAACAGATGATCAAACTCTAAATTATTTATGTGTAAATGTTTACTTATTTGGAGAAAAGAAAAGAAAGTGAGATCCCTCCCTCCCTCACTCACTCTATGCACAAAAATAAATTCCTAGTGGATCAAACACACACATATAAAAATCAAAACTATGTAAGTATTAGAATGAAAAATAAGAGTTGCCGTCAAGTTGATTCTGAGTCATGGCAACTCCATGTGTGTCAGAGTAGAACTGTGCTCCATAAGATTTTCTTTTTTTTTTTAATTGTGCTTTGGGTGAAAGTTTACAGCTCAAGTTAATTTTTCATACAAAAATTCGTACACATATTGTTTTATGACATTAGTTACAATCCTTACAATGTGACAGCGTACACCCCCTTTCCACCTTGGGTTTCTCAAGTCCATTCAACCAGTTCCTGTCCCTTCCTGCCTTCTCATCCTGACTCCAGACAGGATCCACCCATTTGGTCTCGTATATCTGGTTGAAGTAAGAAGCACACTCTTCATGAGTATCATTTTATGTTTTATACTCCAGTCTAATTATTGCCTGAAGAGTAGGCTTCGGGAATGGTTTCAGTTCTGGGTTAACATAACCTCTGGGGTCCATAGTTTTGAGAATTCCTCCAGTCACTGTCAGACCATTAACTCTGGTCTTTTTACATGAATTTGAGTTCTGCACTTGTCTCCTCCTCCGTCCGGGGACACTCTGTTGTCTCAGGCTGATGGAGTCTCCGGTTTGTGCGGATCTGTTGTCTCTTGGGCTAATATTTTCCTTGTGTCTTCATTCTCCTTTGCTCCAAGTGGGTTGGGACAAATTGATGTATCTTAGATGGCTACTTGAAAGCTTTTTTTATTTTTATTTTTTAAATTAATTTTTACTGTGCTTTAAGTGAAATTTTACTATCAGGTCAGTCTCTCATACAAAAATTTACATACACCTTGCCATACACTCCTAATTGCTCTCCCGCCAGTGAGACAGGACAGTTCTTCCCTCCACTCTCTCTCCTCGTGTCCATTTGGGTAGTTTCTGGACCCCTCTGCCCTCTCATCCCCCCTCTAGACAGGAGATGTCAACATAGCCTCATGTGACCACTTGATCCAAGAAGCTCGTTCTTCACCAGTATCATTTTCCATCCCCTATTCCAGTCCAATCCCTGTCTGAAAAGTTGGATTTGTGAATAGTTCCTGTCCTGGGCTAACAGAAGCTCTGGGGACCATGGCCTCCAGGGTCCCTCAAGTCCCAGAACTTGAAAGATTTAAGACCCCAGATGCCACTCACCAAAGTGGAATGCAGAACATTTTCTTAATAAACTTTTTTATGCCAATTGACCTAGATGTTTCCCGAAACTGTGGTCCCCAGGCCCCAACCCCAAAGTGTTTGGTTGTGTTCAGGAAACTTCTTAGCTTCTGCTTTGGTCCAGTTGTGTTAACTTCCTCTGTATTGTGTGTTGTCCTTCCCGCCACCTAAAATGATTCTTATCTATGATCTAGTTCCTGTAGGGTTTTCAATGGCTGATTTTTAGAAGTAAATGCCAGGTCTTTCTTCTGAGGCATCTCTGGGTGAACTCAAACTTCTAACCTTCCAAACTTCCAAGTGCATTAACCACTTGCACCACTTAGGGACTCCCGGTATTAAAATAAAATATAAAATATATGACACAATTCAAAAGTCATAAAGAAAAAGCTTGATGAATTTGATTACATAAAAATTTATAACTGCAATTTTAAAAAAGACATCTTAAGCAGTTCAAAGATAATAAAAAAAATTTTTAATTGTCATATATTACAAAGGATTATATATTTTTAAAACTTCTACAAATCAATATGAAAAGACAAGACATTTTACAAAATGAACAAAGGATATGGACTGATCATTTGCAGAAGCGATAATACAAAACAACAGCAGCAACAACAACAAAAACAAAAGAAGATGCTCAACCTTACTAGTAACTAGGAAAATACAAAATAAAAAAATAAGCCAATAGCATTTTTTACCCCCCAGGTTGTTAATGATGTAATGATATAATATCAATTGTTGGCAAAGGTTTGGCGATCTTAAACACTTCTTGCAATGTGTCAGGTTCTTTCCTCTGGTTTGCATATATTAATTAATTTAATCCTCACAACAACCCTATAAGGTAGGTGCTGTATTGTCATTCCCATTTTCCAGTGGAACTAAGGCACAGAGTTCTTAAGTGGCTTATCTCAAGGTCCCACAATTAGTAAGAGACTCCAGAGTCAGTAGTTTTGACCATTACATGATCTGCCTGTAAATTGGCAATAACTTCTCTGGCTGGCAAACTAGCTGTAATGAAAATTTTTAAATGAGCATACACATAGACAAACAAACTGTCAAATCTTGAGTAGTCTGGGATTTGGAATCAGAAGACTAAGTTTAGAGTCTGAAACTCACATTCATACTAATATGAACGTGAGTAATTTGCTTCACTTCTCTTGAGGCCCAGCATTTTCCTCTGTAAAATCCTTATAATAATTCTCTTTATACAGGGCTATTGAGATAATTAAAATAGATAACATATATTAAAAATCCTTTGTAAAATACTTGTCATTTTACTTAATGTTTGGACTTTAAGGAAGCACCGTTTGCTGGGGCTTGTGTTTCTGCGTTTACTAAATAAAAATATTTTAACGGAAAACAAGTAGTCTTTTTAAATTTGATGAGCTCTGTAGTTAAAACAGGGTTGTTATGATTCGGAATTGACTCGACAGCAACAGGTTTTAACAGGCAGTTAAAACAAAAATCAGACTTTGGAGCTGGTCAGCAACATTTGTTTAGAACCAAGTGCTAAACAAAGAATCGAGCATGAGGAGTAGTGGATAACAAAGAAAGAAGGCTGACAGTGCTTTTCCTTCAGAGTTCACCATTTTCTTGGGGTTATTCAACTTGAACATAGGCAAGAGTTTAACATTTGCAAAAGAGTAGAGCAACAAGTAAGGGAGCTTGCAGTAACATAGGGGAAGCAAAAGATAAATTACAGTAAAGACCTTGAGAGCAGAAGGCTCTGGGTGTCAGACAAGATCCTGGCTCTCTTCAGTTTCTTTGTAAAATAGAACTCACACCACCTCCAGGAAGGGATATCTTGAAGATTAAATTAATGTAAGTATAATACTTAACTCACACAGGGCCTGGCACAAAGGGCTCATGCTATTATTTCTAGCTGCAAGGAGAGGTCAGAAATAAGAGTAGAAGAATGAACACTAATCCAAAAATCAGATAATGATTCATAAAGTGAGGTGTCAGAAGGGATTCTCTAGATTTTAAACTAGCTTTAATAGAGAAAAACCTGAAATGACATCTCCTAAATTACTCTTTTAGAATGTGGATTTTTATACACTGGGATGAATAAATCTGAGAGCGTGATGGTCACACCAGCAGCTAAAATTTAAAAGTGAGAATAAAAATTTCAATAATAAATATGTGAAAAGTGAATTGTACTACTCCAGCTATTGATATACATCTAGGTACCAGTGCTTAGTCTGTTAAAAAATGTTTCACATCATTTTTAAAAAATAATAACTTCTCTGATTAAAAAAAATTAGGTTTTCACAGAAAAAAGGGCAACATTTGTATTTTCCACTATTAAACATATATTATGTTTCTAATTGTGGAGGAGAGAGCAAAACTTCAGAGGCAACTAAAATTCAAAGTTGTCTTTCTAATTCAAAATATTTATGTCACACCTTTGCTGAGCAACCTACAAAACCAAACACAATGGACCATGAACTACTGGAAAATTATTTTGAAAACAACGAAAGTAGATGTCACTAAACATCAATATCATCACAAAGAGCAATGATTTATGGTTGAATGAAACCACTGATGTGGAGAGTATTGAATGAAATTACTGATTTACCGAATGCAAATGAAATATTGACATCTGTGTGGCACATTCATGAGGGAGAAAGTCTTGACAATTTTATTTTATTTATAATAAGTTCTCTTTGAGAGTTTTATTTATCTTTGCATTTCATAGTGCTTACCACAATAGTAAGTGAGCTATAATTTCCTATTTTTGTACTCTTCTTGACAGAATTTGGAATCGAGGTTATACATTTCTTTAATATTTAGTAGAACTCATAAAGCTGTCTGGGCCTAGAGTTTTCTTTATGGGAATATTGTGACCTAGGCTTTTAATTTGTTTTATTGCTATGTGACCATACAGATGCTCTATTTCTTGCTATTTAACCTTACAAATTTCTATTTTAAGTTGGTAATTTATATTTTTCTAGAGAATTCTTAATTTCACCTATGTTTAAAATGGTTGCCACAAGGTCGTTTACAATATTTTAAAATATCTGCAGTGTTATTTTGTTGATTTCTTCCTATTACTTTTCATTTGTGACTTTATCTTTTTGATCACTCTTGCTAGTTTGTCAGTTATATTATCCATTTGTTTTTCTTTGTTGATATTCTCTATTATACTTTTGTTTTTTATTTTCATTTGATTCTACTTTTACCTTTATTATATTCATTTGTACTTTCTTTGAGTTTATTTTGTTGTTCTTTTTCTAATTTGTTACATTGGATGTTTATTTCATTAATTTTCAACTTTTCTTAATTTTAATAAGCATTTAAGGCTATAAATTTACCTTGACAGTTTTGATAAATAGGATTTATCTTATTCTTCATTGTTAAGTATTATAGTATTATATTTCCTAATTTCCACCAGAAGTGCTTTTATTAACTTCCAAACATTTGGAATTATTTTAATGCTCTTTCTGCTATTATTTTATGCTCAATTGCATTATAATAAGAAAATGCAATATAAGAAATTAATTCCATCTTGACTTTTTTTTAAGTCCCACCGATTATTATTATTTAAAAAAATATATAAAGCTTTTATATGTTTACCTTTTCCTTTGCTCATCAATGTTCTGCATCTCAGATATTTCTGGAATTATTTCCCCATCTCAAGTTTCTTAGTGTCTAAAGAATACCAAAGATAAAAAAAAAAGGTATTAAAAATAGAGGAAAGACAAACCAGATTATAAAGGGATGACAATTAGACTGACAACCGTCTTAACAGCAACAATGGAAATGACTGATGGAAACCTGGGTTTTTTTTAATTAAAATTCAATATAGAGAAGCTATATTATGATAGAAATGCAGAAAACGTGTTCTATAAAGTTTATCAATCTATCTTTATTTATTTTGCTTTAGGTAAAAGTTTATATCTCAAGTTAATTTCTCATACAGAAATTTATACACATATTGTTATGTGACCCTATTTGCAATCCCTATAATGTGGCAGCACACTCCCCCTTTTCACCCGAGGTTTCCTGTGTCCATTCAACCAGCTCATATCCCTTTCCACCTTTCCGTCCCGCCTCCACACAGGAGCTGCCCATTTAGTCTCCTGTATCCACTTGAACTAAGAAGCACACTCTTCACGAGTATTATTTTATGTTTTATATTCTGGTCTAATCTTTGTCTGAAAAGTTGACTTCGGGAATGGTTTTAGTTCTGGGTTAACAGACAGTCCAGGGGACATGTCTTCTGGGGTTCCTCTAGTTTTAGTCAGACCATTAAGTCTGGTCTTTTTACGTGAATTTGAGCTCTGCACCACACTTTTCTTCTGCTCCACCAGGGACTCTGTGTTGTATTCCCTGTCAGGGTGGTCATTGGTGGTAGCCGGGCACTTTTTGGTTCTTCTGGTCTCAGGCTGACGGAGACTCTGGTTTATGTGGATCTTTTTCTCTTGGGCTAATATTTACCTTGTGTCTTTGGTGTTCTTCATTCTCCTTTGCTCCAGGTTGGTTGGGACCAACTGATGCATCTCAGATGGCCACTCACAAGCTTTTAAGACCCCAGACGCTACTCACCAAAGTGGGATGCAGAACATTTTCTTACTACATTTTGTTATGGCAATTGACCTAGATGTCCCTGAAGCCATGATTCCTAGACCCCCGTCCCTGCTACTCTGTTCCTTGAAGTGTTTGGTTGTGTTCAGGAAACTTCTTAGCTTTTGGTTTAGTCCAGTTGTGCTGACTTTCCCTATATTGTGTGTTGTAAAATTATATTTTAGAAGATAATATAAAAAATGTATTCATTTGTGACCTCAGATGAGCATGCAATCTGCAGAGGGATGCAAAGAAACTGGCTGTGTTCTCTTTCTTGAGCTTCGAAGTGCTTATATGTGTTATGGATTAAATTGTGTCTCCCCAAAATATGTGTTGGAATCCTAACCCTTATACCTGTGAAGGAGCCCTGGTGGCACAGTGGTTAAGTGATGTGGCTGCTAACTGAAAGGTCAGTAGTTCGAATCTACCAAGCACTCCTTGGAAACCCTGTGGGGTAGTTCAGCTCTGTCCTATAGGATTGCTATGGGTCAGAATCGACTTGATGGGAACTTTTTTTTTTAATCTGTGGATGAAATCCTGTTTGGAAGTAGGATTTTCTTTATTGTGTTAATTAGACCATACATTAATAGGGTGGGTTCTAAGCCTAATTAATTCTGAGTTATGAAAAAAAGGAGATTAGACCCAGAAACATGCACACATGCAGGGAGACAGATGCCATGTGAAAATCAGTTACAAGCCAAAGAACTCCAAGGAACCAAGGAATGCCTGGGCTACCTGCAAGAAAGAAATCAACAGGGCCAGGACCCTGATTTGGACTTTTTGCCACCAAAACAGTGAAAAAATAAATTTCCATTCTTTAAAGCCACCCACTGGTGGTATTTGTGTTACAGCAGCACTAGATAACTGAGATAATGTGAATGTTAATTTTATTATTAGTATTGTTATTCTCTGAAATGTATGTATCCACTATATATAGGCTTTTGAGTATGCTATGTTTTACAATTTTAACAAGGTTACCAGACTGAGGCTGGCTTCTGAAAGCTGAATGAAGAGACAATCACTGCACTGGAAGAGACACCTGTACATCTAAAGTTTTCTGTGGGTGCCAGAGAAGGTAGCCGGGCTGAATCATCTTGACAGGATCCTATCCACCATCAGGAAGAGTCAGTGTGAGGAGTTGCTGAGAAGCTGCAGCCTGCTCAAGAGGGCAGTGTGAGTGAGGGTGCTGTGCAGCGGCACGTTCTCTGCACATGGGGGTCAGGGGAAGGTCTCCAAAAGAGGCCACAAAGCAACCCAAGAGAGAAGAGCCAGCATTTGAACATCTGTCTATGATGACTGTACCATGCAAGCAAGCCCTAGAGATAGAAGTTGGAGGAGGGATGAAAGGGTAGAAGGTCAGGGTAGAAGAAGAGTGGGGGTGGGTTGGGGAGAAGCCCCTACAGAACAGAGTAGAACTGCCCCATACAGTTTCCAAGGAGCACCTGGGGGATTCGAACTGCTGATCCTTTGGTTAACAGCCATAGCACTTAACCACTATACCACCAGGGTTTCCAGATAAGACTAAATGCTTTTTTTTAAAATTTTTATTGTGCTTTAAGTGAAAGTTTACAAATCAAGTCAGTCTCTCACACAAAAATTTATATATACCTTGCTGTATACTCCTAGTTGCTCTCCCCTCGGTGAGACAGCACACTCCTTCCCTCCATTCCCTATTTTCATGTCCATTCGGCCAGCTTCTGACTCCCTCTGCCCTCTCAACTCCCCTCCAGACAGGAGATGCTCACATAATCTCATGTGTCTACTTGAGCCAAGAAGCTCACCCCTCACCGGTATCATTTTCTATCCCATAGTCCAGTCCAGTCCCTGTCTGAAGAGTTGGCTTTGGGAATAGTTCCTGTCTTGGGCTAACAGAATGTCTGGGGACCATGACCTCCGGGGTCCTTCCAGTCTCAGTCAGACCATTAAGTCTGGTCTTTTTATGAGAATTTGAGGTCAGCACCCACTGCTCTCCTGCTCCCTCAGGGGAAGACTAAATTCTTGATATCAGACTGGACTGAACACCTTAATGCCTACAAATGAAGTTTTTGTTAATTTGTGAAAGTGACAGGAAAAAGTTAAGGGGGTTTGCCTAGGACATTTTCCAAAAGTAAGATTTTATAGAGCTTGTATGAAGCCCACTGAGGAGAAAAAGTAATTCTTTCCCATTTGCACTTTACCAAGTTCAATAAACTACCAAATGCAGATTTCACATAAATGTCAATCCAGCTTTTAAAAATAATAGCTTTATAGAGATAATAGCATCCTTTTAAAGTGTACAATTCAATTGCCCGAAGTACATTCACAGGTTGTGCAACTATCACCATTATCTAATTACAGAACATTTTCGTCACCTCAAAGAGAAACACCGCATCCATTAGCAGTCACTCCCTATCTCCCTCTCACCCCAGCCCTTGGCAACCACTAATCTACTTTCTGTCTCTGGATTTGCCTGTTCTGAACATTCCATATGAATTGAATCATAAAATGTGTAACCTTTTTTATCTGGTTTCTTTCACTTAGCATGATATTTTCAAGGTTCATCCATGTTATAGCATGTATCACTGATTCATTTTTTATGGCCAAATAATATTCCATCGTATGGATATACCACATCTTGTTTATCCATTCATTCGTTGATAGACTTTTGGTTTGTTAACACCTTCTAACTACTGTGAATAATGTTGCAGGGAACATTTGTGTGCACATTTTTGTGTGAAAATATGCTTTCAATTCTTTCAGGTATATACGTAAAGGTAGAATGGCTGAGCCATATGGTAACTATGTTAGCATTTTGAGGACTTGCCAATATGTTTTTTCAAAGTGGTTGCACCATTTTATAATTGCAGGAGCAATGCATAAGCCTTCCAATTTTTCCGTATCTACTCAACACTTGGCAGCTCAAACTCACCCCGAAGTGCCTGGGAAAAAAGGCCAGGTGATCTGCTTGCATAAAGATTACAGCCAAGAAAACCCTATGGAGCAGTTCTACTCTGTAACACGTGAGGTCATCATGAGTCAAAATTTACTGGACAGCAACTTTTTTTGTTTTGTTTTGTTTAAGTAGTGCTAGAAACCAAAACCAAACCCATTGCCATTGAGTGGATTCTGACTCTTAGTGACACAACGGACAGAGTAGAACTGTCCCATAGGGTTTACAAGGAGTGGCTGATGGATTCTGGAACTATCGACCTTTTGTTTAGCAGCTGTAGCTCGCTGTAGCTCTTAACCACTGCACCACCAGCTGTTTGGAGCCCTAGTGGCTTAGTGGTTAAGTAAGAGCTTGGCTGGTATCACAAGGTCGGCAGTTTGAACCCACAAGCTACTCCCTGGAAACCCTATGGGGCAGCTCTGTTCAGTTCTATAGGGTCAGTATGAGTCAGAATCAACTGGATGGCACCTAACAACAACATTAGGTATTTGCATATCTTCTTTGAAGAAATGTCTACGCAAATACTTTGCCTGTTTTTAATTTGGGTTGTCTTTTGTTGTTGAGTTGTAAGAGTTCTTTAGGGAATGCTAAATTTCTATCAGATATATGATTTGCTAACATAAATCCCTATCAGATATATGATTTGGTAATATTTTCTCTCATTCTGTGGATTGTCTTTTCACTTTCTTTATAGTATCCTTTCAAACACAGAAGTTGCTGCTTTCAATAAAGTCTTATTTTCCTATTTTTTCTTTTGCCCTCTCTCCTTTTGCTTCCACCTTTTTTTTTAAATAATGAAAGCAACTTGCTTTTTTCTTAGCTTAACAATAATTCTTGGACAGTTTTCCATATCTCTTTATCTGTCCTATATTTTCTTTTATCATTTCATAGGATCTTACTGTATGTACAATACAAATCAAAACCACAATAAGATACTGCTTTACCCCTACTTGGAGCCCTGGTGGTGCAGTGGTTAAGAGCTACAGCTGTTAAACAAAACGTCGATAGTTCCAGAATCCACCAGCCACTCCTTTTGATAGACATTTAGATTTTTACAACTTATACACATTACAGTGCCACAGTAAACATTCCTGAAAATATATGTTTATATACATGTTTAAGTATATTCATAGTGTACATTGTTAATTGCAGAAATGCTGGGTTAAATAGAATCTGCAATTAAAAGTTTGAGAAATATTACTAAATTATCCTCAAAGATTATATACATACATATAATTTTTAATAGTGTTTAAGTATTCCTTGCCAATACAGGGTAGGATTAAACTTCTTATCCTTACCGATCTAAGTAAAAATATCTTGTTGTGTTTCACCTTTCTATAATGTCTTTGAAGCTGATCATCTTTTTATACATCTATCAAACATTTATATTTCTTTTTCTATAAGCTTTTTCCTCATAATCTTTGTCGGTTTTTTTAATGAATTATTTATTTTTCTTATTAATTATAAAGAGGGCTTTGCATATTAAGAAAATCTCCTTTTTGTCAGTTGTGTATGTTATAAATATTTTTCTTTGTTGTTTTCTTTTGAATTTCCTCATGGGTTTTTTTGTTGTACAGAAGTTTAAGATCTTTATGCTGTTGAATTTGGAGGTGGCAATAGTGGTTAAGAGCTCAGCTGCTAACCAAAAGATTGGCAGTTCGGATCCACCAGCCACTTCTTAGAAACCCTATGGGGCAGCTCTACTCTGTCCTATAGGGTAGCTATGAGTTGGAACCAACTCGATGGCACTTAACAACAACATGTTGTTGAATTTAGCACTCTGTTTTCTTATGAATTCTGGAAAATCGTTTTCTTCTTCTTTCATTTTTTTATTTTCCTCTGAGCTCTTTTGCTCTATACTTCAGGTTGTAATAAATATGAAATCATTTTTTCTTGATTTAATTATAAAAACCACTGTACATAGGCATTGAAAACTTAATTATGTACCTTTCCTAGAATAGTGCCTTGTACATACAATTGCTGAATTCATCTCATTAAATATCACTTTCAATTTTAAATGTTACATTTTCTATGAGAGATCGTATAAATAATTTTTTAAATTCAAAATTTAAAATCGGTTTGCCACATCTCATTGGTGAACAAAGCCAATGTAAAATGAAGTTTTATGCATAACGAATCCTATATAATTCTTACTATTTCACTAACAAGATTCAAGAGTTTAAAAGCTTATTGGTAGAATAGTAGATGTTTCATGAGGGGCTGAGAGAGAGCAACACACATCTGAGCCTTTGTATTTGGAGAGAACCCTTTTGCTCAGTCCAGAATCCCCAAACGTTCCCAGGCACCAGTCAAAAGGGGTGTTTCCCAACCTGAATGCATGTCATTCACAACAAAGTAGAGTCTCAATGAGTTCAGGCAGGAGATTGAACAGAGAGCCTTTTCAGAAGTGAACAGAAGTGCCTATAATGTAGAGTTCAATTAATTCAACTTGTTAGCAGAATTCTGCTAACTTTCCTTCTTGTTTTCTGTTCTAAGCCATATTCTGCAATGGTTGTGACAAGAATAATTAAAGTCAGACATTGTTTCTGTACCTTCAGCAATATATCCAAAATTTGTAATGACCAAGAAAAAATAATCTAAATTTTGATGATTAATAATGACACTTTGGGCTGCATAGGAAGTCATATTATTTCTTAGAGTTTTGCTGTTAAAAGTAAATGAATATACTAAAGGTAAATAGTTATAAAAACATCTTCATGGAAATGAAACTATAAGGGTACTATGCATAAAAATACCTAAGACCAAATAGTCCAATTTCAAAATTTTTATAGGAAATCTGTGTGAAATGGAAAAAGGTAGTTGGGCTGAATTTTCTCTAAGCTAATGCTCTACAATTCTTTTTTTTAATTTGCGAGGACTTTATGGAAAGAACAGAACTCAGGCTATGTAAGGGGGATAGTTGAGATGTGCACACATAGAAAGATTATCACACAGAAAATATCATCATCCTAAATGTGTCTCAAGAATGTATTTTAATTTGATGAATGCAAATGTATCTTTCATATGATTCTATAAAATTCTTCTTGTAAAAATACACCGTAAATAATAGTTTGAACAGACATGCCAGCTTTCAGAGGGAAGATAGTGGGGAAGGGTTGAACAATTTTTTTCAATTACTTATTTTGTGAATCTTAATTTTATGACAAAGGTGGGGAAAAAAAGGAAGAATATCATCCTTCATTTTTCCTAATCACTTAACGTAATTAAATTGTCTATTTTGGTTTTAGCAGAATGTTTTTTGGTCTCAGACTTTCCAGTAACATTTTACATTATCCATTTAATCTAAAAATACACAGAATCTTCTCCACCATCACCATAATCCCTCATTCTTCTCTTTCTTCATTCTCCCATTATAAACCTGCCATTTGGTTAGTCCAGCCCAGATAAGCAATGATTGCTCCACCTGAGTGAGCATGCTATTTGTTCTTCTGAGTTCACTGTGAACAGGTTACTCAAATCTCTTGTACCCTCAGTTGGCTGTCTAGCTGATCAACCTTTCAGGATTGTTAACCAAGCAAATCATTGTTGCAACATGTCTGCTATCATTACTCTCTGCTTGCCATAAGCCTCATATCAGAATTAGCCTTATTACATTAGAGACATAGCTTATTTTGCATTATAAGTAATTCTTACTAGATGTGGCTCAATGATTTCAGCTATACCCCTAAAATTAAACCCACCATCAAAGGGTGAAGTTTTGACATAAAGTAAATTTAAGTAAATGTAAAGCAGAGTTTGAAGGCTGTTCTCAAAAGATTGTTTCTAAAATTATTTGGAACAGTAGCCATGGTGTAGCAAGCGATCAAACTTGATTATATGCAGTGATCATGTGAAAGAGAAAAAATATGTATTGGATGTTTAAGCTCTGATAAGTTTTTTTTTTTAAAGAATAGTCAGACGATTCCAGTGATGCCTCTTACAACAAAGACCTGAAAAAAACAAGTGAAACAATTATGTATATGATAAGTTAGGAGCCCTGAACATCAAAGGCAAAGTTAGAAAATGGACTGAGCAGCAGGGGGAGGGAGAGACAGTTCAGAAGCAGAGAAAAGTTGCTGGACCTGAATCACCGGGAACCCTCAGGCACCATTCCTTGGAGCGACCTCGGCAGGGCTGGCATTAGCATTCTGGATGTGGTTTTCTCAAGGAGAGACAGTGAGCTGCACAGCCTACTCCCACCTCTGGAACCAGAGAAGAACGGCATTCTTGGCAAAAGCTAAGTACTTGCATTTATTTTACCACACTCCCAGCCCCCAAGCCAGCTTCAGTGGCTGTTGATTTCCCTGGGCCTGAGATAGGCTCTGCTTTGTACCCTGAGCCATTCTCCCAGCCTTGGAGAAGGAATAAATTCACAATTGGGGGAAAAGATAATCTTCCAGTTCCACCAAGCTGGGTAGCTCAAGACAGAAGCGGCTCCTGTCCAGGCACAAATGGTCCATGGACTTTGAATACCTTTCACCACTGCATGGATCTGCGTGGGCCCATTTCAGGAGAATAGGTCCTTGTTGGCAGACTGCAACTGTTTCAGCTGTGTGGTGGAGAGGTGGGTGTTTGATGTTTGACACTGCTTTGCCTATTAAACAGGGTCCTCACCTACCCACATCAGGGGCCTAAGGACTGGTGGCTCCACCCATATCACCCAGCCATCCACAACAAGGGTCCAAGGATAACTGGTACCTCCCAGTCCTTACAACCAAAAGCACTGGGTGACCATAGTCCATCTGCAGAACCCACTCACCTGTGTGAATGCTTTCCTCACAGACACTAGGAGGACAGTTGTCAGCCTCTTGCCTTGTTGAAAGCATGACTCCCCTACTACAACCAGATACCTGTACCCACACCAATCACCTCTGCCCCTCTAAGACTCTAGGACAGAGTCTGTACCCTACCCTTGGTGACCAACTACCTGTACACCTGAGCTGAATCCATATAAGAAAAGTGAACGGGCTCCTAGGCTCATACACCTGATAACAGCTCTAGCTGTCTGATGACAGGATGTTACAGCTTCAAAGGTGAAAATAAGCTAACTCACTCAAGCAGCCTCAAAAAAGAGCAAGAAGCTAGGATACTGTAAGCAAACATAAAATAAGCCAATAAAATAACTTATAGATGGCTCAGAGACAACAGTCAAAATCAAATTACATAAAGAAGCAGACCATGATCACTTCAACAAGCTCTCAAAACAAAGAATCAAGGAATCTTCCGGATAAAGGTGTATTCCTGGAACTACCAGATGCAGAATACAAAAGATGAATATACAGAACTCTTTAAGACATCAGGAACAAGTTCAGGCAAAACGCAGAACAAGCCAAGGAACACACAGATAAAGCAGTTGAAGAAATTAAAAAGGTTATGCAAGAACATAATGAAAAATTTAATAAGCTGCAAGAATCCATAGAGAGATAGCAATCTGAAATTTAGAAGATTAACAATAAAATTACAGAATTAAAAGAATATTTTTCCTTATTTATTTTTTATTTATTATTTTTTAAATGCTGTCAAAGCCATTAAAATGTATTGAGATGTATCTCAATCTACCTCTTCATTTTTCTGTAAAGTCATACTCTCAGGATCTTTTCTCCAAAGAGCACAAACACTTCAATAAAATATTTATAATAAAGAAGGCAGTAAGAGTTGTTATGCCTGTATATTTTTGCCCAGAGACTTGCAGGGTTTTGTTGATTTATTTTTGTCTGGAGTTGTCAGGCCAAGGTTTAAAGTCAGCTTTGCCTTTCATTGCAGTGTGACCTTGGACATGTTACCAAACCTCCTCCAATATTCAATTTCCTCATCTGCAAAATGGGGTTAGTAATAGTTCCTACCTCAGAGGGCTATACCAAAACCAAACCCACTGCCAGCGAGTGGATTCCAGCTCGTAGTTACCCTATACGACAGAGTAGAATTGCTCCATAGGGTTTCCAAAGTTGTAAATCCTTTTGGAAGCAGACTGTCACATCTTTCTCCCACAGAGCGGCTGGTGGGTTCAAACCACTGACCTCTCGATTAGCAGGTGAGTGCTTTAACCACTGTGCCACCAGGGCTTCCTAGAGGGGTATAAAAAAAACTGCTGCTAATGAGTGGATTCCAACTCATGGCAACCATATAGAACTGCCCCATAGAGTTTCCAAGGAGCGGCTGGTGGATTTGAACTGCCAGCTTTTTGGTTAGCAGCCAAGCTCTTAAACACTTCGCCACCAGGGAGGATTACAGTAATTCATCTAAAACACTTAGTATTCTGCTGTGAGGCACCATAAGAATGACTCAATAAATGTTAGACATTATTGTTATTACTATTACTACTACTGTAGTTGTATTTGTATTTAACTATGAGCTCCATAAGAGCAATAATCTTATTTCCTTTCACTTTGTATCCCCAGTAACTAACATAGTATATGGTACATGTTTGTTGAACTGAACTATATTTATAATGTACAGATATAAATGTAAAGGATAAGTGTTCTTCATTTTCCTGATTTTTTTGCAGGGCAACATAGGGAAGAAACAATATATTTGGCTTATGAACTGTAAATGCTGATCACCTTGTATTTATTTCTAAACTAAAAATTAAATGCTCAGCCCTTTAAATGGGGAATAATTAGTTTATAACTTCAAAGTGAGAAAATCAAAATTGGATGAAAAGCTAGGCAAGGACAACTGCATGTCTGTCAGTTTTTTTTTTTTCCTTGCATATACTTCTTGGTCTTAAAAGCAACAGATAAAAAAAGATGAGCAGGAAGAGAGATAGGGTAGTGCCAGGGAAACGTGAAGTTATTTACTTATGTTCATCCTATTGTTACACTGAGGGAATGTTCCAGTTGTTTGTGTAGCAAAGCAGTTTCCCCCACCCACATAGAAAACTTTGGTATTCTTCAACCGTGGCTAAATGCCAACATTTCCAAAAAAAAGAAAAAGTCATTCCAATCAAATAGATTCCAACTCATAGCAACCCTGTAGGACAGAGTAGAACTGCCCCATAGAGTTTCCAAGGAGCACCTGGTGGATTTGAACTACTGACCTTTTGATTAGCACCCATAGCTCTTAACCACTGCCACCAGGGTTTCAAGAAGGCTTCCTAAAAGAAAGCCGCTGGGTAAATGCATAAGTATAATAAAAGTTATAAGATCAATGAGGAAACCCTGGTACTGTAGTGGTTAAGAGTGTGGCTGCTAACCAAAAGGCTGGCAGTTCGAATACCCCAAGTGCTCCTTGGAAACCCTATGGGGCACTTCTACTCTGTCCAGTAGAGTCACTATGAGTCGGAATCAGCTGAACCACCACCGGTTTCATTTTTTTGCTTTAAGATCAATGAGAGCCCTCCCCCTACTTCAGTGATTATAAATTCCTTGCTAAATAAAGCTTTATCTGTACAGCTGCAAGTTTTACACAGCACCAACCAAACCAACCTGCTGCCTCCTAGCCGATTCCAACTCATAGGGACCCTACAAGGCAGAGGAGAGCTGCCCCATAGGGTTTCCAAGGACCAGCAGATGAATTTGAACTGCTGATCTTTTGGTTAGCAGCCAAGCTCCTAACCACTGCACTACCAGGGCTACTTACATAGCACAGACCCTGCCATAAATGAAATGGGTGTAGATAGTGATGGTTTTCATTATGAATGCTTGGGAATGTTGATTTTCCAAATTATTCAAGAAGCATCACAAAAGAACTTTGAATCTTATATAGGGCCTACTTTTGGTACTCCTCTTAGAGCTGCCAGCCCAGAACTCAGCTGATAAAGTGATTCCACCAGACAAGGTGGGGCCTGTTAAAACATGACATCACTCTGCATACACAGAGCCAAGGAAGGATTTTATCATACGGTGCCTCCATGAGTAGCTTGTCCAGAGAACATTTCAGTGACTCAAGCAGCAATGATCCTACATTTGCTTGAGAAAACAGTTTATAAGCTATTCATCTTGCTCTAAGGAAATCTAGAAGTATTGAGTCTTTGAGCTGCACAAGACATTTGAGATCACCCAATCCAATCCCTTTGTGTTTGCGACTTACCCAAGATGTAGTTGGTGGAAGAACTGGAACTAAAATCCAGGTATCCTGCTGTTCCTATTATCTGATACCAATTCTTAATTATTTAAAAATAAGTGACTTTTTTTTTAAAGCACCTTTTCTGTTGCTTCTGTAGTATAATTAGGAATGCATTTTTCAAGCACTTGTTCTGCCAGAAAGTCTTTTAGTTGTATGTTTTTGTTGCTATAGTATCTATTCACTTTTTTAAAGTATGTGTTTAAAAAATCCACAGATTTTCTCTCTTCTAGGAAAATTGTCTTCTGGCAAAACTGTGTTATATGTAAGTTTGAAAAAATACTAAAACTAAGTGAAACTAGTGCCACTTAAAGGACGTCAGATTATTCACTTTGGATGTGTAGTTTAATATCTATACGGTAAAGTAAGATTTAGGCATAAAATATATGGACACTAAAAAACATCTACTTTTTTAAAAACCTCATAGGTAACTGTTTCATTATGCAGTAATCTTAACGATTTCATTCTTTTCCATTGACTATCCTGGTAATGAATCGACTTGACAGCAATGAGTTTGGTTTGGTTTGGTTTGGTTTGGTTTGTCTTGGTAATCGGGGTGGATTATCCAATAGGCAAGGTAAACACAGTGCTTACGTTGCTTACCAAATCATCTGTAGTGAACAATTTCACATTTTTTCACCACATCAAAGATTCTGCTTCTAGGTATGGTTGGCATATGTCTCTCTCCCAACCACAAAGCACCTTCCTATAGAATCAAATCCTCTTTTCAATTATGTAATCCCGACAGGGGCAGATGACCCAGTAAGCAAGGTAAGCATGAGTTTATTTGTGCTTACTTACTAACCTTTAGTGAAATCATTCAGTACAGATGATTTGGTTGGCAAAATAAGTACTTTGCTTACTTTGTGTGTGTATTTAATAATCCATCCCTGCTGGTAATACAAATATAATTCTATTCCTCTTAAGCAGTTTGTCCAGTCTTAGTCATCAAATGAGTTGCTATATTATTCTTAAGATTTTCAGCAATGGAGTCAATGCATCTTCCATGTGATTGTCATAATATAGCATTTGTGAGGTTCACAATGCTTTTCTCTGCTTTAACAAGTATAAAAAAACCACCAACCCAACAAGTATAGCCTCTGAAATTATTACCTTTCTCTTGGAATTCTTTAGGGCTCTTCACTTCTGAACAGCATCTGAACACCTCAGCCTAAGAGACAAGCAAAATCTCACAGGGTGAAGCCTTCCAGGGAATAATTTGTCTTCTTTGTACACAGCTGTATCAAGCAAGCCCTCCTCTTGGAATAGAATTGAGACTCAGACTACTTCATCCTCTCTGCAACCTACGTTGACAACCATAGAGTTTGGAGTCAGAATAGAGCTTAAACTAAATACCGACTCTGCCGTTTAATAGCTGTCACCTTTCCCAAGTAAGGGAAACTTGCAGAGCCACATTTTGCTGATCTGTCAAGAAGAAAATAATACCTACCTTTTAAGGGTATTACAACAATTATACAAAATAATATGTATAAGCTTCCTCCATAGAATGCTTACAACCAGGGCTTCAAACCTGTTCGTTCCAGTTCAAACCCCTACTGAGAATCTGCATTTCTAACAAGTTTCGAGGAAGTTATATGTAAGAATCGCCTGGGGATCTTGTTAAGCTAGATTCTGATTTAGTATATCTGGGGTGGAAATGTAAATTCTCAGCCAGAATGAACAAGTTCAGAGCCCCGCCTAAAACACAACAGGTTCTGAAGAAATAGTTCCCCTGCAAACAAGACACTCCCCTCTTCTAATTCTTCAGGTACTTACAGATCTTCACATTTCAGATGACCGGATCTTCTGCTGACTACTAGGTGGTTGTATTTTCTTAGTGTTACTTTCTAGGCTAACTTACCTTCTTTTAACTTTTTGTATGTAACTCTTAGTTATCTAGTTATCACATTTCTGGCATGTGCTCATCATGGTAAGACTTTTCAGCCTAGTGCTTGCCCTTTCTGAAAGATCAGAACCTTTCATTATGTGCAATTTTCTCAGCCACCTAGCCAGAGATTTCAGAGTGCCTTAAGATTAATTAAACCTGCTGCCATTCCTGCAACCAAGCTTCGTTTATTTTAGACTGCTGAACTGAGGGCTAAATGTTTTATCACAGAGCAAAGCAATGGAAAATCTGGATGTGGAAGCCAACAAAGTTGATTACCAACACTTTGAGACACTGAAAGAAAGGACTCTTCCATTGACTGATTTCCTCTCCAATGGGGTTTCAACAGTACCTTACTGAGCATCTGTCCAAAGAGACAGGAGCACCTTCCTGTACTGTGATAAGATGCGTTATCCAAACACTCACACACAATTCCCCACTGGCCTGGCACGCTGCTTAAGAAGGGCAAGGCAACCTAATTAATAATTATACTTATGCCTGGGTTTCCAATGGCAATAGTGTTTGTCCATACTGTTTAGCCATTGAATATTCATGGTGTTGGTTGCCTGGATGGAAATGAACTATTATTTATCCAATTTAATTAAGTTTCATTAGATCACATAATTTTGCCAATTTTCCTAGATCATTAGCATAATAAGTAATCTGGTTTGAGGTTCAATATGTTTTTCCTTGGCAAGTAAATAAAAATGTCTATATTCTTCAGTATACAGTGATTTACTTTTTTTCCCTCATGGAAGCTGAAAGGGAAAGAAAATATGCCCTTTTATTAGTAAATGTTTTGTGCATTACATTAGTAGTACAATTTTGTGCCAAAACCCAGAATGAATTACCTCTTATAAATCAATGTCTGAAATTATATATTTAATGTTTTAATAGCTGCAATTTATTAATCGAGTGATAGAGAAAAGATTTGAATAGAAAAAAGTGTTCTTAGAACCATCACTGTAATATACATAAACAAACAAAAATCCACTGCCATCGAGTTGATTCTGACTCATAGTCAAACCAAATAGGACACAGTAGAACTGCCCCGTATTATTTCCAAGGAGCAGCTGGTGGATTCAAACTGCCTGGCAGCCAAGCTCTTAACTACTTCGCCACCGGGGTTCTGTATACCTTACAGGATATCTGCTAACCAAAAGGTCAGCAGCTCGAATCTACCAGCCACTCCTTGGAAACCCTATGGGGTCACTATGAGCCCGCGTCAACTCCACAGCAATTTTTTTTTTTAATAAGGTCTATAAGAACCACCCATTCTAATATACAATCAATTTCAATTCATAGTATTGGCATGTATTTAATAACAAATCTATAGAATTTCTGTACATATTTATTCTTAGTGATGAAAATCAAGATAAGTTAGGACATAAACATTTTCCTTAATTATTCAGAAATACTGCAGATGAGATAAAAGGATCAAGTTGAAATAGAATTTGCAACTCATGTTTGCTCTTATTTAATGTGAAAACATCGAAAGCATGGTTTTCTAGCTAGTGAACTGGGTTCAGAAATGTTCCTGGGTTTATTACAAATATGTGTATTCAGAAAAGGAAATTGCTGTGTCCGGTGTTGATATGTCCCAGTGAGATTGTTTCCTGTTTTGGAAACCACTGTGCCCAGTCAGTCAGGGCTGGATGGTTCTATTCATCCTCTACAAGGGGAATTGGCTAGCGTGGTGGGAACGGCTTCCAAATATTTCAATGGGATTGAAACACAAGCAGTAAAACACACTAGATGCCTAAATACAAAACACTTGATTCCTGTCCTATAAATTAAAAATGTTTATTTTTATAAGCTGTGATTTTTTACTTTTTCCATGCTTTGTATCTTCATCCCAATAGAACCTGGAATTTTATGTTTCCATTTGTCTTATAAGATTTTTAGCAAGATGGGATGTAAATTTATAGTTACAGAAAATTCTTGTTACTCACATTAATAAAAAAAAAAAAACACATTAATAGAGCCACAAAATTTTGGAAATAACATTATAGCCAATTACTTCATTTTTTCCAATATGGAAATCTGGTGGTACAGTGGTTAAGAGCTCAGGCTGCTAACCAAAATGCTGTGTAATCTGGCCCTGGCTACATCTCTAATTTCTTCTAGTATCATTCTCCCTTTCTTACCATGCTACACATTTTCCTTGGCGTGTCAGTCCCTTTTCTGCTTTCTAGGGTTTTTATACATTTCGTTTCCTCTTGCCGGCATAGATTTACTATACCTTACTCTTATTATCCTCTAAGTCTCAGTTTGAATACATTACTTCTTCAAAAAGTCCCTCTCTGCCTTCTCAGTATAAATTAGGCCCCTCTGTTATGCTCTTAGGAGACCTGATGGTGCAGAGTTTAAGAGATTGGCTGCTCACCATAAAGGTTGGCAGTTCAAATCCACCATCTGCTCCTTATGGGAGCAGTTCTACCCTGTCCTATAGAGTTGCTATGAATTGGGATAGACATGACTGCAGTGGTTTTTTACTATTTTTTATATGATCTGTTCTTGATAAGCAAACAAATTGATCTAAATTTTATATTACTTGGTAAATGCAAAAAAGCTTTTTTTTGGTAGGACTTCTCCCCAACCACCTGTTCCTAGGAGAAGCTGCCAATTTTACTACCCATCCACCACCAGTCCCCAAGATTGGGCCAAGACAGGCTAATGGTAGTCATTCCCCAAGACTTTTCTAATTTAAGCAGGTGAGGGGCCGAGTGAGAGGAGGTATTTGGTATTTTTAGATATTTTTAATAATTTGGGAAGTGTCTACGACCATTTATTATTTAACATTTTTATAAATTGGTTTAAAATTCCTCCTTATGTAATAAATATATTTGTACCCTTTATCAATGTGGAATTTAACATTTTTAGTCAAATATATTTTATTCTTTTGCTAAGTTTATAAAGTTTTCTTTTTCCAGTGTTAATTAACACTCAAAGTAGAATGTCACACAAATACCCTCAAGATTTTGAGCATTTGTTCACTCACTTTTGCCCAAGCACCAAGCAGTCAATCCTATGTTTCAACTTTGCAACGCTAGAAAATGGCAATTGTTTTTGTTTAACTAATCCTGGAAAGAAATCATTCCTAATCTGCAGAGTTTAGTCGCGGAGGAGACAACATTCTTACTGCATTGTTCTGTTTAAGGCTCAGGACCACCTACTGAGAAGTGGGCGAGGGCAGGAACTCTATTTGCAATTGTTTAAAAAAAAAAAAAGAGGTGCTTATGCACCTGTTGCCCAGCTGTAGTGACAGCCTAACAGGGACAAAGCACGCAGGGAGTGTGCTCAGCAGTTGTTTCTCTCACACCAAGTGTAAATGCGCTGCTGTTTCAAGGATTCCTATGGAAAGCATCAGGTCTAGCGATGCCTTCAATATGTTTTCCTGTAAGTGAGAGATTCTGTTCCTCCTGCCATCTTTCTTAATTTGTGGAAAGTAATAAAGAGTGGCTGATTTCTAAATGCAGGAAGACCTGATAAAATATTCCACAGAATGAAAATTAAGAACAGGGCAAAAAGGAGAGAAAAAGAAGGACAGAGAGAAAAGTGATTTTCTGAGCCTTATTTTTTCTATTCTCACTGAAAGTTGTATTGGATAATGTTGTCCTGGAGCTTCCTCTTTCCTAAAAATACAGTTTCAAATAACATTTTGGGCAGAGTTACTAGGTTCACACCACGTTATATTTCCCCCTTAGGCCTTAAAAAGGCTTTATACGTTCTTGTCTGTCAGTAGAGAATTGGATAAATGGTGGTATGTTTTACACTGGAACATTACTCAGCAATAAAAGTGAACAAATTACAGGTAACGAACACAGATAAACTTTATCACCATAATGTTGAGCAAAAGAATTAAGACACAAAAGTACACGATTAGTATGCATCCATTTATAGAAAGTTCAGAAAAAGGGATGTGTACAGAGGTGGTAAAAATAAATAAATAAAAACCTACAACAAAGTCAAGGACGTAATTATCATAAAGTCATAATAGTGGTTACGTCTAGAGAGGAGGGGAGAGGATGCAATTTGGAAGGAACCCATCCATAGGGGGCTTCTGGGTTGCTGGCAAGTCCTATTTCTTAACCTGTGTTGTGGTAACATGTGTGTTCACTTTGTAATTTTTTGTTTTATTGTACATTTTTCTATAAATTTTCCTGAATGTGTGTTACATTTTACAATAAAAATGGGCTTAAAAATCACTGTCATAGTTAATTGGACTTCTCTACCTCCTTGGAACTATCAAATCTTTTTTAAACCGATACAACTGAGGGATTAGTCACAACTGCAAGGAGTCTAGATATGAGCGTACAAATCTTTAGTGAGAAAACAAGGTTGTCACATTTTAGTGATGAGAGGAAATCCTTAGTTTAAAAATGTTGGTAGTAGGTTATGATATACATTCTTTTTTTTTAATAATTTTTATTGAGCTTTAAGTGAACGTTTACAAATCAAGTCAGTCTGTCACATATAAGCTCATATACACCTTACTCCGTACTCCCACTTACTCTCCCCCTAATGAGTCAGCCCTTCCAGTCTCTCCTTTCGTGACAATTTTGCCAGTTTCTAACCCTCTCTACCCTCCCATCTCCCCTCCAGACAGGAGATGCCAACACAGTCTCAAGTGCCCACCTGATACAGGTGGCTCACTCTTCATCAGCATCTCTCTCCAACCCATTGTCCAGTCCCTTCCATGTCTGATGAGTTGTCTTTGGGAAGGGTTCCTGTCCTGGGCCAACAGAAGGTTTGGGGACCATGACTGCCGGGATTCCTCTAGTCTCAGTCAGACCATTAAGTCTGGTCTTTTTATGAGAATTTGGGGTCTACATCCCACTGATCTCCTGTTCCCTCAGGGGTTCTCTGTTGTGCTCCCTGTCAGGCCAGTAATCGGTTGTGCCGGGCACCATCTAGTTCTTCTGGTCTCAGAATGATGTGAGTCTCTGGTTCATGTGGCCCTTTTTGTCTCTTTGGATCATAGTTATTGTGTGACCTTGGTGTTCTTCATTCTCCTTTGATCCAGGTGGGTTGAGACCAATTGATGCATCTTAGATGGCTGCTTGTTAGCATTTAAGACCCCAGATGCCACATTTCAAAGTGGGATGCAGAATGTTTTCATAATAGAATTATTTTGCCAATTGACTTAGAAGTTCCCTTAAGCCATGGTCCCCAAACCCCCGCCCTTGCTCCGCTGACCTTTGAAGCATTCAGTTTATCCTGGAAACTTCTTTGCTTTTGGTCCAGTCCAGTTGAGCTGACTTTCCATGTATTGAGTATTGACCTTCCCTTCACCTAAAGTAGTTCTTATCTACTAACTAATCAGTAAATAGACCTCTCCCACCCTCCCTCCCTCCCTGCCTCCCTCCCCGCCTCGTAATCACAAAAGTATGTGTTCTTCTCAGTTTATACTATTTCTCAAGATCTTATAATAATGGTCTTATACAATATTTGTCCTTTTGCCTCTGACTAATTTCACGCAGCATAATGCCTTCCAGGTTCCTCCATGTTATGAAATGTTTCACAGATTCGTCACTGTTCTTTATCGATGTGTAGTATTCCATTGTGTGAATATACCATAATTTATTTAACCATTCACCCGTTGATGGACACCTTGGTTGCTTCCAGGTTTTGCTATTGTAAACAGCTGCAATAAACATGGGTGTGCATATATCTGTTCGTGTAAAGGCTCTTATTTCTCTAGGGTATATTCCGAGGAGTGGGATTTCTGGGTTGTATGGTAGTTCTATTTCTAACTTTTTAAGAAAACGCCAGATAGATTTCCAAAGTGGTTGTACCATTTGACATTCCCACCAGCAGTGTATAAGAGTTCCAGTCTCTCCGCGGCCTCTCCAACATTTATTATTTTGTGTTTTTTGGATTAATGCCAGCCTTGTTGGAGTGAGATGGAATCTCATTGTAGTTTTAATTTGCGTTTCTCTAATGGCTAATGATCGAGAGCATTTTCTCATGTATCTGTTAGCTGCCTGAATATCTTCTTTAGTGAAGTGCGTGTTCATATCCTTTGCCCACTTCTTGATTGGGTTGTTTGTCTTTTTGTGGTTGAGTTTTGATAGAATCATATAGATTTTAGAGATCAGGTGCTGGTCGGAGATGTCATAGCTGAAAATTCTTTCCCAGTCTGTAGGTGATCTTTTTACTCTTTTGGGAAGTCTTTAGATGAGCATAGGTGTTTGATTTTTAGGAGCTCCCAGTTATCTGGTTTCTCTTCGTCATTTTTGGTAATGTTTTGTATTCTGTTTATGCCTTGTATTAGGGCTCCTAATGTTGTCCCTATTTTTTCTTCCATGATCTTTATCGTTTTAGTCTTTATGTCTAGGTCTTTGATCCACTGGGAGTTAGTTTTTGTGCATGGTGTGAGGTAGGGGTCCTGTTTCATTTTTTTGCAAATGGATATCCAGTTATGCCAGCACCATTTGTTAAAAAAGACTATCTTTTCCCCAATTAACTGACACTGGGCCTTTGTCAAATATCAGCTGCTCCTATGCGGATGGATTTATATCTGGGTTCTCAATTCTGTTCCATTGGTCTATGTGCCTGCTGTTGTACCAGTACCAGGCTGTTTTGACTACTGTGGCTGTATAATATGTTCTAAAATCAGGTAGAGTGAGGCCTCCCACTTTTTTCTTCTTTTTCTGTAATGTTTACTTATCCAAGGCTTCTTTCCCTTCCATATGAAGTTGGTGATTTGTTTCTCCACCACATTAAAAAATGTCATTGGAATATGGATCGGAAGTGCATTGTATGTATAAATGGCTTTTGGTAGAATAGACATTTTTACTATGTTAAGTCTTCCTATCCATGAGCAAGGTACGTTTTTCCACTTAAGTAGGTCCTTTTTAGTTTCTTGCAGTAAAACTTTGTAGTTTTCTTTGTATAGGTCTTTTACATCTTTGGTAAGATTTATTCCTAGGTATTTTATCTTCTTGGGGGCTCCTGTGAATGGTATTGATATGGTGATTTCCTCTTCAATGTTCTTTTTGTTGATGTAGAGGAATCCAAGTGATTTTTGTATGTTTATCTTATAACCTGAGACTCTGCAAAACTCTTGTATTAGTTTCAGTAGTTTTCGGGAGGATTCCTTAGTGTTTTCTGTGTATAAGATCATGTCATCTGCAAATAGAGATAATTTTACTTCCTCCTTGCCAATCCGGATGCCCTTTATTTCTTCGTCTAGCCTAATTGCTCTGGCTAGGACCTCTAGCACAATGTTGAATAAGAGCAGTGATAAAGGGCATCCTTGTCTGGTTCCCACTCTCAAGGGAAATGCTTTCAGGCTCTCTCCATTTGGAGTGATGTTGGCTGTTGGCTTTGTATAGATGCCCTTTATTATGTTGAGGAATTTTCCTTCAATTCCTATTTTGCTGAGAGTTTTTATCATAAATGGGTGTTGGACTTTGTCAGATGCCTTTTCTGCATCAGTTGATAAGATCATGTGGTTTTTATCTTTTGTTTTATTTATATGGTGGATTACATGAATGGTTTTTCTAATATTAAACCAGCCTTGCATACCTGGTATAAATCCCACTTGGTCATAGTGGATTATTTTTTTGATATGTTGTTGAATTCTATTGGCTAGAATTTTGTTGAGGATTTTTGCATCTATGTTCATGAGGGATATAGGTCTGTAAATTTCTTGTTTTGTGATGCCTTTACCTGGTTTTGGTATCAGGGATATGGTGGCTTCATAGAATGAGTTAGGTAGTATTCCATCATTTTCTATGCTTTGAAATACCTTTAGTAGTAGTGGTGTTAACTCTTCTCTGAAAGTTTGGTAGAACTCTGCAGTAAAGCCGTCCGGGCCAGGGTTTTTTTTTTTTTGTTGGGAGTTTTTTGATTACCATTTCAATCTCTTTTTTTGTTATGGGTCTATTTAGTTGTTCTACTTCTGATTGTGTTAGTTTAGGTAGGTAGTGTTTTTCTAGGAATTCATCCATTTCTTCTAGGTTTGCAAGTTTGTTAGAGTACAATTTTTCATAATAATCTGATATGATTCTTTTAATTTCAGTTGGGTCTGTTGTGATGTGGCCCATCTCGTTTCTTATTGGGGTTTTTCTTTTCCTGTATTTCTTTAGCCAGTCTGGCCAATGGTTTATCAATTTAGTTAGTTTTTTCAAAGAACCAGCTTTTGGCTTTGTTAATTCTTTCAATTGTTTTTCTGTTCTCTAATTCATTTAGTTCAGCTCTAACTTTTATTATTTGTTTTCTTCTGGTACCTGATGGATTCTTTTGTTGCTCACTTTCTATTCGTTCAAGTTGTAGGGACAGTTCTCTGATTTTGGCTCTTTCTTCTTTTTGTATGTGTGCATTTATCGATATAAATTGACCTCTGAGCACTGTTTTTGCTGTGTCCCAGAGGTTTTGACAGGAAGTGTTTTCATTCTCGTTGCATTCTACGAATTTCTTTATTCCCTCCTTAATGTCTTCTATAACCCAGTCTTTTTTCAGCAGGGTATTGTTCAGTTTCCAAGTATTTGATTTCTTTTCTCTAGTTTTTCTGTTATTGATTTCCACTTTTATGTCTTTGTGGTCTGAGAAGATGCTTTGTAATATTTCGATGTTTTGCATTCTGCAAAGGTTTGTTTTATGACCTAATATGTGGTTTATTCTAGAGAATGTTCCATGTGCGCTAGAAAAAAAAGTATACTTTGTAGCAGTTGGGTGGAGTGTTCTGTATAAGTCAATGAGGTCAAGTTGGTTGATTGTAGCAATTAGGTCTTCCGTGTCTCTATTGAGCTTCTTACTGGAAGTCCTGTCCTCTGAAAGTGGTGTGTTGAAGTCTCCTACTATACTTGTGGAGGTGTCTATCTTACTTTTCAGTTCTGTTAAAGTTTGTTTTATGTATCTTGCAGCCCTGTCTTTGGGTGCATAAATATTCAATATGGTTGTATCTTCCTGCTCCATTGTCCCTTTAATCATTATGTAGTGTCCTTCATTATCCTTTGTGGTGGATTTAACTTTAAAGTCTATTTTGTCAGAAATTAATTTTGCTACTCCTGCTCTTTTTTGCTTATTGTTTACTTGATATATTTTTTTCCATCCTTTGAGTTTTAGTTTGTTTGTGTCTCTAAGTCTAAGGTATGTCTCTTGTAGGCAGCATATAGACGGATCGTGTTTCTTTACCCCATCTGAGACTCTCTGTCTCTTTATTGGTGCATTTAGTCCATTTACATTCAGTGTAATTATAGATAAGTATGTGCTTTTTATGTGTTTAGTGCTGTCATTTTAATGCCTTTTTATGTGTGTTGTTGACAATTTCATTTTTCTACTTACTTTTTTTGTGCTGAGATGTTTTTCTTTGTAACTTGTGTGTTCTCCATTTTCATAGTATTTGACTTTATGTTTGCTGAGTCGTTACATTTTTCTTGGTTTTTGTTTTGAGTTATGGAGTTGTTATACCTCTTTGTGGTTACCTTAATATTTACCCCTATTTTTCTAAGTAAAAACCTAACTTGTATTGTCCTATATCACCTTGTTTCCCTCTCCATATGGCAGTTCTATGCCACCTGTATTTAGTCCCTCTTTTTGATTATTGTGATCTTTTACATATTGACTTCAATGATACCCTGTTTTGAGGGGTTTTTTCTTTTTAAAATTAATTTTAATTTGTTTTTGTGATTCCCCTATTTGAGTTGATATCAGGATGTTCTGTTCTGTGACCTTGTGTTGTGCTGGTATCTGATATTATTGGTTTTCTGACCAAACAATTTCCTTTAGTATTTCTTGTAGCTTTGGTTTGGTTTTTGCAAATTCTCTAAGCTTGTGTTTATCTGTAAATGTCTTAATTTCGCCTTCATATTTGAGAGAGAGTTTGCTGGATATATGATCCTTGGCTGGCAGTTTTTCTCCTTCAGTGCTCTATATATGTCATCCCATTGCCTTCTTGACTGCATGGTTTCTGCTGAATAGTCTGAACTTATTCTTATTGATTGTCCTTTGTAGGAGACCTTTCTTTTATCCCTGGCTGCTTTTAAAATTTTCTCTTTATCTTTGGTTTTGGAAAGTTTGATGATAATATGTCTTGGTGATTTTCTTTTTGGATCAGTCTTAAATGGGGTTCGATGAGCATCTTGGATAGATATCCTTTCGTCTTTCATGATGTCAGGGAAGTTTTCTGTCAGCAGATCTTTAACTATTCCCTCTGTGTTTTCTGTTATCCCTCCCTGTTCTGGGACTCCAATCACACGCAAGTTATTCTTTTTGATAGAGTCCCACATGATTCTTAGGGTTTCTTCATTTTTTTTTTAATTCTTTCATCTAATTTTTTTCAGCTATGTTGGTGTTAAGTCCCTGGTCCTCCAGATGTCCCAGTCTGCATTCTAATTGCTCGAGTCTGCTCCTCTGACTTCCTACTTTGTTGTCTAATTCTGTAATTTTATTGTTAATCTTTTGGATTTCTGCATGCTCTATCTCTGTGGATTCTTGCAACTTATTAATTTTTCCACTATGTTCTTGAATAATCTTTTTGAGTTTTTCAACTGCTTTATCAGTGTGTTCCTATGCTTCAAGATATCAGGGATGACCTCCGAAATGAAATAAGGCAATCTACAAAAAAGAATTTTTTTTTCCTTTTTTGTAGATTGCCTTATTTCATTTCGGAGGTCATCCCTCATATCTTGAAGCATTCTATAAATTAGTTTTTTATATTCTGTATCTGGCAATTCCAAGATTGTACCTTCATTTGGGGAAGATTTTGATTCTTTAGTTTGGGGAATTGTAGAAGCAATCATGGTCTGCTTCTTTATGTGGTTTGATATTGACTGCTGTCTCCAAGCCATCTCTAAGATATTGTAGTGATTTATTCTATATTTGCTCACTGAGTCTTATCTTGTTTTGTTTTCCTTCAATATACATAGATGGGCTGCTGGATTGCACTGTCTTGATTGTTGTAGCCCTTGAATCACTTATGTCCTATTACCAGCTGGTTTGGGCTTTTACCAGATATATAAGCCTAAGAGTCCATTCACTATACTTGAGTAGAATCTGATTTTCGGTCATCAAGTGTGTGGTACAGACTGTCATCTATCCACCTAGAGAAGTAGTGGTGATAGTTGTGTGCACCAGATTCTAGTAGCAGCAGGGGTTCACACTCTGTGGTGGGGGGGGGCAGGATGCTGACAGGCTTCCGCCAAGTGCCAGTGAGGTCGGTGTGTCTCTATTCCTAAAGCACTTTGGTGGGTGGGCTCTGCAGCTGTACCTTAGGCCCCCAGTACAAGTACCTCTACAGATTGGTAGGTGTCACCATCCTTAGACCCCTAAGGCAGGAGGCTAGGTTGTCTGGGTGGAGCTTCAGCCCTCAGTTCCCTGTTGTGGGTCAGTGAGGGCTCTGTTGAATACTCAGAGATATCAGACCTAGGAAACTTGTCTTTCCAGTAATGCGCTAAAACAATTACAGTCAGATCCCTATCAGAAATGCCTTTGCATTATAATAGCCACCTTGTTCCCTGTAGGGATGAAAGCCTAAGCCTGTGGATCACATATACTTAGCTGGAGCTGGTTCTGTGTTTTTAGTCCAGTTAGGGAAGGATTTTTGGTCCCTGGGTTTTTTGTAACTGCTTCTCTCAGGCCAGGAAAATGGGTTAGGAAAAGACCAAAAAAAAAAAAAAAAGAAGAAGGAAAGAAAGAAAAACCGCAGCTCTGTTCACTCTCTGGTTCAGGAAATTCCAATGTTAATGAAGCTGCCTGGGAAGGAGAGGTGAGGATTCAGATAAATAGGAGAGAGTAGCACCCCGGAATATAGACAAAGTTACTTATCTTGCTTGGGATGACTGTTTTATCTGAGATTCCCGAGGGGGGCATCGACTGTGTGCGCTGGCTGGGTAGAGGGTCAGGCCCGTGTCCCGTGCTTGCGCTGTCTCAGAAGACGTGGTTAGTTCCTCTGCTCCCAGTCCAAAGCCCAGCGCCAAGGTTCCCCGGCTGGGACACTGCACTCCCAGCTCCAAAACCAGTTGCTGCCTCCTGGTGACTTTTCTTCCTGTCAGCTGCATCGCTGTGCTGTCTGCATGCACTAGCTGGGCTTCCCCCGAGGTCACTTCTGGAGGCTAGGGCTGCGTCCTGTGTTTGCGCCATCTCAGGATGCCGAGCTCAGCTCCCCTGTGCCCAGTCCAAAGCCCGGCGCCAAGGTTTCTTGACTGGGACGCTGGCTCCAGGCTCCGAAAACAGTCGCTGCTTCCCCGTGGTTGTTCGTTCTCAGTCTCTGTCACTCAGGTCAACTCTTTAGATCTGTGTTTGATGGTCAGGGTTTGTAGATTGTCATGTATGTGATCGATTCACTTGTTTTTCCGAGTCTTTGTTGCAAGAGGGATCCGAGGTAGCTTGTACCTAGTCAGCCATCTTGGCCCCGCCTATATACATTCTTACACAAAAATAATATCACTTTCTTATTCCTTGGGGGTTTGCATAAATTAGATGACACATTTTTATTTTATAAGTGGCTGAATGTTTTAAATATCTTTGCTGAGTTTGCCGTCACTTTCTTTTAAACATCATGCCAATTAAATGGTGAATGGACATGTTTATAGATTGATAAGTTGGTAAGAATCAACTGGAGGAATTTATTAAGGTCAAGTTAGCACATTTACCTACCCCCACTAAATCCAGGTTAGATTTTAAAATTTCAGTTTAAAATAATTTAAATATTCAAAACAGTCTTTTATGTTATTATAAATGGAGGCCTTATCATCAGAATTACTGCATATACACAGGAATAATCATTTGCCCTCAATTATTCCCAGAACCTGAGGTTATACAGAGAGAGGTGAGCCTGGATACATACCGGATCCACCACGATGTGGTATTTGATTATCCTTCCAAATCAATGCCCTTCTAACCAAATGTTCTTCTATGTCCCATCTCCCACTAAATAGTTAATGAATAGTCACGTGTATACTGATGTTTTGTATCTCCATGTCTTAACTGTTGTGTGAAGATTCTTTGGGTTACAAGTCAGAGAGATCAAATCAAGCCACATTAAAATCAAAGGGAATAATTTTGAAAAAAAAATTTCTAAAAACAGATATTAAATACTTACTCTACAATTTCAATTCCAAAGAACGTAACTAGTATAAAAATTTGGGTCTGGATTACTTCAGATTTTAAGCCCACATACACATACACCCAGCACACAGGTTTTCACCTCATGGGGTGATACTACCTATTTTGCTCTTCTGGTGGCTTTTTTTCATTTCGTAGGCAACTTTCTTTTTTTCATTTCATAGACAACTTTCTGAGACAGTACTAAAAAGTAACTTAGAGGTCTACCTGATTTGGTAGCGGCTTCATTGTATTGATAGACATTTAGGATATGTGCAGTTTTAAATGGGAATTTATGGACATTATAGCTGGACTAAAGAGCCCTAGTGGCACGGTGGTTAAAGCATTCAGCTAGTAACCAAAAGGTAGGCAATTTGAACCCACCAGCCGCTCATTGAGAAAAAGATGTGGGAATCTGCTTCTGTAAAGATTACAGCCTTGGAAACCCTATGAGGCAGTTCTACTCTGTCCTATAGGGTCACTATGAGTCAGAATAGACTCAGCAACAATGGGTTTGATTTGTTTTTTTAATACTGGGACGAACTTGGCTGCTAACCAAAAGGTCAGCAGTTTGAATCCACCAGCTGCTCCTTGGAAACCCTATGGGACAGTTCTACTCTGTCTTATAGGGTCGATAAGAGTCGGAATCAACTTGACGGCATCGGGTTTGGTTTTTATTGGGTTTACACCAATCATGAAGATGGCATAGGACTGGGCAACATTTTGTTCTGTTACGTATAAGGTTGCCAGGAGTAGGAGCCAACTCAACGGCAACTAAAAGCAATGACAACATACTGGGACTTTCATACAGAATCCAAGGAAAATTTAAACAATCATCAGCAAGAATGAAGGAACCAAGGAAGCTCTGCACCAGGAGTTGTTTGACTTTCCTTCCAGATTAATATGTCTGTCAGCTCAAATTATCCAGAGAGAATCAGATTAGTTCAGCTGAGATCAGGTACCATTCTTGGTCCAATTGGATTTGACCAAAGTGCCGGGATCAGAAGAAGAAACCATGACTGCTGAGAACTAACACATGAGGTGAGAGTGAGGAACCATGTGTTATTTGATTTTGTACTTCAGGTGCTTACACAGTGTCTTGCAATCTCCATGGAAAGAATTGTGACAAAGTAGTTTTTAGGACCTTCTATAATAGGTTGACTTCTCATTTTTTTCCTTTCATTTAATGTTTTACTGTTGTTGTTAGGTGCCATTGAGTTGGTTCCAACTTATAGCCACTCTATGTACAATACAGCAAAACACTTCCTGGTCCTACGCCATCCTCACAATTGTGGATACGTTTGAGCCCATTGTTGGAGCTACAGTGTCAATCCATCTAGTTAAGGACCTTCCTCTTTTTTTCTGCCCCTTACTTTACCAAGCATGATGTCCTTCTCCAGGAATTGGTCCCTTCTGATAACATGTCCAAAGTACGTGAAACGAAGTTTCACCTTCCTTCTTCCAAGGAGCATTCTACCTGTACTGCCTCTAAGACTTATTTGTTCATTCTTTTGGCAGTCCATGGTATATTCAATATTATTCACCAACACCATAATTTAAAGGGCATCAATTCTTCTTTTCTTCCTTATTCATTGTCCAGATTTTGCATGCATATTAGGTGAATGAAAATATCATGGCTTGGATCAGGTACACCTTAGTCCTCAAAGTGACATCTTCACTTTCTAACACTTTAAAGAGGTCTTTTGCAGCAGATTTGCCCAATGCCATGGGTCATTTGATTTCTTGACGGCTGCTTCCATGGGTGTTGATTGTGGATCCAAGTAAAATGAGATCCTTGACAATTTCAATATTTTCTCTATTTATCATGATGTTGCTTATTGGTCCAGTTGTAAGGATTTTTTTTTTTTTTTTTTTTACTGATACTACATGCTAAATTGAAAAATTAATGTTGTGACAGGCCCTGAAGTCCAGGTTCAGGTTGAGCCAGTCCCGAGGAATTGTTATAAAGGAAGGAAGTCTGTAGGATACCTGAATCATGGAACCTCGCTTTGGGTATTCAATACACTCGTTCCCATCAATTTCTCAAGCTCCAGACCCACAAGTACAACTGCTTGCCAACACTTTCATCGAAAACATTAATTGTGCACTTAAAGTCAGCATTTCCAAAATGGAATTTATTTTCTTCTCACAGATTTCTACTCTTGGTAGGTTATCTCAATGAGTAACATCTCCAGCCAACTCCTTCCTCAACCTTGCTTTCCAACCAGTCACCAATTCCTGTCGGTTCTTTTTCCTTAACCAAAAATACCCAAGCCGCTTGTCATCTAGTAGATTCCAACTCATAGTGACCCTGTAGAACTGACCCATCTAGTTTCCAAGGAGTGCCTGGTGGATTCGAACTGCCACCCTTTTGGTTAGCAGCTGTAGCACTTAACCATTATGTCTCCAGGGTTTCCTCTTTTTCCTTAAGTTCTCTCAAATCTATTCACTTCTCTCCCACCCATTACCCCTTCCCTTGTTGTTGTTATTGTTGTCAGGTGCCGTCAAGTCAGTTTTGACTCATAGCAAACCTATGTACAACAGAATGTAACACTGCCCAGTCCTACACCATCCTCATGATCCTTGTTATGCTTGAACACTTTGTTACAGCCACTGTGTTAATCCATGTTCTTGAGGGTCTTGCTCTTTTTTGCTGACCCTCCACTTTACTAAACATCATGTCCTTCTCCAGGGAGTGGTCCCTCCTGAAAACATGTCCAAAGTATGTGAGACGAAGCCTCGTCATCCTTGCTTCTAAAGAGCATTCTGGCCGTACTTCTTCCAAGACAGATTTATTCCTTCTTTTGGCAGTCCGTGGTATGTTCAGTATCCTTCTGTAACACCACAACTCAAAGGTGTCAATTCTTCTTTGGCCTTCCTTATTTGTTGTGCAGCTTTCACATGCACATGAGGCGATTGAAAACACCATGGCTTGGGTTAGAGACACTTTAGTCCTCAAAGTCAGGACTTCACTTTTTAACACTTTACAGAGATCTTTTACTTGACTGCTGCTTTCATGGGTGTTGATTGTGGGCCCAAGTAAAATGAAATCCTTGACGACTTCAATCTTTTCTCCATTTATCATGATGTTGCTTATTGGTACAGTTGTGAGGATTTTTGTTTTCTTTTTTTTTTATGTTGAGGTGTAATCCATACCGAAGGCTGTAGTCTTTGATCTTCATCAGTAAGTGCTTCAAGTCTTCTTCACTTTCAGCAAGCAAGGTCGTGTCATCTGCATAATGCAGGTTGTGAGTAAGTCTTCCTCCAAACCTGATGCCACATTCTTCTTCACATAGTCCAGCTTCTTGGATTATTTGCTCAGCATGCAGATTGAATAAATATGGTGAAGGGATACAACCCTGATGCACACCTTTCCTGACTTTAAACCACTCAGTATCCCACTGTTCTGTTCGAATGACTGCCTCTTGATCTATGTACAGGTTCCTCATGAGCACAACTAAGTGCCACTGCCATAGGTTAGGCAATTGTCTTCTATAAGTTGGACACTGCAACCTCTGACTCATATAACTCATCTCCTGACTCTAGTCTTGCTCCTAAAATCATTTCTCAATTCTGCAGCCAGTGTGAGCAAGACTGATCACTTCACTCCTCTTCTTACGACTATTTTCTTTTCATAAGTCCAAATTCCTTATTGTGGCACAGCATAGTATAGTATTACACTGCATGCAGGGCAGTTCATGAATTGGCCCCTTCTTCCATCTGTGGCTTCATCTGGCCTCCCTTTCCTCCTGTCTCATTAGCCTTTCTCTTTTTTCTCTTGTAGCAGATTGATTTCCTGGGGCAGTAGCTCTCTACCTGGACTACACATTAGAATCACCTGGAGAGTTTTAAAATAATCTTGTTCCCCAGCTCCTTCCCATCATGAAAATTAAATCAGACCCTCTGGGGCTAGGACCCAGACATTAATATGTTTTAAAGTTTACCAGATTATTCCAATGTATAGTCAAGTTTGTGAGCCTTTACAAATCTTTGCATATGGGCTAATTTTCTTGGATTAATGTCCATCTCCCTCCAACTTTATTTATTCTTGTACTTCCTCAGCCTCAAGCTGGCTAGGTCCAACTAGTCCCACAGATCTTACCTTGCAACCCACTTGCTCTGGGAAGCCTTTATTGGCCACAGAAGATATATTATGTGAATAGATAGTTTTGAATAATGAAACTCTCACAGATCTTTGAATTCATATCTATACATTATCCTTCGAACCATTTGTTATCTTATGTAATAGATACCTTAAGACTCAATTGTGTTCGTTAAGCAAATAAAATAATTATATTCATTATTTGAGTTAACAGTCACTGTCAGGGTTTCTGAGCCCTGGTGGTATAGTGGTTAAGCACTCAGCAGCTTAACTGAAAGGCTGGCAGTTCAGAATCACTAGGTGCTCCTCAGGAGAAAGATTTGGCAGTCTGCTTCTGTAAAGACTTAAAGCTTTGGAACCCCTATGGAGCAGTTCTACTCTGTCCTATAGGGTCACTATGAGGTGCTTTATCTACACCTTCATTTAATCCTTTGAAGAATCTTCAAGAGATATTCAAATCTCATTTTACAGTTGAGAAAACCAAAGTTTAATAAACTTCGCCCAAATACATAAAGCTAAAGCATAGGTACTTTTATGGGTTGAATTGTGCCCCCCCCCCAAAAAAATATGTTGTATATCCTAACCTCTATGCCTGTAGTGGAAACCCTGATGGTGTAGTGGCTAAGAGCTATGGCTGCTAACCAAAAAGGTTGACAGTTCACCAGGTGCTCTTTGGAAACTCTATGGGGCAGTTCCACTCTGTCCTATAGGGTTGCTATGAGTCAGAATCAATTCAAGGGCAACAGGTTTGGTTTTTGGTTTGGTATGCCTGTAGTTATAATCGCATTTGGGAATGGTTGTCTTTGTTATGTTAATGAGGCAGGATTAGTATAGGGTGTGTTTTGAGCCAATCACTTTTGAGCTATAAAAGAGATTAAACAAGTAACTGAGCAAGCAGAGATGGGGAAGATTGATGCCAAGCTACCTGGAGATCTCCAAGGAACCAGAAAACAGAAGCTGAAAAGAGACGGACCTTCCCCCAGAGGCGACAGAGAGAGAAAGGCTTCCCCTAGAGCCAGCCCCCTGAATTCAGACTTCTAGCTTCCTAAACTGTGAGAAAATAAATTCCTGTTTGTTAAATTCCACTTGTAGTATTTCCGTTATAGCACCACTGGATAACTAAGACAGTACCAGTATGAATTATTTTAAAAAATAGAATACAAAATACACACCAGGTTTTAAAATTCAAAATACTGTAAATGAAAACCAAGAAAATTTTTTGAAATGTATTTTTAAAATTTCTGATGTTTATGGAAAAAACTGCCCAGCAGCATAGCAGGAGAATAATAAATAAAAATGTTGGAAATAACAACTAAGATTTTTTTGATATACACCAATGTTTTTGATAAGCACATAATGATTCAGATAAGACAAACTGCAAATTAGCTTATTTTGTTTTAAATTGGAAATTAGTTCCCTTACTATCCTAATGTTAAATTAAGAGGTGGATTTCAAAAGCAATAATTAGAAACAAAACCTTAAACAGAATTTCTAGAAGTTTTTAATGCTACAATGATTTCAATATCTATGACATGTTTACAGACATTAAGGTTTTAGGATCAGAATATACACCACACCCCTTTTATTCACTACCCTTCCTCTCTCCAGCCCTCCCCTTTGGTTCCCTAAACTCTCATAATCTCTTTCTATTTTTCCAGCTTGCAGTGTGTGTTCAACTTCTACTGAATTACCATAAATAATCAGCAAGATAGGACCTGTGTGGTACAGATGCCACACCTCAGTTGTGAACAACCGCTTAAACTAGTGGCAACCTAAACATTTACACACTTCTTGCCAAAATGTCCTCTGAGTATTTCATAACAGGTAACTCTCTAAAAGTACAGCAGGTGAAATATCTGAATGTTTTTCCATGGTTAATACTTGACCCAAAAGTCACCTTACTCTAAAACAAATTACAGGCTATCATTTGGAGCATTGACTGGCCCAAACGCTTGATTCTGCATGCCTGGAATGGGTGTTGACTGCAGCTTAGAATGAGTTCTTCAAATTAAAAACAAAAAACAATTGTTCTGCCCTTTGAGAACTAAGCAGAGAAAGCAAAAAGCTTTGTTCAGCTGTGAACCATGTAAAAGCAGAGGTATGGTACCTGCTTCTGCCAAAGCTTGCTGGGAGCCAGGCTGCAAGGGCGGCCCCTCTGCACCCACTGCCCCCAGCATAAACATCGAAGAATTCCTGAAAAGTCAGGAATATCTCTGTCATCTGTGTTATGTTTCTGTTTCATTTTCAGCCTGTGTATAGCAGAATGTATAAGCATAAAATTCCATTATAGATTTAGGGACATTTTCCCAGCAAAAGCTAAAGTAAAGCAAATCAGCAAGATGGCTTCAGGAGACACAAGATTCTGGAAAAATAACATTCTGGTACTTTCTTGAGCCCAATACTGGTGTGGAAGGAAAAAAAAATAGTAATAATAACCAGAGAGATTTCCAATAAATATTAAAAAAAAAAAAAAAAAACCAAACCTGTTGAGTGACTCATAGCAACCCTGTAGGACACAGTAGAACTGCCATGTAGGATTTCCAAGGAGCAGCTGGGGGGTTTGAACTGCTGACCTTTTGGTTAGCAGCACAGCTCTCAGCCACTTGGCTACTAAGGCTCCAATAAATGATAAGGTAGGTGGGAAAACCCTCCATTTAGGGCTTGTTTGGCTCATTCACTGTCTTTGCTGCACTCAAGCCTCTGTAAGCATTAATCCTCCTTCTCCTTGGCACTCTGTGAGTCTTCTTAGCTATAAGACAATTTTCCATCCCCATTCTTCACAAAGAAAATGTGAGATTATTCAGCATGCAGTAATGAGTTCCTAGTTTAGAGAGTTGCCAAACTGTTTTATTTCTCAACTACTAACACTCCCCCTCATACACACACAAGGCCCCAAGATGGGCAAAACAACTAAATTATACCATTCTATGGGGCTATATAAAGCAGTCAGATCCCATAATTTAAAAGTAAAGAAATTGAGGATCAGAAAGAAAATTGGCTTGCTCAAATTCACACTAGCTTTGGCAAATCAAGAATAGGATGGCTCCCAGGATCTTATGAGTTCAAGTTAAGTATATTTTTCTTTAGAGATAATTACTTGTTTTAGTAAATTAATCATGTTTGAGATAGCTGGAGGCATCTAATTTGGTTATCACAAAATTGGGGGTGATGTCACTGCCAAAGAGAAGCATAAAAATTTAATCAACTTGAAAAAATTCAATTTTGTACTGTGTTTTATAAGCCTCACTGATACCAGATTTTTTTTTTTTTTTAAATATATATCTGGATTGTGGCAGCACGATCTCTACTGGGTAATCTATTGCTTGTCATAGTTTTGCAATGCAATTTCAACTGTTGCATTTTCCTTTGATTTATCACTGTCATCCTTTCCAGTATGACTAACCATTGCATCCTGTATTTTCAAACAAGATGGTACAGCTTTTCTGGAGGAGCTACTGAGAAACTTAAGAAGTAAGATTACCTGCTTACCTAAGATAGTTGTCTCTTAAGTCTCTGTGTTTTATGCAGCTCTTGGCCCAGGTAGTAGCTTCTGAAATAAACCAAATTGGGCCAAATGTATTCTGATAACCTTTCTGAAAAGATCTTATATAGATTATACCAAAAAAAAAAAAAACCAAACCCAGTGCCGTCAAGTCGATTCTGACTCATAGCGACCCTGTTGTTAGGTGCCACTGAGTCAGTTTCCACTTGTAGATATCCTGTGTACAACAGAATGAAACACTGCCTGATCCTGCATCATCTTCACAATCATTGCTATGTTTGAGCCCATTATTGTAGCCACTGTGTCCATCCATCTTGTTGATGGTCTTCCTCTCTTTTGCTGATCTTCCACTTTACAAAGCATGATGTCCTTCTCTAGGGACTGATCCTTTCTGATAATATGCCCACAGTACAGGAGATGAAATCTTGCCATCCTTGCTTCTAAGGAGAATTCTGGCTGTACTTCTTCCAAGACAAATTTGTTCATTTTTCTGGCAGTCCATGGTATATTCAATATTCTTCACCAACACCATAATTCAAAGGCATCAATTCTGTGATCTTCCTAATTCATTGTCTTAGCTTTTGTGTGCATATGAGGAGATTGAAAATACCCTGGCCTGGGTTAGACGTACCTTAGTCATCAAAGTGACATTTTAGCTTTTCCATACCTTAAAGAGGTCTTTTGCAGCAAATTTGCCTAATGCAGTGTTTGATTTCTTGACTGCTGCTTCCGTGGGCATTGATTGTGGATCCAACTAAAATGAAATCCTTGACAACCTCAGTATTTTCTCCATTTATCATGATGTTGCTTATTCGTCCAGTTGTGAGCATTTTCGTTTTCATTATGTTGGTGTAATCCATACTGAAGGCTGTAGTCTTTGATCTTCATCAGTAAGTGCTTCAAGTCCTCTTCACTTTCAGCAAGCAAGGTTGTATCATCTGCATATTGCAGGTTGTTAGGTTCTTTGTCCAAGCCTGATGCCACATTCTTCTTTGTGTAATCCAGATTCTTGAATAATTGGTCCAGCATACATATTGAGTAGGTATGGTGAAAGGATACAACCCTGATGCACACCTTTTCTGATTTTAAACCCTTCAGTATCCCGTTGTTCTGTTCAAATGACTGCCTCTTTGTCGGTATACAGGTATTGCATGAGCACAATGATGTGTTCTGGAATTCACATTTGCCAACTGCCAACTGCCAAAAATGGCATGGAAGTGGTGTCTGACCTCCTCTAACTTCACAAGGGGGAGGAGAATCAAGACCAACAGCCCAAGGCTGATTCTTACGAGGTAGAGGTCAGACATGCCTTGGTAAATTGGTAAAGAGGACTCTCCGCCATCTTTACCAATTCAGACATAAACCGTCCCTTCCATGGCACTCTCTACTTCTCTGCTGGGTTCGATAATTCATTGCAATGGTCACACAGAACTCACAGACAATACTCACAATAATGGAGTTTACTGGGGAAGTAACAGGTTACAATTTAGGTTCAGGAACACTCAAGATACAGTTCTTCCATCAAGACAGCCATAGGCATGCCTCTCTCTGGCCCCTTGGCCTCTGCCCTGCTGGGGCAAGTGTTAAAAAACTCTTTTAGCTCTGCTGATAACTAGCCAAAGGCACCTTACTTTACTAGTAAGGATCCTGCCAAAGGAACTCCGTTTTCTTGCTCACTGATCCGGGAAGCCCACCATGCCCTCTCCTGCTGCCAGTCTATGCTGTTGACATTTCGCTGCCACCACTTCTCACCATCTTCAGTGCTACCACTCTCTCTTGATCTCCTGGTTCCAGGAGCTTCTCAGCACAAGGATCCTAGGTCCAAAGGACATGCTCTGCTCTTGGCTGTTCCCTCTTGATGGTCTTGGGATGCTCTCTCCTCTCCTCCTCTGGCATAGTTCATTTCAAGTCCAGCATGACGGCAAAACTGATCAATCCCTTGGTGAGCCACAATTACACTATCACACAGTCCTGACCAATCACTTGGGTAGGAGTTACAAAACTGTGGCTAGAAAGGCCACACAAAAGTAATCCATTGCACCACACCATTTGTCACAATGTTATCCATAGTTTGTTACGATCCACACCGCTGAGTACCTTTGCCTAGTCAATAAAACACAGGGAAACATCTTTCTGGTGTTCTCCGCTTTTAGCCAAGATTCATTTGACAACAGCGATGATATCCCATGTTTTACATCTTCTTCTGAATCTGGCTTGAATTTCGGGGAGTTCCCTGTGATATGCTGCTGCAACTGTTTTTGAATAATCTTCAGCAAAATTTCATTTGTGTGTGATACTAATGATATTGATGGATAATTTCTGTGTTCTGTTGGCTCATCTTTCTTTGGAGTGGACGTGAACAATGATTCCTTCTAGTCAGTTGGCCAAGTAGCTGTCTTCCAAATTTCTTGGTATATATGAGTGAGCACTTCCAGTGCTGCATCCATTGTTGAAATAGCTCTACTGGTATTCATTTGTCAAACATCAAATAAATTTCCTTTTCTCCTCTTGTTTGGATGCTCCAATGACCAAATGATTTAGACAGTAAACTTCATGGTGTCAAGGGATAAATGTGCTCCCACTTGGCACAATAACATATCCATGACATACCATTAAGTGCTAACTCTGTAGGCACATATGATGAGTATATTTCAAATGCAATTTCACAATCTCTTGTGTCCAAGGCAGCCAACAAGCCTCCCAGGTACCATAAGGTGTTACTTAGCTTGGACTGTCATTTGTCCAAGGATGTTACTTCTTCAATCCCAATTCGAGGTTTATATTTCAAAGTACCCCACTTAGAAACCATATCTACCATTTCCCCACTTCTAACTTTAGATATAACTAGAAATATTGTATACCCATTTTTCAGCCTGTGAGTTCCTTTAGGTCTATTGAAAGAGATCCTTTCAATGACTATGAAATATTTAACTTTGACTTCCCAGTGAATAATGGCCTGATTCTTTATGGCTAATAAATAAATGTTGAGTCAATAAAAGAATAAATAAATACTTAAGAAATGAATGAACGTGACACAAATTGCTCCCATACAAAGACAAATACTGTTGACACTATAATTAAGCCCACATTTTTCTCTTCTGTAATAATTGTTTTCTTACCCTTTCCCCAACTGCAGCTCCCTTTACTCATCTCTGTTCCACAAGAAACCATGCCTTTACTGCTGTGTTCCAGCATTATAGAAAATTGCAAAGTTTGTGGAAGACGCCAGTTTCATGTATGAAAGTAACAGAGCACCTAGTGGGCATGCGCCGATTAATTATTAGACATTTATCTGGGACAATGATTGGAATTTCAACTTGCAAGCAAAGATGAAAGTTGACACAGTCCATTTGAGAGATTACCAGAGATCTGAATTGAAAGGGGGCATACTATTTCAGAGTTGGGGAGGTTAGAACAGAATTCAGTGAGGCAATGAGCTAGAAGAAGCATAAAACCAGTTACTGTCCAGTCAGTTCTAACTCATGGCAACTCCACATGTGCAGAGCAGAGCTGCACTCCTTAGAGTTTTCAAGGCTGTGAGCTTCTGAAAGCAGATCACCAGGTCTTTTTTCTAGGGCACATCTGGCAGGGTTTGAACCACCAGCGTTTATGGTTAACAGTTGAGTGCTTAACCGTTTGTGCCACCCACGGATGGAAGAAGAATACCCAAAACCCAGATGCTAAAACTGACATGAGCTTCTAAATGCAACCACAGAGGCAGCTCTAGTTTTCTCACACTCCCTCCCGAACCCAGGCAAGGAGCACCGGATTGTTGATGGTTGCTCAGCAACACACTCTCTTGCACAAATCCATCTCAGTTGTTTGTCAAGGGTTTGTGACTTCTCACTGTCTTTTATCCTTTGGAGCTACCTTTGGTATTCATTTATTAATGACATTTTGAATGTCAGCAAATTTTGAAATCTGTTCTGAAATCTGAAACCTACTCAAGATGCTCAGCTGCTAAGGAGAGTTTTGTGTCACTGACTCCACAGACTCAATCATAACAGCTAAGGTAGAATATTTTATATATGTAGCTCCTTCACACACACACACACACCTACCCAGTTCTGCTTCTGGGATTTTAATCCAAAGAAATATTTAGAAACATGCCAATATTGATCCTTTCATTTCATTATTGATAATAGCAAAAAACCTGGAAACCTTAAAGTTATACACTAGGGATTGGCTAGGTAAATGATACATCCATACAGTGGACTAACCTCATATGGAAATTAGGTTGTGGTGGAACATTACCATTATTATTATTACCATGGGGATATGCTTCTAATACAGTCTTTAAAAATGCATGCTGTTTAAGCTATTTTTTATTACACATGTAAATATTTGCATAAGAGAAAAACTAGCAGAATAAAACAACAAAATATTAACAGTGGTTATCTTTGGGTAGTCAGATTACAAGTAAATTTTGTTTCTTAACTTTGTAGTTTGTGAATATTTTTCTAAATTTTTTATTTAAAAATATATTACTTTTGTAATTGAAAGTATTAATAAAAAATAGAAGAGGCGAAGCAGGTTCCCCCCCCCCAAAAAAAACAAATTTGCTGGGAATTTGGGATCAGTAAAATGTCTATCCTGCCCTCAAGAATATCATTGCAGTGAGCTGGTTGATGCCTAAAATTTCACAATTACAGATGTGTTTTTGTGATATAAGTCTTTATCTTTTGTTAAAATGAAAAATACCTAAAATAGAACATATTACTTTTATTAAGCATTTATACCGTAGGGCAATAATTTCCAAAGTACAAGTTGTGAAATCAATTTAGTGGGTGTTGGCTTGAATACAAAATAAATGAATTAGAAGAGAATGGAAAATATCCAAGTTCAACCCTCCTAGTAAGGGAAGGTATTATTTCATGTTGTATTTCAGTCATATATGTACATACTGGGACATGAGATGAAATGTATTCTTTCAGAAGGTCGTGGTTAAAACCTGGTTTAAAAAGTTGATACCGTAGCAGCACATAGATTAGATCTTCTCCTGAAATGCATTTTTTATTGAGGTGGAGATATTTGTGGAAGGGCACGGATGTTTGAGATGGATAAAAGGAAAATTTCTGGAATTTTTTTTTAAATGATTTTCATTGCGCTTTAAGTGAAAGTTTACAAATCAAGTCAGTCTCTCACACAAAAACCCATATACACCTTGCTACCCACCAAACCCAGTGCCACTGAGTCGATTCCGACTCATAGCGACCCTACAGGACAGAGTAGAACACCTTGCTACACACTCCCAATTACTCTCCCCCTAGTTTTTTCTTTTTTTTTAATGAGACAGCCTGCTCCCTCCCTCCACTCTCTCTTTTCGTGTCCATTTCACCAGCTTCTAACCCCTTCCACCCTCTCATCTCCCCTCCAGGCAGGAGATGCCAACATAGTGAAAATTTCTGGAATTTAAGGATTCAGAAACAAGGAAGATAGCATCAAAGGGCCCACTTTTTTCGTGTGGTTATCCTTGACTCTCCTGGTTCTCCTAGGGAAACTAAACTGTTGCACAGAACCCCATTTAGGGTTCCCAAGAAAAATTTCTATCCCCTCCAACTGGGATAGTAGCAGAGTCTCCATTTTTCTTGGGAACCCTAAATAGGGTTCTGTGTAACAGTTCATCTCATGTCCCAGTATATACATATATGCCTGAAATATAACGTGAAATAATACCTTCCCTTACTAGGAGCGTTGGCTTTAACAAAGAGAAATTTATTCTCTCACAGTCTAGGAGGCTAGAAGTCTGAATTCAGGGTGCCAGCTCCAGGGGAAGGCTTTCTCTCTCTGTTGGCTCCGGAGGAAGGTCCTTTCTATCAATCTTCTCCTGGTCCCGGAGCTTCTCAGTGCAGGTACCCCAGCTCCAAAGGATGTGCTAAGTGCCTGACAGTTCTTTCTTGGTGGTATGAGGTCCCTCTCCTCTCTACTCATTTCTCCTTTATATCTCAGAAAAAAATTGACTCAAGGTACGACCTAATCATATAGATTTGAGTCCTGCCTCATTAGCATAACTGCCTCTAATCCTGCCTGATTAACATCATAGAGATTAGGATTTACAACACATAGGATAATCACATTAGATCACAAATGGAAGACAACCACACAGTACTGGGAATCATGGCCTAGACAAGTTGACACACATTTTGTGGGGACACAATTCAATCCATAACAGTTACATACAAATCTGATTCTCTGACCATCATTGAGATTTTGTGCCCTTTCTAATATGTGTTAATAGATTTCTTTTCTGTTTAAATTAGAAAAAAATCTTTTGTTTGTGACTAAGAACCTCTATTAATACTTAATCTTTCCTTCTTCAAATCATACAATGCAGATAAAAGTGGGCAGACTATGGGGCAATCATCTAGTAATAATGTCAGAGAGTTCTTGCTTATGTGTAATCAAATGCCTGCCTAGGTATGTATTTTCTTTTCAAGAAAGCCAGAAATCATCTGATGAAAATTTATTATTCAATTTTTTAGTTACTTGAATAAATGATACTTAGTTTGAAGTCTTACAGGTGAAAATATTTAAGACTAGGATGGAGGCCTGGACATGTAACACCCTTCTTTTGCCATCTGCTGAAATGACTACTTTTTTCACCCTTTGTTCTACCAAGCTGAGATTTTATTATGGATTTGCACTAATTAATGAATTCAGTTCCTGTATACAAGAATAGTGTGAGACAGTTATAAAGTAGATAAATAGGTAGAAAAATTAAAACATGACATCCCTTTATGCTTTAGCTATAGTCTAACATTAAAAGCAAAATAAAAATTACAAACTTAAGAGTTCTCTTTTTATTGACCTACTTTGTTTAATAAATGATACAAAAGCAGGATTTAATGCAACACTTGGCACACAGAGATCAATAAATACTTTTTAACTAAATGAATAAATGGCTTAGTAAGGAGAGCTCAGGGTCATGAAAGCCAGAATGGAAAGAATGTCTTCCTGACTAGAAAAAATTTTAATTGACTGAATGGGTCTTGCTATCTCAGCAGTCAAACTTGCTGTGTCATTGTTTCAAGAATTCTGTCGAACTCATATATTGGAGAAGCCACAATGAGAAACAAACATTCCAGTCATTAAAACCATACACAGCGAAAACAATTTTTAAGTTTTCATTCCATGTGCACTAGTATGTGTGTGATTATGTGTATTTCCTTATTTTAAAAGCTGAAGCCAGTATTTTAACTTTTAATTCTGAAAGGTGAAGTAAAAAAATTTAAGAATTATCATATTATCTTTTGCTCATAATATCATTTATTAAGTGGAGAGTTTTTAAGATAGCTTAAACTTTCCAAAGCCCAATACAGCAGATTTGTAAATATCCATAATTAACATTTGGACATTTATCATGATCATAAGAGTTTAACAAAAGTTTTTATTAGCCATTTTTGCTATAACCCCCACTAAAAAAAATCTGCGCCTTAGTGCCGCTTACGTACAAAAATGTTTTATTTTGGTTCAACATCACAACACACAGAATGAAATCATTATGTGTGTCATGAGACTTTCTAGATATATGTTGGATTAGTGCAATAATTATTTAAAAACAGAAAAATGGGAATAAAAAATGCATAGACAACTCTGACTTGGAATGGGCTAACAATAAAAATAAAGAAATAAGTAAAATAAATCTTGTCAACATGTCAGTGTTTTCAAGGTTTGGTGAACAGCTTTATGGGGCAGAGGGCATTTTTGAAATTGCTTTCAATGAATTTTTTTTTAACTGTTTGCAAACTGTTTTCAAAAGCTAAGCTAGTGTTTCCAAAGAACGGACCTGGAAGAAAAAGAAGAGGCTGCCGAAATAAAAGCTTTTGTACAGAGTACAGTAGGCATAAAGTCAAGTGGCGTTAAAGAGCAAGAGCTCTGGAGTCAGATCAAGTTTTGGGTCTTTTCTCCACTGTTTGGTTGATTTGTTATTTATTTAATGTCTTTATTCCTCGGTTTCCTTATTGTCAAATAGATAAAATATCTACCCTTAAGGATTTTAAGTATAGTACAAACAGCGTTTTGCATAGTGCATGGCATATTATAACCATTCAGTAAGTGGTAATGATGATGGTGGTGGTGGTAATGATGAAAATGGTGATGTGAGCCTTTTGAGGAGAGGATAGAAGGAGTAGGGCAGTGTTTCTAAAACTGGCTTATCAGTTCCTGGCTACAATCTAGACCTACTAAAGCAGAACTCCATGGCATGGAACATAAACCAAACCCAACCCACTTGAGTCGATTCCTACTGACAGTAACCCTATAGGACAGAGTAGAGAACTGCCCCACAGGGTTTTCAAGGCTGGAATCTTTTACAGAAGCAGACTACCACATTTGCCTCCCAAGGAGTAGCTGGTGTGTTCCAAACGCCAGCCTTCCAGTTAGTAGCCAAGTGCTTTAACCACTATGCCACCAGGGCTTTTCTGGGATGAAACATAGAAACACATATTTTTTTAAATCCCTGGGTAACTGTGTTAATACACTCATTTTGAGAACCACTGGAATTTAGCAAAGGTTCCTGGCATCTTACTGACTTTTGTGTTGTGAAGGCAAAGCACAACCTCCTAGGGTCTGAAAATAACCAAGCAATGAGCTGTGAGTGAATCACTAAGTTAGCTTGCATCCTTATTTATACTTGTGCGAAGATCTAGAGTTGATGTGGGGCTACCCTCCAGATACATGCAAAAGGCAGTGTGCTTAGTTTGAATAATCTCTTCAATTAAAAAATAAAATAAGCAAACAGACATTAGGATTCTCTGTAAAACTGACCAAACCGAAACCCAGTGCCATCGAGTCAATTCCGACTCATAACTGACAAGCATATGTAAAAAGCAATAGCTAAGCCTGTGTTGATCCATAAATAATGTCTGTAACTTCTGGAGACATTACCAAGCTGTGGACTAATTGGGACTCATGAGAGACATGAGACAAAGCTTTCAAACCCACTTGCTTTCATGTTCCCATTAGTGGTCCTCTAATCCTATTCTGGTGCCTAGGGGGTGAAAGTGGTTTGCTCTCAGCTACTAGCCTAAAGGCTGTTGGCTTGAACACACCCAGCAGTGCCTCAGAAGAAAGGCCTGGTGACTTCCTAAATATTTCCATTGCCATTGAGTTGATTCTGACTCATAGTGACCCTATAAGGACAAAGTAAATCTGCCCCCAGTGCGATTGGTTTGGCTTTAGTTTTCCAAATGCTATCTTACATTCTGAGTTTTGAGAAATTTTTATTTCATGTAGTGTGATTTCTATAATAAAAAATAAAAAAGAGCAGCACTAAGGAATTACTTGCTTAAACATACACAGGCAGTAACTGTTTGAGTTGGATCCCTAGTTCCAATGCACCATCCGCTAAATGATGTTTATGATTTCAGGACTAGCATTTTCACTGCAAAAAATGAATTTGATCACAATTTACATGTAGTAAAGAAATATTCAAATCCTCAGCAGCTTTACAGGAGAAAGACTAGGTGATCTCCTCCCATAAAAATTACAGCCTAGAAACTCCCTATGGGGCAGCTCTACTCTGTCACATGGGATCGTTATGAGTTGAAATCAACTTGATGGCAGCCAACAACAACAAAGAAATATTAGTTCATTGCCATCTTTGGTGTTGATTCTAAAAATAAGTGTGATAGTTCTTTTACAGAAGGTATTACTGAATTGAATGAAGGAGGTAATTGATGGAGGCCCCAAGAAGGAAAGGAATCCTATCACAGAGCTCAGTGTTTCAGCAATCCTTTCCTCAATAGGTTGTTACAAAATGAAAATGACCATATTTAACATGTACACAGAGACCACATTGCAGTTTCTTTCATGAGGAATAAGGAAGTGGGAAGCTTTATGCAAAATCTTCAGCCATAATTAAAGGGTGATATTAAAATTCTCATTGAGTTACATAAGTTGAAACTCAGGTCCAATAATAATTACATAGTGTGCTTTAATATCACTCTACAATCACTAATTAGATAGTCCAAACATCTTACCTATAAGGTTTGTAATGTTTGTTAGGTGCTGTCGAGTTGGTTCCAACTCATAGAGACCCTATATACAACAGAACAAAACACTGCCTGGTCCTGCACTGTCCTCAAAATCGTTGTTATCCTTGAGCCCATTGTTGCAGCCACTGTGTCAATCTATCTCATTGAGGGTCTTCCTCTTTTTTGCTGACCCTCTACTTTACCAAGCACAATATCCTTCTCCAGGGACTGGTCCCTCCTGATAGCATTTCCAAAGCAAGTGAGACAAAGTTTCACTATCCTCACTTCTAAGGAGCTTCTGGCTGCACTTCTTTCAAGACAGATTTGTTTGGTCTTCTGGCAGTCCATGGTATATTCAATATTCTTCACCAACACCATAATTCAAATGCATTAATTCTCTTGATAAATCAAATGTATCAATTCTTCCTCAGGCTTCCTTATTCATTGTCCAGCCTTCACATGCATATGAGATGATTGAAAACACCATGGCTTCTCTCAGGTGCACCTTAGTCTTCAAGGTGACTTCTTTGTTTTTTTTAACACTTTAGGTCTTTTGCAGTAAATTGGCTCAATGCAATGCATCCTTTGATTTCTTGACTGCTGCTTCCATGAGTGTTGATTGCGGGTCCAAGTAAAATGAAATTGTTGACAACTTCAATCTTTTCTCTGTTTATCATGATGTTGCTTTATTGGTCCAGTTGTGAGGATTTTTGTTTTCTTTATGTTGAGGTATAATCCATATTGAAGGCTGTCGTCTTTGATCTTCATCAATAAGCGCTTCAAGTCCTCTTCACTTTCAGCAAGCAAGGTTGTGTCATCTGCATATTGCAGGTTTTTAATGAGTCTTCCTCCAATTCTGATGCTGTGTTCTTCTCTACATAATCCAGTTTCTCGGATTATTTGCTCAGCATACAGATTGAATAAGTATGGTGAAAGGATACAACCCCAAGGTACACCTTTCTTGAATTTAAGCCACTCAGTATTTCCTCGTTTTGTTCGAATGACTGCCTCTTGGTCTATATGTAGGTTTCTCAGGAGCACAATGAAGTGTTACTGGAATTTCCATTCTTCACAATGTTACCTGTAATTTGTTATGACCCACACAGTTGAATGCCTTTGCATAGTCAATAAAACATAGTATTATTGGCATTCTCTGCTTTCAGCCAAGATCCATCTGACATCAGCAATGACATCCCTTATTCCACGTCCTTTTCTGAATTTGGCTTGAATTTTTGGCAGTTCCCTGTTGATGTACTACTGCAACCATTTTTTAATTATCTTCAGCAAAATTTTACTTGCATGTGATATTAACAATACTGTTTGATAATTTCTGCATTCTGTTGGCTCACCTTTCTTTGGAATGGGCAGGAATATGGATCTCTCCCAGTCGGTTGACCAGACATCTACCTTCCAAATTCTTATCATAGACGAGTGAGTGTGACCTTCTGAAATGGTTGAGCATCAACAAATTATTTTTGATACAGTGGCTCTGTGTGTTCCTCCTATTTTCTTTTGATGCGTCCTTCATTATTCAATTTTCTGCCCATAGAATCCTTCAATATTCTCCTATGGGGTAGGGTTTTTTTTTTTTTTTTGCCTATGAGGAAATAAAAATGTACAGTGGTTTCAAAACTTACTCGAATTCATACAGGTGAGTGAGTCATGATAGAGCTGAGATTAGAACCCACAGCTCTGATTTCTGTTGTTCCTAGAACTTACTGTTGTTTTTCCCCAGTTTTTCTCTAAAAACTTGTTCCTATGGTTCACAAATGTTATCATTTTTGATTAAATGTGTTTATTAAAATCATGGCATCACATTGCATTTATGCCTGATTTCTTCCGGCTAATTTAAGAAACTTGGTAGACATTCACTAGACAGTCTGCCATTCATCTGTGGCCCTATGTCCGTCTTCCAGAAGGTATGTAGGGGAATAAAGGCAATGACAGGAGAGTCCTAAAGAAAATAATGAGATTTATGTTCTAAGATATGCATACATATACAAATATGTGTATGTGTGTGTGTACTTCTATCCTAGATTGTGAACACATACATAAATACACATGTAAACACGCGCATACTCTGAGTTACCGATAAAGTCTCTCAGAATATACTAATGACCATAATTTTAAATTAAAATTTTGGGAGGCTGAAACAGAGGCACCCATAAATATTTGTGGAAATAAACTAGAGAGGTGCTAGCAGCTACCTCATCCTGAACTAGATACAACAGAAAAGCAATTTTCGTTTGGGTCTCATTGCTGGCACACTCCTTTAGCCTCAGCGATTTTTCTGATAATGGGACCAACCAAAGAAGGCAGCACTGTTTATTTTAAGAGCATGCTCTCATAGTCAAAAGGGCTCGTATTTAAAGCCCAGCTCCTCCATGTAACCCTGGGGAAGCTCCTTAACCATTCATTTTCCTCAGGTGTAAAATTAAGTGGGCTGGGACCACCAACAAGATCTGTCCAGTTAAAAGTCTTCACAGAGGATTTGTACTGATATGTAACCCATATGTTTGGCACCTGGGACCTCTACTGAACCCTGAGCCTATCCATTTATGCAACTCCCCCATTCCTTCATCGACCCAGCACCTACCCTGCTTACCTCAGCAGGTTATGTGAGAGTCAAATAGGATAAAGCGCAAGAATTCTTTATAACCTAAATGTGTGTGTGTGTGTGTGTGTGTGTAGGGGGTGGGGTGGGGTAATTTTTTGTTGTTACCAAAAGTGAAAGAAAAAATGTAAAATCATGCCCATAATAGTTGAATAGAAACCAGGATGCAATTGCTGCAACTCCCAAAGCTTCTAACGTGGAGCTTGAATGTATTAAACTTGAATGTAAATTACTTGGAATATTCACTGAGTCACAAGTAGAAATGTTTATCTTCTAGATGCAAGACACAAACAATTTTTCTTAATTTTTACAATCTCATTATCCAAACCAAAACCCACTGCCGTCGAGTCAATTCTGACTCATAGTGACCCTATAGGACAGAGTAGAACTGCTCCATAGAGTTTCCAAGGAGCACCTGGCGGATTCGAACGGCTGATCTTTTGGATAGCAGCCATAGCACTTAACCATTACGCCACCAGGGTTTCCAATCTCATTATACCTTGTTTAAAATCAATGCAAAATAGACTTTTGAGTTCCTCATCAGTGGGAAACCCTGGTGGCGTAGTGGTTAAGATCTACAGCTGCTAGCCAAGTGGTGGGCAGTTCAAATCCACCAGGTGCTCCCTGGAAACATTATGGGGCAGTTCTACTCTGTCCCCTAGTGTTGCTATGAGTCAGAGTCAACTTGATTTTTTTTTGTTCATCAATGGGTACAAAATTTCCTTCTGGAGATTTTAACTTCTATCTTCAATTATGAGAGTGAGTAGAGAAAATTCATATTATATAGCATTTCCTTTCTTAATATTTCTTAAGCCATGAGAGATTTTGAACTTATAGGAAGTAATAATAATAGCAAATACTCATACCAATGGTAGTGTGCCACTTTTTTTTTAAGCATTTTAAATAGATTGAGTTATTAGATTTTCACAGTAGTCCTTTGAGATAAATATACCTATTTTCTCCATTATACTTGGTGAGGAAAATGAGGCCCAAGGTTACACACCTAACAAGTGGCAGAACTGGATTTGAATGCAGGTGTTTGGCACCAGAGTCTGAGCTTTTAACCTCTTTGCTATCACTTAGCTTTGTACCAAGAGAACAAAACCCCACAAATGTGCAAACATTAATATTTTACTGTATTTTCTCCAGTTTCCTTTTTTCTTTGGTTGGTGGTGGGGAAAAGATAAACAGAGAAGAGAGAACTGAACCTCATTCTATTCCCTTTCTTGAGGCCACTCCTTTCCACAGGAAATTTCCAAAAGTTTTTCTAATGAGAGTTTACAATAATCTCAGGAAACTTTTAGTTTCTTCATCTGTGGCACAGCATGTCTTTGAGAATTCATGTTTGAAAATGCCAAAATTATATTAGAAAATCTTGTTTTAAAAAGTTTAACTATTGGACAGATACTAAAAATCATATAGTTACAAGCAAATTTTGGAGGACAATTTATTCTTCACCAGAGATGTTCACCTTCAATTGCAGGAGAAAAAAGTAGAAAGCATTGTATGAGAATTCAGTACTAATTCAGCTTAATTTTATCACAATCCATGTCATTATAATAAACTTTTTGATTTAATTATCTTCTTTTCAGGGTGTGCATTCTCTTATGGACTTTGCAGCAGTACTCAACAGCAAGAATATTGTTGTCAGTGTTTTATAATTTAGATTGTAGGTTTAAGAGTTAAGACTAGCAATGTTGGTTTCAGGAGTGGCTCACACTTCTGTATAGCACTCTTTTCCTGCATTAGAGAAAAATCCACATTTTTCTTATTATCCATTTCCTCCTTTAGAATAGGATTTTCATGATTTATTGATTTGAAGTCCTTAATTTTCCATCTTCTCTTAGTTCTTTTAAAAAAGTCTGTTCATCCACTGGACTAATGGCCCACATGAACCACAGCCTCCTCTAACCTAAAAGCAGAAGAACTAGATGGTGCCCGACTATCACTACTGACCGCTCTGACCAGGGACACAATAGAAGGTCCTGGTTAGAATGGGAGAAAAACATAGAACACAGCTCAAATTCATAAAAAAGACCACACTTACTTGACTGATAGAGAGAGGAACCTCCAAGACTATTGCCCTAAGACATTCTTTTAACCTGGAAGTAAATCCACTCCCAGAGGTCACCTTTCAGCCAAAAAATAGATTGGCTTATAAAATAAGCAATAACATCCATGAGGAGTGTAAGCCTTAGAACAGTCAACTATATGAGACCAAATGGGCAACATTTGCCAGAAAGCAAAGATGAGAAGGCAAAGAGAGGCAGGGACCCTGGACAATGGAAACCAGGAAGGCATGGTGGAAATGGCGAAAGTGCTGATGTATTGCAGGCATAGCAACCAATCTTACAGAACAATTTGTACATGACTTGTTGAATAAGAAACTACTTTGCTGTGTAAACTTTCACCTAAAACACAATTAGACATTAAAAAAAAAAAATCTGTTCAAAGTATTGTTAGCCCTGCGAAGAGCTGAAGCCGTTTTATTGAGCTGTTTAGCGGTCAGCTCACCATCTACAATTCAGTGCCTTCTGAATGTGAGCTGAAGACTTTCTTTTGCAATAGATATATTTAAACAGCCATTTAAAACACATATATCATTAAATCATATTATTTAATATTAATAATTTAATATTAAATTAAATTAATTTGATAATATTTATCAAGTCCCAGTTCCAGGCACTGTTCCGGATATAGGGATATTGCTGAACAAAAACTCCTGCCCTTTTGGAGCTTATATTTTAGTTGGGGGAGGGGTTGTATTTTACTGGATTTCTATATATCGGGAGAGTCATCAGTTCTGTCTTAGATGCCCAAGAAAAGTGGGTTACTTTCGTATATTAAAATATATATAATATAGTGTTATTTACACATGCATTGAGAAGTATCAAAGAGTGTGACTTTCAAAATAGCCTTTTAGCTATTTTTGTGTTATATTAGCCAGACCTTCAAAGCCAAAGTTATGTGAAAAGTGAGAAATACTTTTGTGTTCAACTGACTGAAAAGCCAAATAACCAAGTCATTCAGATACGGTGCTTTTGCCTTCATTATCCAGAAAGTTGCTCTACTCTTTACTGACAGACTCACATTTATATGCGCTAAGTTAGTTTCGTATTTAAAAAAAAATACTGGCATGAGTCAATAATTAAATTAATATCTGGAACGTTTTACTCATCGGCTGAAACAAAAGATTTAGTGTAACTGCGTCAGGTCACAAACACCCTCATAAAAGCTGCCCAGTAGCGCAATAGTTTAAGACAACTTACATGCTCAATTTTATAATAAATGGTGCTTCAAATCATGGCTTATATTAATATTCTTTGTGTTAACATGCATAAAGTTTAGTACAAAATAACCAGATTTACTCATTTCATTGTTATAGTCTTATATGTCAACTTAGCTAGGCTGTATAACCAGTTTCTAAAGCAACCTAATCTATGTGCTGCTGTGAAGGTATTTTGTAGATGTGGCTAATATCTGCAATCAGTTGTCTTTAAGTAAAGGAGATTACCCATCATAATGTGGGCAGAACTCATCCAATCAGTTGAAGGCCTTAAGAGCAAAACCTGAGGCTTCCTAGAGAAGAAGAAATTCTGCCTCAAGACTGTAAAATAGAAATCCTGCCTGAGTTTCTAAACATATATGCATAGATATATTTACACAGGATATGTTTCATATGTATGTAAATATATAAAATAAACAAATGTGTATATATATATTACATATATATAAAATCTCCTATTCTGTTTCTCTGGAGAACCCTAACTGATGCACTGACATTGTTACAAAAGTATGTGTTGTGGCTAGAATAGTATACCTATTTTTTAAGGTCCCTGTATTTGGCCACACACTTGATATAATATACTAATTTGGTAACAATAGTTATACAAGAACCTTTCCAGAAAAGATTTTAAGTATTCTAAGACCTCATCGAAGGGCTAAATAATCAGAAGGCCTTGTGTTTTGTTTTTTATTTCACAACAAAATGTACAGAGAATAAATTGCTTTTTAACTTAACTTTAAACAGGACTTCTGTTTCGAAACATAAAAGACCTAAATTGGGGCTTTAATTATTTTGGTTGGTAAATGTATCTGACCTTGCTGCTTTTTGTTGAATCTCTAAATGAAGCAGTTAGTTTCCATTAGAGGAAAACTGATTCTTAACAACAGATTAGTTACGAGAGTACTAATAAGAGAGTACTAGTAGACAGTGCATCTTTCTGAACATCGAAATCTTCCACATTTAAATTCTCCTGTTCCTTTCCTTGTCAAAAAGCATGGCTGGAGAAAAATGAACACCCCCCCCACCAAAAAAAAATTAATGACTATTTTAAAAAGAAACTCCTTCCCATGATTCTTCATCCTAAAAACTATTTTAGCTTTTGACTTTTTTCTTTTTGATTACATCTATACATCTTAAACAAAATTTTTTATTTCTAACTACAAAATTTTTTATTTCTTCATGGCAAATAACCTTTTTTCAATAACATAAGCAGCGACTCTACATGCATACCTTGCCAGTTGGAATACACAGGAATCAAATCAACTACGTCTGTGGAGATGATGAGAAAGCTCAATATCATCAGTCAGAACAAGACCAGGGGTTGACTGACCATCAACTGCTCATATGTAAGTTCAAGTTGAAGGTGAAGAAAATTAGAACAAGTACAGAAAAGCTAAAGTATGACCTTGAATATGTCCCATCTGAATTTAGAGACCATCTCAAGAATAGATTTGACGCATTGAACACTAATGACAGGAGACCAGACGAGTTGTGGGATGAAATCAAGGACATCATACGTGAAGAAAGCAAGAGGTCATTAAAGAGACAGGAAAGAAAGAAAAGATCAAAATGGTTGTTAGAAGAGACTCTGAAACTTGCTCTTGAACATCCAATAGCTAAAGCAAATGGAAGAAAGGATGAAGTAAAGGAGTTGAACAGAAGATCTCAAAGGGCCACTCCAGAAGACAAAGTATTATGACATGTGGGAAGACCTGGAGTTAGAAAACCAAAAGGGAAGAACATGCTTGGCATTTCTCAAGCAGAAAGAACTGAAGGAAAAAATTCAATCCTCGAGTTGCAATATTGAAGAATTCTATGGGTAAAATACTGAACAATGAAGGAAGTGTAAAAAGAAGATGGAAGGAATACACAGAGACACTGTACCAAAAAGAATTTGGTTGACATTCATCTATTTCAGGAGGTAGCATATGATCAAGAAACAATGGTACTGAAGGAGGAAGTTCAAGCTGCACTGAAGACATTGGCGAAAAACAAAGCTCAAGGAATTGACGGAATATCTACTGAGATGTTTCAACAAATAGGTGCAGTGCTGGAAGTGCTCACTTGTCTGTGACAAGAAATTTGGAAGATAGCTACCTGGCCAACAGACTGGAAGAGATCCATATTTATCCCTATTCCAAAGAAAGGTGATCCAACGGAATGTGGAAATTATCAAACAATATCATTAATATCACACACAAGTAAAATTTTGCTGAAGATCATTCAAAAGCAGCTGCAGCAGTACAGGAACAGAGAACTGCCAGAAATTCAAGCCAGATTCAGAAATAGACACGGAACTAGGGATATCATTGCTGATGTCAGATGGATCCTGGCTGAAAGCAGAGAATACCAGAAAGATGTTTACCTGTATTTTCTTGACAATGCAAAGGCATTCATCTGTGTGGATCATAACAAATCATGGATGACATTGCAAAGAATGGTAATTTTCAGAACACTTCACTGTGCTCATGAGGAACCTGTACATAGACCAAGAGGCAATTATTTGAACAGGACAATGGTATATTTCACGGTTTAAAGTAAGCAAAGTTGTACATCAGGGTTGTATCTTTTCACCATACTTATTCAATCTGTATGCTGAGCAAATAATCTGTGAAGCTGGACTGTATGAAGAAGCACGCTGCATAGGGATTGAGAGGATGACTCATTAACAACCCGCGTTATGCAGATGATACAAACTTGCTTGCTGTAAGGTAAGAGGACTTGAAGCATTTGCTGATGAAGATCAAAGACTATAGCCTTCAGTATGGATTACACCTCAACATAAAGAAAACAAAAATCCTCACAACTGGACAAATAAGCAACATGATGAGAAACAGAGAAAAGATTGGAGTTGTTAAGGATTTCATTTTACTTGGATCCACAGTCAATACCCATGGAAGCAGCAGTGAAGAAATCAAAAGATGCATTGCATTGGGCAAATCTGCTGCAAAAGACCTCTTTAAAGTGTTAAAAAGCAAAGATGTCACTTTAAGGACTAAGGTGCACTTGATCCAAGCCATAGTGTTTTCAATCTCCTCATATGCATGTGAAAGCTAGGCAATGATTAAAGAAGACCAAAGAGGAACTGGCGCCTTTGAATTATGGTGTTGGCAAAGAATATTGACTATACCACGGACTGCCAAAAGAACAAACAAATCTGTCTTGGAAGATGTACAGCCAGGATGTTCCTTAGAAGAAAGGATGGCGAAACTTCATCTCACATACTTTGAATGTGTTATCAGCAGGGATCGGTCCCTGGAGAAGGACATCAAGCTCAGTAAAGTAGAAGGTCAGTGAAAAAGAGGAAGACCCTTAACAAGATGAATTGACACAGTGGCTGCAATGATGGGTTCAAGCATAAAAATGATTGTGAAGATGGCACAGCACCAGGCAAGTGTATCATTCTGTTGTACACAGGGTCGCTATGAGTTGGAACTGACTTTATTGCACCTAATGATGACAACCATTTATTGAGACACTAAGGAAAATCCAAAGATGAATTTGCTGTGCGTCCATAACTTTAAGGAGTTGACCACATGGTGGCTGAATTTATGCAAAAATAAGCAGTTTTTGGTTAGTAACTCTTTCATCTGGAAAAACAATGGTGAATAAGATAGACATGGTTCCCTTCTGGACTTCACAGTCTACTGAAGCGCTGATGCAGTGAATATGCATATAATAAAGAAAAGAGTTACAAAAAAAAAAAAAAAATTTTTTTTTTTTGCTTATGATAATTGCTGAAGAGGAAATGAATAGGGTGCTGTAAAAGAAATAGAGGGGTTATGTTTTAGAAGATATAGTCAAGGCACAGTGCTCAGTCCTAGGGGATATAGACCCAAAGATGAGAAAAAGGAGCCCCTTATCTCCAGGAGTTTATTATCTGGTAAAAGGCATAAGACCCATACAAGTAATTACATATAACAGGATCAAATAAAAACCATAAAAGAGATAAAAGCAATATGATATAGAAATGAATAAGTGACTAATTCTAATTGGAGTTATTCAGGAAGTTTATGGACAAAGTAATCCTTAAGTTGGGTCTTGAAGGATACATACACTTTTGCTAAATAGTGAGTTAATAATATGACAGAACAGTGAGTAATAATATGACAGAATAACATGACACAAGGCACAGAAGGGTAAAATGACACTCCTAATCCAGGAAATGGTGAATTATTCATATGTACATTGAGAAGACTCAGGATGATGACAGACTTGGGATGAAGAAGAAATTGTGTTTGATAATGGAGCTTAAAAAAGGGAAACTCGACCTTTGATATTGGAAATGACATTCAACATTAATAGTAGGAAAATACAAATTAAAAAATAATCCAATACTATTTTTTATCAATCAGTTTAGCAAACATTAAAAATAAATACTCTTCAATATTAGGGACTCAGTAGTGATACACTCTCACACATCCCTATAGGGAATGCTACCATCTTCTTGGAAAGTAATCAGGCAATATCTATTAATTCTTCCATCCCACTTTTGAGAAGATATTCTGCGGAAACCAAAATAACGGTATGGAAGGCCATATGAATAAGACTATTTATTGTAGTCTTGTTAGTAGTGTTAAAAAACTGGAAACAATTAAAATGTCTACCAATAGAAGAACAGTGCATCCACGGTATGGAATGATATACCCTAATGATATACTAAGAGGAACAAGTATGAAATAAATGTTTTCAGTGCAAATGTCTATTATAATACATTAAGTAAATTTTTTAAATTACCGAAGTATATGTGGAATATGCAATAAGAAGGAAATAAATCTTATATACATTGGAATGAAAATAGAGAAAGGTATGGAAGGATACCGTCATGGGTTGAATTTTTTTACCCCCAAAAGATCTGTCAACTTAGCTGGGCCATGATTCTCAGTATTGTGTGATTGTCCACCATTTTATGTGATTTTCCTATATGCTGTAAATACTATCACTATGTTGTAATAAAATGGATTAATGGTAGTTATATTGATGAGGTCTACAAGATTAGGTAGTGTCTTAAGCCAAATATAAAAGAGAAGTGAGCAGAGAGACTTGGGGACCTCATACCACCAAGAAAGCAGTGTCAGGAGCAGAGAGCGTAATTTGGACCTGAGTTTCCTGTGCGGAGATGCTCCCAGACTAAGGAAGGGATGACTGATGACAAGGACCTTCCTCCAGAGTTGACAGAGAGAGAAAGCCTTCTCCGGAGCTGGTGCCCTGTATTCAGACTTTCAGCCTACTGGACTGTGAGAGAATAAACTTCTCTTTGTTAAAGCCATCCTCTTGGGGTATTTCTGTTATAGCAGCACTAGATTACTAGGACAAATAGTAACCAAGCAGTTACATGGGGTAGGATCAAAGGAGAGTTTCTGAATGGGGGACAAATGGTAAACACTCTCAGCTGCTCACTGAAAGGTTGGAGGTTTGAGCATATCCAAAGGCACCACAAAAGAAAGGCCTGATGATCTATATACGAGGAATTAGGCATTGAAAATCCTTCGGAGCACAGTTCTACTCTGACATACATAGAGTTGCTGTGAATTGGAACTGACTTGACAGCAACTGGTATAGTACAGTACAGCACTAAAGGGTGGAGAGAGAGATTTTGAAAGCTTTCCTTATTCACTTTTTTTTTTTCCTAAACTTAGTTTTAAGTATGATTTATTTTTACCATTAAAAACAAAACTACAATGAAGAGGAAAGCAAGCTACTTCCTCAAAAGAAATTACAATCTTATACAGGGAAAAGAGAAATACACAAATACTGTCAAGAGACAGAACAATTGATAGGCCTTAAAAGAGATCATAATAAATAATATATTAAGTACATAGTCTAAGGAACGAACTCCCAAAATTTTTTTCATACCTAAAGATATTTCTTAAAGAAAAATACCAACCTTTTCAATTTTTAAATTCAGATGTTCATGTAGAGGTTTTACTGTAGTCAGATCTACCTTACAGGGAATTTGTGCTAGAGTTTCATTCAAAAAAAAATTTTTTTAAATTTCTTTAAAAAGTAGTCATTTTTAGTTTTGTAACAATTAACAAACAGTATTTGGAATTTAACAGGCATTTCCTTGCATATGTCTTATTACATGAAAAGTATCCTTAAAACAATTCAGTGTCTCCAGATATTGCCTGGAACCAGTGTGGTCTTTTATCAAACACAGCCCATCCCTAGCCTTTGGCTATAGATACAGTATTACATGTCATGAAAATAGATAAAGAAAACTAAGAAGCAGCAGGCATATGTGAAGAATTAAGGTGATTAATTCCCTTAACCCAAGTTGATGAAGAATGCTGCATGTGGGGGTGCTCTGCAGAACCTGGGATATAGAAACCACTTCTTTAGACCAAATTTTTTTTTTTTTTTTTTGCTGTGTTTCTTTTCTCCACACATTTGACTTAATGCATCATGGCAGCAGCTATGAACCAGGGAGTCATCAGGCAACTCCACCCCTTACTTCCAGTTCCACAAGAACGAGAAGTAGGTGGATAGGTGTGCAGTAGGGTGGTGGCTCTGTCACATCCATCATGCCCGAGCTAGTCCAGTTGTTAGAGCCAACAAAAGGTTGCAACCCTATACAGAATAAAGGGCAACTTCCACCCAACCTATTTATCTTCAATGTTCCCAACTTCACTAGTTACACGATATTGTAAGGGCGTGGGCTTTGGAACCAAATCCCAGCTCTATAGTTTCTAATTGTATGATTTAGGCATGTTATTAAATCTTTTGAGACTCAGCTCCTTTGTTTGTACAATAGGGATTGTTCTCTCTTCATAGATTATTTGTGAAGATTAAGTGAGAAAGTATATGAAAAGCGCCTAGTAAAATGTCTGCTCAGAAAACATTGACCCCTTACCTCCTTCTCATTTATCTATTTCATGTTACCTAGCACTGACCTCTCATTTAATTCCCCCCCTCCCTCCCCACTGTCTGGTTCACTTGCTGTCTTTCCTGGTCCTTTTTTTTTTTTACTGTACTTTAAGTGAAAGTTTACAGTACACATGAGTTTCTCATGCAAAAACTTATACATACATGGTTATGTGACCCTAGTTGCTCTCCCTACAATGTTACAGCACACTCCTCCTCTCCACCCTGTATTTCCCATGTCCATTCAAACAGCTCCTGTCCCCCTCTACCTTCTCATCTTGCCTCCGGACATGAGTTGCCTACTTAGTCTTATGTGTCTACTTGAGTTAAGAAGCACACTCCTCACGAGTATCAGTTTATGTCTTATACACATGGACCTCGCCAGATGGAATGCACAGAAATCAAATTGACTACATCTGTGGAAAGAGACGATGGAAAAGCTCAATACCATCAGCCAGAACAAGGCCAGGGGCTGACTATGGAACAGACCATCAATTGCTCATACCCAAGTTCAAGCTGAAACTGAAGAAAATCAGAGTAAGTCCACGAGAGCCAAAATATGACCTTGAGTATATCCCACCTGAATTTAGAGACCATCTGAAGAACAGATTTGACGCACTGAACACTAGTGACCAAAGACCAGACGAGTTGTGGAATGACATCAAGGACATCATACCTGAAGAAAGCAAGAGGTCATTGAAAAGACAGGAAAGAAAGAAAAGACCAAGGTGGATGTCAGAGGAGACTCTGAAACTTGCTCTCAAATGTCGAACAGCTAAAGCAAAAGAAGAATTGATGAAGTAAAAGAATTGAACAGAAGATTTCAAAGGGTCTCTCAAGAACACAAAGTAAAGTATTATAATGACATGTGCAAAGAGCTGGAGATGGAAAACCAAAAGGGAAGAACACGCTCGGCATTTCTCAAGCTGAAAGAATTGAAGAAAAAATTCAAGCCCCAAGTTGCAATAGTGAAGGATTCCATGGGGAAAATATTAAATGATGCAGGAAGCATCAAAAGAAGATGGAAGGAATACAGAGTCATTATACCAGAAAGAATTAGTCGATATTCAACCATTTCAAGAGGTGGCATATGATCAGGAACCGATGGTACTGAAGGAAGAAGTCCAAGCTGCTCTGAAGGCATTGGTGAAAAACAAGGCTCCAGGAATTGATGGAATATCAATTGAGATGTTTCAACAAACGGATGCAGCGCTGGAGGTGCTCACTCGTCTATGCCAAGAAATATGGAAGACCGCTTCCTGACCAACTGACTGTAAGAGATCCAGATTTATGCCTATTCCCGAGAAAGGTGATCCAACTGAATATGGAAATTATAGAATAATATCATTAATATCTCATGCAAGCAAAATTCTGTTGAAGATCATTCAAAAACGGCTGCAGCAGTATATTGACAGGGAACTGCCAGAAATTCAGGCCGGTTTCAGAAGAGGACGTGGAACCAGGGATATCATTGCTGATGTCAGATGGATCCTGAATGAAAGCAGAGAATACCAGAGGATGTTTACCTGTGTTTTATTGACTATGCAGAGGTATTTGACTGTGTGGATCATAACAAACTATGGATAACATTGCGAAGAGTGGGAATTCCAGACCACTTAACTGTGCTCATGAGGAGTCTGTACATAGATCAAGAGGTGGTTGTTCAGACAGAACAAGGGGATACTGATTGGTTTCAAGTCAGGAAAGGTATGTGTCAGGGTTGTATTCTTTCACCATACCTATTCAATCTGTATGCTGAGCAAATAATCCGAGAAGCTGGACTATATGAAGAAGAACAGGGCATCAGGATTGGAGGAAGACTTACAACCTGTGTCATGCAGATGATACAACCTTGCTTGCTGAAAGTGAAGAGGATTTGAAGCACTTACTAATGAAGATCGAAGACCACAGCCTTCAGTTTGGATTACACCTCAACATAAAGAAAACAAAAATCCTCACAACTGGACCAATGAGCAACATCATGATAAATGGGAAAAGATTGAAGTTGTCAAGGATTTCATTTTACTTGGATCCACAATCAACAGCCATGGAAGCAGCAGTCAAGAAATCAAAAGACGCATTGCATTGGGCAAATCTGCTGCAAAGGACCTCTTTAAAGTTTTGAAGAGCTAAGATATCACCTTGAAGACTAAGGTGCGCCTGACCCAAGCCATGGTATTTTCAATCACATCATATGCATGTGAAAGCTGGACAATGAATAAGGAAGACCGAGGAAGAATTGACACCTTTGAATTGTGGTGTTGGCGAAGAATATTGAATATGCCACGGACTGCCAAAAGAACAAACAAATCTGTCTCGGAAGAAGTACAACCAGAATGCTCCTTAGAAGCAAGGATGGCGAGACTGCGTCTTACATACTTTGGGCATGTTGTCAAGAGGGATCAGTCCCTGTAGAAGGACATCACGCTTGGCAGAGTACAGGGTGAGTGGAAAAGAGGAAGGCCCTCAACGAGGTGGATTGATACAGTGGCTGCAACAATGAGCTCAAGCATAACAACAATTGTAAGGATGGCGCAGAACCGGGCAGTGTTTCGTTCTGTTGTGCATAGGGTCACTATGAGTTAGAACTGACTCGATGGCACCTAACAACAACAATCTATGTCTGAAGAGTTGGCTTTGGGAATGGTTTTAGTTTTGAGCTAACAGAGTCTGGGGGTCATGTCCTCTGGGGTCCCTCCAGTCTCAGTCAGACCATTAAGTCTGGTCTTTTTACTAGAATTTGAGTTCTGCACCCCACTTTTCTCTTGCTCCATCAGGGACTCTCTGTGTTCCCTGTCAGGGCGGTCATTGGTTGTAGCCAGGCACCATCTAGTTCTTCTGATCTCAGGCTAGTGGAGTCTCTGGCTTATGTGGTCCTTTCTGTCTCTTGGGCTCATATTTTCCTTGTGTCTTTAGTGTTCTTCATTCTCCTTTGCACCAGGTAGGCTGCGACCAATTGATGCATCTTAGATGGCTGCTTGCTAGCTTTTAAGACCCCTGACTCCACTCACCAAAGTGGGATGCTGAACTTTTTCTTAATAAACTTTGTTATGCCAATTGACCTAGATGTTCCCTGGAATCATGGTAACCAGATCCCCACCCCTGCTAGTCTGCCCCTCGAAGCGTTTGATTGTATTCAGGAATCTTCTTAGCTTTTGGTTTAGTCCAATTGTGCTGACTTCCCCTGTATTGTGTATTGTCCTGCCCTTCGCCTAAAATAATTCTTCTCTACTATCCCTCTGCAAACCTGTAACCATCAAAGAATGTTTTCTTATGTGATTAATTGTTTTCTTGTGTTCTTATATTTGTGGTCTCATACAATATTTGTCCTTTTGTGACTGACTAATTTCACTCAGCATAATGTCTTCCAGATTCATCCATGTTATGAGGTATTTCACAAATTCATCCTTGTTCTTTATTGTTGTGTAGTATTCCACTGTGTGAATACACCATAATTTGTTTATCCATTCATGCATTAATGGGCAACTAGGCCATTTCCACCTATGTGCTATTGTAAACAGTGCTGCAATGAGCGTGGGTGTAAGTTTTTCTAGTCGTGTGAGGGCTCTTATTTCTCTAGGATATATTCCAAGGAGTGGGATTGCTGGATGGTATGGTAACTTTTTTAGGAAGCACCAAATCAATTTCCAAAGTGGTTGTACCATTTTACATTCCCACCACTAGTGTATAAGTGTTCCAGTCTCTCCACAACCTCTCCAACATTTATTATTTTGTGTCTTTTGGATTAATACCAGCCTTGTTGGGGTGAGATGGTATCTCATTGTAGTTTCAATTTGCATTTCTCTAATGGCTAATGATTGTGAGCATTTCCTCGTGTGTCTGTTAGCCACCTGAATGTCTTGTTTGGTGAAGTGCCTGTTCATATCATTTGCTCATTTTTTAATTGTGCTGTCTTTTTGTTGTTGAGGTTTTGCAGTATCTTGTAGATTTTAGAGTTAAGATGCTGATCAGATTTGTTGTAGCCAAAAATTTTTTCCCGGTTTGCAGGTTGTCTTTTTACTGCTTTGGTGAAGTCTTTGGATAAGCAAAAGTGTTTGATTTTTTTGGAGCTCCCAGTCATCTAGTTTCTTTTCTGTTTGTGTGTTGTTAGTAGTGTTTTGTATACTGTTTATGCCGTGTATTAGGGCTCCTAGCCTTGTCCCATGGTATTTATTGTTTTAGATTTTATATTTATGTCTTTGAGCTATTTTGAGTTTGTTTTTGTGCATAGTGTGAGGTGTGGGTCTTGTTTTATTTTTTTGCTGATGGATATCCAGTTATGCCAGCACCACTTGTTAAAGAGACTGTCTTTTTCCCAATTAACAGACTTTGGGCCTTTGTCAAATATCAGCCACTCATAGGTGGATGGATTTATTTCTGCATTCTCAATTGGTGTTCCATTGGTCTACGTATCTGTTGATGTACCAGTACCAGACTGTTTTGACTACTGTGGCGATATAGTAGTTTCTAAAATCAGGGAGCGTGAGGCCTCCCACTTTGTTCTTCCTTTTCAGTAATGCTTTACTTATCTGGGGCCTCTTCCCTTTCCATATGAAGTTGGTGATTTGTTTCTTAATCTCATTAAAAATGCCATTGAAATTTGGATCAGGATTGCATTGTATCTCTAGATCGCTTTGGGTCAAATAGACATTCTCACAATGTTGAGTCTTCCTATCCATGAAAAAGGTATGTTTTTCCACTTATGTAGGTCTCTTTTGGTTTCTTGCAGTTTTCTATGTATAGGTCTTTTACATTTCTGTTTAGATTTATTCCTAAGTATTTTATCTTCTTGGAAGCTATTGGAAATGGTATTGACTTGGTGATTTCCTCCTTGATGTTGTCTTTGTTGGTATAGAGGAATTCAACTGATTTTTGTACGTTTGTCTTGTATCCTGATACTCTGCTGAACACTTCTATTAGTTTCAGTAGTTTTCTTGAGGATTCTTTAGGGTTTTCTGTGTATAAGATCATATCATCTGCAAAAAGAGATACTTTTACTTCTTCCTTACCAATTTGGATGCCTTTTATTTCTTTTTCTAGCCTAATGCTCTGGCTAGGACATCGAGCACAATGTTGAATAAGAGTGGTGATAACGGGCATCCTTGCCTGGTTCCTATCTCAAGGGGAATGCTTTCAGACTCTCTCCATTTAGGATGATGTTGGCTGTTGCCTTGTATAAATGCCCTTTATTATGTTGAGGAATTTCTCTTCTATTTTGCTGAGAGTTTTTATCATGAATGTTGTTGGACTTTGTCAAATGCCTTTTCTGCATCAATTGATAAGATCATGTGGTTCTTGTCTTTTGTTTTAGTTACGTGATGGATTACATGTTTTGCTTTTCTGATGTTGAACCAACCCTGCATACCTGGTATGAATCCTTGGTCATGGTGAATTATTTTTTTGATATGTTGTTGAATCCTATTGGCTAGAATTTTGTTGAGGATTTTTGCGTCTAAGTTTATGAGGGATATTGGTCTGTATTTTTCTTTTTTTTGTGGTGTCTTCACCTGGTTTTGGTTTCAGGGTTATGATGGCTTCATGGAATGAGTTTGGGACTATTCCATCCTTTTCTGTGCTCTGAAATACCTTTAGTAGTAGTGGTGTTCACTCTTTTCTGAAAGTTTGGTAGCATTCTCCAGTGAATCTGTCAGGGCCAGGGCTTTTTGTTGTTATTGGGAGTTTTTTAATAACCTTTTCAATCTCTTCTTTTGTTATACCCAGCACCCAGTATTTAATTGTTCTACCTCTGTGTTAGTTTAGGTAGGTAGTCTGTTTATGGAAATTTGTCCATTTCTTCTACATTTTCAAATCTGTTAGAGTACAATTTTTCATAGTATTCCGTTATGATCCTTTTAATTTCAGTTGGGTCTGTTGTGATATTACTCATTTCATTTCTTATATGGGTTATTTGCTTCCTTTCCTGTTTTTCTTCTGTCAGTTTGGACAATTGTTTATCAATTTTTTTGATCTTTTCAAAGAATCAGCTTTTGGTCTTGTTAACTCTTTTAATTGTTTTTCTATTCCATTTAATTCTGCTCTAATTTTTATTATTTGCTTTCTTCTGGTGCCCAGGGCTTCTTTTGCTGCTCTCTTTCTATTTATTTGAATTGTAGGGTTGATTCTTTGATTTTCGCCCTGTCTTCTTTTTGGATGTGTGCATTTATTGCTATAAATTGACCTCCGAGCACTGCTTTTGCTGTGTCCTACAGGCTCTGGGAGGATGTGTTTTCATTCTTATTTGATTCTATGAATTTCTTTTTTACATCCTTATTTTCGTCTACAACCTAGTAGTTTTTGAGCAAGGCGTTCTTCAGTTTCCACATGTTTGTTTTTTTTTCCTTGCTTTTTCTGTTATTGTTTTCTACTTTTATGGTTTTATGATCAGAAAAGATGCTTTGTAATATTTCAGTGTTTTGGATTCTGTTAAGGTTTGCTTTATGGCCTAATATGTGGTCTATTCTGGAGAATATTCCATGTGTGTTGGAAAAGAAAGTATGCTTGGCTGCTGTTGGGTGGAGTGTTCTGTATATGTCTATGAGGTCAAGTTGGTTGAGTGTGGTATTTAGATATTCCATGTCTTTATTGAGCTTGTTTCTGTATGTTCTGTCCTTCACTGAAAGTGGTGTGTTGAAGTCTCCTTCTATTATTGTGGAGCAGTCTATCTCTTTTTTCAATGCTGTTAGAGTTTGTTTTATGCATTTTGGAGCTGTGTTGTTGGGTGCGTAAATATTTATTACGGTTGTGTCCTCCTGGTGTGTTAACCCTGTTATCATTATATAGTATCCTTCCCTATTGTTTGTGGTGGATTTTACTTTAAAGTCTATTTTGTCAGAAATTAATATTGCCACTGCTGCTCTTCTTTGATGGTTGTTTGATATATTTTTTCCATCCTTTGAGTTTTAGTCTGTTTGGGTCTTTAAGTCTAAGGTGTGTCTCTTATAGGCAGCATATAGATGGAATCTTTTTTTTTTTTTAATCCATTCTCCCACTCTCTGTCTCTTTATTGGTACATTTAGTTCATTTTCATTCAACATAGTTATTGATAGGTATGAGTTTAGTGCTGTCATTTTGATGTTTTGTGTGTTGTTGACAGTTTCTTTGTTCCAGTTAATTTTCTGTGCTGAGTTGTCTTTATGTATTTTCTTTTTAACTTTTCCATTGTTTTGATTTTGTATTTGCTGAGTCTTTATGTTTTTGTTTTTTATTTTGATATGTAGGATTGTTAGCTTCCTTTGTGGTTACCTTAATATTTACCCCCATTTTTCTAAGTTTAAACCAATCTTTCATTTCTTTATATCACTTCAACTTCCTCTGCTTATGAAAGATCTACAACTACATTTTTTAGTCCCTCTTTTTTCTTTCATGTTGCCATTGTTTACATAGTGATTTCTGTATTTCCCTATTTTCAGTGTTTTAGCTTTATTATTATGATTTCCCTATCTGGGTTGATATCTGGTTGCTCTGTCTTCTGTCCTAGTCTTGGGTTGTTATCTGATGTTACTGATTTTCTACCTGGAGGACTCCCTGTAGTATTTCTTGTAATTTTAGTTTGGTTTTTGCAAATTCCTTAAACTTCCCTTTATCTGGAAATGTCCTAATTTTATCATCATATTTGAGAGACAAATTTGCTGGATAAATAATTCTTGGATGACAATTGTTTCCTTCAAGGCTTTATATATCTTCCATTGCTTTCTTGCCTGCATGGTTTTTGCTGAGTAGCCTGATCTTAGTCTTATTGACTCTCCTTTGTAGGTGACGTTTTGTTTATTCCTAGCTGCTCTTAAAATTCTCTGTCTTTGGTATTGGCAAGCTTGATTATAATATGTCTTTGTGACTTTCTTTTGAGATCTACCTTATGTGGGGTTTGATGAGCATCTTGAATAGATATTTTCTCATCTTTCACGATATCAGGGAAGTTTTCTGCCAACAAATCTTCAACAATTCTCTCTTTCCTTTCTGTTAACCATCTCTGCTCTGGTACTCCAATCACTTATAGGTTATTTCTCTTGAAAGAGCTCCACATGATTCTTAGGGTTTCTTCATTACTTAAAAATTTTTTATCTGCTTTTTCCTCAAATACGTTGGTGTTAACTGCTTTATCTTCAATCTCACTAATTCTGACTTCAGTTGCCTCAATTCTGCTCCTATGACTTTCTGTTGAGTTGTCTAATTTTGAAATTTTATTGTTAATCTTCTCGATTTCTACTTGCTGTCTCTCTATGGATTCTTGCAGCCTATTAAATTTGTTATTATGCTCTTCTCTAATCGTTTTAAGTCCCTCTAATGCTTTGTCTGTGTGCTTCTTGGCTTGTTCTGGGTTTTGACTGATCTCCTTTTGATCTCTTAAAGAATTCTGTATATTAATCTTTCGTATTCTACTTCCAGTAATTCCAGGAAACTTTCTTCATCTGGAGGATTTCTTGATTCTTTACTTTGGGAGCTTGGTGAAGCCATAGTTGTCTGCCTTTTTATGTGATTTGACATTGACCATTGTCTCCGAGCCATCAATATGTTATTGCATTTATTTATTTAATGTTTCCTTACCATGTCCTAGCTTCTTGTTTTGTTTTGATAGGCCCGATAGGTTGCTGGAGTGAGCTATTTTGATTATTGGTGCCTTTGAAGCTCTAGCCTCCTGTCACCAGGTGGTTAGAGGTGTTACTAGGTATGTAAGCCCAGGAGTCTGTTCACTTCTTTTGTATGGATTCAGCTCAGGTGTCCAGGTAGTCATTCACTAAGTGTGTGGTACAGGCTCTCACCTACAGTCCTAGATGAACAGGGGTGATTGGTGTAGGCACAGTTACCTAGGTACAGTAGGGGGTCACGTGCTTAGCAAGGCAGGGGGCTGATAACCACTCCTGAGTGCCTGTGAGGAAAGCATGTCCCTGTTCTCTAGAGCGCATAGGTGGGTGGGTTTTACAGCTGGACCATGGGCACCCAATGCTGTTGGCTCTAAGGACTGGGAGGTACCACTTATTCTTGGACCGCTGTCACAGGTGGCTAGGTGGGATGGGTGGAGCTATCAGTCTTCAGGCCCTTGATGTAGGTAGGTGAGGACCCTGGTTAATAGGCAGAGTGGTATCAAGTATCACAAACCTGCCTCTCCAACATATAGCTGAAACAGTTGGAGTTAGACTTAAGGTATATACTCTGTTGTACTGTGCTAATGAGGGTGTATGCTGTTGAAGTGGGACCACACAGTCCTATGCAGGGGTGAAAGGCATTCGAAGTCTGTGGACCCCTTATGCCTGTGCCTAGGCAGAAGGGCTGTTTCTGCCCTGAGTTCCCAGCTTAGGGGAGCTGGCAGATTGTTTTTTCCCTGTTTGTTAATTTGTTTCCTCTCCAAGACTGGGAGAATGGCTTGCAGCTAGTGCTTGGTCCTACTTATGGCCCAGGGAATGCAGATGGCTGGGACACAGTGCAGAGTGGGAAGGGAGCAGGTAAGTGGGAGAGAGGTTTTTCCCAAAGGGGTATTTTTTGATCTGCGTGGTAGGTTAAAAGCATGTACTTATCTTTTGTCGTTTGAGCTCTTTCAGTGATTCTGGAGGCATGAGTAGACTCTCCGTTGCTCGGTCTCTCCCGATGTGGAAAATGTGTCCCAAATGCCACTGCTTGCCTTACCGTGCTCATGCCAGTCAAACTGTCCTGCAGGTGCCGGTTCCCACTGGATCAGGTCTGGCAACTCCTCATTGCTTCTGAACCATCTCTTCCATCCCCTGCAGCTTGGTTCAACTCCTCAACTTTGCCTTTGATGTTTAGGGCTCCTAGGTTGTCATGCATAAATGATTCAGTTGTTTTTGGGGGCCTTTGTTGTAAGGGGTACCACAGGAATTGTCTGACTATTCCACCATCTTGGCCCTGCCTCTGGTCCTTTTATTCTTCTAGATGGATTTTCTTTTCTCTCGAAAAATTGTGATTATTTTTCTTCCTTAAATATTATCCTCCTTTTAAATTCTAGCCACTAGAGGGCTACCTAATAAGATACAATTCTACTCACTCTGTATTGAGATCAGAGGACAGAGTGAAAGAATCAGTGAGGAATCAAATAATCTCAGAATGCTGAGAAGACATTACAAACAATCTAATCCAATTCATAATTTTAAATATGAGTGAACTAGATATTAAAAAAAATACAAACAGGTTATTATATACTTTTGAAATTTCTACTCACCCCTCCCTCACAAATGTATAGTTAAAAAATAAATTTTGTTTTCTTTTGAAAATTTTCTCATGTTTGAATCATTTTTTGAAGAAAAAAGATATATCTGGGGGCAAATAAATCTCCTTTAGCAACAATGCCAGATTTGCAGTCATTTTCGTTAATTCGCCTTAACTAATTTAATGTCCATAATAAATCAACACATTCATTCAAACATGTATGATCTGTCTAATTTGAAATAGCTGAGGCAGATTTTAATTTCTGCTGTGTTTAACACCGAACAAATTGAAATTAGTTCACACTTATGCATCCAAGCAACTTCAAGCATTAATTAAAGCAACCTTCTCTGAATACCCATTCATTCCAAAATATGCACAAGATATTGAAAGTGTTCATTGGAGCCAAAATCAACACCCACGGAAGCAGCAATTAAAAAATCAAACAACACATTCCACTGGGCAAATCTTTTGCGAAGGGCCTCTTTTAAGTGTTAAAAAGCAAAGATGTCACCTTAAGGACTAAGGTGCACCTGACCCAAGCCATGGTGTTTTCAATCACCTCATACGCATGTGAAAGCTGGATAGTGAATAAGGAAGACCAATGAAGAACTGATGCTTCCAAATTATGGTGTTGGTGAAGAACATTGAATATACCACGGACTGCCAAACGACTGAAAAAATCTGACTTGGAATAAGTCCATCCAGAATGCTTCTTAGAAGCACATAGTTTGGACATGTTGTCAGGAGGGATCAGGCCCTGGAAAAGGACATCATGCTTGGTAAAATACAGGTCATCAAAAAAGAGGAAGATGCTCAAGGAGATGGATTGACATAGTGGCTGCAACAATGGGCTCAAGCATAACGATGGTTAGGAAGGCACAGGACCAGGCAGTGTTTCGTTCTGTCATACACAGGGTCACTATGAGTCAGAACTGACTCCACAGCACCTAAAAGCAACAACATGATGCCATGATTGAAAAATAGCTGTAAGTAAATATCCTATGCTATCAGAAGTATAGGTTAAAAATGGGAACATTAAATAAATGAAAAACCCATGCAAATACATAATTCAAATGATATACTCTTTATTCATTCAAATACTTTTCACACATATACCTAGAGCCCTTATGTCTGGAAAGGTTCTTTGTATTCCCTAGTTTGTTACTTAGGTTACTCTTTCATTTAAAAATTGTAGCTCTGATACTTTTGAGAATAATCAGACTCTGGAAAGTTCCACTACAGACATGCTGATGGTAGTGAGAGTTCTGTCTGTGCCTTAGACCTGTGCTGTAGAGAACTAGGCAGCTGAAAGCTCATAATTAACACTGTATCAATATGGAAGAATTCAAATATATTCTCATGCTCAAATCATATTTTAAGAAAAAGGATTCATAAATCTGTAAATAATATGCTATTAGCAACTGGTAAAATTAAACTACCCTTTTTATATACAAATCCTGATTTTACGTAGGCTAATGAGCATGATGACAGATTCTTGACTTTAGAAAAATGGGGAGGGGAGTTTTGATTTTTTTAAACCTATTAGAAAATGATTTAGTGACTTTAATACCAATTCTTTGATGTTGTTGTTGTTAGTTACCTTTGAGTCAGTTCTGACTCATGGTGACCCCATGTGTGCAGAGTAGGACTCCTCCATAGGGTTTTTAGGGCTGTGATTTTCAGAAGCAGATTTGCCAGGATTGTCTTCTGAGGTGACTCTGGGTGGGTCTGAACCACCAACCTTTTGGCTAGTAGTTGAATGCTTAACCATTTGTGCCACCCAGGACTCCAATTATCAGATACTTGACCTTAATTCTTACAGGCCTTGTACATAGCAAAGAGTAGTAATTTGATTGATTCATTCATTGACACAAATATGTCTTGAGTTCTTGCTATGGGCTAGGCAAAAAGCTAGGATAAAATCTAGAGAGAAAATAAACAAAACAAAAGCAAACTCTATGACCTCATGGAACTGACAAATCTGGGGGTGGGAGTATGGGAATAGGAACAGATGCTGAGCAAAAAAAGATAAAGTTTCAGCTGTGATAAATGATACGATTCTATGTGATTGCATCAAAATTAAACTAGTGAGGAATTAAGAAAAAGCTTCCCTGAGGAATTAAAGACTGAACTGAGATCTGAAAAAGGAATGAGTAAGCTAGGTGAGGAGGCAGAAGGGCAGTTATCTGGGTAGGTGGAGTAGCCCATGAAAGACTCTGTGATGAGAAGGAGCATCTCTCATTTCAGGAAAGGAAAGAAGGATCTGGGGAAGAGAAGGCATGGTTCAAGAAGAGGCTCTGGGAAGAGACAGAATCTAGATTATGCAGGGCTCCAAAGGCCAAATTAAGGATTTTAGTCTTTTTCCCAAGAGTTACTGAAAGTCATTGAGAGAAGGGGGGAAAAATGGGGATTTGCATTTGGAAAAGGTCATTCTAGCTACTATAAATAGAATAGATAGGCCCAAGAGAAATATGTGCACATGTGCCTCATGAGACAAGTATAAAATGCTCTTAGCAGTTTACTGTTCTTAGCAGCCTCAAACTAGAAAGAGAACAAATGTTCATCAAGCGTAGAGCGGAAAATAGTGGTGTAAATTTCCAGTGGATTACTATCTAAAAGTGGGAATGAACAAACTACAATTACACAAAACATGAATGAACATCACGCATATAATGAAAGAAGCCAGACACAGAAAGATACATGCAGCTTGAGCCTATCTGTGTAAAGTTAAAAGCAGGCAAAGCTAATGTAGGTTAGAAGCCAAGATAGTGGTTATATTAAAACCCACCCATTGCCATCAAATCGATTCTGACTCATAGCATCCCTATAGGACAGAGTAGAACTGCCCCAGAGAGTTTCCGTGGAGCAGCTGGTGGATTTGAACTGCTGACCTTTTGGATAGCAGCCTAGCAGCCATAGCTCACCATAACTTTTAACCACTACACCACCAGGGCTCCGGTGGTTATATTAGAAGGGGGCAAGGAGAATAGTGATTGAATGACAGCATAAGGTGAGCTTCTGCAATGCTGACAATATTGTATTTCTTAACGTGGGTAGTTGTTAAACAGGTGTTGGGTTTGTGATAAGGCAGGGAGTTGTATATTTATGTTTTGTGCAGTTTTCTGTATATGTGTAAAATCACACTTAACAATTTAAGAATTAATAGCTTGGTGGAGGGATTCCATGAATACAGAGAGATCAGTTAGGAAGCGATGGTAATAGTCCAGGTGAGAGAAAAATATTGTCCCTTAAACCTTAGTAACGATGGTGAAGATGGAATATGTAGAGATATTATTTAGGAGGTAAAATGAACAGGATTTGGTGGTGGATTAGATATGGAGTATGAGGAATGAAAAGAAACCCTGGAGGCATAGTGGTTAAGAGATACCATTGCTAACCAAAAGGTCAGCAGTTGGAATCCACCAGGTACTCCTTGGAAACCCGATGGGGCAGTTCTACTCTGTCCTATAGGGTCGCTATGAGTTGGAATCAACTTGATGGCAACGGGTTTGGTTTTGTTTTTTTATGAGGAATGAGGTGGTGTCAAGGATGATTCCTAGGAGGGACTGACCTTAAGTAAAAGAGGCAGTCTTCTGTTTGTGAGAAGGGACAAAGGACAGAATGGATGAAGATCAGGGTAAATTTTCAGGTTTGGTAGCAAAAATATAAAAGGGTCAGCTGATGACGTGCTGTGAGAAAAGGGGAAGAAGGAAGGATGGGAGTTGTTCAGAGAGCAGAGAGAGTTTGAGAAAACAGTTGTGGGGAGTAGGACAGTGAGTAAACTAAAGAAATATAGTAGGATTGCTGAGTGATGCTGAGAACTCTTTCTGAAGTTGATCCTCGTAAACTTATAGCGAACACTGCCCTGAAAAGTGACTTGCTCCAGCAGCACTCTGCTGCTCTTGTTCAGGCATGAGGAGAACTAGTGATTAGTATCACACAGGACTGGCATTTTGCCAGATGGGTGTGATCAGTATGGTTTTGGGATAATATTATAAGTCAAAATAAATCAGAGTTTGTTAAATCTCAATTTTCCATCTTCATCGTAAAGAGGACATACCTGTTCTAGAGCTCCCTGAGAATATGTAAATTCACCTGAAAGAGTGAAAGAGAAGATGGGGAAGCCTGCATGATGAAGGTCCTAACCCATCGCGACTGAGTTGATTCCGACTCGGAGCAACCCTGCAGGACAGAGTAGAACTGCTCCATAGGGTTTCCGAAGCTATAATCTTAATGCAAGCAGACTGCCACATCTTTCTCCTGTGGAGCGCCTGGTGGGTTTGAACCACTGAGTTTTTGGTTAGCAGCTGAGCACTTAACCACTGCACTGCCAGGGCTCCTTGATGAAGGTCCTAGGTCTCCAGAATTATTCTACTCTCTTCTCTAAGCAAACTTTTCATTATTGCTGCAGCCAGTTACATATTGCCATTTTGTCTTCCCTCTTCTCAGCTTCCTCTTCATTTTTCTTTTTCTCCCAGTCCCTTTCCCCTCCTTATGGCCGCTTGCCTTGTGAGGATTGTATGGAAGAAACAAGCACCAAGTTGTTGTTTGTTTTGTTAGGTGCTGTCGAGTCAGTTCTGACTCATAGCGACCCTATGTACCACAGAACCAAACACTTTCCAGTCCTGCGCCATCCTTACAATCGTTGTTACGCTTGAGCCCATTGTTGCAGCCACCTTGTCAATCCATTTCGTTGAGGGTCTTCCTCTTTTCCCCGACCCTGTACTTTACCAAGCATGATGTCCTTCTCCAGGGACTGATCCCTCCTGACAACATGTCCAAAGTATGTAAGACACAGTCTCGCCATCCTTCCTTCTAAGGAGCAGTCTGGTTGTACTTCTTCCAAGACAGACTTGTTCGTTCTTTTGGCAGTCCGTGGTATATTCAATGTTCTTTGCCAACAACACAATTCAAAGGTGTCAATTCTTTGGTCTTCCTTATTCATTGTCCAGCTTTCACATGCGTATGATGCAATTGAAAATACCATGGCTTGGGTCAGGCGCACCTTAGTCTTCAAGGTGACATCTTTGCTTTTCAACACTTTAAAGAGGTCCTTTGCAGCAGATTTACCCAATGCGATGCATCTTTTGATTTCTTGACTGCTGCTTCAGTGGGTGTTGATTGGATTGTGGATCCAAGTAAAATGAAATCCTTGACAACTTCAATTTTTTCTCCGTTTATCATGATGTGGCTTATTGGTCCAGTTGTGAGGATTTTTGTTTTACGTTAAGGTGTTATCCATACTGAAGGCTGTGGTCTTTGATCTTCATCAGTTAGTGCCTCAAGTCCTCTTCACTTTCAGTAAGCAAGGTTGTGTCATCTGCGTAACACAGGTTGTTAATGAGTCTTTCTCCAATCCTAATACCCCGTTCTTCATATACTCCATCTTCCCAGATTATTTGCTCAGCATACAGATTTAACAGGTATGGTGAAAGGATACAACCCTGACGCACATCTTTTCTGATTTTAATCCAATCAATATCCCCTTGTTCTGTCCAAACAACTGCCTTTTGATCTATGTAAAGGTTCCTCATGAGCACAATTAAGTGTTCTGGAATTCCCATTCTTCTCAACGTCATCCATAATTTGTTATGATTCACATAATCGAATGCCTTTGCGTAGTCAATAAAACACTGGTAAACATTCTACTGGTATTCTCTGCTTTCAACCAGGATCCATCTGACATCAGCAATGTTATCCCTAGTTCCATGTCCTCTTCTGACTCTGGCTTTAATTTCTGGCAGTTCCCTGTCAATATACTGCTACAGCCACTTTTGAACGATCTTCAGCAAAATTTTGCTTGCATGTTATATTAATGATATTGCTTGATTTGGTTGGATCACCACACAGAGTCATTATATCAAAAAGAATCAGTTGATGTTCAATCATTTCAAGGGGTAGCATATGATCAGGAACTGATAGTACTGAAGGAAGAAGTCCAAGGTGGCGAAAAACAAGGCTCCAGGAATTGATGGATTATCAGTTGAGATGTTTCAACAAACAGATGCAGTGCTGGAAGTGCTCACTTGTCTATGCCAAGAAACTTGGAAGACAGCTACCTGGCCAACCGACTAGAAGAGATCCATATTTATGCCTATTCCCAAGAAAGGCGATCCAACCAAAAGTACCAAGCGGACACACTAAAATGATCTAGGGATGCTTGAGACTGGGGAACTTGAACTGAGGGGAAGCTTAGTGTTTCAGCTTATTTGGACACATCTGTTCACATCCAATCTCAGACTTCAGTAATCAGTGGGGCCCATTGCCAAGACAGCAAATCCATAGTTTCTGTGACATACCAAGTATTTTTTGTATCTTTAGCAAAATTGCAAAGAAAGCAGTTTTATCTTTGGTGTGAGCCTATCTCCTTTTCTCTTTCTTCTACTAACACCTCATATATTCATTCAGTCAATCATTCAGTCATTTATTCCTCAAACATGTATTTAGTAACCACTATGCACCAGGCGAATCCCCGGTGTCTCAATGGTTAAGAGCTCGGCTGCTAACCCAAAGGTTGGCAATTTGAATCCACCAGTCACTCCTTGGAAATTCTGTGGGGCAGTTCTACTCTGACCTATAGGGTCGCTATGAGTCAGAATTGTTTTGAATGCAATGGGTTTGGCTTTTTTTTTTGGTTGTAAACGAGGCACGGAGCTAGTTGTCCTCTAGTAGCTCACACTCTAGTTCTCTCAATCCAGAAGAATCTACCCCTATAAATTGGAACTTACTCAACGGCAATGGATTTTTTTTTCTTTCTTTTCTTTCAGTACTCAACCGAAACAATCATTTCCTGAGGGATGTTAATTAGAATTTTTATTAAAAGATCTGTACCGATATATGTGCGGAGCCTTGGTGGTGTAGTGGTTAAGAGCTTGGCTGCTAACTAAAAGGTTGGCAGTTCGAATCCACCAGTTGCTCTTTGGAAACCCTATGGGCGTAGGTCTACTCTATCCTATAGGGTCGCTGTGAGTAAGAATCCACTCAATGGCAAGAGGTTTTGATATATGTGTAACTGGTAACAACAGCAATAGCTAACTATAACCACGTGCCAAGCTCTTTCCTAAATGCTTCATAAGTATTAATACATTAATCCTCCAGTGCCTATGAGGGAAGGACAATTATTATCTCCATTTTAAAAACGAGAAACCCCAAGCACTGAGAGGTTAAGCAGCTTACTCAGCAGGGAGGTGGCAGACGCAAGATTTATCCAAGCAGTGTTTCTCTGGAGTCTGTGGTCCTGATCACTGCCCAACACAGCCTATACTTGAGACTTGTGGTGAGGAGAAAAGGGGCTACATTTCTAATGGGTTTTATTATTGGTTGAAATTTGCTTTCTGTTTTTATTTTTATCATCAGGAGTCTGCTGGTCATTAGGGTAGGGTTGTTCATTGTTATTGAATTTTACATAAACATTATAAAAGTCTATTCACAACTCTAATTTGAGGAAAGATGTCTTTATGGTCCTCAGGATTCATAATGAGTGTACGTTGTTGTTGTGAGTCATGGAGTCGATTCCAACTCATAGTGACCCTGTAGAGCAGAGTAGCACTGCCCCATAGGGTTTCCTAGCATTGTTTAAGTGCTCAGCTGCTAACCGTAAGGTTAGCAGTTTGAACTCACCAGCCATTCCCTGTGAGAAAGATGCGGCAGTCTGCTTCCATAAAGATTTACAGCCTCGGAAACTCTATGGGGCAGTTCTACTCTGTCATACATAGTCGCAATGAGTCGGTATCGACTTGACAACAACGAGTTTTGGTTTATAGGGAGAGAAAACATGGAGTCAGATGGTCCAATTAGACAATTAATGTGATATCTAATTTTTATTGAATCAAGGAATTAGAAGAAATATTCATGAAACTTTTATAATCGGCATTCTGATGGGAAGATTAAAACCAGTGAATCCATAATCTTAATATACTTGGAAAAGAAGAAAGTGGATGAATCAAAGTGTGAAGTTTGCTAACTGCTCATTTCTGTTTAACAGAAAAGAAAAAAACAAAACTGCATATTTTTGTTTTAGCTGGCAGTGTGGGTTTAATATCCAAGAATATAAAGGAGACAGTGCACTTTTTGTTATATCTTTCTTGGTAATTTAATTCATTCTCATCCTTTCATTCATAAATTTCTTCTTTTGTTCTGTTTTTATTCATTCATTCACTCATTCATTTATACACTCTCCAACAAAAAAAATTTTAAGTGTTGTCCACATGCCATGAATTGTTCTAGGTGTTATGGGTACATCAGTAAAAAAGACTAGCAAGATTCCAAAACCACAAATTTTATAGTCTAAAGAGGGCATGAGTTACAGGCAGAGAGAATCAACTAAGTGAATAAGATAAAGGGAGATAATTAAGCTACATAAAAAATGATATGATGGGTGATATGATGGAGAGAGACTGGTTAGGGGATATTCTAGGTTGAATAGTCTGAGAAAACCTCTGTCATTATTAAAAAAAAACCAGTGCCGTCGAGTCGATTCCGACAATAAATAAATGATTGATTCAATGAATGAATGGGGAAGACAGGTATATAATTAAATAATAAAAGGTAGCATATAATAAACTGATATGTCTTCAAATAAAGTGCACTGTAAGCATTTAAGAGGAGCCCTGGTGGTGCAGTGGTTAAAGTGTTCAGTTGCTAACCAAAAGGTGGGTGGTTCCAACTCAGCAGCCACTCCCCAGGAGAAAGATGTGGCAGTCTGCTTCTGTAAAGATTTACAGCTTTGGAAACCCTATGGGGCAGTTCTGCTCTGCCCTATTGGGTCATTATGAGTTGAATCAACTTGGCAGCAGTGGGTTTGGTGTTTGGTTAAGCATAAAAGAAGAAATTATATAAAACTGAAAAGAATTAAAAAAAAAAAAAAAACTCCTTATAGCTAGGTAGGGTTTTGCTAGATGAAGATATTGTGGTAAGGATATTCCCGAAAATAAAATGATTAAGAGGGAAAGTAAAAGGGAGCACCTGCCATTTCCAGCCAAAGGAATAAGGAACTGGAGGAGGGAGCAAAGGGAGACAGCTGTGTGGGCGCAGAGGAAACAGATGGAGGTCACATTATGGGGGGCCTTGAATACCATGAAACAAGTATAAATTAAAAAAAAAAATTACGTAAGTCCACAAAATCTTTATGTTATTTTTGTATTAAACTTCTAAGGTATTGTGTGTGTGTATTTGCATGCATGCACACCATACCAGGTTGAGTGGAGAAGTACACCTTATTAAGGGCATATTTTTGCTGCAGGAAAATATATGTATCTGCTTGGATCTATATTAACCCCATTTATCTAGACCCCACCCACATGGACCTTAGAAATCCAACCTATATTGCAGTACAAACTGGTCTAAACAAGGGGCCTTTGAAACTTGCTTAATCAGTCTCTGTTACCCTGGAATTACCTGCATGTTGAAAAGGATTCCATTATATCAGCTTCCCAATAAGAGGTCATCTCATTATAGGACCTCTTTTTGCCCCTTCCCTATGTGGTGTTAGAGTTCTGAAACAATTCTTCAGTTTTATGCATTTGGATAATGTCTGGTCTCAATCAATTTTAATTATGAATTTTAATATGTCCACTCTATATAAACTATATCTGTATATAGAAAGTTGCTACCTATTTTATATGGATAAACTAACAATATAATTAAATGATAGAAACCAAAAACCAAAGCCACTGCCATCAAGTTGATTCCAACTCAAAGCGACCCTAGCTCTTAACCACTATGCCACCAGGGCTTCCATAAATGATACAGCCAAGTCAATATTAGTGTTTAATCATATTTCATTGCTGCATGATCTATTTTATAGGCATTAAAGTACACAAAGGAGCCCTGGTGGTGCAGTGGTTGAGAGCTACTGTGTGCTATGGCTGCTAACCAAAAGGTCAGCAGTTTGAATCCACCAGCTGCTCCTTGGAAACCTATGGAGCAGTTCTGCTCTGTCCTGTAGGGTTGCTATGAGTTGGCTTTAACTCGATGGCAACAGGTTTGGTTTCTTTAGATAAAGTACACAAATCACTTAAGGTGAACACTTAATTCACCCTATCTCCTACGTAGGGTAACAAGTACTGGAATAAAAAAAAATATATATATATATTTTTTAATATACCATATAATTTTAATTGTTTAGTTTTGGAAATCTTTATTCACTTTTATAATTATTTTTAACTTTCCCACTACAGTTATCTGCATTTTGTATTAACACCAGAGAGATACCTGAGAACATAAAAAACTGGTTCACTTTACATGATCTGAACTCCAGAGCCTAACTTAGCTCAGGTTTCAAGACAACATGCTAAATATTTGGGAGCACCTACTGGTGATGGACAATATTGTCCTACAGATGGGTTTATTGGACCAAATAATTTAGACTAAGTTGGGAGGGCATGAGGATTCTGAGACTTGTAAGTTTATAATGCTATCAGAAAATACTTATTGCTGAAGGGTTGCAACAGAGTGGTCTAAGGCAGGAAATAAAAGAGTAGATACTATAAAACAGATATGATATTTACATGACACCACAACGTCTAACAGGTATTAAATTGTTTGATATTAATACATTAAAATGTTACCTAAAGTTGAGACCAGGTCTGTCATGTGTGCCACTGAATTCCTAGTACAGTAACTGGCACCTTGAATGTTTCAGTAAATTTTGCTAAATGAATAAAAAACTAATTTGGACATTTCTTCTTCAAAACATTTGAAAATTTGCCTCTTCCTTAGGGCCACATCCATAATTTATAATAAACGCATTAAAAACATATCATTTATGCTACTGTTGTAGAGCAAAATCACTTTAAGTCTCCATAAAGTAAAAGCAAAAGAGGGATAGAGCGATTCACAAATCGAGGTAGCACAGAGCAACCAGGCAGTTACGAAGTGCTCCAGTTTGCTGGAGCTGAGGATTGATATTTATACCCGGACAGCAGGAACTTCTCAGCAACAACCTGATTGGTTGACCCTCCCTGGGCTTGCCTAGGCTTGCTGACACATAGCCACATTCTTGCAAAGATTGTTTTCTTGGACCCTCCCTGGGCTTGATTGATTTGTCTATACATAGCCTGGACTTACCTAAGCATAGCCACATTGCCTGTTCAGCAAACTGTTGAAATTAGTATAAGGGTTATAGCTTTAATGCCAAAGCAGGAGTGAAACAAAATGAAGTTTGGTTTGTCCCTGCATCAGCCATTTTAGGATATCAAGCTCCAGATTATGAAGTGCCCTTATACACTTTAAAGCAGAAATGAGGCCTGAAGAAAGATGGAGTGTATAGAGCTAAGGTGACGTTCAGTTCAACTCTCAGTCAGTCATTTCTGGGTATGCTGAATGCCTCAATTTTAGAATACTCTTACACATTCAACAAAGTGGAGTTTGGCCTACCTCTTGTCTTAGCCCTCCAGAGACTGTCAAACCCCTTAGATTCTAAATACCCCTCCACACTACACAAATTTTCTTTCAGATAATAAAATGTACCCATTTGGTTAACCAGAAACCCTAAGCTAATTTAAAAAATACTTACAAATTTTGAGTTAAAAAATAGTAGTAACAATAAAGAGCCTAAACTAATTAAGAGGCAACCTGGATTGCATAGGCTTTTTGTAATCAAATATGGCCAGGTTAAAATTTCAGCTCTGTATCTTGGTAACTGTATGAGTTTGGATAAGTTACTTAACCTGCATGTGCCTCACCTTACTCCTTTGTGAAATTAGAGTTCTGTGAATATTTAATAAGCTAAAGTATATGCAGTGCTTTATGCCTACTTGGCTGAGGGTACTCATTTGTGAAGTTTCAGTTATATTTGGTACAGTAGCTATAAAGAAGATAGAGAGCAGAGTCATGGGGTTAAAGAGCACACTAGGTTCTTGGAAGGAATCCTGGTGGTGCAGTGGTTAAAGCACTCAGCTGTGAGCCAAAAGGTCTTCTCTGTGGGAAAAAGAAATACATGAGTCTGCTTCTGTAAAGACTTATAGCCTTGGAAACCCTATAGGGCAGTTTTACTCTATCCTTTAGGGTCACTATGAGTTGGAATTGACTTGATGGCGGTGGGTATAATCTTCTTAGGGCAGAGATCATATTTATTCCTAGAACTAGCATAATACCTGGCAAAGGTTAAGCATTTGATAAGTGTGTGTAGGATTAATAAATATAAATACTTAAGCAACTATTTGGTGAATATTGTGCATACTACTATATAAAGTGGTGTACCATGCAATTTGTAATTGAGGCGTATGTAGACACATACCCAACACAGTCATTTAAAGTGTAGTAGTAGAGCATTTTCCACCATTGTAATAATTAGAAATTCCTTTGATTAATCAAGACTTTTTCATGATGATTAAGGAATTCACAAGGAATACTAAGCTCAAGAAACTGCATATTGGATGGAGAACATACTGTAACACATTTACACAAAACCCAAACACAAAGCCACATTCTAAATTTAGCTACATTGTGATATTTTACCATTAAGGTCCTTTTTTTTTTTTTTTTCTCATTCACTTTCATTAACACAATCCAGTTTATAAGAAATAGATAATTGTTTTTGAAAGTTTCACAATAAAAACTGCAAAGCACTTTGTATTTGGGAATCATGAAAGGCACCAACAATGAAAAAGTGATTTATTTTTAATAAAAATATTTTACACATATACCTGAAGGTTCTTGTGTGGCAAACATTAGAATGTACAACCCCAAAACATATGCGATATACTTAAATGTATATCAGCAGACTTTAAATATCCTGGATTATGTGAAAGTAATTTACACTTTTAAATGAGAATAATTTTCACCCATAAATTAATTTTTATCAAAAGCACCTGCTATAATCAAAGATTTAATAAACTTAACCATTTTCTGCACATCTCAGAAGGGTGTACCATTTTCTGGATTTTGTTTCCAATGTGTAACAGATTTTTTCAGTATAAAAGAATAAAAAACTATTTTCAAACTGACTGTAATAGGCTAAGCCTACTGCCAAATATGAAATTACACTTGGAACAAAAGCCTAAATAAAAAACTATCTTCAATAATACCTTTACTAAAAAAAAAATAAATAAATAATACCTTTACTAAAGCAGGCCAAAATTTGACACAAAAACCAAATTACTAACAAGTGAAACCAATTCCCACTGTAAACAAGTATAAATTTGGGTTGAATTTCAAGATATATCTTTCTTCTTGAGATTATTCTAGAGGGATTTTTAGACATCACACCTACTCCTCACTTATCAACATGGTTAAGTTCCAAAGACCAGGTTGCTATGCAAAAATTAGTGTTATGCAAAAATGTAGGATGACCACATCAGATCACAAAAAGGAGGATGACCACATCATTACATAACTGTCAGATCACATAGTTACACACCTGCCAAACCACTGAGAATCATGGCCCAGCCAAGCTGACACATAACCTAACCAACACAGCCAACGTTACTCTCACCTTGCACCTTGGTATTCACTACTGCTAGATGTATGTTGTTAACGCGCAAAATAGATAGCAGATTTTTACTATTGTTGTAAATGGGACATGTCGGATAATGAGATACTCAATAAGAACACACACTATTTTAGTCTCATGCTTAGCATAACACTGCATGCTGTAGAAATATAATGCAACATTTTCATAGAATGCAGCTTATTTTCCAAGTTTGAGTTGGCCAAAACAAACAAAAAAATGAATATTTAAAAATCAAGTTCCATAAATTCACAGCTTTCTTTGAAAAAAAGTAATAGTCAAAATTTGGGCAAATAGGTAACATGGTAAAACCAGTCTGAGATGGAAATATCCTTCCTTTTTCCCTTTCCCTTATCTATTCCTCGCTATATTCAAAAATGGTCACTTAGTTTCTCAATCTTTTTCACAAAGTAGAACTATAAAATAGTAATAGTAAAATATGATACACCCATTGGACTATTTTGCTAACAGTTGAATAGTACATAAATACAAATGAAAATCACAGAATTTTTTACCCTCCAAGTTAGAGAATAATGGTCCTGGGGAAAAAAAATCAGAAAATAAATAGGTACAAGAAAGCTCATGGAAAACATGTTCTTCTTAGAACTTTAACATTTGCATTACAGTGTGTATAGTTTGTAATACAGAATTTAAAACATCCTTGAATCCTGTACGTGACACATGATGAGTCTCACTACAGCTGATTGGCAGGGTATATAAAAAAAAAAAATTTTTTTTTTAATACCAAGTGCTTAATTATAGATTTAGCATTTGTTTTGGCATCCTTTTCATTAAAGGACCTAAAAGCTTCAAAACACAATATATCAGATCTTGTACTTTTAATCTCTTAAATTATGAAAATTATGACATGAAATTATGCATGTGTTTCATATGAGAACTTTTCATTTTTGTTGTGTACCCTTAAAAGTTAATTCACTTGCCTGAGATTTTTTCCTCTTACAGCAGTCTTGTATAAACTGGATAGCTGCTAATATAGAAATTAAGATTAATGGATTTTTTTCAGGTTTAATACTGGTTCCATGATTTTTCTTAAACTTTTATTACCTGTCTCACTTTTTAAGTATGAAGTAGTAATAACTGAAAAAATGAATGAGTAGCTAACTAATGCTAACAGAAAAACTTGGACACATGTACTGATTATGGGTTTATATTGCTTACGTTCATATAAGACAGTTACATTTTTTGAAATGAAAAATGCCTTAGCATGGTAGAATTGAAAACATCAAAATGTCGTGATGCTTTACAATGATCATCGTGGATGATTTCCGGGCACTCTACCCCCTGAAAAAGTCTGGGAATCACTGTGTTGGCCTCTGCTATGGCTGTGCTTAAATATGCAAATAAAATCCCAAGCTACCAACAACTGATCTTTCCAATTTTTCCTTCCCTATCAACATGGTGGTATAGACAAAAACCCAGTGCCAGTATACCCAGTGGTATAGACAGCAGGAGATTAAAGTGTCAGGCTTGGCTTTTGTACTTCCAACTCCAAGGTGCAGAGAGAAAAACTATTTCATATATCCTATACAGGTTCTTCCTCATTATGATTAACAAATATTAAATTCATCCAATACAGTTAATTGCCGTTCTGATTCCTGATGCCTTAGAAGTACGTTAGTATTGAATATCGGTGTAGGGTTGCTGAAAAATCTGCCTACTTCCTTGGTTCATTTTTAGTCACAAACCAATGACCTTCCCACTTTGTACTTAATTTCTGTTTCTTATAAACAATAACCAAATAACAATAACATCAACAATACCTGATTTGTTTTTCAATATATCACCTAACTTACTGATATGAAAGCACAGTTAGCTTTACAGGATAATAGTGGAAAAACAGCACTGAACCAGGAAGTCAGGAAACCTACATTTAATTCCTGCCTCTGCTCCTAATTGAGCTGTATGACTGGGGCAAGTCTCGGTACCAATTTTCTCGAAAGCAAACTAGGATCAATAATACCTGCCCAAAAGATTGCCATGAGGCTTAAAATGAGATGATATAAATAAGGATTGCAAATTATAACGTACTATTCCAATGTGGGTATTCCAATGTACGTTATTACTACTGCAATTTTGAAAATTCCTATTTTCTCTCACAGCACTGCAATTTAAAAAATGTGGTGGGATCTTCCTTTGGGCACAAAAACAAGCTGGGTATTTCTGGGCAGAAGTTGTGATACTGCTAAAATAACAGGCTGGGTAAAACATTGTTTGGATACTCTTTTTTTTTTTTTTTTTTACTGACAATTCTCTTCTTAAAATTTAAGAAATATGTAAGAGTCTCATTATAATCAATATGCTATGCCTGCATTAAGATGCTCAAAGTCTAAAATTAAATAATACGGCATTTTATACATGTATAGCCATGCTTCTTTCTTTCAACCACAGCCATTAAAAGAATTTTTTTTTTCATTTGGAAATTATTTATCAAACTGCTAGCTATTTTTGTAGAAGTTTAGTTGGCCACTAGCAATGATGAATATGAATTCTAGCTATAAAACCTAATATCAACCAGGAATGTACTGAAATGTTACTCAAAAATTTAATTTTATATGCCTGGTATCAACCCAAATGCTGCCTTAAATTGTTTCCTTCCCAAAATATACCCCATGTTTGTTAAGAACTTCAGACATCACATACACATGGCAAATATCTTCTATTAATCATGATTTACTTAGAAATTCTGGTTATGCAGGTGAATTAGGCTTGCAGTAGGAATTAGTATGAGACATAATGACTAATCTTTACATAATGCATTTGTTTATTTTCTTCTAAAAATTCAGATCATATAGTTCCTTGAAGCTAAAATTTTATAAAACATTTCTTGCTGCTTTTTTTCTCTGTACTTAGTTTAACACAATGCATGCACTATAACAGAGTGTCTCTGAGTTTCTTAAAGGCTTTACCTAAAAATTAACTTGTAAAATTTGTCAAAACAAATTAGGATATCTCATCTTCATTTTTTATTGTTTTCAGCACTGAGTCTTCTCCCAAAATTTTACATAGTTCATTAAGTCTCTGCTGCATTTTGGGAACTCCAGCTAGCTGAGATTCTAGCTTTTGTTTTTCTTCACTCAGTGTTAAACGGGTAGCAGTATCCAACTGTTCGAAGCGCCATCCTCCTTCACCATCAAACTGTAATAAATGAGTATGATACTTCCTGCATAAATAAAATAATATTAGCAATAATTGTGAAAAACCATTTCAGTTATGGGTTTATCATTTTAATTGACAGCTAAAGGCAAATTTTAAGTAAGTTGCCTATTTTACAGTTGATTTTTAAGGGTCCCTCAAAAGGTTAAATCTTGTAATTATTTTTTAAACTCAAAAGCCATTAATCTAATCTCTAGGAAATTCTTGTTGACTGTATCAAATTTATTTCTTATTCTGAATGTATATGAATTGCAAAGGAAGACATGATGCTACATCTATTTAATTTATTCTCATAACCCAGTATGCTCCTGAATAAATAACAAAGCATACACACAGAATGGGAATAAGGAGAAGAAGCTGAGCGAACAAAGTAAAAAGGGCATACAGAGAAAAACAAGGAAATATAACAGCAATTCATTCACACACTACCCATTGGGGGTGAGTTATTATTCTATATAAGTGAAATTTAACCAATAATTAAAGTTTTAAAACTTTTTTTTTTTTTAATGGACTACTTGATAGAAATCTTTTAAAGAAACTTCTATACCTTCTTACAATGTAATCTCTTTTGTCATGGTCCAGATTCCTAATTAGGAAATTCAGAGAGGTACAGAAATTATTTTATTGATGAGAAGGGAGACAATCCATCTCTTCTTAAAAGGATGCTCAGGTCACCAGTCTCTGGGATTTGTGGGGGATGTGTGGAGAGAGTGAAGGTGGCAGAGCTGGTCCCACATAGCTGAGCCGTCTACATTTTGTTACTATTCTGAACTGGCTCTTGTTCTTAGGTTTCCTCGGTTTTCCTGTCTTTCCCTTATAGTTTTTCTTCTCTCTCCCTTTCAAGCTCTCATCTATCGTTATTTACTGTGATCAGTGGGCCGATCTCTTTATCAGTTTCTACCTCATTTTTAAAATTGAGATATAATTCACGTACCATAAAATTCATCTTTTTAAAGTGTGGAATTTGGTAGATTTTATTATATTCATAAGGTTGTGCATTCATCATCACTAATTTCAGAATTTTCTTTATCCCCAAAAGAAGCCACGTATCTATTAGCAGTCACTCCTTGCTCCTCTTCCCCTAGCCTCTGGCAACCACTAATATCTTCTGATTCTTATTTTTCAGGTTACGTTTTAACAGTGGCACTTTTAAATACTGATATTGATGGTATTAAGGGGAGACAAGGAGCAATTCTCCCAATGTTAAGTACACTGAATAAAACCACAGCCAAAGGCCAAGGGGGTCAACTGTGGGATAAAGAAAGCTCTTGAAAATATAGTCCAGCAATCAATGGGCCTTTGTTTTATAAAATAGCCAGGCAATACTTAAACACGTGTAAATGAGTAGAGCCTGCACGGGTCCACTCTGGCAAGAGGCCTCAGGAAGGAAGGGGAGCATGATGCAGTCAATTATGTATATTCACTGGTTCATACATGTGCATTGAGCCCTAATGACTATAGGACCTTGGACCTTGAAGCTTCCTCTTTTGGAGCTTCCTGCAGTGGTGAGAATATCCATGTATGGGAGAAGGTGTCAAGTCCCTGGAGACAATGGAAGCCTTGTGCTGAGAACTCTCTCTGACCTTGCCTGATGCATCTCTTTGCTTGTATTCTTTCTGGTTATAATAAATATGTAACTCTAAGCATAGGTAATAGTGTCCCTGAAGAGCCATTATAGAGAATTAATGAACCCACAGGGGCAATGAGACTGGCTTAGTTTGGAGTGACTAATTCAGAGGAAGGCTGTCCAGGCAGTCATAAGGACAGAGTCCTAATTCATGATGACCCAGTTCTGGGTGGCTGGGTGACAGAGAAAGGCTGCATGGGCAGTTGATGAAGAAGGATAGAATCCTTCTGGCTTGTGACCTAGCCCTAGCAGGGCTGGCTAGTCTGAAGTACAGGGAGTTCTGCAGACTCCTGATCCTACAGCTAGTATTCAATGACTTGGCCCCAGGTGGCCAGCGATGTTTGGACCTGGCTTAGGGTGGCTGGGGGTGAATTCTGACCTAACTCTGGGTGGTTGGGGTAAGAGAAGAAGTGCCACAGAAGTGGCTGGCAATGAGGAATAGAGATGTGGGAAGGTGAAGCCTGGGTCACTTCCAGGTGGGAATTAAATTTATGGTGATCTTTGCCATGCAGTTAGTGATAAAGGTGGGATTTGCCCACCACCTCCTTTAGTAGTGCAGTTATCAACAGCACACTAACTGTGTTTTAGGTTCTTCAGCTTTTCAAAATAACTGACCTCCCCAGAGGCGGCACCTTACCAAAACTAAATTAAAAATAATGCATTTCTATGTCAAGAAAAAAAAAAAGTAAAAATACTATAAAAATGTGAGAGTTAAATAAAATACTATCAAAATAAGCAAAAGAAGGATGGTTATACAATATGAAAGGGAAATGATGGCAAAAAAATTCATTTTGTTTTATTTCATTTCAACTCTTCTTGGGTGTTTCTAGCCTGGGATCTACAACTAGGAGCAATTTTAAAATGTGGTAGCTGAGATCTTGGGCGAGTTCCATTCTCAGTTTATAATGAAGATCTGGCTCATTACTCTGGTCCTACAACATTAGGGAGGAAGAAACTGTAGGTGTTTACGCCCTAAGATTCAAAGGCACGTTCTATTTTATGAGCTAAAATAATATCACAGGGTTTATTTTAGTCAGAGGAATGTAAAAGAAACTGCTATTTTAACTGAGGCTTATTGGAAATAATCTGTATACTTCCTTCACAAACAGGATAAAAGCACAGGAAAATGGGAATTATAAAGCTATAATTCTATACAGAAGTCAAATAATTTAAAAAGCTTCAAAAATTTTGGCCTCTTCAGGCACTGGTATTGATTTTACTCTTTGTAATCAATCATTACCCGTTTGCTAGTACAGGGAAAAACACATCTCTTTCTACTTCTGAATTTTTTTCAGGGAAAAAAAGAATTTCATCTAGGGAGGAAAGATAATCAGAGATGACAGATTTCTACAATCTAAAATCGTTAAACTATTGAAAAGCAGAAATAACTTGATTTTTAGTTTTATGGAGAGATGTACTGTGGGTAGCTATAATTAAAACATGTGTTTTTCTTGTTTCAAGAGATAAAATTACAGGTTTTGTTATTTGCTTAAAAAAATTGTTCCCTCAATTGAGAAAACAATGGCTGAATATGCTTCAAATGCCTCTTTAGGCTACTTGAGTGAGGAACTGAATGGCAGGATAGCATAATAAGTCCACTGAGAAAAGTCAGATAAATATCAGGACTAAGAGATTACTCCATTTTCTATCACTCAACATGTGACCAGTTAGGAAGCATGTCTGAAAATTACAGGTCCACACCAGGAAGACTTCAAGAGTTCTTCTGGCCTGGTTCCATGTCATCCCTGGTTCAGAGGATTTATAGGCAAATATATCATAATTGTCTCAAAGATTCAGGTCCTGCTGGTCTTTTCCAGGGAAGAATCAGAGGAATCAGATTCATTGACATGGACCTAACTCATCCTGGACTAGGTCCAGATTGCCTCTGAAGAGTTTAGCAAATGAGGGTCCTATTGCTCTGGAGGCCATATAATTCTTAACAACAGACAGACAAACCACAGAGGTCACTTCATAAAATGTTTATTTTCCAGGTCAACTCTCTGAGGAAACAAAATTCTGAAAAATCTGAACGTTGGAATGGACTATGAGAATATATTATTATCCTCTCACTGGAAGCAGAATTCAAGCAGAAAAACCAAAAAGCTTTGAACAATGTAAGACTGATCTGAACTGAGTGTTCAGTTTACCTACATTTATAAGCGTTCTCTACATTTTTTTTTACAGGTATAATGTCTAAAAGGGCTTCAAAATTCAACTCAAATAAAGCATGCTACTTAGCCTAAGTTTAAAGTTATATACATGATGAGAGCTTGGGCATAGAATCTGACCAGTCACCTGACACAGAATGCTGTAACTAGAGAGAGAGGAGTCTTGCCAGACTCCTTGGGAAATAGGAGTCCAAAGCAACTAGAGCCAACTGTATTTATGAAGGTGTCAAAAGAAAACAAGATTTTGTTGACAAAATAGAATGTAAAAAGTAGAGAAAGTAGAAGGTAACGTGAATGAAAAAGTATTTTTTAGGGTTTATTCATTAGATACACTATGAGTTCCTTATAATAAATAGAGCATTATACTATAGTATAGAGTATGTGATCATGGGAAATTACTTTTCTAAATGTTCTAGTTCTCAGTTTCCTCCTAGTTAAAAACTCTAAAACGGGGAAAATTAGACTACCTATACTTCATAGCACAGGTACCTTCTTAGCGCAGTAGGCAGTGCATCGGTCTCATTACCTGAAGGTCCTGAGTTCGAGCCTCAGAGGACACAGAGGTTTCTGGAGCCCTGGTGGTGCAGTGGTTAAGAGCTCAGCTGCCAGCTAATAAGGTCAGCAGTTCAAAGCCACCAGCCACTTCTTGGAAACCCTCTGGGGCAGTTCTACTCTGTCCTACAGGGTCACTATGAGTCAGAATTGACTCCATGGCAACAGGTTTGGTTTCGTTATACTTCATAAGGTTCTTGTGAGGCTTAAATAAGATAAGCCTGGAAAACAATAGGTGCTAAATCTGCATTGTTGTTGTTAGGTGCTGTCAAGTTGGTTCCCACTCATAGCGACCATATGTACAACAGGACAAAACATTACCCAGTCCTGTGTCACTCCTACAATCCTTGTTATGTTTGAGCCCATTGTTGCAGCCACTGTGTCAATCCACCTCGTCAAGGGTCCTCCCCCCTTATGCCGACTGTCTACCTTATCAAGTGTGATGTCCCACTCCAGGGACTGGTCCCTCCTGATAACATGCCCAAAGTATGTGAGACAAAGTCTTGACATTCTCATTTCCAAGGAGCGCTCTGGCTGTACTTCTTTCAAGACAGACTTCTTCATTCTTATGGCAGTCCATGATATATTGAACTTTCTTTGCCAACACCTTAATTCAAAAGCATCAATTCTTCTTCGGTCTTCTTTATTCATAGTCTAGCTTTTGCATGCACATGAGGCAATTGAAAATATAATGGCTTGGTTCAGGCGTATCTTAGTCCTCAAAGTGACATCTTTGCTTTTTAACACTTTAAAGAGGTCTTTTACAGCAAATGTGCCAAATGCAAAGCATCATTTGATTTCTTGACTGCTGCTTCCCTGGGTGTTGAAATCCTTGACAACTTCAATATTTTCTCCTTTTATCATGATGTTGCTTATTGGTCCAGTTGTGAGGTTTTTTGTTTTATGTTGAGGTGCAATCCATACTAAAGGCTGCAGTCCTTGATCTTCATCAGTAAGTGCTTCAAGTCCTTTTCACTTTTAGTGAGCAAGGTTGTGTCATCTGCATATCACAGGTTGTTAATGAGTCTTGCTCCAATCGTGATGTTGTGTTCTTCTTCATATAATCCAGCTTCTTGGATTATTTGCTCAGCATATAGACTGAATAAATGTGGTAAAAAGATACAATCCTGATGTACACCTTTCCTGATTTTAAACCACGCAGTATTCCCTTGTTCTGTTCGAATATCTGCCTCTTGGTCTATGTCAAGTTCCTCATGAGCAGAATGAAGTGTTCTGGAATTCCCATTCTTCACAATGTTATCCATAATTTTTTATGATCCACACAGTCAAATGTCTTTGCATAGTCAAGAAAACACAGGTAAACATCTTTCTGATATTCTCTGCTTTTAGCCAAGATCTATCTGATATCAGCAATGATATCCGTCATTCCACAGCCTCTTTTGAATCTGGTTTGAATTTCTGGCAGTTCCCTGTCAATGTACTACAACCGTTTTTTAATCATCTTCAGCAAATTTTTACATGCACATCACATTAATGATATTGTTCAATACTTTCTGCATTCTGCTGGATCACCTTTCTTTAGAATGGGCAGAAATCTGGATATCTTCCAGTCGACTGGTAAGTAGCTGTTTTCCATATTTCTAGACATAGGCAAGTGAGCACTTCCAGCACTGCATCCATTTGTTGAAACATCTCAATTGGTATTCTGTCAGTTCCTGGAGCCTTGTTTTTTGCAGATGCCTTCAGTGCAGGTTGGACTTCTTCCTTCATTACCTTCGGTTCTTGATCATACGCTACTACCTGAAATGGTTGAACATTGGCCAATTCTTTTTGATACAGTGACTCTGTATTCCTTTCATCCTCTTTTGATGTTTCCTGTGTCATTCAATATTTTGTCCATAAAATCCATCAAAACTGCAACTTGAGGCTTAAAGTTTTTTCTTCAGTTCTTTTAGCTTGACAAATGTCAAGTGTGTTCCTCCCTTTTGGTTTTCTAATTTCAGGTCTTTGCACATTTCATTACAATGCTTCACTTTGTCTTCTCAAGCCACCCTCTGAAATCTCCCATTCAGCTCTCTTACTTCATCATTTCTTACATTTACTTTAGCTATTCTACATTCAAGAGCAAGTTTCCAAGTCTCTTCTGACATCCATTTTGATCTTTTCTTTCTTTCCTGTCTTTTTAATGATCTCTTCATTTCTTCATGTACAGTGTTGTTCCACAACTCGTTTGGTCTTCGGTCATTAGTGTTCAATGTGTCAAATATATTCTTGAGATGGTTTCCAAATTCAGGTGGGATATACTCAAAGTTGTATTTTGTTTCTCATAGACTTGTTTTAATTTTCTTCAGCTTCAACTTGAACTTGCATATGAGCAATTGATGGTCTGTTCTGCAGTTAGCCCCTGGCCTTGTTCTGACTGATGATATTGAACATTTCCATTGTCTCTTTGTCTCTTTCCACAGTTGTAATCAATTTGATTCCTGTGTTTTCCATCTGATGAGGTCCGTTTATGCTGTTAAAAAAAGGTATTTGCAATGAATGAATCCCTGGTCTTACAAAATTCTACCATGTGATCTCCGGCTGTATTTTCCAACTACAGATCTTTGTTTCCAACTTTTATATTCCAATCACCAGTAATTATCAATGCATCTTGACTGCATGTTTGATCAACTTCAGACTGCAGAAGTTGGTAAAAATTTCCTCAACTTTTGCATTAGTGGCAGATGTGTAAATGTGAATAACAGTCTTATTAACTGTACTTTCTTGTTGGCATATGGATATTACCCTATCACTGACAATGTTGTACTTCAGGATGGATCCTGAAATGTTCTTTTTGACTGTGAATGCAACACCATTCCTCTTCAATTTGTCATTCCCGGCATAGTAGACCATATGATTGTCTGATTCAAAATGGCCAATAACAGTCCATTTCAGTTCATGAATGCCTAGGATATTGATGTTTATGCATTCCATTTCATTTTTGATGACTTGCAATTTTCCTAGATTCATACTTCATACATGCCACATGCTGATTATTAATGGATGTTTACAGCTCTTTCTTCTCATTTTGAGTCATCCTACATCAGCAAATAAAGATCCTGAAAGCTTGACTCCATTCACATCATGAAGGTCAACTGTACTTTGAGGAGGCAGCTCTTCCCCAGTCATATCTTGAGTGCCTTCCGATCCGAGGTGCTCATCTTCCGGCACTATATCAGACAATGTTCCACTGCTATTAACAAGGCTTTCACTGGCCAATTTTTTCAGAAGTAGACTGCCAGGTCCTGTCTTAGTCTAGAAGTTCCGCTTAAACCTGTTCACCATTGGCGACCCTGCTGGCATCTGAAATACCAGTAATACAGCTTTCAATGTCACAACGGAGCCCTGGTGGCACAGTGGTTAAGAACTCGTCTGCTAACCAAAAGGCTGGCAGTTCGAATCCACCAGCCACTCCCTGGAAACCCTATGGGGCAGTTCTACTCTGTCCTATAGGGTTGCTATTAGTCAGAATCAACTTGACCGCAATGGGTACCACAACAACACGCAAGCTACCACAGTATGACAGACTGATAGGCTCATGGGGAAAATCTGCATTAGCAACTATTATTTTGATGAGGAATCAATGCGGAAAGTATAGAACTGGGTAAAAATACCATCGTCATTTTTTAAAAACAGGAAATCCCATTAGATTTACAAGTTATTTATATTTTGGTTCATTTTTCCTAAAAACAAAAATTTTTTTCCCATGCTTTTTCAAACTTAATCATTTGGGGGAATAAGAAGTTATAGTATATTTTTTCTTAGATTTTAAAGAAAGGACTAAAAGAATGATGTAAAAATATATAAATATATTCTTTCCTAGTAGAGGCTATGGAATTGTTATTATGAATATTTTTGGCTAAAAAAAAAAAATCACTGAATTTTTCTACTTATTTTCAGAATTAATGGAAAGTGAAGAATTTTCAAATAATACATTACCATTTTGCTATCTGGTTTGGTTATCTAGCTTACTTTTGTGTAGCTTAAGAGAAATACAGGTAGGAAACAAGTGAGATATCTTATTCTCTACAGTGAAAAGTTTAGCAAAGCTGTTCTTTAAGAAACATAAGGGAGGATTAGCTCTCCCAAAAAAGTTAGCATTGGAAATACTTACCAAAGAGAAGGCCTGTGTGTTATAGACAGCAAGGAAATTCCAGCTCCTTTCGCAGCCTGAAATATCTTTCCTTCAACATCAATGCTGACAGCACTGGTACATTCATCCAGCAATGCATATTTTGGTCTTTAGAAAAATAAGCACAGATAAATTAATGATTTTGCTGTTTGATGTATTTTTCTTTGGACAAAGTGAGTTGCAATGTTAACAACTTTAAAAGAGCAAAACAGAGTATGTCATTATTATAGGTGATAAGTCATAAAGCAAAAAAATAATTGATCATTCGTTGTTTTGGAAAAAAGTAACACATACTTCTTACACTTAAATTCCCTGAATAGATTTTCTGATATCTACTCACAGTAAAATAAACTTTATTGTTATGTAGATGAATGAATCATAAATACGAGACATAGGAAAGATGGGACAGGTCACTGAGTGCATTTTTCTGTAGAAGGCAGGTTCATTCTTGGTGACAAGGTTCTGACTAATTTCATGAAAAATACATTACAGTTGCTAATTATCAAACAGGCCGCAGCCCTGTTAGCAAAGATTTAATGACAAGATTGCTTTATTAACAAAGTGAGTTTCTAAGTACTACTAATGGAATTCCATTGCTACAAGACTGTGAGAGTGTGCCTGATCTCACAAATTTAGAGTAAGCATTTAACCTTATAACATTGAGACCATGCTTCAGAATCAAATTCTTAGAAAAAACGGGTGAATATTTACCTGACTGTACTCAACAAATTTTTCTTTAGCTTTTTTTTTTTTACTCTGGAAATTGTCTATTATCAGAGACGCCCTATCACTTGCCCCTATTTCCTTTTTCGTTATCCCTTCTTCCTTTCATCTTACTGTCCTGCTTTACCTTTTTTTTTTTGTTGTTGTTCCTTTACCTTTCTTCAACCAAGCCTGTTTGGGTCTTAGGTATATTTTTGGTCCTCAGCAACCTAAGCATTCGGATACTAAAGGGAAGGTTGGCTATTTGAACCTACACAGCAGCTCTGTGGGAGAAAGGCCTGGTGATCTTTTTCTGTTAAGATCACAGCCTAGAAAACCCTATGGAGAAGTTCTACTCTGCCACATGGGATTGCTATGAGTCAAAAATCCACTGGAAGGTACAAAACAACAACAACCCAATTTAGCTTTGCTATTGAGATCAGAAGTCAACTCCTGCACTGTCATGTAGTATTTATCTCAAGGTTAAAGATCAGTATCATATATTTGCCATGATAATTTCCTCCATGAAGATATTCTGATTTTTAAAAATGAATGACAATGCAATGAAAAAAGATTAAATCAGTAATTTCTCATTTGGCATAAATAATTACTTAGCACTATAAGTTGTTTTCCCAAGGTGGGTTTACTTATTAATGGGATCCTGTTACCTAATCTAGGGAGGGTACCAAAACACCACCAAACCGTTGCCGCAGAATCAATTCCAACTCATACCGACCCTACAGGACAGAGTAGAAATGCCTGATGGAGTTTCCAAGGAGCGCCTGGTAGATTCGAACTGCCAGCCTTTTGGTTAGCAGCCGTAGCTCTTAACCACTATGCCACCAGGGTTTCCCTAGGGTGGGTAGTCAAGGCTGATAATTATAGGAGTTAAAAGCAATTTTAACACCCATTTGACTCTAGTATCTGCTCTTTATCCAAAGAACTAAAGGAGTACCGCATGATCCCCTTAACCACATCAGGGGACATAGTTTTGCTGGCTGGTTTTTGGTTGCTTGTTCTGGTTTAAATATTAAGCATTATTTCTTCACCTCAGACTTGGTTATGGTTTTATAGATGATTTATTTTCAAGTGAAAAAGAGAACAAAAATAAGAAAGTATAATACAGAGAGGTTTAAGGTAAAATTTTCTTTTTGTGTATCGTTCTTTCCAATAACCAATACTGTATTTTGTCTTATTTTTCAGATTGCTTTGAGCTAAACTGAACAGAGATGTTGTTTCAGAATTAGAAAAAATACATCTTATACTCTGTTGTCATAGCAACCCCTAGACTAGTAGATGTAAGGCAGATCACACACTTTTGTTTCCTTGGCAGGACTGGGGAGTGTGTGCGTGTGGAGGGCGGGGTGGGGGGGTGGTATTTAAATATATTAAGCAATAACTGGAATCTGAAACTGATAACTAAACAAAACATTTGATAATACTGTTTCTCAAATTTCCTTTCTCTTTTGGTATATCACTAGTAGGGTGGGCTCTGAAAAACCTAATCCATCCCCCTTAAGGCAGGAATTTTCCAATCACTCTTTAAATATTAAAATTACAAACCTCTCAAAAAGAATATCCAATTGTGATATTTAATACTCTCCACCAAAGTTCTCCATTTTAGCTACCTCAAGTCTTTCATATTACAGTTCAAATCTTTCTGTTAAATTTAATCCTTTGAGGATAACAGAAGGCAGCTTCTCATTATTATACATTTCTTTTACTAGATTTAATATTTCTAATTCCTTTTATCTTTTCTCAATAGATTCTGTTTTCCAACTACCTGCTCATCTTCACTGATTTTTCTGTGGTTCACTAAATTTTCTTTCCAATCATTTATAAAGATCTACTTTCTTATGACATCATCTTAACTCGGTTTCATTTTATATCCAAAATATTTTAGATATATAAATAACCATTTTAAGTTCCAGGTACATGGAATCTTTTTTCAGTTGTCATCTTTTATTAATGCTTCTTATTCTTTACTACAAAGTTTATTTTATTAACACAATGACACAGTGAGAAATTTATGGTCACGTTTTATATTCCACCATACTGTATTTCACCAACTATGCTGCGGATCATATTACTGAATGTTTACAGATTCAGGGTTATAGTGGGTAACAGGTGGTCATAAATGTCAAGCTGTAAAGTTTACTCTTGAATCTGATAACAACATCTGAGAAAGGGGCATTCCAAAATACAGTTCACTAATGAGTTAACACAATTTGATTCGTTTTTTTTGTTCACCATACTCTTCAACTAACCAGGCACATTATTATAAACAAGTTGTTAACACAACTAATAATTTTCTGATTAAAAAATCCCAGCTAGACAAAAAATAATACATGCTATATAATTCCATTTATGTGCAGTCGTTAAAAAAAGGAAAAACTAATCAACGGTGATAAAAATCAGAACAAAATTTGCCTATGTTGGGACATGAATGGAAAGGGTATCAGGAAATTTTCTGGGGTGACAGAAACATTCTCCCTAGATTGGGGCATCAGTTACATGGAGTATACACATTTATCAAAAGTTACTGACTTGTGTACTGAAAATGTGTGCATTTGGTACATAAATTTTACTTCAATAATAATAAAAAAAAAAAAAAACCTAGCTGGCTACTACATAATAATATAGAAAACGCACATAATAGTACAGATGTAAAAAGAGGGATATAAATTACAATGTATTTTGTGGAAATAGCTAAAATAAAAAATTAAGATAACAACCAACTTTGGTATACCAACAAGCCTGGGAAGAAATGATACCAAAATTTTAAAAGTTACCGTACATAAGTAATGAGATAAGAAAATGTTTTCTTCTTTGTACTTATTTACATTTACAAAGTGAACATATTTTAGTAAAATTATTTAAATAATAATTTTGTAATGATAAATATTATATGTTATATTCTTATCAAAAAAGCTGAACCTAAATCTAATCAAGCTTTTAGCTCTAATTTCCAGTTTACAAGTAAACAAATAATTTCTTTCATAAGAATCAGCACAAAGCTGCTTCCTAGGAAGAGGAGGTTAAAGATGTCACAAACGTCTAACTTTTCCAAGCTGCTGTATACCACTCCATCATCTCTAATATCAACTACTCCCTTTCCCCTCAGTACTCTCCCTCCTGTCTTTGGGATCCCTAATTTGCGGCAACGTCTCACAGAGCTCACGAATTATATGAAGGAAATAGCTCACACGGTTGTGGAGGCTGGCAAGTCCCAAATTCGTGGGTCAGGCATGGACTTCTCCCTGGCCCTCAGTCTCTGCCCAAAGGGACTCAGCTTTCTCGCTCCATGGGAAGCCCACTGCACTGTCTCCTGCAGGTCTCTCCCTCTTTGGTGGTGGCGGCCTCTCCCTCTCTGCCAGAAATTGGCTCTCTTTTAAGGTAAAACTGACCAGTCCCCTTGATAGGCCACAATTACCCTAACACACAGTCATCTGGGTAGGAGTTACAAGACCAGGGCTAGAAAGGGCCACACACAAAAGTAATTAATCGCACTGCAACAGGTTTATGGGAGATTGAGGAATAAGGTAAAGGACTCCATGAGAAAGCAGACAAATTTAGAACGAGCAACATTCTATAGGGCAAGTGAGTTGTTTTTTTAAACAAGTCAATGGCATAAAAAGCAGGAATGAGAGTAGGACGGGGAGAAGCTCTTTAGATAAAAAGAATTAAAAGATTAAGCAACTAAATGCAATATGTAAAACTTGTTTAGATCTCGATTTGAACAAATCAACTACGATATTTTTGAGACAACCAGGGAAACTCTGAATACGAACCACATATTACATGACTTTAAAGCATTATCATTAATTTTATTAGGTACAATTATGGTTAGTTATGTAAGAAAGTGCACTAATATTTCAACGATGAGTACCAAAGTATTTAGGGATAAAATGTCATAATGTCTGGGATGCTTTAAAATATTTAAAAATACTTCAGAAATTAAAAAAAAGGATAAATCAAGTGTGGGAAAATATCAGACTTGCTGAATCTGTCTGATGGGAACATGGGGTTCATTTTATTATCTTCTCTACTTCGATGAAGTTTTCTTTTTTTTTTTTCCATAATACGAGTTGTTTAAAAAAATTGATAGCCAATTATTTGCCAAGTGTGGATCAACTAAATGCTAAATATTCAATAAGGTTTACTCTTTTTTTTCTTTATCAGCTTTTTAAATTGTTAATACTTTCACTGCAGCTCACTGGAGAGTGTGGCATCTGCCACAGCTTTGGCCCATTCATGTATCATGTGCGTAACTATTGATCCTTTTTGCCCAAGATGTAAATACTAAAAGTGAGCAACATAGTTCCTCATAACCTCTTGCTCTGCACACAACTCTGGTTCTCGTTGAGATTAAGGGGCCTAAGATGAAAAATAATAATAATAAAGTAAGAGATTACTTTTTTAGAAAAGCATTAAGACAAATAAGAGAAGAAATAAATCACAATGGCTTTAATATTTCCTTCTAGTGTCTTGTGTTTTGTATCCTTAAATTCAAAATGCTACAAAGCTAATAGTAAAGAGAAGAGAAAAACTTTATCAAGAGAAGTTATTTCCTGCATATTGATTTTTCTGAGTTCATTAAGACTTATGCTGGCTGGTTCCTTGTCCCATTGGATTGTGCCTCTCATTTTTCAAGAGGGAGAACACTGGTGTAAAAGGCTACTGACTGAGTGGTTGAAAAGTTAATTTAGTTTGAATTTAATGATTTAATTCAGAAGTGTTACTGAATGCCCACTTACTATGTTCATGCTAGTATAGTACTGGTTATGTATTCTTCACATTTTCAAATCAGCAATACATAAAAAATTCATTTAGCCTTCTCTATTTTTTTTTTAATATTATCTAATGTTATTCAACATTTTTTAATGTTATTCAACATAAAAGAAATAGAAAAAAAAACATTTGGAGATTTCTGTCACATGAAAAAGATAACTTAAGAAATTTGAAAGGGTAAATTCTATGCATTAGTTTTTCAGTAAGATATTTTTTAACTAAAGATGGGGACATTACAATCCCATCGAAAGGTTTTTTGTTTCCAACAATAAAATAGTAGTTACCTGAGTAGAGCATACTTACTTATGATAAAACATGCGAGCCATGCCCATTCTTTGCTTTTCCCCTCCTGACAGGACATCTTTCCAGTCCATAACAGCATCCCATCCTTAAAAATGTCAAAAAATAAAAAAATAAATCATTTAAATATTACTGTTTCTACCTTTGACAAGTGGCTCCTGACAAATTTAAATTACTAACACAAAACAAAACAAAAAACCAAACCCATTGCCACTGAGTTGATTCTAACTCATAGAGACCATATAGGACAAGTAGAATGGCCGCACAGGGTTTCCAAGGAGTGGCTGGTGGATTTGAACTGCCGACATTTTGGTTAGCAGCCATAGCTCTTAACCACTGCACCACCAGAGCCCCATTAACACAAAGAACCTGGTATTTTATAAAACATACGCTTGGATAAACTGGAGAGCTTTGTGTATAAGTATTTTGGTTTTAGGTTTGATATTCTCTTAATGGTAATAATTCCTTATGCTGACAAATCATTATCTAAGAATTCTAAAACTTCAGAAGAGGATGTGGAACCAGGTATATCATTGCTGATGTCAGATGGATCCTGGCTGAAAGCAGTGAATACCAGAAGATGTTTACCTGTGTTTTATTGACTATGCAAAGGCATTCAACTTTGTGGATCATAATAAATTATGGATAACACTGAGAAGAATGGGAATTTCAGAACACTTAATTGTGCTTATGAGGAACCTTTACATAGATCAAGAGGCATTTGTTCAGACAGAACAAGGGGATACTGATTGGTTTAAAGTCAGGAAAGGTGTGCGTCAGGGTTGTATTCTTTCACCGTACCTATTCAATCTGTATGCTGAGCAAATAATCCGAGAAGCTGGACTATATGAAGAAGAACAGGGCATCAGGATTGGAGACTCATTAACAACCTGCATTATGCAGATGACACAACCTTGCTTGCTGAAAGTCAAGAGGATTTGAAGTACTTACTAACGAAGATCAAAGACCACAGCCTTCAGTATGGATTGCACCTCAACGTAAAGAAAACAAAAATCCTCACAACTGGACCAATCAGCAACATCATGATAAATGGAGAAAAGACTGAGGTCGTCAAGGATTTCATTTTACTTGGATCCACAATCAACAGCCATGGAAGCAGCAGTCAAGAAATCAAAAGATGCACTGCATTGGGTAAATCTGCTGCAAAGGACCTCTTTAAGGTATTGAAGAGCAAAGATGTCATCTTGAAGACTAAGGTGCGCCTGACCCAAGCCATGGTATTTTCAATCCCATTATATGCATATGAAAGCTGGACAATGAATAAGGAAGACCGAAGAAGAATTGAAGCCTTTAACTGTGGTGTTGGCGAAGAATATTGAGTATGCCATGGACTGCCAAAAGAACAAACAAATCTGTCTTGGAAGAAGTACAGCCAGAATGCTCCTTAGAAGCAAGGATGGCGAGACTGCGTCTTACATACTTTGGGCATGTTGTCAGGAGGGATCAGTCCCTGGAGAAAGACATCATGCTTGGCAGAGTACAGGGTCAGCAGAAAAGGGGAAGACCCTCAAGGAGGTAGACTGACACAGCGGCTGCAACAATGAGCCCAAGCATAACAACGATTTTAAGGATGGCTCAGGACAGGGCAGTGTTTCGTTCTGTTGTGCATAGGGTTGCTATGAGTCAGAACCAACTCAACGGCACCTAACAACAACAACAAGAATTCTAAACACTGACACTGGGAAAATGTCTGGGGTTTGCTTTAAAATACTTTAGAAACAGAAGAGATAAATCAAGTATGGCAAAATGTCAGACTCGTAGGATCAGTGTAATAACTTTTTTTCAGCTATCTCCAAAGGGTAGGTACAAAAAAAAGTAGGTAGGTGGGAGAAAAAAACCCAACAAATTTACACAGGTCAACTGCAAGGACTACATAAGACCCGAACTAACTCTAAATGGCTCCCAGGTGTGCTTGGCTCTTTACCTGTGTTTTTTCATTATATATTTCACAGCCTTATGAGGCAGACACTATTACTTGCATTTTACCAGTAAGTAAACTGAAATACATGGAGTGACTGACATGTTTAAGTTTATACAGCTGGGATTTACACCTAGGCCTATCTGATGCTTTTATAATTTATCTATGTCATCTCCTATAACAACCTAACTACTGACTTTTTGCTGGATATTTATTCAAAAAGCAAGGCTTCTATTTTAAAAAATGGGTTGGATCTATATACACCAACATGAAAATGTGGCCAAGAAATTTTTACATGAAAAACCAAGTTGCAGAACTGTATGTGTATTACGATTGCATTTCTATAAATAAACACACACACGGGGTGGAATTATCAGACTCTTACTTTATACGTTACACGTTTTTATAATGTTTGAAAGTTTTTATGATAAGTAGATCTTTTGTAATTAGGAAAAAAAAAGTTTATGTAAAAGCAAAACCATAGGACCAATTAGAAAGAAGGCCATACCAAATATTTTTGTGAGGTGGGAAAATAGGAGACGAAGCAAAGCCTGATTTTCTTTTTTTTTTAATTTTAATTTTTACTGTGCTTTAAGTGAAAGCTTACAAGTCAGACTCTCATACAAAAATTTATATACACCTTGCTATATACTCCTAGTTGCTCTCTCCCCAAAGAGACAGAACTCCTAGTTGCTCTCCCCCTAAAGAGACAGAACAGTCCTTCCCTCCACTCTCTATTTTCGTGTCCATTCGGCCAGCTTCTGAAGCCCTCTGCTCTCTCATCTTCCCTCCAGACAGGAGATCCCCACATAGTCTCATGTGTCTATTTGATCCAAGAAGCTCATTCTTCACCAGTATCATTTTCTATCCTATTGTCCAGTCCAATCCCTGTCTGAAGACTTGGGCAAAGCCTGATTTTTAAAGAGGAAAATGACTTCCAAAACATGACAGGCACTTAGGGCAGCATTTCCAAATTTTAAGTATTTTGCACATAGCGCCCCACTTGGGACAAGTCCAGGCTCTCTGCCCTCTTCTTTTCTCCTCAGCTAAATTTTCACCATGATTAAAACTTTTAAATAAACTTGGTTAAAGGGAAAGAAAATAGGAAATAGGGTCTTCATGGTTCATGTGCACTGGATATCTGAAAAGTCAAATTAACAAATTATTTGATTCTTTTGCTGGTCAGATGGAAAGTGTGATTTTTTTCTTCTGACAACCGAAAGTCCAGAGCAAAAGTGTGTGCCTCTTGATAGAATAATACATGCTAATTATTAAACATAAAATGTATGCTTCTCATCATCTTCTTTAAAAATTATCATTACAAAATACATTGCACAAAAAAAAATCTAAAAGGAAAACAATAACTAAAAACAGTGGTTATTATTGAGGGGTAGTCTATAACTGGATAGGAGGAAATAAAAACAGTAAGGAAACTTTTTTTTTCAGAATTAAAAAAATAGTTTCTGTTTATAAATTAAGTGAAAGTGTTACCTATTCCAAAAATTAAATAAGAAATACAGTGAAAGTAATACAACACACCAATGAGCTATACAAAAAAATCGAGTGAAAAGAAAACTCCCCTTAGTTCCCATTAACATCTCCAATCCCATTCCCCAGAGGAGACCACTGTTATTATTTCTGGGCAAACTTCCAGGAATTTTCTATCTATATAAAGACATATCCTTATAATATTTTATTTGGAGAAAAACTCAAAATGCCATCTGCTTTAATGTTTTTGCTTCTAGGTAAACTGTTGAAATAAAATTTTCTCTGCGGCTGAATTTTGTGGCATTTACAAAGTATACGCAAGGATTTTAAAAACAGGTTCAGATTGCTAAATAGTGAAGAAATATTCTTGGCTTAAATTTTTTTTTTTCTTGTCCACTGAGAACAAGACACAAGAGAAGATTATTTGGGTCAAAGGAAACTTTACAATATTATATTTTAATAAATCATGTCCTTTTTAATACTAAACCCAAAGGTTTTTAGTGGGCAATGCTGCATGATCACAGAACACATAAATCAACTCTGAGTCATAATATTGCTTCTGATGCTGATTTAGTGAGAGTAAGTTAGCTAGGAAGGGAGTTATTTTCCTACTTCTGAGAGATGCATGGATTGTTTTAGTTTGGTAACCTTTCTTACTCCTTTCTGTTCTGTAGCCTGTTTGCTGGAATGGCAATGTAGTTTTTAATTTCATCTTTGACTAACAAAGCATTTCACCAAGCCAAGCACTAACCCACTGCCATCAAGCGGATTCTGACTCACAGAGACCCTACAGAACAGCGTAAGACTGCCCCACAGGGTTCCCAAGGAGCGCCTGTTGGATTCGAACTGCTGACCTTTTGGTTAGCAGCTGTAGCACTTAACCACTACACCACCAGGGTTTAGACAGGCTAAACAATTTCAGCAGGCTTCTTCCAAAGTTAGTTAGCCACTTGCAGATTTAAATGCTTTTCTACTTCACTTAAATATTCCATGTTTTAAGGATTAAGTAAAATGGGTTTCCTTGGGATTTTTTAATATGTAGCAGTTATTATCAGTGTCTAGAATCTAGGAGATAGCACAGCACAGTGGCATGGCATAACACAGATCACTAGCTTTCGAGTCAGATCTGTTTTTGAATCCCTGTTACACCACTTGCTGTAGGACCCTGGGTAAGTCACTAAACTTCTGCATTTCATCTGCAAAATGGGGACAGTAATATCATTGGACTGTTCTGAGTATTAAACTAGATGATATTTATAAGTGTATTAATATGGTATATTCTTTATAGTAAGGACTCAATAAACCCTAACAATTTACTATTATAATATAAGGTTGAAACATTCTTAAAAACAGTTCTACAACTTCTTAATGACTCACAAAAAGAATATTCTAGTTGGTTATAAATTTCTATTTGGATTATTGGATTTCAAACCCAAAATACTTTACCCAACATAAACATGTAACATTTACTCTGTCAGTGTTTTGCAACTGGGAAGGAGCTGACCATATGGCACAAAAAGACAACCTGTTTTCTGTATTTAGTAGAAATTACAAACATCATTAATACAAATATAATAACTCGTCTGCCTCATTTGCTTATTGTAAGGATCAAGTGAAATAATGTATGTGAAATTGCTATGTAAATATCAAGTACCATCATAAAAAGTATCACTATAAGAACTATCACTAAGGCCATTAGCTACTAATTCCTGTGTATTCACTAATTCTTGTGCCACGGTGTTAACTGCTTTTCATAGTCTTACTCAATCTTCACAAAAACCTTAAAAGGTAGAAATTTATCTCCATTTTATAGATGAAGATACAAAGAGTAGTGTTATGATACAATTCCAGTCCTCTCTGACTCTAAAGCCCACAATCTCGAACATGTGGGCTTCTTCCAATAATGCCATTGGCATGGGAAATAGAACATAAAATTCATGCAAAATTAATCCTGGAATTCTAGCTTGATATTTCAGTAGTTTTTCTAGGCTATCAAGTTGCATGAGTTATCGAATTATTTGCATGTGTGACTATCAGAAGATAAATTATTTTTTGAAAGCTCAAATGTATAAACATTATTGCCACTCTTTCAAAAATGTCTTATGCCAAAAAAACCACAATGCAGAAGTTTCTGCACTTCATCTAATTCTCTATGAGCTACCCGGGAAACGGGAAAAAAAATGTACTGGTAAAATTATACATCTGAAAAAAGAAAAGTTCTGCAATAATTACCATGTTTAATGTAAGCTGTGAGCTTGACAGATAAATATTTCTGTCACAAGCTTATATACGTCTAGGTTGACAATGTCCTCAAAGGACAATTGTACATTCAAATATGAAAAAAAATAAACTTTCCTTTTTTCGAATGTTAGTTGTAGTGAGATGGGGACTTGATAAAAGCCTAGTGTGCGGTATGAAATATAAAACAAGTAGAAAAGAGAGTATCAATAATGGAAAATAAAACTCATAAACAAACCCACTGCCGTTAAGTTGATTCTCACTGATAGTGACCCCACTAGGTTTCCAAGGCTGTAAATCTCTACGGAAGCAGGCTGCCACATCTTTCTCCCATGGAGTTGATGGTGGCTTCAAACCACCCACCTTTTGGTTAGGAGTCAAGTGCTTTAAGCGTAACACTACCAGGACTCCTCTTTTATGCTTACAGGGCACTTTGTTTGAAGCCCTATGTTCACATGTATTAATACCACCTTTTATTATTTATTTATATATTTATCTTCCTCATTCATTCAATGATTTATTTATTTGTCACATAATCACAGAGGTCTTAGACTTAGAATACCCTATAGGACCCTATAGAGGGTAGAACTACCCCATAGGGTTTTTAAGGCTGTAAATCTTTAGGGAAGCAGACTGCCACATATTTCTCCCATGGGGCAGCTGATAGGTTCCAACTACCAACCTTTTGGATAGCAGCCAAGCACTTTAAGCACTGCGGCACCAGGGCACCTAAACACATAAACTCTATCTTTACTTGCTGGTTTATATTCTAATAATAGAATATTTTCACTGCCCAAATATTTACCCAAGTTATTTTTTTAAGAGAAGTTAAAGGTACAATAAAAGAATGATAGGCTTTACCTCCTTCTCTTTGAACTATGTGATAGAGGTGGACATTGTGCAGAATACATTCTAGATCTTGGTCTGTATAGCCTTTATCGTGCATTTCATCCACTGAATCAGGATAAATGACTTGATCCCGAAGACTTCCAAGAGACATGTATGGCCTGTAAAATGACATGTACACAAGAATCCTCGTGCAAAGTTATTGTCACTTGCTCAGCGTGACAACCTAGTAGTTCGAAAACTTCAGAGAAGACTTTAAACACCGTATTTCTAGAATATTTGTTACCTGGTGATGAGTATGTCTTTCTCAGGCACTGTAGGATAACACTCTGTTGTGTTATGTAAAAATTTATTGAGACACAGCCACAGGCAATGTTTCTATAAGAAATAGTTTGGCATTCTCAGGAGAGAAATGCATACTTTCTTTCACTGTATTTGCTACACATTGTTTTTGTACTTTATTTGAAATTATTTGGGTTAAATAGTCTAAAGTTTGGGATTTGACTGAGCAATGTAAACAAACAAAACAAAAATGTCATTTATAAAAAGAGAAATGCAAATTAAAACTATACTGAGTTTCTTATCAGATGGGTAAAAATTCAAAAGCTTTTAACTCACTCAGCGAACAGGCCTATGGGGAAACACGTGCTCCCATAAAATGATGAAAATGCAAAATAGTACAACCCATTCAGGGATTTGAAAAAACAATATATCATTTACCCTTTGATGCCCTTCTAGGAATTTACCCTGAAGATATACTTATAAAAATATATATAAGCTTCCATCGCAGCATTATTTGTAAGTGCAAAATATTGAAAACAACCTAAATGCTCATACACAGGAGAGTGACTGAACAAACTATGGTACATTCACTATGCAGCTGTAAAAAAGAAGGAAGGCAATCTCTATGAATTGATTCGGAATGGTTTCCATAACATGTTGTTAGGCTCAAAGGCAAAGTGCAAACATAGATGTATAGCACAATTTCCCAATAGTGGCCCTATTGACATACTGAGCTTAATAATTCTTTGTTGTCAACGGCTATCCTGTGGATTGTAGGATGGTTAGCAGCATCCCCGGTCTCTGTCCACTAGATGCCAGTAGCACCCCCTCCAGCAGTGACAACCAAAACTATGTCCGGATATTGCCAAATGTCATGCGGGAGACAAAATCATACCCAGTTGAGAACCACTGATACACAGTATACTACCTTCTGTGTAAAAATGTAACGAAATAAGAAAATATACACTTATCTGCTTATATTTACAAATGGAAACACAGGAAGGAAGGGTAAGCTAGGAACTAATTAAACTGGTTACCTCCAGGATGTAGAAGGAACAAAGTGGAATGGATGGGGAGGGACCTATCCATTAGACAAAAAAACTAAATATCCTTTCTTGTACAGTTTTTACTTACAAAATTCATACTGAAGTATTTACATATTAAAAAATAAAATTAGTCCAACAGGATAAAGGAAGAGACTCTGAAATACAAACAAAAACAAATGAACTAAATGGTATAGCAAATGAATAACATAATACAATGAGATAAAAAACCCGCTGCCACTGAGTCGATTCCAACTCATAGTGACCCTATAGGACAGAGCAGAACTGCCCCATAGGGTTTCTAAGGAGTGCCTGGTAGATTAGAACTGCTGACCTTTTGGTTAGTGGTGGCAGCTCTTGACCAGATAACCAGAGGGGAAGAGAGAGAGAGAAATAACCTAAGTAATTAAGAACACAATACTTGGGCTACATAATTTCAGTCTGAAAACAAAAGAACCACAAAGAAATCTTGGATCTTACTTTGTTAGTTTGTTGTTGGCAATGATACATGTGTAGCATTTCTGAAACTATTTTATATATAGTGTAGGGTTGGCAATACAAGTACATATTTTGGTATTTTTAGGAGCCAGTTCTCAGTGTGGGAGAAGAGAGATATAAATATGAAACATGGGAAAACAAGAAAAAAATAAAAACAACAAAAAACCTGAGTGATATTAAATTTAAATGAGAGAACTGTATGAATGCATGATATTAAAAAGAGTCCAGAGGCAATAATACCTGGCATTCACATCATGGTCTCTAAATATCATTCCTTTCTAAAAGGAACCAGGACTTCTTTGGAAAATTACAACAGTAATAATTGATGCAGACAAGAATCATCAATGGACACAAAAACCACAAAGAAAAGATGTTAGAGAACAGGATATTTACACATTTTCAAAGTATCTCCTCACAGATTATTTATTTAGTGCAAAGAAGTAAAAGGTACTTTTATAGCGCAGAAATCTGGGGGACAGCACATTAACCTTGTGATCAAAGTTACTGTTATTAATAATGGGACAAATCGACATCTGGTACATCCTTACAATATTCTATGATAAGGATATAACATCATTTAAGTGTATTCTTGCAAAACGTGCACAACCTGAATCATCCCATGAAGAAACTATCACATGAAGCCAAATTGAGGGACTTCGTAAAACAAAAAACAAAAACTTGTACTCTGCAAAAATATCAATGCCATGGAAAACAAAGAAAGGATGAAGAACTCTTCCATATTAAAGGAAACTAAAAAGACATGACAACTGAACACAATACGTGGTACTGGATTTGGAAGACAAGTTACTATAAGGAATCAAACCAAAATCAAACCCACTGCTGTTGAGTCAATTCTGACTCATAATGACCCTGCAGAACTGTTCCATAGGGTTTCCGAGGCTGTAATCTTTATGGAACAGGAATCGTGGTGGCTCATTGGTTAAGTATTGGCTGCTAACCAAAAGATCAGCAGTTGGAATCCACCACCTACTCCCTGGAACCCCTATGGGGCAGTTCTACTCTGTCCTATAGGGTTAGTATGAGTCAGAATTGACTTGACAGCAGCGGGTTTTTGTTGTTGGTGATGTTAATCTTCATAGAAACAGATTACCACATCTCCCTCCTGGAGTGCCTTGTGGGTTCAAACCACTGACCTTTTGGTTAGCAGCCTACTGTTTAACCACTGCATCACCAGGGTTCCTTACTATAAAGAACAGTATTGGGGAAATTGGCAAAATTTTAATATGGAGTGTATAGACAACAGCATTATATCAATGTTAAATTTCCTGAATTTGAACATTGTACTTCGGTGATGTTACAGAATATACTTGTTCTTTGGAAATACATCGTAAAGTATTTAAGGGTGAAGATTTATGATTACTGCAACTGGAAAAACAAACAAAAAAAGGTGTATCGTGGACTGCCAGAGGGACAATTTGTCTTGGAAGTACAGCCAGAATGCTCCTTAGAAGTGAGGATTGTGGAGTTTCATTTCACTTACTTTGGACATGTTATCAGGAGGGACCAGTCCCTGAAGAAGGACTTCATGCTAGGTAAAGTAGAGGATCAGTGAAAAAGAGGAAGACCCTCAATGAAATGGATCGACACAGTGGCTGCAACAATAAGCTCACACATAGCAACAATTATGAAGATGGCACAGGACCAGGCAATGTTTCATTCTGTTGTACACAGGGTTGCTGTGAGTCAGAACTGACTTGACAGCACCTAAAAACAACACATTATTTATTTATTTATATGTGTGTGTGTGTGTATATATATATATATATATACATACACCGAAACCCAAACCAAACCTGTTGCCGCCTAGTCATTTTCGACTCATAGCAGTCCTATAGGGCACAGAACTGTCCCATAGGGTTTCCAAGGAGCTGATGATGGATTCAAACTGCTAACCTTTTAGTTAGCAGCCTTAGCTCTTAATCATTGTGCCACCAGGGCTCCATCTATATATATATATATATATATGTGTGTGTGTGTGTGTGTATATATATACACATATACACAAATACATATATATGTATATATGTATGTATATGTATGTGTGTTTGTGGGTATATATAATTCCTATTGGAGACAGAGATATAGAAAGTGACGGGTCTCGTTTGCTTAAAAAAAAAAAAACATGCTTTTATACAAAATGCATTTTGTAGATCAGCTGCCTACCTATTTTTGCATAGTATGCAGACCATTTATTTGGAAAACATACAATAAAAGGTTTATAACAGACCTAACTATGATTTGAAAAGCAAAATGCTTACATTTCAGCTATAGACAAATAAGATTTTTCAGTGTGGTATTTCACACATGTAAGGAATCTTTTTGGTCAAATTTCTTTTTTTTAAATACATAAATAATTCACATATAAAATTCCCCCTTTTAAAGTGTATATATAATTCAGTGGTTTTTAGTATATTCACAGAGTTGTATCATCATCACCACTATATAATCCCAAAATATTTTTATCATCCAAAAAGAAATCCTGTACCATTAGCAGTCACTCCCCATTCCTCCTCCCCTGAGCCCCTGGCAAGCGCTAATCTGCTTTCTGTCTCTATGGAATTGCCTATTCTGGACATCTCATATAAATGGAATCATACAATACATGGTCTTTCATGACTGGCTTCTTTCATTTAGCAATGTTTCCAAGGATTATCCATGTTGTAACATGCATCAGTACTTTTTTCCTTCTAATAGCTGAATAATATCCATAGTATGGATATCCCATATTTTGCTTATCCATTAATCAGGTTATGGACATTTGGCTATTATGATTATTGGTACTATGAACATTCCTGTACAAGTTTTTGTATGAACATGATCTTTCAATTCTCTTTGGCACATCCCTAGGAGTAGAATTGCTGGGTCATATGATAATTCTATGTTTAACTTAAAAAAACAAAACAAGCCAAAACAAACCAAAAAACTACCAGACTGTTTTCAAAAGCAGCTGCACCATTTCTAGTTACTTTTTTTTTTTTTTAATATTATCTGTTTTTGCCTTCCTGTCCTGCCCTCTTCTTTATCTTTCCCTTCCAGTCTCATAGAAAAGAAATAATTAGGGCACAAAGTTATCTGTTTATATACATCATCTTAAGCATTTACTTAAAGTAACAGCATCTTAAATTAATACCTAATAAAAAAAATTTTTTTTTTTTAATAATAATAATGTCCCACTGCTATTCATAAGGTTTTCACTGGCTAATACTTTTCAGAAGTAGACTGCTGGGTCCTTCCTAGTCTGTCTTAGTCTGGAAGCTCAGCTGAAACCTGTCTGCCATGGGTGACCCTGCTGGTATCTGAATACCGGTGGCATAGCTTCAAGCATCACAGCAACATGCAAGCCCCCACAGTACGACAAACTGACAGACAACATCATGATAAACAGAGAAAAGACTGAAGTTGTCAAGGATTTCATTTTACTTGGATCCACAATCAACAGCCATGGAAGCAGCAGTCAAGAAATCAAAAGATACATTGCATTGGGTAAATCTGCTGCAAAGGACCTCTTCAAAGTGTTGAGGAGCAAAGATGTCACCTTGAAGACTAAGGTGTGCCTGACCCAAGCCATGGTATTTTCAATCCCATCATATGCATGTGAAAGCTGGACAATGAATAAGGAAGACCGAAGAAGAACTGATACCTTTGAATTGTGCTGCTGGCAAAGAATATTGAATATACCATGGACTGCCAAAAGAACAAACAAATCTGTCTTAGAACTACAACGAGAATGCTCCTTAGAGGCAAGGATGGCGAGACTGCACCTTACATACTTTGGACATGTTGTCAGGAGGGATCAGTCCCTGGAGAAGGACATCATGCTTGGCAGAGTACAGGGTCAGCAGAAAAGGCGAAGACCCTCAACGAGGTGGATTGACACAGTGGCTGCAACAATGAGCTCAAGCATAAGAACAATTTTAAGGATGGCTCAGGACAGGGCAGTGTTTCGTTCTGCTGTGCATAGGGTCGCTGTGAGTCGGAACTGTCTCGACGGCACCTAACAACAATGCAATAATAATAATAGCATAAAATAGATATTGGTCACCAGGACCAATGTGCAATTCTTCAACAGGTACTCTGAGATTACTCAGAAAAAGAAACAGATGGAAATCTTAGGAGACAGTACTTTTAGCACCTTCCAAAGTGGAGCCAGTTCCAACTTAATGTAAATCAGAAGAAAGATATCCTACAACCTTAGCATTAAACCCAGATATAATAAGATCCACAGAGTAGCCGTGATACAATACACTATTGGGAATACAATGATTAAAATAGATCTGAACATTCATTTCACAAGTGTTTCTACAGCATTCTGCCAAAAGAACCCGATTAACTTCTAATGATGGATGAAATCATATTATATATCTATATTTCAAGGGAGAGAATATAGAGTCATAGTTGGTGAAACCAGCTTTGGAGAGAAAATTCTGGGTTGGAATCTTGATCTCACCTTTACTAGTAACGTGACAAAAATTCTGAACTAGAGGGATCTCATTTATAAAGTACTTTCTTTGTTATGAGGATTAAAAAAAGCAGTAGATTTTTCTGACACTAAGTACAGCAATGTAGTCAAGAGTACCTAGTACAGTACAGGCACACAATAGGCATTCAATAAATGATCATTATGGAAACAAAAAAGTTCATTTCTATTTAGCCTTAAGTTCTCTACTTATGAGGAGACAATGTATTAAAAAAGAACACCTGCAAAACAATTTCTATTTTGCCAGATAAGAGATACATGTTTTTATATTCCATAGTAAATTTTCATTATTCTTAACATGATTAATAAATAAGTTCTTAGTTATATAGATTTTAGAGATTATATTCTCTTATACACCCAAGAGAGTACTTTCAGCTTAACTAGAAGTATTCCTTTTAGTAACTGGAGCACCACCTAGCTTAATGGAGCAATTTATGGGGTCTCAAAGGCATTAAAATGCATGGTGCTTCCAAATACTTTCTTTATAAGAGGAATTTGAAGAAGCAAAACTTACTAACATTTGTAAAGGGCTAATTTAATGTTATGATTCCTTTAGCCTCTTTTGAAATCTCCTAAGTCTCTTTGGAATAGATATGGAACTTTATCACCTAAGGATTCTTAATTATAAGGCAAAAAAAATTATTAAATTATGGTTTTGCAACATTTACTCTTATTGAGTTTATGGAAGTCGAAGAATATCTAACAAAGTCTTGAATATGCACTCTTGAAATAAACAAAGAAAAAACAAGTTTAGCTACTAAGTTTTTTTTTTAATATCACCATTTCTTTTTTTTAATTTTCATTGTGCTTTAAGTGAAAGTTTGCAAATCAAGTCAGTTTCTCACACAAAAATTTATATACTCCGTGCGATATACTCCTAATTGCTCTCCCCTTAATGGGACAGCACACTCCTTCCCTCCACTCTCATTTTCGTGTCCAATCGGCCAGCTTCTGAAGCCCTCTGCTCTCTCATCTCCCCTCCAGACAGGAGGAGCCAGCATAGTCTCATGTGTCTACTCGATCCAAGAAGCTCACTCTTCACCAGTATCATTTTCCATCTCATATTCCAGTCCAACCCCTGTCTGAAGAGTTGGCTTTGGGAAAGTCTCCTGTCTTGGGCTAACAGACGCTCTGGGGACCACGGCCTCCGGGGTCCGTTTAGTCTCAGACCATTAAGTTTGGTCTTTTTACGAGAATTTGGGTCTGCATCCCACTGCTCACCTGCTCCCTCAGGGGCTCTCCGTTGCGCTTCCTGTGAGGGCAGTCGTCGGTTGTAGCTGAGCACCATCTAGCTCTTCTGGTCTCAGGCCAATGCAGTCTCTGGTTTATGTGGCCCTCTCTGTCTCTTGGGCTCATAATCACCTTGTCTTTGATGTTCTTCATTCTTTACTCAAGGTGGGTTGAGACCCATTGATGCATCTTAGATGACCGTTTGCTAGCGTTTAAGACCCCAGAAGCCACTATCCAAAGTGGGATGCTGACTGTTTTCTTAATAGATTTGATTATGCCAATTGACTTAGATGTCCCCTGAAACCATGGTCCCCAAACCCTCGCCTCTGCTACGCTGGCCTTTGAAGCATTCAGTTTATTCAGGAAACTGCTTTTAATTTAGTCCAGTTGTGCTGACCTTGCCTGTATTGTGTGTTGTCTTTGCCTTCACCTAAAATAATTCTTATCTCCTATCTAATTAGTGAAAACCCTTCACCCTCCTTCCCTCCCTCCTTCACTCCCCCCCTCATAACCATCAAAGAATATTTTTTTCTCTGTTTAAACTATTTCTCCCAGTTATTACAACAGTGGTCTTATACAATACTTGTCCTTTTGCAATTGACTAATTTCACTCAGCATAATGCCTTCCAGGTTCCTCCATGTTATGAAATGTTTCACAGATCCATCATTCCTCTTTATGGATATGTAGTATATTCCATTGTGTGAATATACCATAATTTATTTATCCATTCATCTGTTGACGGGCATCCTGGTTGCTTCCATATTTTTGCTATTGTAAACAGTGCTACAATGAACATGGGTGTGCATATATCTGTTCATGTAAAGGCTCTTTATTCTCTAGGATATATTCCAAGGAGTGGGATTGCTGGATCATATGGTAATTCTATTTCTAGTTTTTTTAAGGAAGCGCCAAATTGATTTCCAAAGTGGTTGTACCATTTTACATTCTCACCAGCAGTGTATAAATGTTCCAGTCTCTCCATAACCTCTCCAACATTTATTATTTTATGTTTTTTGGGTTAATGCCACCCTTGTTGGAGTGAGATGGAATCTCATTGTAGTTTTGATTTGCATTTCTCTAATGGCTAATGCTTGTGAGCATTTCCTCATGTATTTGTTAGCTACCTGAATGTCTTCTTTACTGAAGTTCCTGTTCATATCCTTTGCCCATTTTTTAATTGGGTTGTCTTTTTGTAGTTCAGTTTTTGCAGTATCATATAGATTTTAGAGATCAGATGCTGATCGGAAATATCATAGCTAAAAACTTTTTCCTGGTCTGTAGGCAATCTTTTTACTCTTTTGGTGAAGTCTTTGGATGAGCATAGGTGTTTGACTTTTAGGAGCTCCCAGTTATCTAGTTTCTCTTCTGCATTGTTAGTAATGTTTGTATACGGTTTATGCCATGTATTACAGCTTCTAGCATTGTCCCTATTTTTTCTTCCATGATCTGTATTGTTTTAGATTTTATATTTAGTTCTTTGATCCATTTTGAGTTAGATTTGTGCATGGTGTGAGGTATGAGTCTTGTTTCATTTTTTTTGCAGATGGATATCTAGTTATGCCAGCACCATTTGTTAAACAACCTATCTTTTCCCCATTTAACTGACTTTGGGCCTTTGTCAAATATCAGCTGCTCGTATGTGGATGGATTTATATCTGGATTCTCAATTCTGTTCCATTGGTCCATGTATCTGTTGTCATACCAGTACCAGGCTGGTCTCACTACTGTGGTGGTATACAGGTTCTAAAATCAGGTAGAGTGAGACCTCTGACTTTGTTCTTCTTTTTCAGTAATTCTTTACTCATCCAGGGTCTCTTTCCCTTCCATATGAAGTGGATTTGTTTGCCCATCTCATTAAAAAATGTAGTTGGAATTTGAATCAGAATTGCACTGTATCTATAGATCACTTATGAGAGAAAAGACATTTTTACAATGTTAAGTCTTCCTATCCATGAGCAAGGTATGTTTTTCCACTTTTGTAGGTCTCTTTTGGAAACCCTGGTGGCGTAGTGGTTAAGTACTACAGCTGCTAACCAAGAGGTCGGCAGTTCAAATCTGCCAGGCGCTCCTTGGAAACTCTATGGGGCAGTTCTACTCTGTCCTGTAGGGTCACTATGAGTCGGAATCGACTCGACAGCAGTGGTTTTAGGTCTCTTTTGGTTTCCTGCAGTAGTGTTTTGTAGTTTTCTTTATATAGGTCTTTTACATCTCTGGTAAGATTTATTTCTAGTGTTTTATTTTCTTGGGGGCCACTGTAAATGGTATTGATTTGGTGATTTTCTCCTCGATGTTCTTTTTGTTGGTGTAGAGGAATCCAACTGATTTTTGTATGTTTATCTTGTATCTTGATACTCTGCTGAATTCTTCTACTAGTTTCTGTAGTTTTCTTGAGGATTCTTTAGGGTTTTCTGTGTATAAGATCATGTCTTCTGCAAATCAAGATACTTTTACTTCTCTCTTACCAATCTGGATGCCCTTTATTTCTTCATCTAGCCTAATTGCTCTGGTCAGGACCTCCAGCACAATGTTGAATAAGAGTGGTGATAAAGGGCATCCTTGTGTGGTTCCTGATCTCAAGGGGAATGTTTTCAGACTCTCTCCATTTAGGATGATGTTGGGTGTTGGCTTTGTATAAATGTCCTTTATTATGTTGAGGAATTTTCCTTCTATTCCTATGTTGCTGAGAGTTTTTATCATGAATGGGTGCTGACCTTTGTCAAATGCCTTTTCTGCATCAATTGATAAAATCAATTGTCTTTGTTTTATTTATATGATGGATTACATTAATTGTTTTTCTAATGTTGAACCATCCCTGCATACCTGGTATGAATCCCACGTAAAAAAAAAAGTAGTCGTGGTGAATTACTTTTTTGATATGTTGTTGTATTCTATTGGCTAGAATTTTGTTGAGGATTTTTGCATCTACGTTCATGAGGGATATAGGTCTGTAAGTTTGTTTTTTTGTGGAGTCTTTACCTAATTTGGTATCACAGATATGCTGGCTTCATAGAATGAGTTTGGGAGTATTCCATCCTTTTCTATGCTCTGAAATACGTTTAGTAGTAGTGGTGTTAACTCTTCCCTGAAAGTTTGGTAGAACTCTGCAGTGAAGCTGTTTGGGCCAGTGCTTTTTTTTTGTTGGGAGTTTTTTGATTACCTTTTCAACCTCTTTTTTTGTTATGGGTCTATTGTTCTACCTCTCTGTTAGTTTAGGTAGGTAGTGTGTTTCTAGGAATTCATCCATTTCTTCTAGTTTTCAAATTTGTTACAGTACAATTTTTCATAACAATCTGATATGATTCTTTTAATTTCAGTTGGGTCTGCTGTAATATCGCCCATCTCATCTCTTATTCGGGTTATTCGCTTCCTCTCCTGTTTTTCTTCTGTCAGTTTGGCCAATGGTTTATCAATTTTGTTAATTTTTTCAAAGAATCAGCTTTTGGTCTCAACTCTTTCAATTGTTTTTCTGTTTTCTATTTCATTTAATTCTGCTCTAATTTTTATTATTTGCTTTCTTCTGCTGCCTAAGGGTTTCTTTTGTTGCTCTCTATTTGTCCAAGTTGTAGGGATAATTCTTTGATTTTGGTCCTTTCTCCTTTTTATCTATGTGCATTTATTGATATAAATTGATCTCTGAGCACTACTTTCGCTGTGTCCCAAAGGTTCTGATAGGAAGTGTTTTCATTCTCATTGGATTCTATGAATTTTTTATTCCACCCTTAATGTCTTCTATAATTCAGTCTTTTCTGAGCAGGGTACTGTTCAGTTTCCAAGTGTTTGATTTCTTTTCCCTGCTTTTTCTGTTACTGATTTCTACTTTTACAGACTTATGGTCAGAGACGATGCTTTGTAATATTTTGATATTTCAGATTCTGATAAGGCTTGTTTTATGACCTAATATGTGGTTTATTCTAGAGAATGTTCCATGTGCACTAGAAAACAAAGTATACTTGGCTGCTGGTGGGCGGAGTGCTCCACATATGTCTATGAGGTCAAGTTGGTTGACTGTGGTATTTAGATCTTTTGTGTCTTTATTGAGCTTCTTTCTGGATGTCCTGTGCTTCATCGAAAGGGGCGTGTAGAAGTCTCCTACTATAATCGTGGAGCTGTCTATCTCACTTTTCAATGCTTTTAGAGTTTATGTATCTTGCAGCCCTGTCACTGGGTGCATAAATATTTAATATGATTATAAATATTGTCCCTTTAATCATTACATAGTGCCCTTCCTTGTCCTTTGTGGTAGATTTAAAGTCTATTTTGTCAGAAATTAATACTGCCACTCCTGCTCTTTTTTGATTGTTGTTTGCTTGATATATTTTTTTCCATCCTTTGAGTTTTAGTTTATTTCTAAGTCTAAGGCGTGTCTCTTATAGGCAGCTTATAGACAGATCGTGTTTTTTAATCCATTCTGCCACTCTCTGTCTCTTTATTGGTGCATTTAGCCCATTTACATTCAGCATAATTATGGATAGGTAGGAGTTTAGTACTGTCATTTTGATGTCTTTTTTAATGTATTGTTGACAGTGTCTTTTTCCCACTTAATTTTTTGTGCTGAGTAGTTTATATACTGTCTTTTCCTGATATTCTTTGTTGTTGATTTTGTTTCTGCTGAGTCTCTATTCTTTTCTTGTATTTTATTTTGATGTGTAAGATAGTTTGTCTCCTTTGTGGTTACCTTAATATTTACCCCTAGTTTTCTAAATTTGAACCTTTGATTTCTTTGTAATGCCTTGTCTTCCTCTCCATATGAAAGATCTATGACTACATTTCTTAGTCCCTCTTTGTTTTAATGTTGTTTTCTTTTATGTGACAACATCGCTGTTTCCCTGTTTTGAGCGTTTTTTTAATCTTGATTTATTTTTGTGATTTCCCTGTCTGGGTTGACATCTGATTGCTCTATCCAGTGTTCTAGTCTTGGGTTGATGCCTGATATTATTGATTTTCTAACCAAAGAACTCCCTTTAGTATTTCTTGTAGTTCTGGTTTGGTTTTTACAAATTCCCTAAACTTCTGTTTATCTGGAAATGTCCTAATTTCACCTTCATATCTGAGAGATGGTTTTGCTGGATATATGACTCTTGGACAGCATTTTTTTTCCATCAATGCTTTATGTAAGTCATCCCATTGCCTTCTTGCCTGCATGGTTTCTGCCAAGTAGTCCGAGCTTATTCTTATTGACTCTCCTTTGTAGGTGACTTTTTGTTTATCCCTAGCTGCTCTTAAAATTCTCTCTTTATCTTTGGTTTTGGCAAGCTTGATTATGTCTATTGACTTTGTTTTAACATCTACCAGATGTGGAGTTCAATGAGCATCTTGGATAGATATCTTCTCATCTTTCATGATATCAGGGAAGTTTTCTGCCAACAAATCTTCAACAATTCTGTATGTATTTTCTGTTATCCTTCCCTGTTCCGGTACTCCAATCACTTGTAGGTTATTTCTCTTCATAGAGTCCCACATGCTTCTTAAGGTTTCTTCATTTAAAAATTTTTTTTTATCTGATTTTTCTTCAAATGTATTGGTGCCAAGTACTTTATCTTCAAGTTCACAAATTCTGCCTTCCACTTGCTCAATTCTGCTCCTCTGACTTTCCATTGAGTTGTCTAATTCTGTAATTTTAGTGTTAATCTTCTGAATTTCTGATTGCTGTCTGTCTACGGATTGTCCCAACTTATTAAATTTTTCATTATATTCCTGAATAACCTTTTTAATTTCTTCAACTGCTTTATCTGTGTGTTACTTGGCTTGTTCTGCGTATTGCCTCATTTCCTTCCTGATGTCTTGAAGGGTTCTGTACATTAATCTTTTGTATTCTGCATCTGGTAATTCCCGGAAGGCACTTTGTTCTAGAATATCCCTTGATTCTTTGTTTTGAGAGCCCACTGAGGCAATCACAGATATGACTTGATACTGACTGTTGTCTCCGAGGCCTCTGTAAGTTACTGTATTAGTTTATTTTATGTTTGCTTACTGTATCCTGGCTTCTTGCTTTGTTTGGTTTTGATATGCCCAAACGGGTTGCTTGAGTGAGCTAGCTTGATCATTTTCGCCTTTGAAGCTCTGATGTCCTGTCACCAGATGGCTAGAGCTGTTATCAGGTATGTCAGTCTAGAAGTCCATTCACTTTTCTTGTATAAATTCAGCTCAAGTGTCCAGGTATCTGATCATCAAGTGTGTGGTACAGGCTCTGTCCTACAGTCTTAGAGGGGCAGGGGTGATTGATGTAGGTACTGGTATCTGGTTATAGCAGGGGGACACACTCTGAACAAGGCAGGGGGCTGAGAACCCTCCCCTGAGTGTCTGTGAGGAAAGCGTGTCCCTGTTCCCTAGAGCTACCAGTGGGTGGGTTCTGCAGATGGACAATAGGCACCCAGTGCTTTTGGTTGTAAGGACTGGGAGGTACCAATTATCCTTGGACCCCTGTCACGGGTGGCTGGGTAACCTGAGTGGAGCCACGTGTCCTTACACCCCTGATGTGGGTAGGTGAGTACCCTGTTTAACAGGCAAAGCGATGTCAAATATCAAAACCCACCTCTTCACCGCACAGCTGAAACAGTTACACTCTGCCAACAAGGGCCTATTCTCCTGAAATAGGCCCGCACAGGTCCATGCAGAGGGGAAAGGTATTTAAAGTCCATGGACCATTTATGCCTGGACAGGAGGAGTCACTTCTGTCCTGAGCTCCCCTGGTGGGTAGAGCTGGAAAATTATTTTTTCCCCCAATTGTGAATTTATTCCTACTTCACGGCCAGGAGGATGGCTCAGAGTGCTAAATAGGTCCTCTCTCAGGCCCAGGGAAATCAACAGTCACTGAAGCCAGTTTGGGGGCTGGGGGCGTGTTAAAATATACGCAAGTACTTAGCTTTTACTGAGAATGCCATTATTCTCAGGTTCCGGAGGTGTGAGTAGGCTGTGTGGCTGGCTGTTTCTCTCTGAGGAAACTGCGGCTGAATGCTACTACCAGCCTGCCGCAGCTGCTCCCGGGAATGGTGCCTGAGGGATCCCGATGATTCAGGTCCAGCAACTCCTCTCCACTTCTGAACTGTCTCTCCCTCCCTCTGCCGCTCAGTCTGTTTTCTAACTTTGCCTTTAATGTTCAGGGCACCTAGCTTGTCATAAATATAATCGTTTCACTTGTTTTTTCGGGTCTTTGTTGCAAGAGGGATCGCAGGAAGCATCTGGCAATTCTGCCATCTTGGCCCCACCCCTATATCCCTACTAAGTTTTTCTATTAAATTAGTATTAGATCATTAACTTCTTTGATGCTAAAGAAACTGCAAAAATGCCCACACAATTTATTTGAGCTGTTCTTACTCAAAATGATATAGTATGAAAATTGCTCACTTTGAAAACTGATCTGAATGGGGATGTTGATGAAAATATATTTCATAAAATTACATATGCATTAAAAACTCACTAAATACTGCTTTATTAACTTTTTCCTGTCAATTATTGTTTTATGATCAAGCGAAATGGTAAAAAACAACATATATTCTATACGCATCTAATGAGATATATAGCAACCAAGGAAATTTCATTAGACTTTATTAATATAATGATTTTAATATGTTATTATGAAGTTAAAGTCATTACTGAATTCTCTAGAAACACTATGCCAAGAAAATTTGGGATGATGTGAAATCATTTAGAGAGTAGAAGGAAATGGAGGGCTCTATATCTAATATTTATAATTTATTTGCATGTGATTCTCTTTCCAGCTCAATGGCCTAGAATTTAACATTTTAAGCTAGCTCAAGTTTCTCTGCTTCTACCACGGTTATACATAATTGATAAGCACTTAAAGTACCCTTTACTAAACCTTCCTTTCCAGCTATATAGACCTATTCAGATTATCGTCTAAATATTTCAGGTAGATCAATTACAACGTCAGAATGTTATTAGCTTACTTGTGCTGGCTCATCAGAAAGGAGATCATGCAACATGTTTAGTACATGCAGAAAAGGAAATAGATTACTCATAAGTAGTAGCTACCAGAAAAGGAATATTTGTTAGTTTTATTAAAACCTAGACACACCCCTGTATGTATTAGGAGAAACCCATACATATAACAGTATAATTTAACTATTTTTCACTAAAAAATCCATTGCCGTCAAGTTAATTCCGACTCATAGTGACCCTACAGGACAGAGTAGAACTGCCGCATAGAGTTTCCAAGGGGCACCTCGTAGATTCAAACTGCCGACTTTTTTTGGTTAGTAGTCACAGCACTTAACCACTATGCCATCAGGGTTTCCTAATTTTCACTAGTGCATTATTATCGTAATTATTTATTGCTGGAATCTGGAATTCTTTTAAATGCATCTATCTTTAAAACTATTAATTACAATATTAAAAGTAAAGTAAAATTATATTCATTCCCACTGACTGCGGGTTTTTAAAGTTATGCTATATTTCAAATATCTCAGGGTACTTGCATAATTTGTATTATACTCCCTATTTTTTTATGTTAACATTTAAATATTTGACAACTTATGATATTGTGGGTAAAATGTATTGAAGTTTGTTAGGGCTTATACTCTTACATTTCTATATTATTCTCTACTGTTCTCTTTAATAGAGACAAAGATAGAAGGAGAGAGAACACTGAGAAGTGTTATCTCTGTCTTTGTGACTAGAGTCTCTGGAATGATCACCCCAAATGCCAAATATTTCATAAGTTGAGAACAAATAAGACAACTCAAACTCCAAGAAAAAATGTAACATGACAGGACTATATGGAGAGAAAATGTTTTCTCTCATAGTATTTTTTAGTATTTCACAGTAATCTAGAATTTAATTGGGAACGATGTTGATAAAAATTTCACAGCAATATTAAATATACTAAAGGCATGAGATGTGTTAAGTTTAAGAATGATGCACAACAAAGTACTGTTGTCATAGTAATAAGAAGTTTGCATTTTGAAATCTATAAAATCTAGTTATTAATAATTTATATAAATGTACATGTTGAGACCAATCATGTCATCAGATTTTTTCATTTATGGTAAGAACTAGATTTGAGTCCTGAATGCATAATAAATAAGTTCTTGATATTCTTAAAATAAATATGTAATAAAAATAAGAAATATCCAACTGAAAAGAATTATTATACTAAAATTACACTTTTGGGATAACATATTTTTAGATATTAGTGGAAGAATCAAAGTACTGCCAAGCTGATAAGAATGTAACCTTCTCTAAAAGTCACTTGCTATGCATATTTATCAGTATATTACATTGCCATATAAAAAGCCTGATATTTCACCTTTTGATCTATAAAAATGGCAATTTCATATGGTTTAATCTAATAATTGGCCTATAAAATGATGACAGGGGCCCCGGTAGCACAGTGGTTAATAGCTTGGCTGCTAACCAAAAGGTCAGCAATTCAAATTCACCACCGCTCACTGTAAAACCTATAGGGCAGTTCTCCTTTGTCCTATACGGTGTCTGTGCGTTGGAATCGACTTGACAGCATTAGGTAAAATGAGGATAACTTCTGGATAAAAAGGAGTATTTTTTCCATTATTATTTGTATAAATTAGTCCATAGAAGAGTTAAATATGAAAAAAAGAATGTGTTCTTATCATTACTCCAAGCAACAGAAAGTTATAAAAAATCATGTCTATGAGTACATTTGTATATTCTTTTATGCTAAAAAGTAATTTTTAAAAAACTGGGCTATAATAATTATTACAAAGGTGATGTCGAATATACAATTTATAATTCTGTCAGCCAAATGCCTGAAGATATTTCTATAAAGTTTACTTGCTTTGATTCAATTAATCAGAAAGAAAAAAAAAAAGTCAATAAGATGCAGCAATGCTACCAAGTCTTCTTCATGGCCAAAATAATTTCCCCTCTCAAAAAGGGACATGTTATATGACATATATTGATCCCTAACAGAAAGGGGATCAAGCAACATATATAGCACAAGTAATAAAATCGTCAGACTGCTTATAATTAGCATGAGTTAGAAGCCAGACTGGTTTGGTAGTAGAAACCAAATCTTTGAAGATGTCCATTCAGTCACTCATTAATTATGTATTGAAGAGTTACAATATGCTAATCGACACTCTATAGATATACTGGGAATACCAACAGTGCTAGACAGAGACATATGGATGCCCTTTCTAGCTTATATCCTATAAAGCTTTAGTCATGGTGACTCAGCATGGGCAAAGTCAGCTCAAGTAACAACTCCCTCTCCCCACGCCCAAGGCTCCCCTGGATTCTTGCTGATATAACATAAAACCAGAGGTCCCCTATTCCTCCAAAAAGGAGTCCTTGGGTGCTACAAACAATTTAAGCACTGAACTACTAACCAAAAAGTTGGTGATTTGAACCCACTTGGAGATTTTCATCTGGCACACATTTATTTGGCACACATCTGAGTGTGCAGTGCAGTTGTGTCAATGTTGGTATAAGTGATATTTAAGAAATGTTCTGTCCATTCTGATGAACTTCTGTTACAAAACACAGTTTTTGCTCTGTTGCAAAAGACAATCTCTTCTTCTGACAACAAACAGCGTAAACAATGACGTTTTTATGCCATAATATACTGTGAAAATTAAGATCTGCTTCTTTTATACCTCTGCAAGAAGTCTGATTTAAAACTAAGGGGACATTTTTGAGAGATTATTTAAAGCTTTACAGAGAAGTGGATTTTAGAAAAAACATGAAAGAGTAGATATAATTTGAAAGTGAACTTGAAAACAAAAGGAATTTCACTTATGTATAAGAACATAGCTTCATTCACATTAACATATGTGAATGACAGCCAGTACCTGTGCTAAACTTAACTTTGGCTTGAATTTTTTCTCCCCACGATTATAAGGGCCTTCACACCCAAATAATAGCTTGATATTAGTGCAGATTGAGTATACTAAGCAATAACTTTAGTAGATGAGGCTCATTTGCAAGGCCAGAGGTATCTCCATTGCTGCTAGCAATAATCAAGACAAAGTGACTTCAAGGTCACACTTATCTGAGTTCAAATGCTGGCTCCAACTTTCTCAGCTGGGTGACTTTTAAGTTTTTTCATCTATTGTTGTTGTGTACTGTCAACCCTATGGGACTGAGAACAGAACTGCCCCATAGAGTTTCCTAGGCTGAAATCTTCATGGGAGCAGATGGTTAGGTCTTTTCTCCTGTGGAGCGGCTGGTGGGTTTGAACCACCGATCTTTTGGTTAACAGCTCAGCGCTTAACCACTATGGCACCAGGGTTCCATTTCTCATCTACAACATAGGGATATTAATACCAACCTTACAGGTGGTCATAAAGAAAAACATGAAAAACTTATATAATATGTATAGATAGGGACTAGCACATTGCTTGCCGTATCATAAATATTTTTTTAAAATTTATAATAGGCCAGCAATGCTTAGCCCTTGTTCAAGATGCCCTAGGATACATTACTGCAAAAGGTCACAACATTCTCCAAATAAAATTAATTTTAATTCATTTTATTTTAAAGATACATGAGCTATATAATTAAAGGGCACAAGGGGAATGCCATAAAAAAGAAGCATAGATTAAATACTGGAAGTTTTAAAAGCTGAAATTTAATGTCACAGGTTCTTTTTACTAAGAAAAAGTTGACGCTTACAGAAATTTTTGAAAAGTGGATGGCAATGATAAGAATGATTTTTTTTTTTTAACTTCCTAGAAATTAGGACAATGCTAGAAGCTTTAATTACTATTATTACCTGAGAAAATACTTAAGGTCAAAGAGCATATTTTTCCATCATAAAAAAAAAAAAAACCCAAACCTGTTGTCCTCAAGTCGATTCCAACTCATAGCGACCCTACAGGACAGGGTAGAACTGCCCCATAGGGTTTCCAAGGAGCGCCTGGTAGATTCAAACTGCTGACTTTTTGGTTAGCAGCTGTAGCTCTTAACCACTACGCCACTAGGGTTTCCCTTTTCCATCATACATAGGGAGTTATTTTTAATATGATGATGTTATTATTCTGAAAATGAGAGGCAGTGAATACAGGAGGCCTGTATCAAAAGGCTCGGGGAACTCTAATCCTTGCTCTGAACTGCTGTATAACTCTAAGCCTCTAATTCCTTCTGAATTCCAATTCAATTATTTAATATATTCTATTTTTTTTAATTTAGCATAACTTATGTAGCTCATAATCTATATGTACAGCTCACAGACAAGGAGACAGAGTCAGAAATAATTACATTTAAATTTGCTATACAGTCTAATTAGTAATGATACCATTCTTGCTTACAACCAAACTCAGGATTTTTTTTATGTTGAATTTAATTTTAAAATGTGATTTATAACTACTTCATTTATTAAGTGGTATTAATATTTAGTCTAGGAAATTAAGTAACATGGTACTTGAAGATACCACTAGTCAGTAAACAAATACTGAGCTGGTAAATAAAATGTTATTTACAATTTCAGAATATCTTCTGACAAAAATGAGTGAAGGAAATAATGAGTATTATGCACATCAGCTAAGGTCATCTTTTTTGTGTGTGTGTGTTTTAGGTGAAAGTTTACAGAGAAAATGAGTTTTTCATTAAAGAAATTCTATACAAAAAATTGTTTTATAATATTAGTTGCAATTCCTGCAATGTGACAGCACTCTCCCCCCTTCCCTTTCCATCCTAGGTTCTCTGTGCCCATTCACTCAGTTTTCCTGTTCCTTCCTGCCTTCTCTCTTTGCTTTTGGGCAGGTGCTGCCCATTTGGTCTTGTATACATGATTGAATTAAGAAGCACATTCCTCACATGTATGGCTGTTTCTTTTATAGGCCTGTCTAATCTTTAGCTTGAAGGTGGGGTTCCTGAGTGGTTTCAGTTCTGAGTTAGCAGGGTGTCTGGGGGCTATAGTCTTGGGGTTCCTCCAGTCACCAAGTTTTTTTTTTTTTTTTTTTGTAAATTTGAATTTTCTTCTACAATTTTCTCCTGCTCTGCCCAGGACCCTCTATTTTGATCCCTGTCAGAGAGGTAGGTTGTGGTAGCCAGGCACCATCTAGTTCTTCTGGGTTGAGGCTGGTAGAGGCTGTGGTTCTTTAGTCCTCTCCACTAATATTTTCCTTGTGTCTTTGGTTTTCTTTATTCTCCTTTGCTCCGAACATGCTGGGACCAACAGTTGTTCTTAGATGGCTGCTCACAAGCTTTTAGGATCCCAGACTCTACTCAGCAAGGTAGGATGTAGAACATTTTCATTAAGAACTACTTTATGCCAACTGACCTAGATATCCCCCAAGACCATTGTCCCCAACCCTCAGCCCAAACAGTCCCTCAAGGTGTTTGGATATGTCTAGGAAGCTTCTATGACTTTGCCTTGGTCAAGTTGTGCTGACTTTCCCTATATTGTGTGTTGTCTTTCCCTTTACCAAAGGGAAGTGATTGCCCCTCCCTAATCTTCCCCTCCCTCATAACCATCAAAGAGTTTTTCTTCTGTGTATAAATCTTGGATTTTTATAATAGTGGTGTCATACAATACTGGTCCTTTTGTGATTGACTTATTTCACTCAGCATAATGCCCTCCAGATTCATTCATGTTATGAGATGTTTTGCTAATTCTCATTGTTTTTTTTTTTAATCACCGTGTAGTATTCCATTGTGTTTATGTACCATAATTTGTTTATTCATTCATCTATTTATGGGCACTTAGGTTGTTTCCATCTTTTTGCAATTGTGAATAATGCTGCAAACATTATGGGTATGCATGTGTCTATTTGTGTGACAGATCTTATTTCTCTAGGATATATTCCCAGGAGTGGTATTGCCAGATCATATGGTATTTCTATTTCTAGCTTTTTAAGATGGTGCCATATTTTTTTCCACAGAGGTTGTATCATTTTATATTCCCACCAGCAGTGCATAAGAGTTCCAATCTCCCTGCAACCTCTCCAGCATTTGTTATTTTCTGTTTTTTTTTTTTTTTTCTTTAATTCATGCCAGTAATGGTGGACTGAAATGGTATCTCATTATAGTTTTGATCTGTATTTCTCTAATGGCTAATGATCTCAAGCATTTCCTCATGTGTCTGTTGGCCACCTGAATGTCTTCATTGGTGAAGTGTCTGTTCATATCCTTTGCCCATTTTTTAACTGGATTATTTGTCTTTTTGTTGTATTCAGAGGTGTTGACGTATTCTACAGATTTTCGAGATTAGACCCTTGATGGATATGTCATGGCCAAAATTTTCTTCCCAGTCTATAGGTTCTCTTTCTACTCTTCTGGTGAAGTTTTTAATTTTTAGGAGTTCCCAGTTATCTAGTTCCTTTTCTGGTGTTTGTGCATTGTTAATTATGGATTGGATTCTATTTATGCAATATACTGGGGCCCCTAGTGTTGTCCCTATTTTTTTTTCCATGATCTTTATCATTTTAGGTTTTATATTTAGATCTCTGATCGATTTTGAGTTAGTTTTTGTGTACGGTGTAAGGTATGGGTCCCATTTCATTTTTTTACAGATGGGCTTCCACTTTTGCCAGCACCATTTGTTAAAAAGACTGTCTTTTCTCCATTAATGGACTTTGGTCCTTTATCAAAGATCAGCTGCTCATAGGTGGATGAATTTACATCTGGATTCTGTTCCATTGGTCTATGTGTCTGTCATTTTAACAGTATCAGGCTGTTTTGACTATCGTGCCTGTGCAGTGCGTTCTGAGATCAGGTAGTGTGAAGTGTCCAATTTTGTTCTTTTTCTTCAACAATGCTTTACTTATTCGGTGCCTTTTTCCTTTCTATATAAAGTTGGTGATTAGTTTTCCCATCTCAATAAAGAATGCTGTTGATATCTGGATCAGAAATCCATTATATCTTTAAATTGCTTTGGGTAGAACTGACATTTTCACAGTGTTGAGTCTACCGATCCATTAGCTATGTTCTTCCTTTTGTGTAGGTTTCCTTTGGTTTCTTGTAGTAGTGTTTTGTAGTTTTCTTTGTATAGGTTTTTATGTCCCTAGTTAAGATTTTTTCCTGAGAATTATAACTTTTCAGAGGTGATAATAAATGGTATTGTTTTCCTGACTTCCTTTTTGAAGCTCTCTTTGTTGGTGTATAGGAATCCAACTGAATTTTGTACATTGATCTTGTATCATGGTACTCTGCTGAATCTTTCTATTAGTTCCAGTAGTTTTCTTGTGGAATCTTTGGGGTTTACCAAGTATAGGATTATATCATCTGTGAATAGGGAAAGTTTTACTTCTTCCATTCCAATTTGGATGCCCTTTCTTTTTCTTGCCTTATTGCTCTAGCTAGGACTTCCAGCACAACATTAAACAGGAGAGATGATAAAGCGCATCCTTTTCATGTTCCCATTCTAGGATCATCTTTTGTTATGCTTTTTAAAGAAATACTAACAGATTGTAAAGTTCAATATATAAGAATGGTCATTTTCCAATAAAGGAGAAATAAGTTTCTTAGGTGGAGACTGTGGAAATGTCAGACTCCTGCAGCTCACTGTTGTTGTTAGGTACCGTCAAGTCATTTCTGACTCATAGCAAACCTGTGCACAACAGAAAACATTGCCTGGTCATGTGTCACTCTCACAATCCCTGCTATGTTTGAGCCCACCGTTGTAGCCACTGTGTCAAACCATCTCACTGAGGGTCTTCCTCTTTTTTGCTGACCTTTACTTTACCAAACATGATGTCCTTATCCAGGGACTGCTCCCTCCTGATAGCATGTCCAAAGTAAGCAAGACAAAGCCTCACTATCCTTTCTAAGGGGCATTCTGGCTACACTTCTTCCAAAATATATTTGTTCATTCTTCTGGCAGTCCATGGTATATTCAGAATTCTTTGCCAACACCATAATTCAAACCCATCAATTCTTTTTTGGTCTTCCTTATTCATTGTTTAGATTTCTCATCCATATGGAGCAATTGAAAATACCATGGCTTAAGTCAGGTGTACTTCAGCCCTCAAGGTGACATCTTTGCTTTTTAATACTTTATAGATCTTTTGCAGAAGATTTGCCCAATGTAATGTGTTCTTTGATTTCTTCACTGCTGCTTCCATGGCTGTTGATTGTGGATCAAAGTAAAATAAAATCCTTGAAAACTTCGATATTTTCTCTATTTATTATGATGCTGTTTATTGATCCGGTTGTGAAGATTTTTGTTTTATGTTAAGGTATAATTCACACTGAAGACTGTAGTCTTTGATCTTCATTAGTAAGCCCTTCAAGTTCTCTTCACTGTCAGCAAGCAAGGGTGTGTTGTCTGCATATCACAGGTTGTTAATGAGTCTTCTTCAAATCCTGATGCTGTGTTCCTTACCACAGAGTCCAGCTTCTCAAATTATTTGCTCAGAATACAGACTGAATAAGTATGGTGAAAAAATACAACCCTGACACATACCTTTCCTCATTTTACACCCTGCAGTAGCCCCTCATTCTGTTCGAATGATTGCATCTTGGTCTATATCTTAGTCATCTCGTGCTGCCATAACAGAAATAACACAAGTGGACAGCTTTAACAAAGACAAAGTTATTCTCTCATCGTCTAGTAGGCTACAAGTCCAAATTCAGGGCACTGGCTCCAGGGGAAGGCTTTCTCTCTCTGTTGGCTCTGGAGGAAGGTCCTTGTCATGCATCAGTCTTCCCTTGGTTTGGGAGCATCTCAGAGCAGGAACTTCAGGTTTAAAGTATGCGCTCTGCTCCTGGCACTGCTTTCTTGGTGTTATGAGGTTTCCCCACTCTGTGCTTGCTTCCCTTTCATCTCTTGTAAGATAAACAGTGGTGCAGGCCATACCCCAGGGAAACTCCCTTTATACTGGATTAGGGATGTGACCTGGTAAAGTTGTTAAAATCTCACCCTAATCCTCCTTAACATAAATTTACAATCACAAAATGGAGGACAACCACAGAATACTGGGAATCATGGCCTAACCAAATTGATATACACATTTTTTGAGGGGGACATAATTCAACCCATGACAGTCTGTATGCAGGTTCTGCCTGAGCACAAGGAAGGGTTCTGCAATTCCCATTCTTTGCAATGTTACCCATAATTCGTTATGATCTACACAGTCGAATGCCTTTGCAGAGGCAATAAAACACAGTGAAACATCTTTCCAGTATTCTCTGTTTTAGCCAAGATCCATCTGATATCAGCAATGATATCCCTGACTCCCTGTCCTCTTCTGAATCTGGCTTGAATTTCTGGCAATTTCCTGTGGATGTATTGCTGCAGCCATTTTTTAATTATCTTCAGAAAATTTTACTTGTGTGTGATATTATTAATATTGTTTGACAATTTGTGCGTCCTGTTGGATCACCTTTCTTTGGAATGGGCACAAATATGGATCTTTTCCAGTCAGTTAGCCAGGCAGCTGTCTTCCAAACTTCTTGGCATAGGTGAGTGAGCGCTTCTGTGTTGCATCTGTTTACTGAAACATTTCAGTTGGTATTCCATCAATTCCTGAAGGCTTGTTTTCCACCAATGCCTTCAGTGCAGCTTGGACTTCTTTCTTCAGTACCACCGGTTCTTGATCATATGCTTCCTCCTGAAATGGCTGAACATCGACCAATTCTTTTTGGTATAGTGACTCTGTGTATTCCTTTCATCTTCTTTTGATGCTTCCTGTGTCATTCAATTTTTTGTCCATAAAATCCTTGAATGTTACAACTTAAAGCTTGAATTTTTTCTTCAGTTCTTTCAGCTTGAGAAATGTCAAGCGTGTTCTTTCCTTTTGGTTTTCTACCTCCAGGTCTTTGCACATTTCATTATGATACTTTAGCTTGTCTTCTTGAGTTACATTTTAAAATCTTCTGTTTAGCATTTTTACTTCATCATTTCTTCTATTCGCTTTAGCTACTCTACATTCAAGAGCAAGTTTCAGAGTCTCTTCTGACACCAATTTTGGTTTTTTCTTTTTTGTCTTTTTAATAACCTTTTTTTAAAAAATAATTTTTATTGTGCTTTAAGTGAAAGTTTACAAATCAAGTCAGTCTCACACAAAAACCCATATACACCTTGCTACACACTCCCAATTACTCTCCCCCTAAAGGGACAGCCCGCTCTCTCCCTCCACTCTCTCTTTTCATGTCCATTTCGCCAGCTTCTAACCCCCTCCACCCTCTCATCTCCCCACCAGGCAGGAGATGCCAACATAGTCTCAAGTGTCCACCTGATCCAAGAAGCTCACTCCTCACCAGTATCCCTCTCCAACCCATTGTCCAGTCCAATCCATGTCTGATGAGTTGGCTTTGGGAATGGTTCCCGTCCTGGGCCAACAGAATGTCTGGGGGCCATGACCACTGGGGTCCTTCTAGTCTCAGTCAGACCATTAAGTCTGGTCTTTTTATGAGAATTTGGAGCTGCATCCCACTGTTCTCCTGCTCCCTCAGGGGTTCTCTGTTGTGGTCCCTGTCAGGGCAGTAATTGGTTGTAGCCGGGCACCATCTAGTTCTTCTGGTCTCAGGCTGATGTAGTCTCTGGTTCATGTGTCCCTTTCTGTCTCTTGAGCTTGTAATCACCTTGTGTCCTTGGTGTTCTTCATTCTCCTTTGCTCCAGGTGGGTTGTGACCCATTGATGCATCTTAGATGGCCACTTGCTAGCGTTTAAGACCCAGACGCCACTCTTCAAAGTGGGATGCAGACTGTTTTCTTAATAGATTTCATTATGCCAACTGACTTAGATGTCCCCTGAAACCATGGTCCCCAGACCCCTGCCCCTGCTACTCTGGCCTTCAAAGCATTCAGTTTATTCAGGAAACTTCTTTGCTTTTGGTTTAGTCCAATTGTGCTGACCTCCCCTGTATTGTGTGCTGTCTTTCCCTTCACCTAAAGTAGTTCTTATCTGCTATCTAATTAGTGAATGCCCCCTCCGACCCTCCCTCCCATAACCACAAAAGAATGTTTTCTTCTCAGTTTGAACTATTTCTCAACCACTTATAATAGTGGTCTTATACAATATTTGTCCTTTCGCAACTAATTTCACTCAGCATAATGCCTTCTAGGCTCCTCCATGTTGTGAAATGTTTCACAGATTCCTCACTGTTCTTTATCAATGTGTAGTATTCCACTGTGTGAATATACCATAATTTATTCATCCATTCATCTGTTGATGGGCACCTTGGTTGCTTCCATCTTTTTTACTATTGTAAACAGTGCTGCAATAAACATGGGTGTGCATGTATCTGTTCGTGTAAAGGTTCTTATTTCTCTAGAATATATTCCAAGGAGTGAGATTCCTGGTAGTTCTATTTCTAGCTTTTTAAGGAAGCGCCAAATCAATTTCCAAAGTGGCTGTACTATTTGACATTCTCACCAGCAGTGTAAAAGTGTTCCAGTCTCTCCACAGCCTCTCCGACATTTATTATTTTGTGTGTTTCATCTCCAGCCTTGCTGGAGATGAAATCTCATTGTAGTTTTGATCTGCATTTCTCTAATGGCTAATGATCGTGAACATTTCCTCATATATCTGTTAGCTACCTGAATGTCTTCTTTAGTGAAGTGTCCATTCATATCTTTTGCCCATTTCTTAATTGGGTTATTTGTCTTTTTGCAGTTGAGTTTTTGCAGTATCATGTAGATTTTAGAGATCAGGCGCTGATCAGAAATGTCATAGCTAAAAACTTTTTCCTAGTCTGTAGGTAGTCTTTATACTCTTTCGGTGAATTCTTTGGATGAACATAGGTGTTTGATTTTTAGGAGCTCCCAGTTATCTAGTTTTTCTTCTGCATTCTTTATAATGTTTTGTATACTTTTTATGCCATGTATTAGGGCTCCTAACGTTGTCCCTATTTTTTCTTCCATGATCCTTATCGTTTTAGATTTTATATTTAGGTCTTTGATCCATTTTGAGTTAGTTTTTGTGCATGGAGTGAGGTATGGGTCTTGCTTCATTTTTTTGCAGATGGATATCCAGTTATGTCAGCACCATTTGTTAAAAACTGTCTTTTCCCCATTTAACTGTTTTGGGGCCTTTGTCAAATATCAACAGCTCCTATGTGGATGGATGTATGTCTGGATTCTCAATTCTGTTCCACTGGTCCATGTATCTGTTGTTGTACCAGTACCAGGCTCTTTTGACTACTATAGCAATATAATAGGTTCTAAAATCAGGTAAAGTAAGGCCTCCCACTTTGTTCTTCCTTTTCAGTAATGCCTTATTTATCCAGGCCCTCTTTCCCTTCCATATTAAACTTTTCATTATGTTCCTGAATAATCTTTCTAATTTCTTCAGTTGCTTTATCTGTGTGTTCCTTGGCTTGTTCTGCATATTGCCTCATTTCCTTCCTGATGTCTTGAAGGATTCTGTATATTAAACTTTTGTATTCTGCAGCTGGTAATTATAGGAATGCACTTTCATCTAGAAAATTCCTGGATTCTTTGTTTTGAGAGCCTGTTGAGGTGATCATGGTCTGTTTCTTTATGCGACTTGATATTGACTGTTGTCTCCAAGCCATCTAGAAGTTATTGTGTTAGTTTATGCTTGCTTACTGTGTTGTAGCTGCTTGCTTTGTTTTGTTTTGGTATACCCCTATGGGTTGCTTGAGTGAGCTAGCTTGATTATTTTCGCCTTTGGAGCTCTGGTGTCCTGTCCCCAGCTGGCTAGAGCTGTTATCAGGTATATCAGTCTAGGAGTCCATTCAGTTTTCTTGCCCGAATTCAGCTCAGGTTTCCAGGTAGCTGATATCAAGTGTGTGTACAGGCTCTAACCTACGGTCTTAGAGGGGTTAGTGGTGATTTGCGTATATACCAGTATCTGATTGCAGCAGGGGGTCACGCTCTGAACAAGGCAGGGGGCTGAGAACCAACCCCCAAGTGTCTCTGAGGAAAACATGTCTCTGTTCCCTAGAGCATGCTGGAGGGTGGGTTCTGCAGAGGGACCATGAGCACCCAAAGTTTTTGGTTGTAAGGACTGGGAGGTACCAGTTATCTTTGGACCCCTGTCGCGGGTGGCTGGGTGACCTGAATGGAGCTACCAGTCCTTAGGTCCCTGTTGTGGGTAGGTGAGGACCTTGTTTAATAGGCAAAGCAACGTCAAACGTCAAACACCCACCACTCCACTGCACAGCTGAAATGGTTGGAGTTTGCCAACAAGGGCCTATTCTCCTGAAATAGACCCACACAGGTCCATGCAGAAGGGAAAGGTGCTCAAGGTCCACGGATGTTCTATGCCTGGACAGGAGCCGCTTCTGTCCTGAGCTCCCCCATTTAATAGAGCTAGCAAATTATCTTTTCCCCCCAGTTGCAAATTTTTTCCTTCCCCAAGGCCGGTAGGATGGCTCTGGGTGCTCACCAGGGTCTACCACAGGCCTAGGGATTCAGCCACTGAAGCCGACTTGGGGATTGGGGGGGGCGCGGTAAAATATACGCAAGTACTGAGCTTTTGCCGAGAGTGTTGTTTGCCTCAGGTTCCGGAGGCGTGAGCGGGCTGTGTGTCTGGCTGCTTCTCCCTGAGGAAACTGTGGCCGAAGGCTAGGACCAGCCTGCCGCTGCTGCTGCTGCTGCAGCCGCCGCCGCTCCAGGAATGGTGCCTGAGTGCTCCCCACGATTCAGGTCCCGTAACTCCTCTCCACTTCTGAACGGCCTCTTCTTCCCCCTACCCCTCAGTTCGTTGCCTGAGCTTGCCTTTGACGCTCAAGGCTCCCAGCTTGTCACAAATGTACTTCTTTCACTTGTTTTTTGGGTCTTTGTTGTAAAGAGGGTTCGACGGAAGTGTCTGTCTATTCTGCCATCTTGGCTCCACTCCTCCTTTTTAATAACCTTTAGCTTTGTTCATGTGTGATGTAATCACATAACTCATCTGGTCTTCAGTCATTAGTCTTCGGTGAGTCAAATCTATTATCGAAACGGTCTCTAAATTTAGGTGGGATATACTCAAGTTTATACTTTGTCTCTTGTGGACTTGTTTCAATTTTCTTCAGCTTCAACTTGAATCTGCACACGAGCTATTGGTCTGTTTCGCTATTAGCCTCTGGCTTTGTTCTGACTGATGATATGGAGCTTCTCCACTGTCTCTTTTCACAGATGTAGTCAATTTGATTCCTGTGTATTCCATTTGACAAGATCCATTGTATAGTCACATGATTTTTGTTGTTGAAAAAATGTATTTGCAATGAATAAGTGATTTGTCTTGCATAATTATGTCATGCAATCTTTGGTGTCATTTCTACCACCAAGGGTATATTTTCCAACTACAGATCCTCCGTCTTTGTTTCCAGCTTTTGCACTCCAATCACCAGTAATCATCAATGCAACCTGATTGCACGTTTGATGGATTGCAGACTGCGGAAGTTGGTAAAATCTTAAATTTCATCTTTGGCCTTAGGGGTTGGTGCATAAATTTCTATAATAGTTGTATTATCTGGTCTTCTTTATAGACATGTAGATATTATCCTATCACTGACGGTGTTGCACTTCAGGATAGACCTTGAAATGTTCTTTTTGATGATAAATGTAATGCCATTCCTCATTAATTTGTCATTCCCAGCATGGTAGACCATATGATTGTCTGATTTAAAATGGCCAATACCAGTCCATTTTAGCCTATTAATGCTTAGGATAGAGCCCTAGTGTCAAAGTGGTTAAGACCCAGGCTGCTAACCAAAAAGGTGGCAATTCAAGTCCACCATGGAAACTCTATGGGGCAGTTCTACTCAGTCCTATAGGGTTGCTATGCATCATAACAGACTTCACGGCACACAACAACAACAACAATGCTTAGGATATCGATTTTTATGTGTTCCATTTTATTTTTGACAACTTCCAATTTTCCTAGATTTATACTTCATACATTTCACCTTCTGATTACTAATTGAGGTTTGCTGCTGTTTCTTGTCATTTTAAGTCACACCACACCAGCAAAAAAAGGTCATGAAAGTTTGACTCTGTCCACATCATTAAGGTCCTTGTCTTAGTTAACTAGTAGTGCTCTAACAAATACCACAAGTGGATGGCTTTAACAAAGAGGAATTTATTTCTTCACAGCAAAGTAGGCTAAGTGTCTAAACTCAGGGCAACAGCTCCAGGGGAAGGCTTTCTTTCTCTGTCAGCATTCTCATCAATCTTCCCCCGAACTAAGAGCTTCTCAGGCACAGGGACCCCAGCTCAAAGGATGCGTTCTACTCCCGGCACTGCCTTCTTGGTGGTATGAGGTCCCCAATCTCTGCTTGCTTCCCTTTTATCTCTTGTAAGATAAAGGTGGTACAGTCCACGCCCCAGGGAAACTCCCTTTACACTGGATCAGGGATGTGACCTTAGTAAGGATGCTCAAATTCCACTCTAGTCCTCTTTAACATAAAATTACAATCGCAAAATGGAGGGCAACCACACAATACTAGAAACCAAGCCCCAGTCAAATTGATACATACATTTTTGGGGGGACATAATTCAATCTATGACAGTCATCTCTACTTTGAGGAGGCAGCTCTTCCTCAGTTGTATTCTGAGTGCCTTCCAAATGGAGGTACTCATTTTCTGACACTATCTCAGACAATATTCCATTGCTATCCATAGGTTTTCACTGGCCAACTTTTTTCAGAAGTGGATCACCAAGTCTTTCTTCCCAGTCTGTCTTAGTGTGGAACCTATACTGAAATTTGACCACCACTGGTGACCCTGCTGGTATTTGAAATACCGGTGGCATAGCTTCCAGCATCACAGCAACACTCAAGTGATCACAGCAACATGCAAGCCACCACAGCACAACAAACTGACAAGTGGTGGGCAGCACACTAAAATCAAAAACCAAACCTTTTGCTATCGAGTCAATTCTGACCCATAGCAACTGCAAAGGACAGAGTAAAACTGCCCTATAGGGTTTTCAAGGCTGTAGTATTTATAGTAGCAGACTGCCAAATCTTTGTCTCCTAGAGCAGCTGGTAGGCTCGAACCACCCACTTTTCAATTAGCATTTCCTTGTATAACCACTGCACGACTGGGGCTCCTTGGGCAGCATATTAGAGAACCTTAAAAAAGTAAATAGAAAAGCTCTGGCTAAAAGCAACATTTAAGTAATGCTTAAGGACCTAAGGGGATGGTCTCTACTATTTCTAGTATTATGAATGCATAATATTTAGTATTAGTTGAAATGAGTGTAACAAATGTTTGCTTTTTCTCAGCTTAGCATGCTAGGGAGAGGGTAGGATATGACATAACTTTGCTTAGAATTGTCCAAAAAAACAAGAAAAAAACTTGTGGTTACTTGCATCTGTGGCATTTTTGACCTATCTAGACATTGGAGAAACTTATGCAATACATGCCAACTGTTAAAATCCTAACTAACTTTCAAAGCCCAGGTCAAATGACAAACTGATCTAACTTATTTCTCCTCACTTTGAACATCTATAGCATTTCTTCTATTTCTTAAGGACCTTATTATGGCTTTTATTATAGATAATTGCATGTTTTTGTTTATAACTAAATTAGATGTAAGCACCATAAAGAAAGTGACTGTGTCTTACTCATCTGTCTATTTTCCATAGTACCTTACAGCAAGGCTCCAACAAACCTTGGTAACAACGAAAAGAAACACCAGTTTAAGTAAATGTGTATTGACAGATAATAAAGTACAACAATTTTCCTGATGTGAAGTACAACACTGCATTTGCCCCTTTTTTTTCCTTTTTGGAATTTTTTTTAAAATCAAATTTAAATCTATCCTTATAATACACTCTTTCCTTCATTTTCCTAATTTTTCACTTCTGAGACACCAAAATCATAAATGGACAGAAATTTGTTCAAGTGAATCTTTCATACATAAAAAAAAGTTATGGGAAATTTGAACCTATTTTGGATCTAGAAACCCTGGTGGTGTAGTGGTTAAGTGCTACAGCTGCTAATCTAAGGGTGGGAAGTTCAAATCCACCTTGAAAACTCTATGGGACAGTTCTGCTCTGTCCTATAGGGTTGCTATGCGTCGGAATAGACTCAATGGCATTAAGTTTGTTTTTTTTTATTTTTTTTTATTTTGGATCTAGTGGACAAAGAAAAACCTTAGCCTAAGGAGCCCTGCTGGCATAATCGCTAACCATTAGGCTGCTAACCAAAAGACTGGCAGTTAGAACCCACCCAGTGGCACTGCAGGAGAAAGACACTGCGATCTGCTCCTATAAAGATTACAGCCTAGAAAACCCTATGGGGCAGTTCTACTCTGTCACATGGGGTGGCTCTGAGTTGGAATCGACTCAGCAGCATCCAACAATAAGTATTTGAGCATGTGGGTTTGAGTAGTAAGAGACGATGGTTAAAATTTCTGTCCCAAGATGTTTCTTCCAAGGAAGGGTGGTGAGAGCAGGAGCCTTGGGAACAGAATTACATAATTTGTTGGCACTCAACTGGAGATTGTTGCTGAGGAGAGATTTAATGTGGTGTATACAAATGATCCCTGAAGAAAAATATAAAAGTACGACAAGGGACAGAAGATTTTGCTACTTTTTGGCATTAGACATTTGCTATCATCTGTCTTCCTATTCATTCACCCCTTTCAGTTCCTCCCTTCTTTCTTTCCCTCTTTCCTTCACTCCTTCCTCTCTTCTTCTCTTCCTTCCCTTCCCTCTCTTTACCTCCTCCTTCACTCCTCCTTCCCTTTTCTTTCTCTCTCTCTTTTCCCCCAACCATCATCAAGTGTTCCGTATAGTGAATATTGTTATTGTTATTCTTACATGCTGTGGAGTTGGCTCTGACTCATCGTGACCCTATGTACAACAGAACAAAACACTGCCTGGTCCTATGCCATCCTCATGATTGTTACTTTGAGCCCATTTTTGCAGCCACTGTGTCAATCCATCTCGTTGAGGATCTTCTTCTTTTTTGCTGACCCTCTACTTTACTAAGCATGATGTTCTTCTCTAGCGACTGGATCCTCCTGACAACATGGCGAGTGTTAGCATATATAATATTTTTTTAGCAGGTGAGCTAGCTAAATAAATAAAAGACTGGGCTTTCAGGACATCAATGGCTGAAGACAGAAACTCACCAGGGGATCAGTAATTGACTTACGGGCCATAAAACCAAAAACCAAACCCAATGCCACTAAGTAGATTTTGACTCATAGTGACCCTATATGACAGAGTAGAACTGCCCCATAGGGTTTCCAAAGCTGCAAATCTTCCTCTTTTTTTAATGACAGCTTTGCTACTATTGTTGTTAGGTGCCATTGAGTCAGTTCTGACTCACAGTGACCCTATGCAATAACAGAACTAAACACTGCCCAGTCCTGCACCATGCCTACAATCATTGTTATGTTTCAGCCCACTGTTGCAGCCACTGTGTCAATCCATCTCGTTAAGGGTCTTCCTCTTTTCTGCTGACCCTGTACTTTACCAAGCATGATGTTCTTCTACAGGGACTGATCTCTCCTGACAACATCTCCAAAGAACGTAAGGCGCAGTCTCGCCATCGTTGCTTCTAAGGAGCATTCTGGTTATACTTCCTCCAAGACAGATTTGTTCTTTCTTTTGGTACTCCACAGTATATTTGATATTCTTCGCCAACACCACAATTCAAAGGCATCGATTCTTTTTCAGTTTTCCTTATTCATTGTCCAGCTTTCCCATGCATATGATGCAACTGAAAATACTATGGTTAGGGTGAGATGCACCTTAGTCTTCAAGGCGACACCCTTGATTTTCAACACTTTAAAGCAGTCCTTTGCAGCAGATTTACCCAATGCAATGCATCTTTCAATTTCTTGACTGCTGCTTCCGTGGGTGTTGATTGTAGATTCAAGTGATATGAAATCCTTGACAACTTCAATCTTTTCTCTGTTTATCATGATGTTGCTTATTAGTTCAGTCATGAGGTTTTTTGTTTTCTTTATGTTGAGGTGCAATCCATACTGAAGGATGTGGTCTTTGATCTTCATCAGCAAGAGCTTCAAGTCTTCTTCATTTTAAGCAAGCAAGGTTATGTCATCTGCATATCTCCGGCTGTTAATGAGTCTTCCTCCAATCCTGATGTTGCGTTCTTCTTCATATAGTCCAGGTTCTTGGATTATTTGCTCAGCATACAGATTGAATAGGTATGGGGAAAGAATACAACCCTGACTCACACCTTTCTTGACTTTAAATCACGCAGTATCCCCTTGTTCTGTCCAAACAGCTACCTCTTGATCTATGTACAGGCTCCTCATGAGCACAATTAAGTGTCTGGGAATTCCCATTCTTCGCAATGTTATCCATAGTTTGTTATGATCCACACAGCCAAATTCCGTTGCATAGTCAATAAAACACAGGTAAACTTCCTTCTGGTATTCTCTGCTTTCACACAGGATCCATCTGACATCAGAAATGATATCCCTGGTTCCATGTCCTCTTCTGAATCTGGCCTGAATTTCTGACAGTTCCCTGCTGATATACTGCTGCAGACGCTTTTGAATGATAGTTAGCAAAATTTTGCTTGCTGTGATATTAATGATATTGTTTGTTAATTTCTGTTTCTTGGGAATACGCATAAACATGGATTTCTTCCAGTCTGTTGGCCAGGTAGCTGTCTTGCAAATTCCTGGGCATAGACGAGTAAGTGCTTCCAGTGCTGCATCCATTTGTCAGTTGAGATACCTGCCAATTCCTGGAGCCTTACTTTTTGTCAATGCCTTCAGTGCAGCTTGGACTTCTTCCTTCAGTACCATAGTTCCTGATCATATGCTACCTCTTGAAATGGTTGAGTGTCAACCAATTCTTTTTGGTATAATGACTCTGTGTATTCCTTCCATCTTCTTTTGATGCTTTCTGCTTCATTTACTATTTTTCCCATAGAATCCTTCACTATTACAACTTGAGGCTTGAATTTTTTCTTCAGTTCTTTCAGCTTGAGAAATGCCGAGCATGTTCTTCTCTTTTGGTTTTCCATCTCCAGCTCTTTTTACATGTCATTATAATACTTTGTCTTCTTAAGCTACCTTTGAAATCTTCTGTTTAGCTCTTTTACATCATCATTTCTTCCTTTTGCTTTAGCTGTCTGACGTTGATGAGCAAGTTTCAGAGTCTCTTCTAACATCCATTTTGGTCTTTTCTTTCTTTACTATATATATATATTTTTTTTTTTTTCTGTTAAATACAATCAAGTTTATTCAAGGAATGGACATGTGTGTTCCTCATCCTTCTCACTCTTCTTCTCTCTTCCCGCCACCAGAGGTGGCATTGAGGGCCCCATGGGTGGGGGGAGGAGAGGAGGTCATTAAGTCCCCGGGGCTAGACTCTAAATACCATATGCAGCAGCCAGCCGAGTGTGCAAGGCTCAGGCGGTGGGAGCCCCTGTCCGTGTGGGTGTCCTGATGACGCGTTTCCTTCACTGCTCAGCTCGCCCTCTGCCTACCAGCCCCCTGCAGGAACCCAGGAGCTGGGCTTCCGTCCGACCTGCTCAGCCACTGGCTCAGCCACTGCAGCAAACCGGGGACCAGGCTCAGTGTGGCAGCCAGGGCCAAAGCTCAGCAGTATGGATGGACCCTGAAACAGGAGTTCAAAGGGCCAAACCTGGGGGCTCTCACGTCCTACAAGAATGGGAAGAGCCGCTTCTTCACGATGTAGAGGACGGTAGCAAGAAAGAGGGCCAGAGCAAGGAAAATGAGGAGCTTGTCTGTCAACTCCCGGCGATTGTATTTTGTGATGAGCTTCCGTCCCAGCTGGATGGTTCCCGACATGGACTTAAACTCTTCATTTGCATCCCGGATAGTTCGTGAAGAATTGACTAGGGTCTGCATGGCTTCCTTGCTCTGTTGGACCTGCTGGGACATCATCCTGCTGATCCCCATGAGGCTCTCTGTGATGGTGCTGGACGTGTGGGCCAGGCTCTCTTTGGTGGTTTTCCTCTGCCTTAAAAGCTCTCCTCCCTGGAGAAGCTCCGCTGTCTCTAGATTGTCGATGGCAATTTTGCAAGTGAGATTTGCTTTCCTCCCTAAGGTCTGATTGCTGAGCATCTGCTTCTTACGATTCTCCACTTCCTGGAGCAGAGCTTGCTTCTCTCTGTCTTGCTCTTTAGCCGACTGCTCGAACTCCTGTATTCTGTGCTGTAACTGCTAAAACTTCTCTTTCACTTTAGCGTTCAGTTCAGTAAGTGCACTTAATGGTCCTGAGCAATGGCGAATATCCTGGATAAGAGCCTTCACCTCCAGATCGAATTTGACAATCTCTTGGTTACAGATCCGGACGCAGACATCTTGGGGTGCCGCCATGTTGGGGACGCCTACTACGGACAGCGGCGGTGCCCAAAGTTCAAACGCGTTTTTGCACCTCCTTTTTTCCCTCCCCGCCTTGTCTTGCAGCAGCGCCACCTTAAGACCCGTTTGAGTGTGGTGGGAGCGGGAGGTCGGCACTGAAACTTCTAACGCAGGCTCTTGATAGTTATTTGCAAAGGTTTCCTAATAACTAGGCATTCTGGCGGCGAAGTGGATGAGAGCTCAGTCTGTTAACCAAAAGGTGGACAACTCGAATCTACCAGCCGCTCCTTGGAAACCCTATGGGGCAGTTCTACCCTGTCCACAGGGTCGCAGTGAGTCGGAATCAGCTCTACGGCACAGAACAACCCCGACACATGGGGAAAATCAGCCTCGCCCCTTGGTTTTACTGTTATAAAACCAGGCCGAAGAGAATATCAAAAACGGCTGACAGTGGCCTTTCCCCGTCTTCCGCCAATCACTCTAATGACTTTTTAAATAGAAGAGAAAAAAAGACTAGAAGAAAAATGTTAATTGGGATGTCTCTTAGCGGGTTCTGGTAAGTGGAATTAACAATTTTTTAAATATTCCTTTAAACTTTTTCACACTTTCTAGAGTGAGTATAAATTGTGGAGTAAAGGAGAAAATGGTAAACATATATATATATATATATTTTAACGTATGGAATTCAAGGCAAGCGGCTTGAGCACCTCCTGTCACCTCATCTCACTGTCCGGATATTTCTAGAACCCAGAATTAGGTCACCTCCCTGCTTACACCCCTTCCATAGCTCCTGGTGGTTCTCCTTTGTGTACAGTTGAATTTATTAATTCTACCTCACTGGAGTAGTTTTGATGTATTAAGTAAAAGAATATAAAAGCAGGCCCTCAACAAATGGTGGCTCTTTTATTTTTATTATTGAACAGCTGGTTTCTTAGCTGGTCCTCAAGATCATGGGGCACCTTTCTGGATTCCTAAAGCTATTTTTTTTCTTAAATAATTTTTATGGTGCTTTAAGTGAAAGTTTACAAATCAAGTCAGTCTGTCACATATAACCTTATATACACCTTATTCTATACTCCCACTTACTCTCCCCCTAATGAGTCAGCCCACTCCCTCCTTCCAGTCTCTCCTTTCGTGAAGATTTTGCCAGTTTCTAACCCTCTCTACCCTCCTATCTCCCCTCCAGACAGGAGATGACAACACAGTCTCAAGTGTCCACCTGATACAAGTAGCTCACTCTTCGTCAGCATCTCTCTCCCACCCATTGTCCAGTCCCTTCCATGTCTGATGAGTTGTCTTCGGGAATGGTTCCTGTCCTGGGCCAACAGAAGGTTTGGGGTCCATGACCACCAGGATTCCTCTAGTTTCAGCCAGACCATTAAGTCTGGTCTTTTAATGAGAATTTGGGGTCTGCATCCCACTGTTCTCCTGCTCCCTCAGGGATTCTCTGTTGTGCTCCATGTCATCGGTTGTGGCCAGTCTTTCCTGTCTTTTTAATGACCTCTTGCTTTCTTTATGTATGATGTCCTTGCGCAACTTGTCTGGTCTTTGGTCATTAGTGTTCAACACATCAAATCTGTTCTTGAGATGATCTCTAAATACAGGTGAGATATACTCAAGGTCATAATAACAATTTTAGTGAGATACAATTTACATACCATACAATTCACTCATCTAAAGCATGTAATAAAATGGTTTGTAGTTTGCTTACACGGTTATGCAATCATCACCACAATCAATTTTAGAACATTTATATCACCCCCAAAAGAAACCTGTACCTTTTAGCTATCATTCCCCCTTGATATCCCTATTCACCTTAGCCACAGTCAACCAAGAATCTAGATTCTGTCTCTATATAGCAAGGCTGTAAATCTTTACAAAAGCAGACTGCCACATCTTTCTCCTGCTCAGCAGCTGGTAGATTTGAACTGCCAACCTTTTGCTTAGTAGCTGAGCACTTAATCACTACACCAACACAGCTCCTCATGGGCCAGAGATTAACGAATTAATGAAAGCAAGAGTTTAAGTAGTTGGGAAAACAGATACTCTGTACCAAGAACTGACAAAAAGACATTCAAGATCTGTATCCAAGCGAAAACTTCCTGAGAGTATGGCTAACCAAGCAGGTTTTAATGAGTTTTAATTATCTGTTTAAGGAATACAGTCACACTGCTCAAAAAATTCAATCTCGAAACAGCCTAAAATTGGCCAGATATTTTTAAAAGTACTACCTGAGCAAAACAAAACATTTTACCATGCTGCATCCCACAGGTTTATAATGGATAATCTACATTTTAAGTGAAATGTTTCTTTGTTAAAACTTATCAAATGTGCCAATAATTATCATATCCTATTATTAATGAAAATGGGGTGAGAGGAAGCTGTATTAGAAACTAACTTATCCTGCAAAAGTCTTTATTTGTATTTTTGAGAAATAGGGTCCAGATTTTCTTTTATCTGGCTCTCATTATTAGCACTGCTTACATATTAGAAGACAATAACTGAGAACACATTGAGGTGATTTCACAATTTCTTCAGAATTCAGGATTCTCAGCTTGCAAACTGAGCCATAACGGCATTCTTTATGAAGGTTTCACTAAAAATAAGTGGCCCAGGACTTTATTAACAAAGCGAAAAGACAGCCTACAGATTTGGAGAAGTTTTTAAAGAAACCCGCTAAAAACCAAACCCACTGCCGCTGAGTCGATTACGACTCATAGTGACCCTATAGGACAGAGCAGAACTGCACCACAGAGTTTCCAAGGAACGCCTGGTGGATTCAAACTGCCGACCTCTTGGTTAGCAGCCATAGCACTTAACCACTACGCCATAGAATCATATATCAAATAAGGGCCTAATATTCAAACTATATCTAAAACTTCTAAAATTTAACAACAAAACAATAAATAACCCACCCCCCGCCCAAAAAAGGCAAAGGACTTGAATGCACAGTTGAAAAGATGATATTCAATTGGCTAACAAGCACATGAAAAGATGTTTAACATCCTTAGACCTTAAACCAAAACCCCAAGCCCACTGCTGTCAATTCCGACTCATAGAGCTCCTATAACCCATTGCCATCGAGTCGAATCCGACTCATAGCGACACTACAGGACAGAGTAGAACTGCCCCATAGAGTTTCCAAGGAGCGCCTGGAGGGAGACGCAAATCAAAATCACAATCACCTCCATTAGAATGGTAATAATCAAAAAAACTGACAAACAACAGGTGTTGGTGAGGTTGTGGAGAAACTGGAACCTCCATCTATTGCTTGTGGGAATATAAAAGTACAGTCACTGTGGAAAAGTTTGTTGGCTCCTCAAAAGTTGAACATAGAACTACCATATAACCCAGCAATCCCTATCCTAGGTATATAGCCAGAAGTGAAAACAGGAATGCAAACAGAAACCTGTACAGGAATGTTCATTGCAGCACTTTTCACAATAGTTAAAAGGTTGAAACAAACAAAAGGCCCATCAACAGACGAATGGATAAACAAAATGTGGTATGTACATACAATAGAATATTATGCAGCCGTTCAGAGAAATGAAGTCCTGATGCATTCCACCACATGGATGAACTTTGGAAACATTCTGCTAAGCAATATAAGTAGGTTGCAGAGGAGAAAACAGTGTATGATCTCACTTATAGAGAATTAGCAAATACACAGAAAACAAAGATTATTAATGATTACCAGGGATGGGAGGGAGGGAGAAAAGGAAAGTTTTTGTTGGGGGTATTGAGTTTATGTTAATGGTGGTAGGAAATTTTAGAAAAGGATAGTGATGATGATGGCACAACATGAAAAATATAATCAATGTCATTGAATTGTAAATACGGAAGCTGATGTATTGGCGAATGTTTTGGTGTGTATATTTTTACCACAGTAAAAAATAATAATAATAATAAAAGTGACCTAGTAAGTTTAATTAGAATTTTTTCTCAATAGTTCACTTATTTTCTTGTGTACATTGACTTCATTAGAAATCCACTTTAACAAAACCCATTCTATTTTTCCCCATGAAAATAACAATTAATGTACATTGATTGATGCATGCAAAGATCTATCCTCTAGCAAGAAGTCTCTTAATCATAAAAGTACATATAGTGGATTATTGTAAAGGTCTCTGTGACTTGAAATTCACTTTCACTATATAAGTCTCAATTCTATATTGAAATTTCAGCTTTTTCTGCCAAACTAGTACTAAAAAAATTCTACTGCTAGATATTAATGCAATAAAATATTAGATTATAATATTCATTAATGGAAATATCCTAAGAAGAAATGCTTACAATTACCTAAAAACAAATATTTTGAAAGGGTGAATGAGTTTTCTTTTAAAATGTAAACACAAGATTATTTTCTAATTTACTTGGAAAAAATCTGGCTAGCAGATTTTAGAATGTAAGAAATGAATACTACATTTAGGCTTTTTGTTTACATATATTTAAGTAAATTCTATCCTTTTTGTAAGAAAAAATGGTACTATAAAATTTGAATATAAATTTTCATGTTTATAGAACCTATATAATTATGGTAAAAAATACTTTTACCCATGATTATTGAAAACATTTTTAGCCTCAAAAAACAGACTTCTCTCATTCTCATTTTTCTCCTTACTTAAATAAGGCTGTAGTAACAGTAAATATCACAACTAAGGAAAGGTTTCCCAGTGATCTGTTTGTTCAAAATAACATAGTTAGGTCTCTCTGAGAGCAAAGGCTAAAATTTCTTTGCTCTCAAAGAGACCTAACTGTTATTTTCCCCTGGAAAGAACTTATATTGCTTAGATGACAGTTATATTAAAAATTATATCCTTCATGTTGTATTCTATTGGGTTGCTATGAGTTGGAAATGACTTGATGGCAACAGGTTTGGATTTTTTTTTTCATATTATATATGAAATCTTAAACAGCTAAAATATATAATTTACTTTTCTTTGCATTAGGACAATAGAATTATGTGGTATAACACTGAATATTTTCCTCATGATTCCACATATTTTAACCTAAATAAAAAATTAAAATCAAGTTCTACTTGGAAAATTTGTGTTCTGAAATTTAGCTTTCAGAATCGAAAGGTTTCCCAAAAGACTTTAAAGCATAGACAAAAAGAGAAGTCATTCTGGTGTCACAAGATGTCATCTATTTTGTTTAAACACAAGCATCCATGCCAGTGCTCATGTACGTCATTTTCTTACAACTGCTATTGCAGGACTTCATCTTCCTACGTTCCAGGTAGTTTTCTACTACTGCAATAGGTCTTACTTTAAAGAAAGAAGTCCACAAAACCTTATCTGCCTAACAACAGCATGTGGCCTAAAAATTAAACTAGTGGACATGATGGTACAAGTACTGAAAGGAAAAGGGGCATGTGACAGTATCACACTCAAAGTAACTTTCACATTTGCTTTAGGTGCTTCTAGCCTAGATGGGAGTACTCTGTGATGTCTAACCCATGGTGATGACAGATGGAAGAATTACTGGGCCAGATGAGCCTGTTCTCTTCTTCAAACTTCATTTTCTCTCTTCCATAATGAATATTCCAGATTCTCAAACGCACAACTTTGTGTTTCAAAATTTCTAAATTGTTATGGGGGAAGATGGTTAAAGACTTCAGAAGAGACAATTTTCTTTTTAAATATTTTTATGTCCACTTTAAACTCATTCTTAGCATAAAACAATTTTAATTTAGTTTTAAATCATTAATTAATCAGATGGCATAACTCTAATAAAGACTAAAATACAAAGAATCTTACTTAGGAATAAATCTAACCAGGGAGGTAAAAGATCTACACAAAGAAAACTACAAAAGACTACTGCAGAAACCAAGAGAGACCTACAAAATGGAAAAACATACCATGCTCCTGGATAGGTAAATTTAACATTGTGAAAATGTCAATTCTACCCAAAGCAATCTACAAATGCAATGCAATCCCATCCAAATACCAAGAGCATTTTTTAAAGAGATGGAAAAACTAATTATTAATTTTATATGAAAAGGGAAGAGGCCCTGGATAAGTAAAGCTCTACTGAAGAAGAAGCATAAAGTAGGAGGACTGGCACTACCTGATCTTAGAACCTACTATACAGCTACAGTAGTCAAAACAGCCTGGTACTGGTATAATGGCAGACACATTGACCAATGGAACAGAACTGAGAACCCATATGTAAAGCCATCCACCTATGGTCACCTGATCTTTGACAAAGGCCCAAAGTCCATCAAATAGGGAAAAGACAGTCTGTTTAACAACTTGTGCTGGCAAAACTGGATGCTTATCTACAAAAGAAAATGAAGCAGAACCTATACCTCACACCACACATAAAAACTAATTCAAAATGGATCAAAGACCTAAATAGAAAACAAAAAACCATAAAGATCATGGAAGAAAAAATAGGGTCGATGCTAGAGGCCCTAATATATGGCATTAACAGGATACAAACAAAAAATAACAACACACAAACTTGAGAAGATACGCTAGATAACTTGGATCTTCTAAAAATTAAACACTCATGCTCATTGAAAGACTTCATCAAAAGAGTAAAAAGAGAACTTACAGACCGGGAAAAAAAATTTTGGCTATGACAAATCTAACAAAGGTCTAATCTCTAAAATCTACAGGAAAATCCAATATCTCTACAACAAAAAGACAAATAATCCAATCAAAAATGGGCAGAGGATATGAACAGACACTTCACCAAAGAAGACATTAAAGTGGCTAAGAAACACATGAGGAAATGCTTGTCATAACTAGTAATTAGAGAAATGCAAATCAAAACTACAATGAAATACCATCTCACCCCGATATTACTGGCAAGAATCGAAAAACAGGAAATAACAAATGATGGAGAGGCTGCAGGGAGACTGGAATTCTTATACACTGCTGGTGGGAATATAACATGATACAACCATTTAAGAAAATGATATGGTGCTTCCTTAAAAAGCTAGAAATAGAAATACCATATGATCCAGCAATCCCACTCCTAGGAATATATCCTAGAAAAATAAGAGTCATCACATGAATAGACATGTGCCCACCCATGTTCACTGCAGCACTGTTCACAGCAGCAAAAAGATAGAAACAACCTAGGGGCCTATCAACAGATGAATGGATAGCCAAAGTATGGTACGTATACACAATGGAATACTATGCAATGATAAAAAACAGTGATGAATCTGTGAAACATCTCACAACATGGAAGAATTTGAAGGGGATTATGCTGAATGAAATAAGTCAATCACAAAAGGACAAATATTGTTTGAGACCACTACTATAAAAACTCATGAAAAGGTTTACACAGGAAAAGAAACAATCTTTGATGATTACAAGGGAGGGTAGGGGTGGGAGGAAAAACCTAAATAGACAAACGGCAACTTTGGTGAAGGGTAAGGCAGTATACAATATCGGGGAAGCCAGCAGAACTTGTCCAAGACAAGGTCATGGAAGCTCCATAGACACACCCAAACTCCCTGAGGAACCAAATTCCTGGGCTGAGGGATGTGGGGACCATTGTTTCAGGGAATATTTAGCTCAACTGGCATAACACAGCTTATAAAGAAAATTTCTACATTGTTCTTTGATGAGTAATGTCTGGGGTCTTAAAAGCCTGTAAGTGGCCATCTAAGACACCCCTTTGGGAGGAAGGGAAAATGAAGAAAACCAGAGATACAAGGGAAAGATTAGTCCGAAGGACTAATGGGCCACAACTACCACTGCCTCCATCAGACCGAGTCCAGCACAACCGGATAGTGCCCGGCTACCAACACTGACTGCTCTGACAGGGATCACAACACAGGGTCCCGGACAAAGCTGGAGAAAAATGTAGAACAAAACTTTAACTCACACACACACCAAAAAAAAGACCAGACTTACTAGTCTCATAGAGCTGGAGAAACCCTGAAAATACGGCCCCCGGTCACGCTTAGGGCTCAGTGATGAAGTCACTCCTCAGGTTCAGCCAAAGATTAAACAGGCTTATAAAACAAAACTAGACTAAATGGGCACACCAGCCTAGGGGCAAGGACAAGAAAGCAGGAGGGGACAGGAAAGCTGGTAATGGGGAACCCAAGGTAGAGAAGCAGAGAGTGTTGATAGGTCATGGGGTTGGCAACCAACATCACAAAACAATATGTGTATTAATTTTTTAATGAGAAATTGGGCTGCTTTGCAAACCTTCATCTAAAGTACAATAAAAATAAAATAAATACAATAAAATAAAATACAGAGAATTTTAAACATAAATATACAATTTCAGAGCATATGAATGTATGTAGCATGATTTCGTGATCAGTATACATCTAAGGACAAGTATTTCTGTGAAAAGAGATAATCTGACATCTAAGGCAAAATAATTATTCTTTGGAATAGCCTGCAATTACAGAGACTAACAGTTGTAGTCTTTGAGTATTTTTTGTATCTAGAAGGACATGAAAATGAAAGTTGGTATTGTCTTGGACACTATTATAATCAAAGCAAGTAATAAAACTTTTTGGAATAATTGAATTTTTATTTCCTTCATAGCTTCTCTCAAGGAAAACACCCCATAAAAATGCATAAACTGAAGAGCCTAAGGAATCAAGAAAATACAAGAGCAAGAGGAAATTGGTTTTTGTGGTGTAAAAAATTACATACCTTTGTGGAATATAGAACATATGCTGAGGAGGTGGTTTATAGAGGACTCCTTCATACACAGGCCACAGTCCACTTAAAATTCTAAAGAGAGAACTTTTCCCACAACCATTGGGACCAGTTATTAAAAGATGCATTCCTTCTTGTACCTAAAGTAAGAAATAAAATTATAAACTGCAGTTTTTAAGAATTATTTTACTTGTCAGCATTTAAAAGTGATTTGTTAAAAAAAAAACGAACACAACTTTCAAACACATGACAATCTAGGATGGGTAAGGAATCAAAGAAAAATATATTAGGGCTAAGAACATCAAGTTTGGCTTTGGCTACGCTCAGAAGCTAAAAGCACCAAAAAATATTTTAATTCCCAAAAAAACAGATTTCCTTGGAATAAGCACTAGGTTTCCAAAATTATAATTGATGTCTTGTTATCGGACACTTTAGACATTTTAAGAACTATAAACACATGGGAAGTAAGACAAACCATAAAAATTTAAATTAAAATATATTAAATCTTACATTATTTATATTAATATTTGATTAAATTTATACTGAATTCAAATACAATTTAAGTCAATTGAAGTTATCAGCTATAAAGCACGAGAATCCTGAGTTAGTCAGATTGTGTAATTTTGTATTTTAGCAGTCTAAAATGTCACAGAAATTATAAAAGCCCAGAATCAGAGAGAGAGAAACCAAAAAACCAAACCCATTGCCATGGAGTCAATTCCAACTCATAGAGAGATAAGATGATTCTAATTCTGTGTTATTCACAGATGGAGAAATTTACAAACCAACACAGACGAAAGCAAGAGGACTGTAATTCAGTTTTATGGCTAGGGATAAATTAAAACACATATGCATTCATTCTAAAAAGCTAAGGTTATTTACCCGTTATCTAGCAGATGCTGTTCTTTAGAATCTTCTACCTTATTTATCTTTTAAACAGTTAAATTTATGAGTTCCCAATTCTACTCAATAAAATTGAGACACTCTTAGGGTATCTCCAGTGTACCATGAAGAACAATAACTGGGAACACCATTAAAAAATTTGAATTGCTCCCACTGATCTCACATATTTTAAAATCAAACATAAAAAATGAACATAATGTGAAAGTATGGGAGGCAGAAATCTACAGGATGTCTGAAGGTATAGCTCTGAATAGTGTGAATACAAATATCCAAGTATCAAAGATGTTGAATACATCATACTGAAAACTTTATATTACTAGCATTTTATCACTATTAAGGTACCAGTTCCATGTCTATCCTTCATGATTCCTGTGCTGCGTATGACATGAGCTCAAATTCTTTTGTAGAATAAAGGGAGGGAGGAAGGGAAGGAAGAAGGAAGAAAGAAAGGAGAGTTGGGATGGAGGCTAGGTAAAAGAACTGGGAATGTGTATAATAAGCTAGAAACCCTGCTGGTGTAGTGGTTAAGTGGTATGGCTGCTAACCAAAGGGTTGGCAGTTTGAATCTACCAGGTGCTCCTTGGATGCTCTATGCGGCAGTTCTACTCTGTCCTGTAGGGTCTCTATGAGTCGGAATGGACTCCACAGCACTGGGTTTTGTTTTTGTTTTTGTTTTTATGTAAAGGCAAAATGCGGTTCAAATTCATATTCTGTCTAAATAATCAGACATTTCCTCAGCAAACACTGACTGAATATCTACCATGTGCCTGACAGTCTTCTAGGCACTGGGGATAGAGTGTTGCCCAAGACAAGGACCCTATTCTATGGAATTTACATTCCAATGGGAGAGACAGCAAAAAACACTTGAACAAAAAATTGGGTAATGATAAATGCTATCAGTGAAACAGCAAAGCAGGAAGATGTGTTAGGGAAAGTTGATGGGGTTACGAGGTTGTGGGGCTTCCTTGAATTTCCTGGTTACAAGAAGTCCTTTTTGAGGAGGTGGCATTTCAGCTAAGGCATGAGCGACAAGCAGCAGCCTGTAAAGTTCTGCACAAGAGCGTTCCAGGCAGTGATGACAGTTATGACAAAGAACATAAGAGCGAACTTGAGTCTATAAAATCTGATCACAGATATTTTTCTTCTAAAACATAGCCAAACTGAAATTCTATTTTGAGAGAATAAAGATAAAAGAAAATTCTGGGAAGAACCTAGAAAGAACTAATTTTACGATTTGCTTGTGCTCTTTCACTATAGAGTGGATTCCACCACCCACTCACTGCCGCTCAGTCAATTTTGACTCACAGCAACCCTAAAGGACAGAGTAGAACTGCCCCATAGGGTTCCCAAGGCTGTGTAAATCTCTACGAAAGCAGACTGCCACATCTTTCTCCTGTGGAGCAGCTAGTGGGTTTGAACTCCTGACCTTTTGGTTAGCAGCCAGTCTCTTAACCACTGAACCACCAGGGCTCCATAGAGAGAATTAGGACATTTTATTTAGTAGGAGCATAAATGTTTTCCAAATGTCCTTTTTAATTCCAAAGCATCAACAAAAGAGTGAGAACATTTGCCTCTAAAAACCTGTTTAGTTTTCAATCAATGTAGATGAAACAGAAATTATTATTATATTCTTGGGGACCTAAGAATTTAAATGTAAGTCCCTACCTGAGTCAGAAATAATGATTATAAAAAACAATGTACTATAATAACATGTATCTTTGTAGCACTTCAAAATTTGATACTTTCACTAGATAAAGAATTATTTTATTAATTTTATATAAAAAGAAAACTGAATTCTGAATGGGTAATTAAAAAAAAAAGGTGTGATATATCTACAATACTATAGCTAAACAGGTTGCACAATGCAAGACTCTAATAAATGGAACAAGAATTAATTTTGACAAAAAAACTTGACACAAAAACTCTACAAAAAGCCCAACCTGAGAAAAACTCTACAAGAAGCTGTAAATTACAAATTGCTAGCCTATTAATAAATAATTAAATGTTCCATGTAGCATTCCTGAATTAGTTTTATTTGAATCTACTAAGATTATGACGCATCGCTAATACCTAACTGGTACTCATGTTCAGATCCTAATAATCAAACCACCATCTAAGATCTATATGTTAGTTTTCTAGGTCTACAAATGAAAAAATTAAAAGGCCTGACCAATTGTAGTTAAAACACAATTTCTATTAAATTTATTAACACAGGATTCCCTGTTCAGTGCCTCTCATCTCCTTTAATTTGCCAGCACCCTTAGTCCTTTGCAAATACATTTTAATGATTATGGACTAAGATCCATCCTAAAATCATTAGTACATACACTGTCAGGTTTGGAATTCTATTATCCAGTCCAATCATGTCTTTGAACTAAGCTCAACTGCCTTCATTACAGTCATTAATACTTGTCAGCAAATTATTTTGTGTTTGAATTCTAAAATGTATGATCGAATTTTACAATGCTTTAAATCCGTGCCTCAGGTTTATTAGTTTCACATCTTAGTTTTTGCAATCAAGATGTAGAATATTAAATATAAATAACTTTTATTCTCAACAGAATTAAAAACTAAACTCTCATTCATGAATCTTCTGAATATTTTTTCCTAATATTAGATGTTATTAGGTGCCATCGAGTTGATTCTGGCTCATAGTAACCCCACACACAACAGAAGAAACACTGCCTGGTATTGCACCATCCTTACAATTGTTGCTATGCTTGAGCCCACTGTTGCAGTCACTGTGTCAATCCATCTCGTTGAGGGTTTTCTTCTTTTGCTGACCCTCTACTTTACCAAGCATGATGTTCTTTTCTAGGGACTGGTCCCTCCTGAAAACATGTCCAAAGTATGTGAGATCAAGTGTTGCCATCCTCGCTCCTAAGAAGCATTCTGGCTGTACTTCTTCCTAGATAGATTTGTTCATTCTTCCGGCAGTGAATGGTATAGTCAACATTCTTTGCCAACACCACAATTCAAAGGCATCAATTCTTCTTTGATCTTCCTTATTCATTGCCCAGCTTTCTCATGCATATGAGGTGATTGAAATACTGTTGCTTGGCCCAGGCACACCTTACTCTTCAAAGTGACATCTTTGCCTTTTAACACTTTAAAGAGATCATTTGCAGCAGGTTTGCCCAACGCAATATCTTTTTGATTTCCTGACTGCTGCTCCCATGGGCATTGATTATGGATCCAAGTAAACTGAAACCCCTGACAACTTCAGTATTTTCTCTATTTTTCTTGATGTTGCTTATTGGTCCAGTTGTGAGGATTTTTGTTTTCTTTATGTTGAGGTGGAATTCACACTGGAGGCTGCAGTCTTTGATCTTCATCAGTAAGTGCTTCGAGTTCTCTTCACTTTCAGCAAGCAAGGTTGTGTCATCTACATGTCACAGGTTGTTAATGAGTCTTCTTCCAATCCTGATGCTGCATTCCTCTGCATGTAGTCCTGCTTCTCAGATTATCTGGTCAGCATACAGGTCGAATAAGTTTGGTGAAAGATACACACCTTTCCTGATTTTAAACCACTCAGTATCCCTTTGTTCTGTTCGAACGACTGCCTCTTAGTCTATGTACAGTTTCTGCATGAGCACAATTAAGTGTTCTGAAATTTCCATTCTTCACAATTTTTATTCATAATTTGTTATGAGCCACACAGTCAAATGCATTTGGATAGTCAATAAAATACAGGTAACCATCTTTATGGTATTCTCTGCTTTTAGACAAGATTCATCTAACATCAGCAATGATATCGCTCGTTCAACATCCTCTTTTGAATCCTTTTATGAATCCGGCTTGAATTTCTGAAAGTTCCCTGTCCATGCACTGCTGCAACCACTTTTGAATGATCTTCAGCAAAATTTTACTCGCATGTGATATATTAATATTAGATATGATTATTTCAAATGTAGACTAAAGATAGAGAATGTGTATTAATAGAAGTAAATTTGCTAATAACCTCTATCCTAATATTTTAGTAAATATTTTACATTAGGCTTGTATATTTTGAATAATTCCTTTAAGAAAAATACTAATAAAATTTATTTCCAGATATTAATTTCTGAGGAAATTTCCTATTTTCTCAAAAGTTACCTTGTATAGACTGTCAGTGCACTCACTGTAACTCTGATTTTCAACCTGGCAAAAAAGCAGTAGAAATCAAATTTCTCTTTCTCTTTGCTTTCTGAGGAAGTAACTGCTTCTATAATTGAGCCACTGTGCATACCTTTCTTGATTTCCCCTCCTTTCCATATGCTCCTCCAAGTATTTAACATAAGGTACATGAATTCTGAGTTGTTTTGTATTAGTGTGATGGCAACAACCAGAAGATTCTCGAATATCATCTTACTTTGAAGTTTAGCCTGGAAGCCACCACTTCTCCCGTTGGTGTAATTATGGGAACATTTTCACAAACAATTCCATGATCCACATCGATAACTTTTCCTACAAGAAATAGTTTAAGTTATAAAAGCTATCACATATTATTATTAAACAACTTAAAATACAATATAATGTAGCATAACAGATAAATTCATTATAGACATGAGTTCACAGTAATGAATCATAGAAACAAATGTAAATATATCTATATCTGAAGCAAACTTCAATGTAAATTTGGACATTCTGGCATATCTATTTGGAAAATCTTTTGCAGAAACACTATTTTATAATAATATAATGTCAACAACATAATGAGAGTAAACCTAAACTTTACCTGATACAATTCAGCATGCTTATTATAGCTATTTCTCTAAATCAACCTTTCCTACAAAAAACCTAGTGCTTTAAAAAAGAGAATTAAAACTTAGAATAACAGCATTTTGTAAAATGTGATAATCATACTTATGTTTTAAAATACAGGATATGAAGAACCAGGTAGGATTATATCTAATTTGTTAGTCATTTTTTAAAAGCGAACAACTCATCTGCCGTATATGCAGTTTCCGAAAATAATGCTAAAAATTTTATCCTAAATAAAAATAACATATATTGCTATCTTATGATTCTGCTGATAAACACTTAAATTGAGGATAAATGGAAAACACTTGAGTTTAATACCTTTGATTGGCAAGGTGTCACTGAGGGGTAATTCTATGCTAGCTCCATTCTTACTATGGTTTTCTGGCTCTTGAACAACAACAGTTCTCTTATAAATGCCTCTTTTCACTTCATCAAAGACTGAAAACATATTGTACACTCGAGCAGTATAGCCTGCTAATTCAGTGATCTAAAAAAAACACAGAGAAACAGACTCTTACCCAAGACAGGCTATTAAACATGTAATCATGTAAGTTTCTAGATGTGACTTTAAGGATTCTATTTAATTTTACATGAGAAACAGATATCTGACACCAAAACAAGGTAGTAAAAAGCTTACCAAAGTGGCAATATAGCACAATGTCAATGTAGGTTTGATTAGAATTATAAAAAACATTAAAAAATTACTCATGTCAGAGTTCAAAATGAAATGTAAATATATCAGAGTATTAGTGAGACTTAAGGGTCTTTCAGTTAAATTTCTGATTTGGTACCAATTACATGAAAAAGTTTACTCCCAGACAATTAAAATTTTTGCGAAAGCTTAAGTTCATTCAGTGAAGCAATGAACCTCAATCTTTGGCAACTTTTTTCTATTTCATAAAAGTACACTTTTCCTTATTGTGAAATGAGTGTTCCGGGCTAAATTGATTGTCAAAATATCCCTGTTAGAAGATACTATATTGAGAGGGAGCTCAGTGAAAAGCTTCAAATCCTTTTCAGTCCAAATCCCACAATCCAGCTTTTTTTCAAGCCAAACATGATTTACATGCCCAAAGAAAACATGAAATATGAAAATTTTTTTCCTAGAAGAGATCATAGGATGAAATGAGATAAAGTTCTGCATTAGTCCATAAAGGTCAACCGAATGGTGTTTGCTCCTATCCTGCCAGCTGTCTAGTTTGGGCTGAGTCTCCTACCGTTTTTCTATTAATGAAAACACCTTGTTATCAGGGGACTGTGAAAGGTGACTTATCTATCAAAACTAGCCTTCTAAGTGAAAAGGAAACCACGAAGACCACTCCCTTATAGAAATATTTACTAGGAAATTGGTACCAATAAGCAAGGCAGGCTTCGAATAAATACCTTTTAAGTAATGAAGTATAGAATAATACAACAACGCTGACACTCAGGTTTTCATGTGTGCAAAAATAAGCAGTAAATAAAAAAAAAATTTTTTTTTTTTTTAAATGAGTAGGCATTATTTTTTAAAGCCTTCTATAATATGTCTCTACTGAGTGAGTGGTCTGTAATTATGCTAGTATTTCACTTCTACATGTTATTGTTATGGCCATTTAAAGGCTAATTTCTAAAATGCTATCTAGAAGAACTTCCTGAGTTCCCAAGGAGAGGAGACTATAGCTAACAATTAACAAAATCCAGGTTAAATAGAAACCTGGGTAAATATATTTGCATAGGAAAAAAAAAAAACAAAAAACGACACATTCTAAAACCAAAAGTAGAGGTCAAATAAAGAAAAGACAGGCAGCGATGAGTTAGTGGAATGAGATTGGGGGCCAGGTAGGGAAGGGGTGCCTGAAAAAAACTGAGAATATGCCTGTGGACAGATTACTTTGGGATACAAGACAGGGAATTTTCCCTGGGACCTTAACTCTAAAAAGGAACCTTGGTCCCTCTGGAGCTAGCGGAGAAGGCATGATACTTTCATGTACTATCACAGCAGTAGTAAGATTCTTTAGAAATAAACATTCTATGATTCAAAGTACATTCAGGCAAAACAAAGGAAAATACAATCATTTGTTGAATTGGAGACAATCTGGAAAAACTAATTCATGCAAAGTATTTAAATGTGAGACAACAAACTCTTGATTTGTCATTTAATCTTAACAATTTATTACATCAAAAAACCTATCCCAAAGACTGTATCTCCAAGCTATCAAAACTATTATTTGAAAAGTTTCTAAAAATGTAGTTGTTTTCACTATATGGCCCTAAATAATTGGTTTTATTTAAAAAAAAACAAAAAACAAAAAACTTGATTCAATAAGTCAGTTGTTATGGACTGAAAAGTTCTGTCAACAAATCATAAAATTTCTAACTTTTTTATATGGTTTATTCACAGTTGACTTAACAGGCAGCTAAATTTATCACAGTGCTCCAGCAATTTATACTGATATAAATGCCACAACAGTAATTAATATTGGTGAGAATGACTGTCCATGGGAATATTATACAATATCTGGATTGAAAAAAGTGACTTTCAAGCTTAAACCTGAGATATCTACAGATTTTAACAGAATTCTTTCAATAAATGCTTACTGACTATATACTATATTCCAAGCATTAACATGGATATTGGGAATATAAAGATGAGTAAGACAGTCCCTGATTTCAACGAGCTTAGGGTTAGGTGCAGAAGATAGAGAATTATAATGCGGCAAAGTACCCCATATACTGTGAACACAGGGAAGGAACACCCAAAACTCCTCAGGGAAGGTGACAGGAGGGTAGAATAGCAAGATTTTGTATGCGGTTGATAAGGCTTGAATTGTCATGAAGATAAGTACAAGTTTACAAGTATGTTACTAATAATATTCCAACCCGTTGCCGTCAAGTGGACTCCAATTCATATAGACCCTATAAGACAGAGCAGAACTGCCCCATACAATTTCTACAGCTGTAGTCTTTGCAGAAGCAGGCTGCCACATCTTTCTCCCGTTGAGCAGCTGGTGGGCTCAAACCACTAACCTTTAGGTTAGTAGACGAGCACTTAACCACTATGCCACTGGTGTTCCTTACTAATTAGCTAACATTTATTGTGCTTAATGTGTACTAAGCATTCTATGTGTATTTACTTTCAACAGGTCTACAAAGTCATTGCTATCATTATCCCCACTTTACAGATGATGAAACACAGACACAAACACTTTAAGGCACTCGATCACGGACATGTAATTTGTAAATACTGCAACAAGAAATCTTGGCACTTTTTGGTTCCACAGTTCACAACTAAGGAAGATTTTATTTAAGTTTTTAAGTTAAAAACAGACAAAAACGAATAACTAATAGTGTAAAAATTCAAGGGTATTAGCAGCAAAATATTTGGAAGTTGTTGCCTTTAATCTTGAAGACATTCTTTGCAATTGTTACTAAAGAAATGTTTGCAAAATCCTAAGTATATTTGGTAATTTACATTTTGCCTGATTTTGTATAAATTATTTTAATCAAATTGACAAAAAATACAAATACCTCTTTGTATGAAGACATAATTCTTTCAATAGCATCAGCTCCAGAGGCCAATAAATTTCGAGCAGTGGTAAAGGCTTCTGTCCGTTCACTAACCATAGCTTGTTTCTGGCCATCCTCTAAATCTAAAAGCAATTACAAAACAATTGAGTTTTTTCAAGTAGCCAAATGCTTAATTTTATACAAATTAAATCGTGGCTAAAACAATCACATATTACCTTCTAATTAGTATCACAACCTCCTAAAAATATAATGTTATTAAAAATACACTTCATGTGCCAGATCTTCTTTAAAGCTTTCTTTGATTACTTTTCTAGAAGATTTAGAACAATTAAATCTATAGGAAGGAGACTATTTTCATTTAGCATTCTTTCAATGCATTCCATATCCAACTTCTTGCCATTATTATAGCTGATCTGAACAACAAAATACTTTAACTTGAGTTTAAGCAAACATTGCCGGTGTAGTTTCTTTAAAAGAAATGGAAATTGCTCACCCTTATAATCTAAACTTGGTCCACCTGTCTCGACAAACCATTACCCTACAGTCCAAGATCAAGAAGGAATTTGAAGAAGGAGATAATAATACAGCTTCTTCTGAAAATTCGTGTCTCTTCCGAAAGACTAAATTCCCTGAGGGTCAAGACTGTGAGTTTTATTCTTTATTTCCAGTACTTAGCATAGCACCTAGCACATAGTACTCCTTAGCGTGTATTGAATGGATGGACGGATGGTTGGATGAATGGATGGATGGATTGGTGGGTAGATGTATAGATAAAAATTCTAAATTACTGTCAATGCAGAATTATGACTAAAAGTTAGGAGTCAACATCAGCCTGCAACTGGCAGAACTAGATGGTGTCTGGCTACCATCAATGACTGCTCTGAGAAGAAACAGAACAAAGAATCCCTAATGGAGTGGGAGAACAGCGGGACGCAGACTTCAAATTCTCATAAAAAGACCAGCCTTAATGGTCTGACTGAGACTGGAGGGACCCCAGAGGCCATGGCCCCCAGGCCCTCTCTAAGCCCAAGACTGAAACCATTCCCAAAGCCAACTCTTCAGGCTGTAAGACAGAAAATGATACTGGTGAGGCGTGAGCTTCTTGGCTCAAGTAGACACATGAGACTATGTGGGCAGTCCGTGTTTGGAGGGGAGATGAGAAGGCAGGGGGGAAAGGAGCTGGTTGAGTGGACACGGGGAATACAGCATGGAGAGGAGGAATGTGCTGTCACATTAGGGGGAGAGCAGCTAGGGTTACATAGCAAGGTGTGTATGTGTTTTTGTATGAGAGACTGATTTGATTCGTAAGCTTTCACTTAAAGCCCAATAAATAAACAAACAAAAAAAAATTTAGGAGTCAGACTAAGTTTGAATCCAGACTCTACTACCCACTGGTTGTGTGACCTAGGGTAAACCATTTATCCTCTCTAAAACTATTTTCTCATCTGTTAGATGAGGGAAATAACAGTGCTATTTCAAACAACCCTGCCTAAAAGGGCTGTTGTGAGGCTTAAAGGTGAAATACAAATGAAGTATTAGCGCATTACATGGTCCATGGTAAGTGCTCTAAATGTCAGCTATTATTATTTTCTTTAGTAATTACTGCTATTATTGTATACATAAGCAAATTTAGTGTTGTTCTTCAAAATTATTTTCTCCAGGCCATGACTTTAACCTTTCCATCAAATTGATTCTCTACCCATTCCTTCTATAAATTATCTCCAAAGTAATAAATTAAATGTTGTAAATTAATAAAGAAATTAGCAACAAAATAAGATAGCAGTAGGTCCATTTTGGTATTTCTCCCTGATTTATCTCAATGTAAAGGTTTTTTTCCCCCTATAACAATGCAAATACATAACTTGTGTCCTGATATGACTACAAGATATGTTCAGATTGAATTACTTATAGGCAGCTCAGCTAGATTTTTTTAAAGGGATTCATGTATCACATAAGGTAAAATCCACCTAACGTATTTACTGAGCACCTATCTGGATGTGCTGTGGCAAGGAACTATGGTACATACAGCAACAAATGTGACTCAGACTCTTCCATTAGGAGGCTTACAGTCCGGTAGGAGAGAGAAGACAAGTTCCCAAACAACTAAACAGGGCAGCCTATATGATGACAGGCTTTGAGGGAAGCCATGGTGACCACATACAATTTTGATAGGTCACAAGTGTAGCACGGCACAGAGAAGGGAAATTTCAACCAATGTTTGAACACTAAACAGGCTACATAGTATGGGTTGGTGTCAGGCACTGATTTCATTGAGTATCAAAATCACCATAAGTTCATGGTTACCTTTTATAATATGACCCACCCACTCTTAGCCCTATTAACAATCACTGTTCTATGGAACTGCCATTAGGATGCGTGCACTGAAGAAGGAAAAAGAAAAGGCTGATGAGCACTCGTGTAAGTGAGGAGCAAAAGATACGATTAGATACATAGACTGGAACCAGAATGTAGGTAACTTTAATATGTGATGAAATTTAGGTAAACACAAAAAAAGTACCATGGAACCATGGTCTCAGGGAACATCTAGCTCAATTGACATAACATAGTTTATAAAGAAAATGCTCTACATTCTACTTTGGTGAGTAGCATCTGGGGTCTTAAAAGCCTGTGAGCAGCCATCTAAGATAACTCCACTGGTCTCACCTCTTCAGGAGCAAGGAAGAATGAAGAAAACTAAACATACAAGGTAAAGATTCGTCCAAATGACTAATGGACCACATCTACTATGGCCTCCACCAGGCTGAGTCCAGTACAGCTAGATGGTGCCCAGCTACCACCACGGATTGCTGTGACAGAGATCACAACAGAGTGTCCCAGAAAGGGCTGGAGAAAAATGTAGAATAAAAATTATAACTCACAAAAAAAGACCAGACTTACTGGCCTGACAGAGACTGGAGAAACCCTGAGAATTGACCCCCAGACACCCTTTTGGCTCAGTAATGAAGTCACTCCCGAGGTTCACCCTTCAGTCAAAGATTAGATAGGCTCATAAAACAAAATAAGACTAAAGGGGCACACCAGCTCAGGGGAAAAGACTAGAAGGCAAGAGGGGACAGGAAAGCTGGTAATAGGAAACCCAAGGTCTAGAACGGAGAGTGCAGACATGTTGTGGGGTTATTAACCAGTGTTATAAAACAATACATGTGCTAACCATTTAAAGAGAAACTAGTTTGTCCTGTAAACCTTCATCTAAAGTACAATTAAAAAACAAAAGTGCCATGGACTTCTCAGCATGCTACCAAAATAGTGAACTGGAATCAGTTAAAGCACCCCAAATAATTTTGGCTCATAGAAAATCTGGCTAATAACTAAAATAGTTATGGAATTTTATGAATTGAAGTCAAAAAAGGTTTGGAAAGTAATTTTCATTGACAGCCTCTGTTAAGAAGAAAAAACACTAGTGCGGAATGACTGGTGTTTGATATGGCACGGTAATTTCCATGTCACTGTGGCATGTTAAGGCCTATTAGATTTTTGTCACGCTTTTAACAATAAAAAAATGAAGCGCTCCCACAGATTTCATGTGACTTTTATTCTACTGGTTGTGCTTTGGCAGGTACCGTGAGAGCAGTGCCAGTAATATTTTGTCATGCATACGACAGCCAACTGCCTGACCTCCAGGACAAGGCCAGATTCCTTGGTGTCAGAGATATAAATCCATGACCTAAAATACTCACGTACTTTGCAATTTGGGTCAACACATTTTACTTTCCTCACCAAATGTTTAAAACGATATTTTGTCAAAAGGTCTTCATTGAAGGATTTAACCCTTATCATTATAGCTGTTCACTTTACTGCTACTTGTGACCTGTGATAGTAGTAAGTATATGCTGAAACACAGTCACATCTGCTGCTATTTGACTGAAAAGGTGAGAAAGAATTTAAAAACCAAGACTATTCCTTTGTACTTTTTTCCTCTGGTATTACAACCTAAGTTTATTTCTTATACTTATATTTTTATATCTGTCACTTTCACATCTCAGCAAAAACATATGTCCTTATCTACCTCACACCAAATACAAAAACCAATTCTAGATGGATTTAAGATCTGAATGTGAAATGAAAAACCAGTAAGATTTCTAGAAGACAAAATAGGAGAATATCTTTATGACCCTGGGTTAGGCAAATATTTCTTAAAAAAACACAGGACATAAAATCACTAACCAAAAAGTCAAAGGCTGATAGATTGATAAACTAGAATATATTAAACTTACAAACTTCTCTTAGACACCATTATGAGAGTGAAAAGGCAAGATACAGTGGGAAAAGATGTTTTTATATGTGTATGTGTGTGTGTGTGTATGTACATATATACATACGTGTGTATACGAAGCTCTGGTGGTGTAGAGCTTAAGAGCCATGGCTGCTAATCAAAAGTCTGGCAGTTTGAATCCACTAGGCGCTCCTTGGAAACCCTATGAGGCAGTTCTACTCTGTCCTGTAGGGTCACTGTACATTGGAATTGACTTGATGGTAATGGTAACAGGATGTGTGCCTATGCATATATATATACATACACACACGTATATATATATATACACACACACACACACCCTGACAAAAGACCCATACTAGAACACATAAGAACACTTACAAATCAATAGGAAAAATCAAATAATCCAATTTAAACAAGAGCAAAAGATTCAACGCCATATCACAACAAAGGATATTCAAATGGCCAACTAGCAAATGAAAAATGCTTAATTTCATTAGTTATCAGTTTTTGGGTTATCAGAGAAATGCAAATTAAAACCACAATGAAGTACCATTCACACTTATACGAGAATTGCTAAAATGAAAAAAGACTGACAAGATTAAATACTGACAAGAACATGGGGGCAACTAGAACTTTAATACACTGCTTGTGGGAATATAAATTGGTAGAACGTCTTTGGAAAACTGTTTTACAACATCTACTAAAGCTGACCATATGCATACCCTATGATCTAGTAGTCCTACTCCTAAGTAAATATCCACAGAAAGGCCTATATGCACCAAAAGGTATGTACAAAAATGTTCACAGCAGCACTATTTCTAATACCTCCCCCCCAAATGGATACAATGCAAATGTTTAAACTGAATAAACTGCTGTAGTCATACAATGGAATACTACATAGCAATAAATGAACGAGAAACACACCCTATAATACAAATGGATCTCAGAAGCATAATGTTGACTGAAAGAAGCCAGTCACAAGAGAGTAAACTAGCTACTGTTGAGTTGATCCTGACTCATGATGACCCCATGTGTCTCTTGTGTGTTAGAGCAGAACTGTACTTCATAGGATTTTCAATGGCTGATTTTTAGGAAGTAGATGACTAGGACTTTCTTCTTAAGCACCTCTGGGCAGATTCTAACCTCCCACCTTTTGGTTAGTAGCCAAGGGTGTTTACTCTTTGCACCACCCAGGGACTTCCACAAAAGAGTACATATGGTGTAATACCACTTATATAAAGTTAAAAAACCAGAAACTACAAATTGATGGTGAGAGGGTCAGTGTAACAATTACCTTTATTGTGGAGGAAGGAGATAAGACGGAGACAAACAATAGAGCCTTCTGGGGTGCTGGTAAGGTTCTGTTTCTTAGGAGAAGTCATTAAGTGGATGTGTTAACTCTGTGACACATCACTGAGAGGTACACTAGTAATTGTTCCTTGCTGGCACATGTGCTTTACTTCAAAAAGTATAGCTATTTAAATGCACAGCTAATTACAGCTTAGAAAGTATACCTTTGATATGTATTATGACTTTTACATTAATTGGCCAACCAAAACCAAACCCATTGACATCAAATTGATTCTGACTCATTGTGACCCTATGGGACAGGGTAAAAACTGCCCCATAGGGTTTCCAAGAAGCAGGTGGTGGGTTTGAACTGCTGACCTTTCGGTTAGCAGCTGAGCTCTTAATCACTATACTACCAGGGCTCCATTAATTGGCTAAGAGAAGGGTAATTATATCCAAATTGACCCACAATGTAATATACTTCAATAATTTGGTATTGGAATATGAGGTATAATAATATAGCAGGACCTATAGATATAATCTCATTGGAAGAACATCTTACTAGGGTGCAGGCAGGGCTTCATTCCAGTCCACTAGTAACATCTCTCAGTTGTTACTTTGATGCTCCACCTCACAATCACAGATCACCAACATGCAGACACTATCGGCAGTGCTAGTAGCTTAGATGCACTCTGTCCTACCTGCTAGGTGACATCTCTGAGTAGTGCAAACTGTTAAGTCCTAGACTACTAGCTGAAAGGTTGGTGGTTCGAACCCATGCAGAGATCCCTTGGAAGACAGGCCTGGTGATCCTGGTGATTTGCTTCTGAAAGGTCACAGCCTTGTAAACCCTATGGAGTAGGGTTCATGCATACATGGTGTCTTAGTTATCTAGTGTTGCTATAGCAGAAATATCACAACTGGATGGCTTTAACAAACAGAAATTTATACTCTCACATTCTAGGAGGCTAGAAGTCTGAATTCCGGGTGCTGGCTCCAGGGGAAGGCTTTCTCTCTTTCTGCCATCTCTGGGCAAAGGTCTTTGTCATCAATCTTCCCCTGATCTAGGAGCTTCTCAGCACAGGGACCCTGGGTCCAAGGGACACGCTCCCTCCTGGTTCTTCATTCTTGACGGCACGAGGTCCCCCTGTCTGCCTGCTCGCTTCTCTCTCTTGTATCTCAAAAGAGACTGACTCAAGACACACCTAGTCTTGTGGATTGAGTGCTGTCTCATTAACATAACTGCCTCTAATCCTGCCTCATTAACATCATAGAGGTAGGGTTTTCAACACATAGGAAAACCACATCAGATGATAAAATGGTGAACAATCACACAATACTAGGAATCATGACCTAGCCAAGTTGACACACATTTTGAGGGGACATAATTCAATCCATAATACATGGGGTCACCATGAATCACAATTGACTCCATGGCAACTAACAGCAGGTGGCTGTGATAGGTATGGCAGGAGGGACCTATAAGTAGCTTTGCCTGGCCTTGCCAGAGCTGTTCCTGATATAAAGAGAAAAAATGTGGGCTGCTAATAGTAACAATAGAGATTATAGCTGTCAGGTAACTATTTTCTTCACATAATTTGTTCTTCTCTTAATACAAAGCAAGAAAAAAAAGAGGAGGGAGCAATATCTTTTAAAAAATGACATTAATATATACATATTAACTATTTCAATGTCTCTTTTTCAACCATTTGGTACCAGTAATTACCTAGTCTCAAACTAACTTATGTTCCTTATAGAATCAGTTCCAATATAGTTAACATGGAGGCAGTTTATGGTACAGTAGAAAAAAAGCAGTGCACTAGGAGTGAGATAGTGTATCTTCCATTCTTGGTACTTCTACTAATCAACTACGTGACTTAAGACAAAACTTTAGACCTGCCTGGGCCTCTAGAGAAGCACTGATGGCGCAGTAGTTAAGAACTATGGATGCTAATTAGAAGGTCAGCAGTTGGAATCCACCAGCTGTTCCTTGGAAACCCTACGGGGCAGTTCTACTCTGTCCTAAAGGGTCTCTCTGAGTTGGGATGACTTGAAGCTTCTCTTCTGATGTGAAAATGGCATGATTCCATATGCAATTCTGTAATGTGAACTTGAATATAAACATAGCCCTGTCCTTACCTAAGATTTCATTTGGTGTTGCAGGTGGATGGTACAGTAAATCTACTATAGAAATATTTTTCTTTTCCCCTCCTCCCCCCAAAATTATACAGTTTCTTCCTATCTGCATTTTCACCTCGACTTCCGAACCACTTTCAAATGCCTTGCTCCTTTCACAAGAACAACAATAACCATATCAGCAAACATCGATTGAGTATTTCCTGTAAACCAGTCGTAAGTTAGTACGCAGAGAGCCAGCACTTGAAGCCAGGTAATCTGACTTCATAGCTCACGCGGTAAGAATACAATAAATATACACAATTGCTTCTACCTAAGTATTTGCCAAGTACTGTGTCAAAGCACATTAAACATATCTAATTTCATAACCAAACTTAGAAAGATATATAATATCATCACTGTATTTAAGATAAGGAAACTGAAGCATATAGTTTATGTAATTTTCCCAAGGATAAACCAAACCAAACCAAACCTGTTGCCAAAGCTGATTCCCACTCATGGCAACCCCGTATTTAAAAACAGAATAAAACTGCACTCCGTAGGATGTTCACAGCCATAAACTTTTGGAAGCAAATCGCCAGGCCTTTCTTACAAGGCACCTCTGCGTAGGTTAAAACCTCTAACATTTTGGCTGGGAGTTGAACACTTAACCATTTGCACCACCCAGGGACTGTATTATTAAGTAGCAGAGCCATGATTTGGCTCTTTATTCTTTTCCTTTCCTCTATGCTACGTTTTCCCTGATTTCTCTTCGCTAGTCCTCTCTTGTTTACCCATTTTTCCACTTCTTTTTGCTTTAAAATATTATAGTATTAGGCACTTAATTCATTTCTAACATAAGGGACACTCAGGGGATAATGTAAATTAAGAATTAAGTCAAGGTTAGAATATATGCAATGTAATTCCAAGACCTAATTTTGAAGATACATAATTTCCTGAAAATTAAAATGAAATTATTTTGTCTGAGTAAATTGGTAACTCAGAATTTTCATGCATTAAGTCATTACAGGTCATATACATTTAGTAAATATATACATATGCATACATACAAACATATGCAGGAACCTTAGAAATAATAATGTTGAAGCATACTTTCAAAATAATGTTCTATCATCTCATTTTTTGTTCTATGAAATTCTTATATTGCTTTTTTTGTATCAAAATTTTCTTTTGAAAAGAAGCTTTAAGACATTCAAAGTTTTACTTGCATCAATTTGATTATTATAATTTCAATCTAAAATTTTAATGTTTAATATTTTTCAGAATTTGTATGATTTATTTTTATACATCTTATTGCATCATCTACAGAAGTAAGTTTGTTAGATTCTTTGCATATATTGTTTACTTCTTACTGGTCTCTGTAGAGTTAATTTGTCACCATTAATAGCTGTATTTTCTCTGTTTTATGTTGAATACTCCAGGGTATTCTAATAAGATCAGTTGCTTGTAAGCACTGACTAAGAAAACTACACCCTAATCTTGTCATTTGGGTTGCCTCATTATATTTTATAAAAGAAACTTTTAAAATATCCACGTGCTTAAGAGGGATTCAATTTGGCCACATTTCTTAGTAAAACTAATCTTAAATCCATAGGCTTTTAAGTGCCTTTTTAAAAATACTTTTAAAAAAGTAGTTTCTTTTATTATCAAAGGATTAAGTCTAAAAATACTAAAATTACTAAAACACTAAATTACCAAAAATGCTTTTTCAATGTAAATGTTTTAAAAGTAAGTTTTAAAGTATATTGATTTGACTTTTCAATGGTCTAAATACACTGTCCATTCAACAGTTGAGTTTTAAGGTACTTACCACAAAGACTGATAAATATTAATGAACTAAATTCAATCATTTTAGGTTATGAATGACTAAAATTTGACAAGTATTTTTTGTAAGAATTGATTAAAGCAGTGATGTCTCAAAATATCAAAGCATATTGTATTTTTACTTGTTTTATTAGATCACTTCAAACAACTATTAACCCTTAATTCTATACCAAAAATAACTGTAAAATAGTGTGAATTCCATTACATTATTGCTAATGTTGCCTTTTGTTTTCCAGGTAATACATTGTCACCATGAATCAAGAACATACTCTGTGCTTTATAAACACCATTCTATTTAATCATCACAACAACCCTCTGAAGTAGCCATTCTGTTTCCATTTTACAGATCAGGGAACTGAGGCTTACAGAGTTTAATTAACATGACTAAAAGGATACAGGTAGTCAGTGAGGGAGCCAAAATTTGAACCAAGCTCTGTCTCACTATAAAGCCCATGCTTTTGTCTAGTCATTCAGCAATAAGGCCAATTTTGGTCAAGTGGTTTTTAAGGAGAGACAGAAAGAGAGGTTTTATTTGGGGGTAACAGATGAAAATGCTGCTTTTTCAATTAACTCCTTTCTGTCCTTGTCAATTAAGACCCTTAACTCTCACCTCAAGTTTTACACAATCTTTTAACATTGTCCTTTTCAACTCTTTTTCTTAGTTATCCCAAAGGACGAAAAATATTGGTAAAAACTCTTCAAACACTGACAGGATCATATTAAATGCCTGCAATTTAACAATCCCCACCCCAACACCACCATAAAATCATACTATACAGGCAATTACCTGCATTACCTATAAGTAAACAAGACCTTGCTTCATGACACCGAGCACTCCCTGAAACAACAGTCATGGTTTCCTAGTGTCATCAACCAACTCTTGAAATCACACACCAGGGCAAATTCAGTTACAGAATATTTATAGACTAAATGCCTGCGATGTGCAGAACGGAAGTGTTTGGTTGTTTATGACACATAGGAAGAGGTTATGTTATATTCTTTCTGAAGGTATTAATTTGTTTTGAGTTTAAGTATAAACTAGAGAATCTTTCTATATTAAGCAATATAATTAAAACTGCTCAAAGTCAACTCCCAGAAACACTGCATCAGGGATCTGTGAAATATCTCTGAACTGGAAAGATCATTTGAGCTACTTGTCTCCTTCCTTCATATTACTGGTCTTATTAACTGGACTTTTAACTGGGCTTTGCAAAGTTTGCCATTGTTTCTGACCATTAAGAACTACAGACTAATGGCTATATACACAGTTTCATTTACACAAAACTAGCAGCACATCTTCAAGAGAAACAATCTTAAACATATTTTTAAGATTGAACATAAATGTCCTTACCACCATCTGCAAAGCCAGTTGCAGTGATAATAGGTACAGCCACCATAATTAGTCCACTGCTGCTCCAAACATACTTCATCAAAAACTGCTCTATCATCACATACCACAAACGTTTGGATAAAATGAGGTTCATCTGATCCGCTAAAGCTTTGTAACTTTTCTGGAGTTGCTTCATTTCTACCTATAGAGGGAAAAGAAGATAAGAATTAACCCAGCACAAGTTATAGATATTGTGTGTGTGAGGGCTTCCTTTAAAGAGATGTATATATTATTTCATTTTTCTTAATATATTGAGTATTATCTATGATTCTATCAATAAATACAGATTACTATCAGAATTATGCATTATTATTTTCATCACATCTGTGTAACTAAAAACAACTTTTGCCACTTACCAAATATATTGTTAAACATAAAACACATATAAGTGTTTTATAATTAATTTCAAAATTATAAGAATTATAAGGCATTAAAATTAAATCATACACTATAAGATATGAGTAAACAATGTTAGAACCTTATCCTTCTTGAACACACCAAAAATGTCTGAAAACAGACACTTGACACATACATATGTAATTTGATGCCACTTTTGAACTGACTCAATTTACTGGATTTTTGTGTTTTATGCAAGAAGCCTATAAAAAAAAAACTGGATTTTTGTGTTTTATGCAAGAAGCCTATAGTACACTATAATTTACATTGCTGAGTGCAGTGATTCAAGAAAAATAACAAATCAATACGATTACTATAATATCTGAGGTCAATTTTAAAGTAGGGATTCTAAATGTGCTTTGATTTTTCTTCAGGTTGGTACTGTTATAAAAAAAACTTTGACAATTACTGATCCTTCAAAAATTATTCTCTTTGGTGATCAAAATACTATCCTTAATTTTAGAATACCTTAACATTTTATTTGCTAATTCATTTGTATTATTTCAGGTGTATCACCTTTACGATTTCTGTCATATTTAATATTCATAAGTTACCTTTGCACACTACTAGTTTATGTAATTGGGTTAACTATTTTAGGAACCTACTTAATGTTGAAAATCTTTAATATTTAAAAATAATATTCTGAAAGTCCTTTTATCTCTCTCCCCGTTTATTCTCTAACCTCAGCTTTTCCCTCAAAAAACAGAGTATTTGTGTCAAAATATGGTGCTGAACGTGAACCAAGAGTAATGTAAATACCATTTTGTGGATGACCTCCTGCGCTTCTTAGCGCTGAAGACACTCCATCATTGACTAGTTGTGCAAAATCTGTCAAAACTGTCTTCTATGCTTTTTCCCCCTCTTGAAAAACAAAGGAATGACAACAACAAACACTATTCTAAATTTTTCATTTGAATCGAACAGGGCTTACTCTGCGTTTCTAAATATATTTTTTCTTCTAACGCTTTAGGACTACCTACTAAATTAGGATTTAAGTTTTAAGAAAACGCTTTAGAGGGAATTCTGAGCCTATCTGGGTAACTGAGGCTAAGCAGGCTGATTTTTAGAGTCATGAAACTTTAGAAAAATTTGCACTGTATAATTCTTTAACAGCTTGTGATTAAAAAGGGTAATGAAGCATATAGTTTAATACAAGCTTAAATGTCATAGAAATCTACAACGAAAAAGAAGTGGGTCCATCAACAGTACAACAGATGGTATCTAGCACTGCAGTGGCAGCTTGAACAGTTTCATATTTCACTCATTACCTTAATTTCTAGCTTACCTTATGTCCTCTGTAAAAGGCAATTTCTTCCACATTGGCTATAATTCTGGAGTGTACATACCGCAAATAACCTTTCCTATGAGCTTCTTCAGCCACCAATTTACCAAATTTGGGAGAGCAGGCTTTCAACACTTTGGCAGTGGCATACACCACAAGCCCTGCTAATAGGGTGGGCCCAATTGGGCTTGCTCCTCTCGATGTAGCAGTCTGGATGAGTGTATAGGAGGTCAGGATTACATCTAAAATGGGTTTGGTCAGATTGGAATACAAGTGAGCCACAGACTGGGCGAACATCATAATATCCTCCGTAAGAGACTGGTCAGGGTTTGCCAGTCTCCCATCCATATTGATAACCTTATAATAAGTCTGATTGGTAAAATAGGTTTCATAGGCATGGTCTACTAGGCGAGTTCTGAAGGCCAAAGCCAGTTTGCACTCCAGGTATCTTATCGCACTGTTGACGAAAGTGGCAGGGATGGCAATCATAAGCCACTTGATTAGTTTGATGATGAAAGTCCAAGGCTTCTTTTCCACAATGCTTTTCACGATTTTTCCATCCAGACGAGCCACATATATAGATAGAAAGGTTCTTGAGATAAGAGCCACTGAGTGGAGGCAGAGCCACCCTGTTTCAGTGGTCACAACTTTTGGAAAGAGAATTTTTCTAAGTTCTAGTAGCTGTTTAAAAAAATCTGCATTCACTCCAGGCGAAGGTGTTTTACAAGTGGTCTCGGTGCAATGCAGTGTTTGTCTGTTCTCTGCAGCTGGATAAGCTTCTTTTTTCTTCCTGTGGCTGGGTTGCTTTAAACGCTTGCCAATGATAGGATAGAGGGTTTTCAGAGCATATGCCGCAGCCAGCAGGCAGGCAGCCCTCTTAGCAGCAGTCGATCTGGTGGTCCATTTGACCCGATCAGCTGCTGCATTTAGCATATGTGTCATTTTCCCAGCTACGCAAATCGGCTTCAAAAAGAATTGGTTTTTAAAAGGTCATGCTCCTCGGGAATTCTCAGCAAATGTTTCAGAAAGTCCTACAGTGTTCCACAGTCTGCAGCATCTCTCCTCTTCTGTTTTTTATTTTGTTCTGCTGTGGCAGATGCAGCAGGACTCAGACTCCAGTGCATTTACTGGGGATGATTCCCTCAGAAGCTCGAACTGCACCAAGCCGCCCCAAGCTCCTCCCTCCCAAGCTCTTCATTGGCTGTGAGGGCGGTGGGACCTTGAAATCCTCGCTGTTTCCCTTTGAACCTTGAAAATAAGGAAAGAGAAAAACGAGTTACAGCCTTAAACAGGAGTTCGGAGAGTTAAATGGCTATTTTTGGAGAGGTCGATTCAGGGCGCTGGTGTCGAACAAAACCTGCCCTAGCTACTGAGCATGCTCAGCGTCACTTAAAATCCTCGCAAAGTTTCAGAATATACATCACTTCTCTAAGGTTTTAGAAGATACCACAAGGGGAACAGCAAACAAAAAGGGAGGTTTCCAAGAGCTATACTGAGATAGGCAGAAGGGAGAGAGGAAGAAGGAGAAGGGACCAGGGAATCAACATAAAATGGATATGAAAAGGGAACGGAATGAATCAGAAATGGGTCAGAGAAGAAAGTGACAAGCGGGAGGAGCACTGGGGAAAACAAAGTATCAAACATTCAGATCTGTCTTTTGTGCCCCCCCCCCCACTTTTTTTTGTCTGTAGTTTCACAAAAGGTCCCAGACCCTTTCACACAAATTGCAATTGAAGATACTCTTTGTAAATAAATAGAAAAAAGGTCTTCTGTATTAGAGAAAATAATTCTTTGCTATCCCTCCACCCCTCCTCCCTTTTCCCACCACACCCCTAGGTTTGCTTGTCCTTATAATAAAAAACTTCCAGCCCCATAGTTGCTATTTTTAGTAATGGAGATCTGATGCACTGGTATCTATTTACAAAGGTGACTATTAAATGAAAGGAGTGTTTCACTTCTCCCATCCCATTATGTCCTTTAAGGAGCCTTGGTGGTGCAGTGGTTAGAGCAATGGACTGCTAACCCATAAGGTCAATGGCTGGAAACCACCAGTGGCTCAGAGGGAGAAAGATGTGGCAGTCTGCTTCCACAGAGATTTAGTCTAGGAAACCCTATGGGTTTGCTATGAATCTGAATCAACTCAACAGCAGTGGGTGGGTTATGTGACTCCAATCAAGAACCCAGCTGCAGTCAGATGATCCCAAAAACCCAGTGCCGTCAAGTCAGATGATGGAGATAGCTCTTCCAGAACTGTACTTGATTTCACAAGAGTTCCTTGACTTTTTCAATTTTTTGTTTTGTTTGCTGTGTTTTGGCTTTGAGGTCTTCTGGTGGTTACTTCCATTTTGATTACCTGATAAAAACCAAGAACTCTGAAAAAGTCCTTTACCTTCCTAACAGAAGACTTAAACTGCTCAAAAGTCAAGGAAAATTCTGCAACTTTTAAAACATGTACAGGGTATTTTTTAGGCAAGGCCGAGTGTATTCTTGAACACATGTAAAACATTTTTGCTTCCTCTTTCTCAACAAGAAGCACACACATTTGTAGTCAATTAGAAGCCTGGAAAGGTACTCAATAAGCTGTAACAGAGATTGGTAAATAACAACCTGCAGAACAAATGTGGCCCTCTGGGTATTTTTGTGTGGCCTATGAGCTAACAATGGTTTTTACATTTTAAAACAGCTGAAAACATATCAAAAGAAGACTAATATTTCATGACATGTGAAAATTATTAAATTCTTATTGCTGTGTCCATAAATAAAGTTTTATTGGAACACAGCCATACCTACTCATTTACCTAGTGTTTATGGCTGTTTTCAAGCCACAGCAGCAGAGCTGAGCAGCTGCAACAGAGCCTAAAACATTATCTGGCCCTTTACAAAAAAAAAAAAGTTTGTCAGCCTCTGTGCTAGAATATAATATGAATGATCTTCATTACTCAGAATTTATTGTGAACAAAAAGCAATCCCTCTTCTTATAAATCATAATATTCTGAAACTTTTAAAAGTTCTCCTTTTCCATGTTCCTACATTAATTCCAAAAAAAATCATCATACATCTCTTTGCATTCAGTTTAAGAGACTTAATATGTGAGTGCCAAATTTCTGCAAGTCTCTGATAGTTAAACACACTAGTAGCACGATCTAACATTCCAAGACTTTCTAAGTCTGTATTTAGAGATAGTGCCATAGTGGTTATTTTCAAAACATTTTACTCCTAAGCTCACGTTCTTGGTGTGTGCAAAACAAGATTACCTTAGATTTATATATTTTAAAAATTTATGTCACATCTCCTGATATAATTAAACACAGGTTAACTGTGACAGGACTGGTGGAGAGCCAGGGTACACATAATAGGAGATGATGGGAAGATATTCAGCCAGGCAGAACATTGTACACAGAGGGATGCATGGGTCAGAGAGCAGCTGGCAGTCGAGGCAAGTGGCTTACATCACTAGCATACAACCCAAACCCCAAAACCCATTGCCATAGAATCGATTCTGACTCATAGTGACCCTAAAGGACAGAGTAGAACTGCCCCATAGAGTTTCCAAGGAGCACCTGGCAGATTCAAACTGCCGGCCTTTTAGTTAGCAGCTGTAGCACTTGACTACTACACCACCAGGGTTTCCTGCATACAACCAGAGGTACGCAAATCAGGGGAGGAACAGGGCAGTGGGAAATCTAGAAGCAATGAACATTAATGAATGCAAACAGGTCCACATTCAGCTCTAGGTAGGTCAGTTTACCAACTGATAGTGAGGAACTTGTGAGAATGAGGACTGGGTATGAGGAAAATCATCAAGTTAGAAATTTAGATACCAGAACTGTGGTACAAGGATAGCTGAAGACCATTACTAAAACTGGGGAGTAGATCAATGTGAGATCTGACTTGACTTTGAACTACCTAAGTACTGATCTAACTATAACCATTTAAATTCCATGCCACTCCCTACTTCACCCCTAGCCGTCAGTTCCCTCTTCCCCAGAACCAAGGGTCAGAGTTGGCCCCAGCATCTGAGACTAGGCTCAAGCCTTCAGGTAAGGCAGAGTAAGCATTCAAGAGACAGAAATCCAGATATGCAATCAGTCAAAAAATACATGCAATTTAAGTAAGAAACTAAGAATATCTAGGTACTTTTTTCATTTTTTTATACTGCCAGTATGCAATTAAAGCAAAGCAAAGAGAATGCTAAATTTAGTTTGAATTCCAAACGAAGGAAAAAAGAAGGCAAAAAAAAAAAAAATCATGTTACTATATTAAACATAATTTGGACTTAATTTCCATTTAAGCTTCTCAACTTTACATGTGTTTATATGAGAAAATATTAAAATTGTCTTAAGGGAGAAATAATCTTAGTAAAAGATCTTGAAGATGAATGAAAATGAAAAATAATAATTCTCAAATCACTTTGCTCTCAAGTATGATACTCTCATGTATATTACCGATACCTATGGAAGATTAGGATTAAATAGGTTTTATACATATTAAAGAATATATTTACATATATTTTAAAGAATATATGTATGTTTTACAAACTGTAAAGTACCAAAAAGCATTATTTGTAATAAAGAGAACTATATATACTGTACACATATATGTATGTCATATACTATATATGTGTATTTACATTATAAATCACCAGAAAATAAATAATTTTTAGTAATAAAGAGAAAATTGTCTGAGATTTAAGAATTTTGGATGCATTTCCTTCTCAACAATATTCAGTAGTATTTCATCTGTGTTCTAATCCTTTCTTGCATTGTTTCCTGATCCAAAAGGTTATCCAATTGCCCTAACAGCCCTAAAATAGCACAATGTTTGACTCCTACTTTTTTTTTTTTTGAGTCATGCCAGCTTTATTTATATGAGGCATAAACAACATCGAAGATGAGCTCCTAGGTCAACATTTGAGTTGTCACGAATAACCATCTATTAACTAGTTCATAAGGAAACATCCTTGGCTGTGAAGGAACAAACCAATAAATATCCTGTAATTCACCACTTTCACTGCTTTCCTGTGTCTGGTACCAAGGCAGAGGTTCTATCCAGTTCCTAGTTCTTGACTTTTCTTAACAAATTGGTGAACCCCTCCTTTAGGTCCTTTCACACACGAAATGGCAAAATATTGTTTCTGCCTCTCACCTCCCACCACCATACAGATTCCTTAGTTAATCCTTTAGCAATTTTTTTTCTCCTTCTAGTTAATTTTGTAAATTTGTACATGTTTTAAAATATTGAAAGTAGGTAAGGTTGATACACAGGCCCAGTTGCTTCAGGTTCTTGTTCCTGCCTTGACTGTATGGTTTAGTGAATGAAAAACTGTAAGCCATAAGTCATTCCTTGTGGGAGACTAATTTGCTCTGAAATGCTGAATTCGCTTAGTCTAATTCAAATCAATAATAGATATACTCTGGTGAATTTTTGTTATAAAAATTAGAATTTATATGGTAAAACAAAGTGCCTACCTGGGACATAATGCTATTCTAGGTACTATTTACCAACGACTTAATAGTAAAAGTACTATTTGAAATTATGAGGTCAAGTTCTGGAAAAAATAGATAAATAAAATGTACTTTACCAATTTGTTTAGAAGACGTTTCTAGTTTCCATCCAAAATATCACGGTTCAGTTTGTAAGATAAATTTGTGAGGATATACAAACATAACACAGATGTCAACTGCAAAATACAGTTTTTAAGATTTTTTTTCAGAACTTTCAAGTCTTTGGGCCTGTACAATAAATTAAGTTTTGATCAAGTGCTCTCAGAAACTCACGAAATGCACAGGATCATAAATTACTACAGTGTGATATTTCTGATAAACAACTGTTTACTATTGAACCTGCAAATCAAAGATATTTAAAGAACTTGCATATGGAGTGGCAAATTAGAATGGAAACATCAACTTCAGGGTCAGGGATCTATAACTTTGTTCTTGCATTCTTTTTTCTTTCCCAAATCTGGTCTTTGGCCGGAAAATAAGCCAGAGAGCAATACATAACTAGATAAAATTATGACATGGTTTGAAACACTAGCTCCGTGGCTACAATCAGATACTTCCATTTACTGAGGTTTCCCTTGCCTGAAGCGGTTAAGACTGTTTTCCTCTTTCTTCAGTCGGGCTGACTTGCTTTCCCAAGGTGTCCCTCGTGCCCTTACCAGGCCAGCCTCCTCGGTAAGAAACCCACAGAAACCACAAATGGTGTCGGAAGCCCCGGCGGGAGAGCCCGGGCCCGGAAGAGCCTTTGGTCGTAAAGACCTGTGACCCGGAAGGAGCCCCCTGAGATTCTCCGGAGGCTGTGCGGCAGGACAGGCCACTCCGGGACACGCGAGAGACTCAGCTGAGGCGAAGAGCTGAGGAGCCGTCAGAGCTGCAGTCATAGGAAGCTTTGGGGAGATGAATTGGGTCGGGGGGTCCCGGTGAGTTGCGCTGCAGGAGCCTGAGACTGTAGCCCCTAAGTCCTTGGGCGTCCCTTCTCATAATGTCCCCTCTTTCCTAGTCCCTGGCGGGAAGGTTAAAGCCTTAGCTGGGAAGAACTATGAGTTGGAATTGACACAACGGCAGTGGGTTTGGTTTGGTTTTGGGGAAGAACTTTGTAGGATTGGTCTCTCAATGGTTCTCCAAGTCGGATTCGAGACCTTAGCACCATTTCCCTATTCCTAAAATAAAAACAATGTAGCTTCTCCTGACCCACTATTCCAAGGACCTCAACTGTGGGCCCCGTTGTCTGGGGAGGTTCCTTCCTTTCCCCACCAGCCCCTCCCTCCTCATCCCGCCTGCTCCTCTGAAGAGGCCTTTGAGTACCTGAACCTTCCTTTCCTGGCTTCTTCCCCTTGCCTGCACCTTTCTTTTGGGATGGAGTTCTTCTGGACCCATATATATTCTTTCCAAGGATTTTGGAAGTATTATGGAAGAAGCTAGTCCAGACTGCTCTTAAATCCGTGGCCTGGTAGCATTTGTCACCACAAATCCAAATTAGAGTTTATTTTTATAAAAGAGAAGTAAAGTGTGCTGTTTTTTCTTTAAAAACTTACAAGAGAATTTACAATTTATTTTGAGTTTAAGATTAATCACATAATGGGTGATAAAATAAACCCGTTGCTGTCGAGGCGATTCCAACTCATTTCTGTGGATGTCCAGATGGCAGAGTGGTTAAGAGCTGTGGCTGCTAACCAACAGGTCAGCAGCTTGAATCCACCAGGTGCTCCTTAGAAACCCTACGGGACAATTCTCTTCTGTCCTATGGGGTCGCCCCGAGTCGGAGTCCACTCCACCACAACTTAAAGCCCACTAGGATGGAAGTCTTGTGGGCCTGTGATTTCATTTAGATCAAAATCCTTGACTAGAAAAATTGTTTTGACTGAGATACTAAATCATTACATTCAGTTTTTGTCACAGTAAATCCAAGACATGGATTTCACCATGATATGGTGAGAATATACACCTTTAAATTCTGAAGAATTTTATAAAGGGAAAGAAACTTTGTGTTCACCAAGTATTGTAGCTATACTGGATTAACAAGCATTTATTCTGCTGAAGAATAGGTTAGCATTGTATTTTAGAAATGTGTAAGAATTATTTCTGGTTACTGTTCTAGAATTATGCTTGCATTTTGGAGAAAACTTAAAATTTCCTTAGAGGCTTCAATGGGACTTAGTTAATATGATTATATTGTGATGTTTATGAATTTGACATGTTTTAAAATGTATTAAATGAGATGATTTATATGAAATTATTTTACAGATGCTCAAACACTACTGAAATTTAGGCGCTATTGTTATTCTGTAATATATTGCAAACTTCTTTAGCTACTCAGTGAGTATTATTTTATTTGGTTTTGTTGGATGCAAAAGCAGGAAACTTGTAGTCAAAGAATGTGCTTGCCAAAACGAAGTACTGCTACACCTGGAGGTATTAAGTAAAAAAAAAAAAGATTAGGTACCAGGAAATTTAAGAAACCGTAGCATAATGATGGCCAGTCTCCTTGGAGCATCTATTTTATTGAGAGACTAGGGGAGAATATATTTCTAAATTTAAACAAACATGAATGTTTTGTAGAGTGAAATGCAAAGTTGGTGTGTAATTTAAGATAAAATATGAGTTTCAAATAAATTTTCCTGGATAGATGGGTCCTTAGGGTCAAGGGATAGACTTGTAATGAAAAAATGAGTATCTCCATTTCTGATTGTCAGGGTACACAAGGGTAGACAAAATTAGTTGTTCATGGCATTCTGATTATGAGATCCTAAAAGCCCTCAGAATTCTTGGAGGTAGTGGTTTTGGTAGTCATTAGCAGTTGATTTGAGTTGATATGGAAATCTGTAATCCTTATGCCAGATCACCCTGGAGTACCTGTTTATACCCCTCTGTTAGGGATATTTTTTGGTTAAAATATTTGAAAAGAACTGTTAGGAACATAAACTATAGACAAACAAAGAACTGGAGAACAATTAAAAGTTTTGTCAGAACAACTCTAGGGTATTCAACATTATTTACTTCAAAAAATATATTTTTGCATGCTTACCTGTTTAGAGCATTGTTAAGATGTATTATTCAGAAATGATAAAAAATATAATTCTTGTCCACAAAAAAGATCCTATGGTAGAATAGAAATCTGTTAAATTAAGTGAAGCACTATAGTAGTAGACATTTAAATAGTATTTGATACGTAACAAACACCGTTTTAAGTTCTTTTTATATATTAACTCATTTATTGAGTAGGCATAAATATTAGCCCTATTTTATAGCTGGGGAGACTGAGGCATGGTCAGGTTAAGTGACTTGCCCAAAGTCACCCAACTAGTAAATGGCAAAGTTCTGATTTGAACTCAGTAGTCTGGCTCCTGAATCCATGTGCTAACCACTACGCTCATCTAGAAAGATGGGTTTTGTAAAAGCGGTACAAATAAAGGGCTGTGGAAATTTAGAGAACCACAAAATAGGAAGTTACACTAAGCCTTAAAGGATAGCACTATTGCATAGAACAAGCACCAGAAAGGATCTGTGAAACGGAAGTTCTTAAAAGTTGAAAAGTAGGTGAGACAAAGAATTGATCAAACTGGAGACCTAATTATTTAGCAGTCCCTGGGTGGTACAAACGATTAACATACTCAGCTGCTGACTGAAAGGTCAGAGTTCGAGTCTACACAGGGGCATCTTGGAAGAAATGCCTGGCAATCTACTTCCTAAAAATCAGCCACTGAAAACCCTAAGGAGCACAGTTCTACTCTGACACACATGGGTTCATCGTGAGTTGGAACTGACCCCACAGAAACTGATTGGTTAATTATTTAGCAAGGCTTCCTAGAGGAGACAGGTAGGGAGGATCTATATTAAGAAGTTGAAAAGATTATTTGGCAAATAGTAGGTGGGTCTGTGATAAGGCACTAAAATACTTAATAAGGGCTTTGTGCCTTTTTTGTATGTGTGTCAAATGAAGGAATGAAATAGGCTATAGCAAGTTTATGTTTCAACAATATCGTTAATATCACAGGCTAGCAAATTTATGCTGAAGGCAATTTAAAAATCACTGTAGCCGTACATTGTGGGAACTGCCAGAATTTCAAACTGGATCCAGAAAAGGACATGAAAAGGGATATCATTGCTGGTGTCAGAAGGATCCTGGCCAAAAGGAGAGAATACAGGAAAGATGTTTATGTGTTTTATTTACAATGCTAAGGCATTTGACTTATGTAGATCATAACTCACTGTGGATAACATTACAAAGATTGAGAATTCCAGAACCCTTAATTGTGCTCCCACAGAGCTTCTATATGGATCAAGAGGAAGTCATTTCAAACACAACAAGGGGATACTGCATGGTTCAGGATTGGAAAAGGTGTGCAGCTGGGTTGTATCCTTTCATCTTACTTACTCAATCTGTATGCTGAACAAATAATCCAAGAAGCTGGACTATATGAAGAGGAATGTGGCATTAGGATTAGAGGAAAACTCCATAACAACCTGCAATTGCAGATGATGCAACATCGCTTGCCAGAAATGAAGACAACTTGAAGCATTTACTGATGAAGGTCAAAGGCTATACAATCTTCAGTATGGGTTATAACTGAATATAAAGTAAATGAAAATCCTCACAAGTGAACCCACAAACAACATCGTGATAAACAGAGGAAACAAATTGAAGTTGTCAATGACTTTATTCTACTTAAATCAATAATCAACTCCCATGGAAGCAGAAGAAACCAAACAATGTATTGCATTGGGAAAATCTGCTACAAAAGACCTCATCAAAGTTCTAAAAAAGCAAAGTTGCCACTTTGATGACTAAGGTGCGTTGACCCCAGCCATGGTCTTTTCAATCATCTCATATGCATGTGAAAGCTGGATAATGAAAAAGGAAGACAGAAGAATAGATACATCGAACTGTGGCGTTGAGCACACTGTGGACTGCCAGAGAATTGAACAAATCGGTCTTAAGAGAAATACAACCAGAATGGTCCTTCGAAGTAGGAGTGGCTCCAGCTCATCTTGTTTACTTTGGACAAGTCATCAGAAAAAAGCAATTACTATAAAAGGATATCATGTTTGATAGACAGTCAGCAAAAATAACGAAAACCCTTGATAAGATAAATTGACACAATAGCCACAACAACGAGCTCAGACTTAACAAAGATCATGAAGATGGTGCAGGACCAGCCAGAATTTCATTCTATTATACATAAGGTGACCACAAGCTGGAGCCGACCTGACAGCAACTAATAATCACAACATGTACCAAACACTGTGCTAGGTAGAGGTATAAAAGTCACTGAGGGTTAGCCTATTTCTGAGAGGTTTATAGTTTACTGGGGAAGAAAATACGTCGTACCATTAAGTTTGAAAATGTTTAAGATCAAGGACCAAAATATATGATAAAAAAAAAAAAAAGTACTGTAAACAATAGAAGACAATAGTTTTAGCTGAGATTGGCTAACTAGAAACAAGGATAATGTACGCTACAGATGAAAAAGAACGAAGATAATAAACATTATATTACATAAATAGTTGGCCATAAGATTATATATTTAAATATTTTAAATGTGTTTATGTGTTTGCCTGATGGTGAGGTTGGCTAGAACAAGTGCCTTGAAAGCCAGAGAAGTTGAAATTTGATCAGTTAGTTGTTGAGGAGCCGTTCAAATTTGAAAGTATCACAAGGAAAGTGGTGTTTTATGACTATTAGTTTGTGGTGTTAGTGGTATGTAGGTTGGAATATAGTGGTAAGAGACTCCAAGATAGTGATACCAGTTAGGACTCTGCTGAAAAAATTTTAAATACTATTTTTCCAGTTTCTGCTAAGACTGTATATTATCCACATTCAGCCAACACCAGTTCTAACTCACTTTGTAGGATATCACAAGCTGTGCAATATTTGCCTAGTTATTAAATTTCTGTATACAGGGTTAGATCCAGGTTTGGGGAGGCCCTCTTTATAGAAAAAGAATGCTAAATTGTGACAGCAAAATTAGATCCAAGGCCTTGGAAGGGGCACATTCAGGTAATGGGCCATGAAGCTTAAGCTTCATTAGCTTTACTCTAAATTGGCCTCAGTCTTCATTCATGTCTTTTTTCATCTCTTAAGTAGGGATAAAACTTAAATGTACAGTGAAAATCTCAGTCTGCCTGAGACAGTCATGGTTTAAACCTGTGGTCCTCGTGGCATGCCTGCCTTAGCATGTGCCTTAGAGTTTATATTTTTTAACTAAGTATAAACTACTATTAATAATTTCATTAAAATGAGCCCGGGTAAATTCAGGGAACATCTGTTTTATTACCTCTGTCATGATCTAGTGAGTGTGTGAGCTACATATGCAGTGGAGAGAGTTTTCTCTAACACGTAGTTAAATCTGAAAGACATCCAATGATAGCCCACTTCTCTTTTCCGGATCCTTTCCAAATGGAAAGTGGCTAACACCTCCCTTTTAAATAACAGCATGAAAGGCAATTGCTGATAAAGGGTGCTAGGGCTTGTGCAGCAGAGTTGGGGACCCTATACCACCAAGAAAGCAGCGCCGGGAGCAGAGTGCACCTTTGGACCTGGGGTTCCTGGGCAGAGAAGCTCCTAGTCCAGGGGAAGATCGATGGAGAATAAACTACTGTTTCTTAGAGCCGTCCACTTGTGGTGTTTCTGTTACAGCAGCACTAGATAACTAAGACAGGTTTTAAAGATTATTTGAGGGCAGTAGTTTTAGGAGTTCATCCAGTTTCATTGATTCCAGAAAATCTGGATTCCATGAGAATTTGAAATTCTTTTCCGTATTTTCCCCCTTTGATCAGGATTCTGCTATAGAGTCTTTGATCAAAACGTTCAGTACTGGTAGCCAGGCACCATCCAGTTATAGCCACACATTCCATTTCCTCCTATTATTGGCTTTTTCCTTTGTTGCTCCAGCTGAATAGAGGCCAGTTGTGCCTTGGATGGCTGCTTGCAAGCTTTTGAGACCCCAGACACTAGTCAGCAAACTAGGAGGTAGAACAGAAACACTAAGCACAATGTTAGGCCCGTTAACTGGGATGTCCCATGTAACACTGACCCTAAACCTCCAAAACAGAAACCAAATCCCTTGAGGTGTTTGGTTGTACATAAGCAGCCTCAGCAGCTACTCTTTGTTGTTGTAAATATGTCTATCACACAGCATTTGCCAGTTCAACTTTCTACAGGTGTACAACTTACTGATAACTGATTACATTCATCAGCTATGAAACACTTACCCTTAATTGATGCAACCCCCCACTTTCCCTCTCCCTCCCACCACTGATAACCACTAATAACCTTTGGTTTCTATATTTTGCCTGTTCTTGTCTTTATGTAAGTGAGGTCGTAAGATATTTGTCCTTTTGTGATTGGCTTATTTCACTCAGCATAATGTCTTGAAGCACCATCCATGTTGTATCAGGTATCAGGACTTCATTTCTCTTTCTGGCTGAGCAGTGTTTTATTGTATGTATGTACCACATTTTGATTATTTTGAATGATTGTGCAGTGAACATTGGTGTACATATGTCTGTCTGAGTTGCTGTTTTTGAGTACCTTGGGTATATTCCTAGCAGTAGAATTGCTGGGCCATTTTTTTTTTTATGGTAGTTCTATTTTTTGAGGAATCACCACAGTGTTTTCCACAACAGCTGTACCATTTTGCATTCCCACCAGCAGTGGGTAAGCGTTCTAGTTTCGCCACATCCTCGTCAACATTTGTCATTTTCCAGTTTTTTTTTAAGCCTTAGTGGGAGTAAAATGGCAATTCCTATGGTTTTGATTTGCATCTGTCTTTAATGTGAGCCCTGGTGGTGCAGTAGTGTTTAAAGTGCTCGGCTGCTAACCAGAAGGTTGGTAGTTCGAATCCACAAGTCGCTGTATAGGAGAGAGATGTGACAGTCTGCTTCTCTAAAGCCTTGCAAATCATTTGAGGTTGTTATGACTAGATGACGGTGGGTTTGGTTTGGGGCGTAATGGTTAATGACATTGAGCATCTTTTCATGTGTTTGGTAGCCACATATCTTTTAGAACGGATATGGATAGGTATTTTAAAAAATTATTTTCCCTTTTGCTCTCAAAATGTATTGTTTGGACAATAAATGAAAAAAAAAATACCAGTATTTCTGGACGCATAGAAAGCATTTAATAAATGTTAGTTTTTTTTTTTTTTCCCCTTAGTTAGTGGTGGTCAGTGATTTATATTTTAGGTAAAGTCAACCTAATGCTAAGATTGGCCCAGTTGGTGGAAATGCTTCCAACTTAAGTTTTGGTAATGAAGAGTTATATCCTTTGAGCTGTGCCTGGCATGTAGTCAGTGGTCAATAAATGTTAGCTGCTAAAACTAATATATTCATAGTAACCAAAAAAATAAACCCATTGTTGTCCGGTTGATTCTGACTCATAATGACCCTATAGCACTGTTGCTAAAATTTAGAAAAAACTCTTGAAACATTTCAGGATGATGATTATTAGCGTCATTATTACCATCATCCTGAAATACACAACATCCTGGTGGGTAAAACTGACGCATCTGTTTCAGTAGGAAAAGCCTAATATTTATCCATTGAAACCTAACTCAGAGCTTTGTGATTGTCTCAGTTAATTGCCTACTCTTTTTCTGTTTGTGAATAATTAAAATATTAAACATTTATATACAGAAACACTTAGGAATTTAGTGGTTTTTTTTTTCTTTTTGTATTTATAATGCTGCTCGTTAAAGTTACAATCTAAATCAAGCTACCTCTAAGACTACCAGGAACTTTTGTGTGGAAAACTTAAGTTTTTAGCTATGAAACGAGTTGCTAATTAATCCAAGCGCTAGTTTAATAAATATGATGGAAATATGTTCAGTGTTTCAAGAGTATTTCAGATTTTTAGGAAAAGTAGTAACAGTACTATGACTGTATATTTTTTAATTCCTGGATTAATTATAATGCAAATAGCCTGAAATATGCATCTGTGTCAGGGTGTCATTCACATTGTAAAATTTCTGCTGTATGAATCAGGTGATGGCTGTTCATGCTTATGGTTACAACCTGTAGCTGGGGAACAATGCTTTCTGTGTGAAAATACTGTAAGAATTCAGGCTCTGAGCAGAACTGCTTTTAATTTGGCTCTTAATTCTGAATATTAGATGGAATTCTGCTTTATTGATTTGACAGATTTTTACTTTTAATACCTTATACTTGTAATTCATCATGTATCTCTAAAAACTTTTCTTTTGTGTTATAAAAAAGGAATTTATCTGAAAGCCTTAAAGTTCTAGCCTATATCATTACTATTCCTAACACATCAGGTCGACCTGCTTTTGTTTTGTGGAAAGCCAATGTAAGTACTTTTTCTAGGCTAGTTACTCCCCTGAATCTTAATAAGTTTGCTAGCTAACAATGTTGGATTATGATGGTTTGGGTTAATATAAATTTAAATGTACCTCAATCTAGAATATACTGTTTTTCACTTATTAATTGTTACTCTGTTAATTTTTTCCTTATATTTTCCACTTTTAATTACACTTAAGATATTATTCTGGAAACAATTTCTTTATCTTGGTACCATGCCTTTAAGAAACTAAACCAATCAGCAAACTATGAAGTGAAAAAAAGTTACAAAAGTAGTAATAATGACGATAATTTAAGAGTAATTGACAATGTAAGGTATTTATATTACTCCAGTAATATTTAATTACTAATATAATTTCAATATCCCCTGCATTCTACATGTAAAATATACATGCTAGTGATATTTTTAACATTTCATTGTTGACCTTATTGTCTTTTTTTTTTTTTTCCTGCTGCTTTTTTATTGTACTTTGTTTTACTTCTCATTAGGATAACTTCCTATAGTTTAGCTCCTGTGGTAGTATTGCCCTCTTTTGCCTGAGCCCTGGGATCTCTTCATTTTTCTCATGTCTGTAGTAGTGATGGTTTCAAGTTCAATACTTTGATGCCAAATTTTGATCATAATTTTTATTCTTTCAGTTGCTATTTTCTTGTGAGCGTTTTCAAGTAAACTTTTTTCTCTTTTCCTTTTCTCATTGTTTGTATAAGTCTTGTGCTCCTCCCTCTTAATTACCCCTCTTTTTATTATGTAACTTCTCTTAAAACAGCTTCCTGCCAGGGGATGTTCTAATTTTTTCCATCAGAGTAATAGATGAAATATCTAACACATTAAAACTGCCACGCCCAGTGTTGTAGCCGCTCTTTGGCATAATGGAGCTAGTTGAATGTGTGTGTGTGTATGTGGTAGATATGTGTCATAAAGTTTGCCTCTGTAACCATTTTTAGGTGTACAATTCAGTGACATTAATTTTATTCACAGTATAGTATATCTATTACCACTGTTTTTTCCCAAAACTTTTTCATCACCCCAAACAGAAACTATGTACCAGGACTTCAGACCAGCAGGGAACTTGTTAGAAATGCAAATTATCATCAGAGGTTCAAACCAGAACTAACTGGTTTAAAGTCCTGCTCTGTACCCATTAAGCATTAACTCCCCATATTCTCCCCTTCCCCAGTGGATGGTAACCTCTAATCTGTTTTATATCCGTATGCATTTGCCTATTCTTGATATTTCATGTAAGTGGAGTCATATCTGTCTTTCTGTGTCTGATTTATGTCATTTTTTTTTAACAGAAAGTATTTCTTTAGCATTAAAAGAAAATATTTCCTCACTAGAAAAGGCAAAAATGTTCTGATGCACTTCTATAGTCTGTACGATTTCTTTCTTGCTTGTTTTTTCCTTCTCTTTCTTTCATTTTTTTTCTTCTTGCTCTCTCCTCACCTTTCTTCCCTCCCCTCTCTCCCTTCCCTTCCATTACATCCCTTCCTCCTTCTTTCTTAACAAAGAATAATGTAACATACGTGTATACATGTATATTTTTACTACTCAGAGCTGTTAGTTTGTCGTACTGTGGGGGCTTGTGTGTTGCTGTGATGCTGGAAGCTATGCCACTGGTATTCAGATACCAGCAGGGTCACCCATGGAGGAGAGGTTTCAGCTGAGCTTCCAGACTAGGACAGACTAGGAAGAAGGACCCGGCAGTCTACTTCTGAAAAGTGTTAGCCAGTGAAAACCTTATGAATACCAGCAGAACATTCTGATACAGTGCTGGAAGATGAGCCCCTTAGGTTGGAAGCACTCAAAAGATGACTAGGGAAGAGCTGCCTCCTCAAAGTAGAGTCGACCTTAATGATGTGGATGGAGTAAAGCTTTCAGGACCTTCATTTACTGATGTGGCATGACTCAAAATGAGAAGAAACAGCTGCAAACATCCATTAATAATCGGAAGCTGGAATGTACGAAGTATGAATCTAGGAAAATTGGAAATTGTCAAAAATGGAATGCATAAACATCAATATCCTAGGTATTAGTGAACTGAAATGGACTGGTATTGGCCATTTTGAATCGGACAATCATATAGTCTACTATGCTGGGAATGACAACTCGAAGAGGAATGGTGTTGCATTCATCATCAAAAAGAATGTTTCAAAATCTATCCTGAAGTACAGTGCTGTCAGTGACAGGAGAATATCCATATGCCTACAAGGAAGACCAGTTAATACGACTATTATTCAAATTTATGCACTAACCATTAGGGCCAAAGATGAAGAAATAGAAGATTTTTATCAGCTGCTGCAGTCTGAAATTGATCGAACATGCAATCAAGATGCGTTGATAATTACTGGTGATTGGAATGCAAAAGTTGGAAACAAAGAAGAAGGATCAGAAGTTGGAAAATATGACCTTGGTGATAGAAACAATGCTGGAGATCGAATGATAGAATTTTGCAAGACCAACGACTTCTTCATTGCAAATACCTTCTTTTACCAACATAAACGGTGACTGTACACATGGACCTCGCCAGATGGAACACACAGAAATCAAATGGACTACATCTGTGGAAAGAGACAATGGAAAAGCTCAATATCATCAGTCAGAACAAGGCCAGGGGCCGACTGTGGAACAGACCATCAATTGCTCATATGCAAGTTCAAGCTGAAACTGAAGAAAATCAGAGCAAGTCCACGAGAGCCAAAATATGACCTTGAGTATATCCCACCTGAATTTAGAGACCATCTCAAGAATAGATTTGACGCATTGAACACTAGTGACTGAAAACCAGATGAGTTGTGGAATGACATCAAGGACATCATCCATGAAGAAAGCAAGAGGCCACTGAAAAGACAGGAAAGAAAGAAAAGACCAAGGTTGATGTCGGAGGAGACTCTGAAACTTGCTCTCGAATGTCGAGCAGCTAAAGCAAAAGGAAGAATTGATGAAGTAAAAGAACTGAACAGAAGATTTCAAAGGGCCTCTCGAGAAGACAAAGTATTGTAATGACATGTGTAAAGAGCTGGAGATGGAAAACCAAAAGGGAAGAACACGCTCAGTGTTTCTCAAGCTGAAAGAACTGAAGAAAAAATTCAAGCCTCAAGTTGCAATAGTGAAGGATTCCATAGGGAAAATATTAAATGACGCAGGAAGCATCAAAAGAAGATGGAAGGAATATACAGAGTCATTATACCAGAAAGAATTAGTCGATATTCAACCATTTCAAGAGGTGGCATATGATCAGGAACCGATGGTATTGAAGGAAGAAGTCCAAGCTGCTCTGAAGGCATTGGCAAAAAACAAGGCTCCAGGAATTGATGGAATATCAATTAAGATGTTTCAACAAACAGATGCAACGCTGGAGGTGCTCACTTGTCTATGCCAAGAAATACAGAAGACAGCTTCTTGGCCAACTGACTGGAAGAGATCCATATTTATGACTATTCCCAAGAAAGGTGATCCAACCAAATCTGGAAATTATAGAACAATATCATTAATATCACACTCAAGCAAAATTCTGCTGAAGATCATTCAAAAATGGCTGCAGCGGTACATCGACAAGGAACTGCCAGAAATTCAGGCCGGTTTCAGAAGAGGACATGGAACCAGGGATATCATTGCTGATGTCAGATGGATCCTGGCTGAAAGCAGAGAATACCATAAGGATGTTTACTTGTGTTTTATTGATTATGCAAAGGCATTTGACTGTGTGGATCATAACAAATTATGGATAACATTGCAAAGAATGGGAATTCCACAACACTTAATTGTGCTCATGAGGAACCTTTACAGAGATCAAGAGGCAGTTGTTCGGACAGAACAAGGGGATACTGATTGGTTTAAAGTTAGGAAAGGTGTACGTCAGGGTTGTATTCTTTCACCATACCTATTTAATCCATATGCTGAACAAATAATCCGAGAAGCTGGACTATATGAAGAAGAATGGAGCATCAGGATTGGAGGAAGACTCATTAACAACCTGCGTTGTGCAGATGACACAACATTGCTTTCTGGAAGTGAAGAGGACTTGAAGCACTTACTAATGAAGATCAAAGACCACAGCCTTCAGTATGGATTACACCTCAACATAAGGAAAACAGAAATTCTCACAACTGGACCAATGAGCAACATCATGATAAACGGAGAAAAGATTGAAGTTGTCAAGGATTTCATTTTACTTGGATCCACAATCAGCAGCCATGGAAGCAGCAGTCAAGAAATCAAAAGACGCATTGCAGTGGGCAAATCTGCTGCAAAGGACCTCTTTAAAGTGTTGAAGACCAAAGATGTCACCGTGAAGACTAAGGCACGCCTGACCCAAGCCATGGTATTTTCAATCGCATCATGTGCATGTGAAAGCTGGACAATGAATAAGGAAGACCGAAGAAGAGTTGATGCCTTTGAATTGTGGTGTTGGCGAGGAGTATTGAATATACCATGGACTGCCAAAAGAACGAACAAATCCATCTTAGAAGAAGTACAACCAGAATGCTCCTTAGAAGCAAGGATGTCGAGACTGCGTCTTACATACTTTGGACATATTGTCAGGAGGGATCAATCCCTGGAGAAGGACATCATGCTTGGCAGAGTACAGGGTCAGCGGAAAAGAGGAACACCCTCGATGATGTTGATTGACACAGTGGCTGCAACAGTGAGCTCAAGCATAACAACGATTGTAAGGATGGTGCAGGACCGGGCAGTGTTTCGTTTTGTTGTGCATAGGGTCTCTATGAGTCAGAACTGACTCGATGGCACCTAACAACAACAACAACGGAAAAGTTGGAGAGTGTTCTATGAAAAGATTATGACCTATTGATTTCCTTTGTTGTATGTAGGTATAACGGCAACTAATACTTTTCATTAAAACTTTTATTGAAGGAGATAGTTGAAGGTATCTTTCAAAAAATAATCTCAATCTCTTTCTTTAAAAATCCATTTGGTATAAAACAATATGTGTATTAATTGTTTAATGAGAAACTACTTTGCTCTGTAAACCTTCATCTAAAGTGCAATTAAGAAAAAAAGTTACAGCCTTGGAAACCCTATGGGACAGTTCTACTCAGTCCTATCACTATCAGCAGAAATCGACTTAATGGCAATGAGTTTGGTTTATGTATGATGCACTAGGTATGATAGCAATACTTTGTATTTCTAGTGTTTTGTGAATAAATTGTTATACGTGACTAGTAAGCGTTAGTAGTAGAATGTTGCCTACATCAAAATCAAGCTTGTTTTCAGTGTATTTTGTAGTATTAAGTTGAGAATTTCTTACTAAAAAAGTATTTTGAATCTTCAATTTAATATTTGAATAGTATGTTAGGAGTGCTTTTATCCAATACTATTTTTAAAGTGATGCAGTCCTGTAGTGAATTCTAGTATATTTAAAAAATAAAATTAAAATAAATAAAAATCCATTTTCTAGACTAACATAATAATTACTGTTAGAAAAAAAAGGTGGGCCTCATCCTACCTTCCCTACCCCAAATTTTCTGGTAATTTAAATTTCAAGACAAAAATTAGAGAAGCAACTAAACTTATTTTTTATAGAATACATATAAATTTTATGAAGAAACTGACATTCAAATGGGGTCTTGAAGGTATTAAAAATGTTGAATATGAAGATATGGTGGGAGAAGTACGTACCTATAATGTAAGCAGTACTTTAGTTTGGCTGGTGTGTTGAAGTACATGAAGTGTGAGAATAGAAAACAAAGCTGAAAGCTAAGTTGGGGCCAGGCTATGAAAGTTCTTTTATGTGAGACCAAATGCCCTTTTTTATTTGGTAGTTTTTAGGTGCCATTGAGTTGGCCTCTGACTCATGCATGGCACAGTCTGTATAACAGAATGAAACACTGGTGTGCCCTGCACTATCTGCTTGGTTTGCAGATTGGACCATTGCGATTCATAGGTTTGTCACTGGCTGATTTTCAGAAGTAGATTGCCATACCTTTCTCCTAGTTTGTCTCAATGTGGATGCTCCACTGAAGCCTGTTCAGCCTCGTAGCAACACACAAGCCTTCACTGAAATGTAGTAGCAGCACATGAGTTGCATTGGCCAGGAATCGAGCCAAACTGCCACTGTCATTGAGTAAACCAATTGCTGCTGATTTGGAAGCAGCTCATGGCAACCCCAGAACATTCTGATTCATGGAGACCTCTTGTGTCAGAATAGAATGTGCTCCATAGGGTTTCCAATGGCTAATTTTTTGGACAGAGATCACCAGGCCTTTTTTCTGAGGCAGTTGTTGAAGTTATTTTGATCATGTCCTTTAGCTATAATTGGAGCTGTGATTATCCATGTAATCGGAGAATGATTATCCATGTAGTGGCATCCCTGTGGAGCACAGTCCTACTCTGACACACATGGGATCTCCATGAAATGAAATTAACTCAATAGCAGCTGGTTACCCATGTAGTAAAATATATTGGAGAGCATTTGCTTAAGATCAGAAACCCTGTAAAATACAATTATAGCAGTTGACTACATACTTAATATTGTAGTAGTCAATGTAGAATGCTTTTAGCAAATGATTTCTGGGGATTGCATTTTATATATTGCAAGCCCTTTAAATTCTGTGCAAGTTTTTGTTGTTTATCAGAAATTGAATTCCAGCTAATTTCTCCCATTATTTGGGAGATATGTTCTCCAGTCATTCCTGTTTTATTTGTAATATTAGCTTAGGCGAGCCATCAGAAGCAGCTATTTTGCTGTTTTTAAATTGGATGGAGAGTTATCTACTAATCTCTTCTCCAGCTTTAGCCTTTGATGAGTCAAGGATATGTAATTTCTTTCCTTTTTCTTCTATAATATTTGAATGCCATTTGTTTACTTATGATGCTACATGGGGCAGAACTGATTAGCTTCTTTGCTTAATGAACTTAAAATGGTTAATTAAGACAAAAACCAGAAAACCAAACCCACTGCTGCTAAGTCAATTCTGACTCATAGTGACCCTATAGGACAGAGTTGAAATGCCCCATAGGGTTTCCAAGGAGTGACTGGTGGATTTGAACTGCTGACCTTTTGGTTAGCAGCCGAGCTCTTAACCACTGCACCACGAGGACTTCTAGTAAGACAAAGACATTGAGAAATATGTTAAAGAACAGTTTCAGCAAGTGGCAAAATCTGAGGGTATTCAATAACTGTCATTTATGTATTTTACAAAAATCATTAGTAAAAATGAACAGCTTTTGTTAATTCTCAGTTGACATACTTGAGAGGCAGTATAAAGTGTAATGCAGTAGTTAAAAACTCTAAAACCAGACTTCCTGGGTTGGAATGCTGACTCTACTACTTACTAGGAATGTGATCTTGGGCAAGGTACTTAACCTCTCTCTCTGTGCTTTAGTTTCCTTATCAGTAAAACAGAACCTACCTTATAGAGTTGCTTTGGAGCTTAAATGGATTTATACATGTAAAGTATCTAAAGTATTTAGAATGGGTACAAGGTACATAGTTCTTATTATAGGCAATTTATTTTTTATATTTTTATATAATCTCATATAGCTAAGACGTATTTTGTCAGTTTTACTTATAATTCTTGTACAAATTTTGAATTTGAAAGAATAGTTTCATGTATATCTAAAAGGTATTTTGTACAAATCTGCTTATGTTTTCATGAATTTTTAATAGCATTCTACTAGTATTAATAGAGCAACTATTTTGTAACTATTAAATACTGCACCATCGTTGAGATTTAGTGCTGTATTTGGTACAAGGATCATAGTTATGATGTACATCCATGACTAGGTTGTTTTTTAAAAAAAGGTATGAGATTCCAAGTACATACAGCTGATATATTAATGTAACTGAAGTTGTTCTAATAATAAACTTAACATTTTCTGAAATCCTAAATAGATTTCCACCTTCTTCTCCCTATTCACTATTGAGTCCAGTGGAATTTTGGAATACAAAGAAAGGCAAAGAAAATAAAAGTATTGACCAAGAATAATACTGCTATCATATGAGAATGTTTCAGCAATACATATTTTTTCAAATATATTAGTCTCATTACTTTAAAACTTAAATTTATTTTGTGTTTAACTATTTTACATAGTATACAGTATTTTTTACTAGATCTTGAATTTCCTAAGAAAATTTTGTGCAACATCATGTACCAAAGATGTCACTTTGAGGACTAAGGTGCTTTTGACCCAAGCCATGGTATTTTTAGTCGCCTCATATGCATGGGAAAGCTGGGCAATGAATAAGGAAGACCGAAGAAGAAGTGACCTTTGAATTATGGTGCTGGCAAAGAATATTGAATATACCATGAATTGTCACAAGAACAGACAAATCTTTCTTGGAGGAAGTATAGCCAGAATGCTCCTTAGAAGGGAGGATGGCAAGAGTTCATCCTATGTACTTTGGACATGTTATCAGGAGGGACCAGTCCTTGGAGAAGGACATCATGCTGGGTAAAGTAGAGGGTGAGCAAAAGAGAGGAGGACCCTCAGCGAGATGGATTGACACAGTGGCTGCAACAATGGGTTCAAGCATAGTAATGATTGTGAGGATGGAGCAGGACTAGGCAGTGTTTCATTCTGTTGTACATAGGGTTGTTGTGAGTCAGAACCGACTCAACGGCACCTAACAGCAACAGCATCGTATACTGTAAGAACATTTCCAAAGGTCTTTTCAGAAAATATCACCATACTTTTAGATTTTAATTCCAAGTCTTAAATTCAGCTAATGTGGCAGTTGTTTTAGAGACCACTTCTTTACTCATTATATTTTTTACCTTGCTCTTCTTTTCAGGACGAGGGTTTTAATCAAGCAGGAAAGGAGAAAGCAAAAGGTAAGGAAAAATGTTTTTATGTGTGTTAACCTTATGAGAACAGTCATCTACTGAAGTATGTTTCCAAGAGTAGTAATTCACTTATGTGATGCTGAAAGGCCATCTTCCTTTAGTCTTCTCCATCTTTGTGAAAAGCTTGATTGGCTGACCATTTTGTTCAGGCAGATGTAGTCATTGTGGATTCCTGCCATCTTTTTACTTTCAAAATACATCCCAAATCTAATCGCTTCTCACTGCCTGTACTGTTAAAAGCTTAATTCAGATCATTATCATTTATTGCTCAGAGTTCTGTAATGACCTCATAACCTATCTCCTATTTCCATTTTTTATAGTTTTTAATTACTTTTATTGCATTAAATAGTAAAGTTGAGCATATGCATACCTTACAAATGAACAGTGTATATCTGAGAGAAATTCTTGCATATGTGTACTTTGAGATAATCAAGATTGTTTGAATCATCATTGTTGAACAGCAAAAAAAAAAAAAGAAGAAAAAAAATAGAGAAAGAAGGAAAGGGAAGAGAAAGGAAGAAAGGGAAACAAAGGAACAACTCAAATGTCCATTAGCTGTAAAATGGTTAAACTAATTGTAGCATATTCAAGTAATAGTACAACAGTGAAAGTGTACTAACTACATGTAATCAATGTTGATGAATCTCGGGAATATAATGTTGAGTAAAAGAAGCGACTGACAGAACACAAGTCGTAAGGTTCAACTTATAAAAAAGGTCCAAAATAGAAAAAACAGTGTATCAATTAAGGATAATGTTCAAAGGTAGTGAAAATATAAAGACAAGGGGTAATTACTATGAAAGGCATTCAGTGAAATGATGCCTTATTATAGTTTTAGTTCCTGTTTCCTTAATTGCTAATGAGGTTTATTCAGGTTTCATCTTTTGTAACATCCTTTTCCAAGTGTTTTGCCCATTTTTCAGTTGGTTGTTTATCTTTTTATATCGTGTCCTGAAAATTCTTTATCATCTCCCTGCTTAAAAGCTTCCATTGCTTTCCATTGCTTTTAGAATAAAATCCAATGTAACCATAGCCTATGAGGACCTGAAGAATCTGCGCCCTGCTTGCTTCTCTGACTTTATCTCTTACTACTTGACACCATCCATTGTATTTCAGCCACACTGACCTTCTTTCTGCTGCTCTTGTTCCCTTTGTCTAGAATATCCTCCCTCAAGATATCTGCATGACTGACTTGTCAACATATGGGTCTCAGTTTATCTATTTTCTCCTCAGATTGGCTTTCTCTGATCACTGCTTCTAAATAGCTTCCTACCGTCCAGTTAGCCTCTATCCCACCCTGCCCCTCTTGTTTTAAATTTATAGCTCTTTTCATAATCTGCTATTTTCTTGTTAATTTATGTGTTTATTCTTCCCCCTTTCCTGAGGTTATATCTCAGAGACCACGGAGTGACCCCTTCTAAGCATGACAGTAGCAGATTGCCTGGAATGACATCATTCTGGAAGTTATTTGCATCTGAAATTCCTCAAAGCACAGCAAGATCTCTTGCTGGCTGTGCTAGCTGCACCCTTGATAGTTTGAGTCCTCTCCCTTCTTGGCTGAAACCCATCTGTACCCTGGTTCAGTGTGTAATTTTTTTTTTTTTAATTGTGCTTTAGGTGAAAGTTTACAGTGCAAATTAGTTTCTCATTTGAAAATTTATGCATAAATTTTTTTGTGACTTTGGTTACAATCCTTGCAGTGTATCAGCATTCTCCCCCTTTCTCTTTACACCCTGGGTTCCCAGTGTCCCTTCATCCCTTCTCAGTTTTCCTGTCCCTTCCTGCCTTCTTATCTTTGCTTTTGGACAGATGTTGCCCATTTGGCCTCATATACTTCATTGAACTAAGAAGTGTTATCAGATTTTTTTTTTTTAACTTTCTACAAACATAATTTCTAATCTTTTGGGACCTAGGAATATTTTTAAAGTTCTGCTTAGAGATATGTTAACTAAAGAAAGATTGTAAAAGGCTGTAAAATTTAGAGTCTTTAGGGAAAATACATGTTATTGTGATTGATTATAATTTATATATGTAGACATATAAAGGTGATATCACAAAATATAAAAATATCAAGTAAATGATTTAATAGCTTTGATTTTTTATTATTTCTAATTCTGCCTGAAACTGTGTGGTTGCTGCAATAATTTTTTTAATTTTTAAATTATTTTAGGAATACTTTGAAAAGAAAAGGTTAAAATCAAAAATGAAGTTACTGGGAGTTTTATCTCCTGCCAAAAATTCTACTGCCAGTTTAGACCTTCTTAATCTATATATAGTAAATCAGATATCTTGCAAGAAAGAAATGTCTGGTAAGTCTTTCCTATAGCATATTATTTTGACACTAATGCAGTCATAATAACTTTTAACTTTCTAATAAGTTTATAATCTTAGAATTTAAAGGATACAGAAAATAAAATAATTTTAAAATTTGGTCGCCCCTGTAAGTTAGAAGCTTAGCTAATTTTTGTTTAAAACCTTATGTTGCTTAATGGATTTATTTTTATTTTTAGGTATGTGTATGTGTTACTATATAAAATTAATTTTACAAGATATTGTTAAGCTTATTAGAGGGCAGTTGTTTCAAGTTATTACATTATTCCATGTAGGCAGATGTCACCAAAGCCTAGCTAAAGATCAAGGAATAAACATCTTTACTATCTTACACTATTTAGAGAACGTGTTCTAAAAGAGAAGCTGGAAGAATTTTTGTCTCAGTGATTAGCTTCCTATCTCACAACTGGAATTATTTCTTAGACATTACTGGGATATCAACTATAGTAGTCTAATACTTCATAATAAAGTCCATTTTGGCCTATACTTTAATTCTTCAAGTAAATAAAATGTTTAATCAGAGTATTTATCTTTTCTACCTCAAAGGAACTTGTGTTTGATATTTAATTTTTAAAACAAATCCTAAAATGAGACATTAATAAGACAGTTCATCAAGAGGGGTAGAAATTGATCATAGTATTTTTAACATCTCCTCTTTTCCTTTCACTGCCATTTTTGTCTTTCTCTCCATAGATGAAAATTTTTGCAGAAAATTTAGCTATACACTAGAGTAAATATTTTTTGTAGACTTTCAAAATAAAACTTTTTGCTGTAAATATATTAGGTGTATTTACCTTTATATATCCCCTTACTCCCTCACTTTCTTTTTTTTTACCCATTCATTCAACATACGCTTATTGAGTACCTTCCGTAAGTATTGTATTAGGTGCTGGAAACATAATAAAAAGCAAGATTTATTAGTCAGGACTCATGGTTATGCATGACAGAAATTAAAAAAAAGGAATACATTGCTCACTTAACTAATAGGAAAGGCAATAGTGCAGTTGGGCCTCAGAGGCAACTTGAATTAGGGACTTGAATACTGCCAGGATTCTCTCTCACCTCAGATATTAGTTTTATTCTCTCAGACTGTCTTCATCAATGGGACTCAAAATGTGACCTCAAGAAACTTCCATTGCAGGGAAGGAGTCTCCAGATAAGTACAGCATTACTGAAAAAGGAGAACAAAGTGGGAGACCTCACACTAGCTGATTTTAGAACATATTATACTGCCACAGTAGTCAAAACAGCCTGGTATTGGTACAACAGATAAATAGAACAATGGAACAGAATTGAGAATCCAGACATAAATCCATCCACATACGAGCAGCTGATATTTGACAAAAGCCCAAAGTCTATTAAATGGGGGGAAAGACAGTCTTTAACAAATGGTGCTGGCATAACTGGATATCCATCTGCAAAAAATGAAACAAGACCCATACCTCACACCATGCACAAAAACTAAGTCAAAATGGATCAAAGACCTAAATATAAAATCTATAATGGTAAAGATCATGGAAGAAAAAATAGAGACAATGCTTGGAGCCCTAATACATGGCATAAACGGTATACAAAACATTACTAACAATGCACAAACACCAGAAGAGAAACTAGATAACTGGGAGCTTCTGAAAATCAAACACTTCTGCTCATCTAAAGACTTCACCAAAAGAGTAAAAAAGATTACCCACAGACTGGGAAAAAATTTTTAGCTACGACAATTCCAACCAGTGTCTAATCTTTAACAGCTACATGATACTGCAAAACCTCAACAACAAAAAGACAACCCAATTAAAAAATGGGCAAAGGATATGAACAGGAACTTCACCAAAGAAGACTTCCAGGCAGCTAACAGATATATGAGGAAATGCTCTCGATCGTTAGCTATTAGAGAAATGCAATGAGATCCCATCTCAGTCCAACAAGGTGACATTAATCCAAAAAACACAAAATAATAAATGTTGGAGAAGTTGTGGAGAGACTGGAACACTTATACACTGCTGGTGGGAATGTAAAATGTTACAACCACTTTGGAAATCGATTTGGCACTTCCTTAAAAAGCTAGAAATAGAACTACCATACAATCCAGCAATCCCACTTCTCAGAATATATCCTAGAGAAATAAGAGCCTTTACACGAACAGATACATGCACACCCATGTTCATTGCGGGACTGTTTATCAAGGTGCCCATTAACAGATGAATGGATAAATAAATTATGGTATATTCACACAGTGGACTACAATGCAATGATAGAGAACAACGATGAATCTGTGAAACATTTCATAACATGGAGGAATCTAGAAGGCATTATGCTCAGTGAAATCAGTCAGTTGCAAAAGGACAAATATATGAAACCACTATTATAAGAACCCGAGAAATAGTTCAAACAGCGAAGAAAATATTCTTTGATGGTTACAAGAGTGGGGAGGAGGGAGAGCGGTATTCACTAAGTAGATAGTACCCAAAGCCAAAAAGAAAAAAAAAGTAGATAGTAGACAAAAACAATTTTAGGTGAAGGGAAAGAACGCACAATACAGGAGAGGTCAGCACAACTGGACTAAACCAAAAGCAAAGAAGTTTCCTGAATACAACGGAATACTTCAAAGGCCAGAGTAGCAGGGACGGGCGTCTGCATACCAAGGTTTCAGGGGACATCTAGGTCAATTGGTTTAACAGTGTATTAAGGAAACGTTCTGCATCCCACTTTGGTACGTGGTGTCTGGGGTCTTAAAAGCTAGCAAGCAGCCATCTAAGATGCATCAATTGGTCTTAACCTACCTGGAGCGAAGGAGAATGAGGAACACCAAAGAGACAAGGTAATTATGGGCTCAAGAGACAGAAAGGGCCGCATAAACCAGAGACTATATCAGCCTGAGACCTGAAGAACTTATATGGTGCCCGGCTACCGCCGATGACTGCCCTGACAGGGAACACAACAGAGAATCCCTGAGGGAGCAGAAGAACTGTGGGATGCAGACCTCACATTCTCGTGAAAAGACCAGATTTAATGGTCTGACTAAGACTGGAGGGACACCAGACATCATGGTCCCCGGACCTTCTGTTAGCCCAAGACTGAAACCCTTCCCAAACCCAACTCTTCAGACAGGCATTGCACTGGACTATAAGACAGAAAATGATACTGGTGAGGAGTTTCTTGGCTTAGATAGACACATGAGACTATATGGGCAGCTCCTATTTGGAGGCAAGATGAGCAGGCAGACGGGGACAGGAGCTGGCTGAATAGACATGGGGAATACAGGGTAGAGAGAAGGAGTGTTCAGTCTCATTAGGGGGAGAGCAACTACAAGTACATAGCAAGGTGTATGTAAATTTAGTATGAGAGATTGATTTGATTTATAAACTTCCACTTAAAGCACAATAAAAAAAAAAAAAACTTCCATTGCTCATCTCTGCCAGCTTTGCCACCAAGGAAAGACCGAGAGTTGTTTCTCTGGTTCCAAATTTTAAAAGTCCATTGAAAGGATGTTGATTTGACCTACTAATGCCAGGTGCCAGCAGTGGAACAATTACTTATAACCAGAGGTATGGGCTACTATTATTGGTTCCTCTTGGGTCAGATGGCTACCCCTAAACCAGTTGTTTTGTCCAGAGAGACAAGGTTTTATAAAAAAGAAAGTACCCACTTGAATTATATAATTACAATGGGTATAAAAAACATTTTCCAGAAAAGAAAATTGGGAAAAAGTATTGAACACAAAAAAGAGTGAATTAATCAAGTATAATCAAATGTATTAAGTGCTGTAACAGAGAAAAAACCTAGTGTAATTGGAATGTATAACATAGCATCTGCTATTGTCTGAGAGTTAGGGAAGTCTTGGAGGAAGGAAGAAAGAAGTAGAATTGAATTAGTAGGACCCCTTTTATGAGGAGAATGAAAGAATATGAAGAAAAAGATTTTTGAATTATCTGTGATAATTGGTACTTCAATGCCTTCTTCTAGTATAAATAGAATATAGGTTTTTAGTAAAAGTTCTAAGATGCACATTTATTTAATGAACACGATATACCAAACAATGCTTTTAAAAGATCTTATTATTCTTAAGTGTAATTATAAATTTTTTCATTATAGAAATTGTGAGAAAACCGATCCATGTGAACATGAATAGGGACATAAAAATGCCCCTGAGAAAGCATGATTTAGAACTTTCAATGTCACCTAACTGTGTCCCTTCTAAACTCTGCCTTGATGACAGAGAAAAGTAAGTTTTAGTTAAGTTTTATATTATTAAGTATTTAAACTGATCATTATCAACACTGTTTTGTTTGCTGGAAAATATACAAGGAGCTGACCTTCTAGCTCCAGTTTTTGTTTGGCTTTTAACAGTATTATAAATTTAAGACCTTTATCAAATGACCTAGTATTGATACCGTTTTACACACAGTTTGACTTTCCATATTGTAAACATTTCTATGTCCAGTATTAATGTAATTTTTCTGAAACTTAGCAGTATTGTGACTGCACATCTTTTTAACCTTAATTTTTTTCTTCACATTAGTATACACTATCAAAGACTAGGCAGCAAGGAAGAACTTGGCTCAGTTCAGGTGAGATTATTTTTAAAAACTGTAATATTATTTGGGGCCATTATTTTAACAATTAGGAAGTGCCACAGTGGTCTAATTTTTTTAATATTGGGAAAAATTAGTAATTCTCTTTTATATAATTCTTACAGTCTTTAAAACAATTTTTTAAAAAGCTTTTCAAGGTAAGGAGACTGTGCCTTCAGAACATCTTAATAGGTTGTTTATGAGAAACATTTTGGAGTACGGGTAATGTAAACCAGGCCTATATATGCATAACATTTGATTCTGCTGGTATCTGATGAAGGCCACTTACTTCGGGATTCTTTATTTGAGGTCACATGATTATTGAGCAATTCACCTCTTCAAAGATAGGACTAGATTATTTTATTCTATATCAAATTGTGTTCGGTCCTCACATTAATCCCCAGATTATTTTTTCCTTCAAAAGACAAATTAAATTTTAGTTGATTAGAAAATGCATAAACTGTAAATAAAAGCTTGAAATTTTAAGGTCTAATGCCATATTATTAACTATCCTCCCTTTTCTCTGAATTGCTAGAGTAAAACTAGATCAGAAAGATAAAGGCAATAATACTAAAATTAAAATCTCTTAGGAATCCTTTCCCCTGAATTGTGGATTAATGAAATTCAGGTTTCTTGTCACTAGGAGATGGCTATAATACGAAGGAGTAGAGTTGGAGGGTGGAAGGAAGCAGAGGTGGAAAAAGGCAGATAGAAAAGGAGTTCTTAAATATAATCTTAGTTGATAACCTCTCTCATTTTAATAAATCCTGTCAATTATTGATGACTTGCCTTCCCCTTAAGAATTTTTCTATTGCAACACCTTACCTTTTTACTTATTTTAATTTCAGTTTTGACTTTCTTTCTGCCTGGTTTATGTATTTTAAATGATCATATCTTTTTTCATATAGTCATCACAAGTCATGGATTCATATAGTATGTCCCAACCTCAGTTCAACAGAATAGAAAACTGCAGATTCTCTCTACCACCTTTTTCATCAGAATTGCCTTCTAACAGTCATATTCCAAAACAGAAGTTCACTCCTCAAATAACACCTAGTCCTTGGAAAGTTGCATATGGAAAAAAGCAAAATGAGCAGGTAACTTTGAATCACTAATTTTTAGCATCTTATATCATTATATTTTAATGATCTGCTCTTTTTCTCTTTTTATAGATTTAATAAATGTTAAGTTGTGAATTGCTATAATAATAATTGCTATAAAAAAATTGCTATAGGTATAACCAAATTAGGAGATCAATTAAATAAACCCCTTAGGTTAAAAGAGGAACCTTGGTGTCACAGTGGTTAAAAGTACTTGGCTGCTAACCAAAATGTTGACAGTTAAAACCCACTAGCTACTCCGTTGGAGAAAGATGTGGCGGTCTGCTTCTGTAAAGATTTACAGCCTTGGAAACCCTATGAAGCAGTTCTGCTCTGTCCTGTAGGATCACCATGAGTCGGAACAGACTTTGGGTGGGTGTGAATTGTCAGTGGGTAGGTCAAAAATTTATTTCTGTGCACTGTAGAAGAATATGAATCCAAAAACGGGATGTTCTGAAAAGATCTTTGAAATTATCATCTTTTTAGAATATTATTGACAGTACAACAATTGAAAATCATTTTAAGCATTATACAGTAGTTGATAATAGTGTAATTCATTGTAAATGACTAGTTGGTGATGTTGTAGTAGCCCAATATGCAAGATATGAAAAGCGTCCTGTGAATAGTAACATGCAGTCTCAGCAATTTCATAGTAGTCTGTTAAAGTATGAGTTGTGATGGTGGTTATGATTTGGCAGATGACAACTGTTTATATGTTTATATGTACTTCAATTAAAACTATACAAATATATTTATATAAATAGAGATATATAGTGTTAAAATGTTCAATCACTGTTTTTTAGCGTTAAAAATGTAAAAACCATTCAAAATTTTTTTATCTGAAATATATCTGGTACAGAACATATCAAGAAATGAACTTCTAGATGTATACAGAGTTTGAAAACAACTTTTAAAGGTTATAGTAATGTATAATGATAATGAGGAAAATCGTTACATAAACACTGTGTTTTTTAGGAGGAATACTTTGTTTTGAATTTCTCCAATTTTTAGCATGTAATAGCTTTATACCATATTTATTTATACATTTACTTGTAAGTTATAGATAAATTTATAATTTATGATTTTATAAATAATATTGTTTAAAATCATATTAAAATATATGACCTTGTTTTGTTGTTAGGTGCTGTTGAGTTGGTTTCAACTTATAGCGACCCCATGTAGAACAGAACAAAACTCTGCCCTGTCCTGTGCCATCCTAACAATCATTTTTATGCTTGAGCTGATTGTTGCAGCCACTGTGTCAGTCCATCTCGTTGAGGGTCTTCCTCTTTTTCAGTGACCTCTGCTTTACCAAGCATGATATCCTTCTCCAGGGAATAATCCCTCCTGATGACATATCCAAAGTATGTGAGACATAGTCTTGCCATCCTTGCTTCTAAGGAGCATTCTGTCTGTACTTCTTCCAAGATGGATTTGTTCATTCTTTTGGCAGTCCATGGTATGTTCAGTATTCTTTGCCAACACCACAATTCAAAGTCTTCAGTTCTTCAGTCGTCTTTATTAATTGTTCAGCTTTTGTAAGCATTTGAGGTGCCTGAAAACACCATGGCTAGGGTCAGGTGCACCTTAATCTTAAAAATAACATCTTTGCTTTTTAACACTTTAAAGAGGTCTTTTGCAGCAAATTTGCCCAATGCAAAGCATCATTTGATTTCTTGACTGCTACTTCCATAGGTGTTGATCGTGGATCCAAGTAAAATGAAATCTTTGACAACTTCAATCTTTTCCCCGTTTATCATGATGTTGCCTATTGGTCCAGTTGTGAGGTTTTTTGTTTTCTTTATGTTGAGGTGTAATCCCTACTAAAGGCTGTGGTATTTGATCTTCATCAGTAAGTACTCACGTCCTTTTCACTTTAAGCAGGCAAGAATGTTTCACCTGCGTATTGCAGGTCGTTAATGAGTCTTCCTCCAATCCTGATGCCCCGTTCTTCTTTATAGAGTCCTGCTTCTCAGATTATTTGCTCAGTATACAGATTGAATAAGTCTGGTGAAAAGATACAACCCTGATGCACACCTTTCCTGATTTTAAACCATGCACTATCCCCTTGTTCTGTTCAAATGACTGCCTCTTGATCTATGTACAGGTTCCTCATGGGTGCAATGAAGTGTTCTGGAATTCGCATTCTTTGCAGTGTTATCCATAATTTGTTATGATCCACACAGTTGAATGCCTTTACATAGTCAATAAAACACAGGTAAATATCTTTCTGGTATTCTCTGCTTTCAGTCAGGATCCATCTGACATCAGCAATGGTATCCATGGTTGCAGGTCCTCTTCTGAATCTGGGTTGAATTTCTGGCAGTTCCCTGTCAGTGTACTGCTACAGCTGCTTTGGAATGATCTTCAACAAAATTTTATTTGCGTGTGATATTAATGATATTGTTAGATAATTTGTGCATTCAGTTGGATCACCTTTCTTTGGAATAAAACAGAACTCATATCATTCTTTGGAATAGGCATTCCATATTCTTTGGAATGTGGATCTCTTCCAATCAGTTGGTAGCTATCTTCCAAGTGTCTTGGCATAGATGAGTGAGCGCTTCCAGTACTGTATCAGTTTGTTGAAACATCTCAGTTGGTATTCCATCAATTGCTGGAGCCTTATTTTTTGCCAATGCCTTCAATACAACTTGGACCACTTCCTTCAATACTGTTGGTTCCTGATCTGGTTGAACGTCAACCAATTCTTTTTGGTACAGTGACTCTGTATATTCCTCCCATCTTCTTTTGATACTTCCTGTGTCATTTAATATTTTCCCCGTAGAATCCTTCAGTATTGGAGCTCAAGGCTTGAATTTTTTCATCAGTTGTTTCAGCTTCAGAAATGACAAGCGTGTTGTTCCCTTTTGGTTTTCTAACTTCAGGCCTTTGCGCATGTCATTATAATACTTCACTTTGTCTTCTTGAGCTGCCCTTTGAAATCTTCTGTTCAGCCCTTTTACTTCATTATTTCTTCCTTTTACTTTAGCTACTCGACATTCAAGAGCAAGTTTCAGAGTCTTCTGACATCCATTTTGGCCTTTTCTTTCTTTCTTGTCTTGAATGACCTCTTACTTTCTTCATGTATGATGTCCTTTATGTCATTCCACAACTTGTCTGGTCTTCATTCATTAGTGTTCAACGCATCAAATCTATTTTTCAGGTGGTCTCTAAATTCAGGTCGGATATATTCAAGGTCATACTTTGGCTCTTGTGGACTTTATCTAGTTTTCCTAGCTTCAATTTGAACTTGCCTATGAGTAATTGATGATCTATTCTACAGTCGGCCGCTGTCTTGTTTTATCTGATGATGTTGAGCTTTTCCATTGTCTCTTTCCACAGATGTAGTCAATTTAATTCCTGTGTATTTTTAATTATATTATATTTAATTATATTTTATAAATCATATAGTTGATAATTTGTAAATATAGTAATAAGTTAAAATACGATTTATAAATTATAATTATATAAATAATTTATATTAAAAAATAAACTTATAGTTAAACTCAATTTATTAAAGTATTTAAAGTATGTTTTATGTTTTACAAAAAAGAGAAAAATGAAGTATGACATTCCAGTGATACGTGTTAGCCTTATTAATTTAAGGACCCAATAATTTGTGAATGATGCGATGAAAAACATTCAATTGCCCATTCAGTTTATATTTTATAAGACTAAAACTTGTATTCGAAATCAGCGTATATCTCATCTTTGCTCTGTTGAACTGTTTATGTAGGATAGAGAATAAACGTTTCCATAATATCTGTTTAAACAATTTCCTGCTTGGTTACCATGTTATAGACTGCAGGTTAATCTATTTATCTAGAGAGATAAATAATGTTATATCTAATTATGACAGAAGAGAGGTAATGTCCCTTTCCAGGGTGTTCCATTGATCAAGCATAATGTCACCTTGTGAAGGATTAGGGAAGTACTTTATAGCATTTTTGGAGGGATTTAAAAAAGAGACAAATTAAAATGAAATTATACAGAAGAAAATGAGTTGAAAGAAAAGGTTAGGAAGGAAAAGTGGTTCGGGGCTCACTGGTCCCCAGAGAGGAAGTATTGAGCTGATACATAACGTTATATTCTCTTCTCTTTTGGTTTATTTCTTTCTCACTTCAAGGGATGACTTTGTCTTTGCATCTCAGTTACTGTCTTTCTTTCTGAGGCCAAATTGTAATATCAGACTTTATTTTCAGCTCATTCTGAATTTGGACTTTTTTTAAGACATTTTTTTTCTGTTTGTTACCCCCCCCAACACTTTTTTCCTGTTTCTCTCACTGATTGTCTTTGAACATCTCATTTCTATGTGTCATGGGTTGTAAATCACATATATTAAATATATAAATTATAATTGTTGAATAAGAGTAGCATTGGACCACTATAAATGTCTTACATATATATATGGCACCTTCCACATTAACAAATGGGTTATCTTATCTGCTGCTTCTACAATCTTTACGTACATTTTGCACTCAATAATATTGATATTCAGGAAGATTAAAGTAGCAATCTAAAACTACTTAGTAAATGATAGAACTGAGATAGTTCAGCTGTTTTGTTGTGATAAGCTCTATTACTTCCTGTCATAGCAATTTAGCGTTTATTTACTCAGGATCCTGGTTATCCTGGGTGTTTGTTATCTTGTTTAACTCTCAAAAAATGGTTAGCTCATCATAGTATCAACTCTGTTATTTTAACAGTCATTCAAATACTAATACTAGTTTCATTGTTAGAAAATTATTTTGTTTTCTCTAAGGACTACAGTTACTTTCTTTTAGACTGAAAAAGAAAAAATTGTGAATTTGTTGTTGTTAGTTGCCATGGCGTCGATTCCGGCAGCACCATAGGTGAAGAGTACAACTGCTCCATAGGGTATTCAAGACTGTGACCTTTCAGAACCAGATTACGAGGCCTATCTTCTGAGGCACCTCTGGGTGGGTTTAAGCTGCCAACCTTTGGCTACTAGCTGAACGCTTAACTCTTTGTGCCACCCAGGGACTACTGAATATAGATGTTGTTGTTGTTACATGCCATCAAGTCAGTTCTGACTCATAGCAACCCTAAATACAATAGAACAAAACACTGCCCGGTCCTGCACCATCCTCACAGTCGTTGTTACGCTTAAGCCCATTGTTGCAGCCACTGTGTCAGTCCATCTGGTTGAGGGTCTTCATCTTTTTTGCTGACCCTCTACTTTGCCAAGCTTGATGTCCTTCTCCAGGGATTGGTCCCTCCTGATAACATGTTCAAAGTATGTGGGACAAAGTCTCACCATCCTTGCTTCTAAGGAGCATCTTGGCTCTACTTCCACTTACATGACCTTTAAATGGTAAATAGTTTATTTTGTATATATGTACATTTAATACTTTGGTGGTTTCTTCTTTTTTTTCAGCCCAGTAATGTTAACTATTCAAGATGCTTGCTTCCCAAATTCAATGAACGTAAAGATGCTCTCAGTTCATCATATAAAGCTGCGCAATTTGGAACATTATTTGAAAGATTAAACAGGTAAGGAAAGATGCTTGAAGGAAATAAAAGTGTAGCATACTTTCTCTCAGTTATTTAATTTTTAGTTGACACAAATATTTTTAGCTAGAAATATAAACAGACTTTAGGAAAACAAAAAAAAATAATAGAAGTAAGATGTAGCATTTAATTTCAATTGTTTAAGTAATTATTTTTTAATGTGTACATCTACCTTTCATTTATTTTAAAAAATATTTTGATCCAAGGTGTTTTTACCTGTTTTATAGTCTCCATGTATTACTATTTTTTTTTTCCTGTATCATAAATATGTTGCCTTCTTTTTCACATATGTGGTAGTTGGTACAGCAGAATCCCGCTTTTGTTTTCAAGATGTCTGTATATAAATCCTAGCTCATGGTTTTAAATTCCATTAAACTTGTAAAAACCATTTTCAATCACTTTTGGTAATCATAGTGAGAAACCTTGGCTCTAAAACCCTATCCCAGCCTTCCTCTTCTTAGTAAATGGCACCACTGTTCAATCAGCTGCTTAAGCCAAAAAAATGAGAGTTGTCCTTGATTCCTTCCCTTCCTTCACACCCCCAATATTCATTTCATCAACAAAATGTTGTCAATTCTATCTTCTAAATAAACTTAAAAACTATTTACTTACTTTTCCATCCAATGGGTTCTCAGTCTAAATCACCACTGTCTTTTACCTGGAGAATTGTAATAGCCACATAGTGGTTCTTTTTGTTTCTTTCTTGTCCCAAGATCCATTTTTTACAGCTTTTTGAAAGTAAAATTGGCATACAATAAACTGAATGTATTAAAAAAAGTATGCTTTAACAAGCTTTGACATAAGTCAAAGTAATGAACATATTCATCATCCCTAGTACTTTCTCTGGGCACCTTTGTAATTTCTGCTGCCTGCCGCTTTACATCCTCTACTCCCATCCCCAACCACTGTTCTGCTGTCACTGTAGATTTTACATCATTTTATGTATTTGGTATCATTCAGTATATTCTCGTCTTTTTGTCTGGCTTCCTTCACTCAGAATAATTATTTTGAGATTCACCCATTTTGCTGTGTGTGTTAGTAGTTCCTTCCTTTTTTTGCCGAGCAGTATCCTGTTGCATGGGCATAGCACAGCTGATTAATTCACTGTGGCTGGACATTTGACTCTTTGTTTTAGTTTTTGGCTATGCCAAATAAACTTCTGTGAAAGTTCATGTACAAGTCTTTATTTGAACATGTTTTCATTTCTCTTGGTTAAATACCTGTAAGTGGAATGGCTGGGTCATATGGTAGGTGTATGTTTAGCTTTTTAACCCTTTGTGACTCATGGAACATATGGTATCTCACCCACTTTTTACGCCTCTGGAGTTCCTCGGAAGTATAGTTTTCCCACTGAAAGTATTAGCTTCCCCCCAGTGTGGAATTGTATAATGGTGAAGCCCAGGTGAAAGAAACATTCAATGAAGCAAAATAGCAGAGGTATTAGGCAAAATCAGAGGTGCCCCATGTACCCAAATGGAAGACACCACACAATAAAGAGTGCTACCCAAGACTAGTGAGCCAAACGGGCTCCCACAGATCATGTATTTTCACATAGTATTTCTAACACTAGCCAAAAATTTAAACAGACTTAATGACTCAGCGTGCATTCCACTATTGAAAACACATGGTATCAATAAAAAATTCAAAACAGAAAATAACTGGGTCTTTTAAGAAACTGCCAAACTGCTTTGCAGAGTTATTTATACCATTTTATATTCTCACTACAACATATGAGAGTTTCAGTTGTAACACGTCCTTGCCAACACTTGGCGTAGTCAGTCTTTTGAAATTTAAAACATTCCAGTCAGTGTGTGGAAACCCTGGTGGTGTAGTGGTTAAGTGCTGCAGCTACTAACCAAAAGGTCGGCAGTTTGAAACCACTGGGCGCTTCTTTGAAACTCAATGGGACAGTTCTACTCTGTCCTATAGGGTTGCTATGAGTCAGAATCAGCCAGATGGCAGTGGGTTTGGTTTTTTTTTTAGTCAGTGTGTAGTGGTATCTCATTGTGGTTTAATATGCATTTTCCTAATGACTAATGATATTGGGGGAAACCCTGGTGGTGTAGTGGTTAAGTGCTATGGCTGCTAACCAAGAGGTCAGCAGTTCAAATCCGCCAGGCGCTCCTTGGAAGCTCTATGCGGCAGTTCTTCTCTGTCCTATAGGGTCGCTATGAATCGGAATCGACTTGATGGCAGTGGGTTTGGTTTTTTTGTTTAATGATATTGGCATCTTTTCATGCGTTTACTAGCCATTCATGTATCTCTGGTGAAATGTTTACTCCTTTCATCTTAATAGTGTCTGTTCGAAGTGCAAAAGTTTTACATTTTAACGAAGTAAAATTTATTAATTTTTTCGTTTATGAATTATGGTGTCATAACTAACAAATCTTTGCCTAACCCAAGGTTGTGAAGATTTTCTCTGTTTTTAGCTTTAGATCTTATTTTTAGGTCTATGATCTATTTTGAATTAATTTTTAAGTACGATATAAGAGTCTAAATTCATCTTTTGAATTTGTGGAAAGGAATGTCTTTCCTCACTTAATTGCTGTGGTGCTTTTGTCAAAAATCAATTGACCGTAAGTATAAGATTCTTCTGCCGCACCAGGCCTCTCAATTCTGTTCCATTGATTGGTGTCTTGATTATTGTAGCTTTGAAATCAGGAACTATATTAGTCTTCTGATTTTTTCTTTTTCAAAAATGATTTTACTCTTCTTTGACCTTTGTGTTTACATATAAATTTTAGGATCAGCTTGTCAATTTCTGTTAAAAAAAAAAAAAAGTCCTACCTGGATTTTAATAGGAATTGTATTGAACCTGTAGATCAGTTTGGGGCAAAATGTCATCTTAATTATAGTCCGATCCATGAGCATTAAATGTCACTCCTCTTATTTTGGTCTTCTTTAATTTATCTCAGCAATGTATTGTAGTTTTCAATTTATAAGTCTTATGCTTCTTTTCTTATATGTATTCCTAAGTATTCTTTTTGATGCTATGTGAATGAAATTATTTTCTTAATTTCATTTTTGGATTGCTCATTGCTGTTATATAGAAATGGAGTTAATTTTTGTATGTTGATATTACATACTTTGGCCTTGTTGAACTTATTAGGTCTAGTAGTAATTTTGTGAATTCCTTAGGATTTTCATCATCCTGGATTACGTTGTCTAAAGGTAAACATATTATTACTTCCGACTTTTCAATTTGGATGCCTTTTCCTTCTTTTTCTTGTCTGACTGCATCAGCTAGAACCTCCAATACAATGCTGAAATAGCAGTGGCAAGAGGGGATGTGTTTGCATTGTTCTAATCTTAGAGAAAAAGCATTCAGTCGTTTACCAATAAGTAACATGGTAGCCGTACGTTTTCTTTGTAGGTGCCCATTATCAGGTTGAGGAAGGTCCCTTCTGTTCTTAGTTCCCTTAGAGTTTTTATCAGATGGGTAATAGATTTTGCCACATGTTTTTGTGTGTGTGTGTCTCTTGAGATTATCATGTGAGTTTTTCCTTTGTTAATATATATTATTTTGATTTTAGATGTTAAATCACCTTACAGTCCTGGGATAAGTCATTTGATCATAGTATGTAACTCTTTTATGCTGGATTTGGTTTGCTGATATTTTGTTGATGATTTTTATATGTATATTCACAAGAAAAATTGGTTTGAAATTTTTTTGTTATGATTCTTTTTTTTGGCTTTGATACCAGGGTAATACTGGCCAACTAGTGAATTTATTTCTCACTGCAGTTTTATCAGTTTTTGCTTTATGTATTTGAAACTGTTATTAAATGAATGAACTTTAGGATTGTTATGTTCTCTCCCAGAAACAACCTCTTTATTGTTATGAAATCGCTGTCTTTATCCTTGTTAACATCCTTTGCTGTGAAATCTACTTTTTTTCTGACATTAAAATAGCTACTCTAGGTCTTTGTGGTTTAGTGTTAGCATAATATATCTTTTTCATTCTTTTACTATATATTGGGATCTTGATTTTTTAATGCAGTTTGACAATCTCTGCCTGTTAATTGAGGTGTTTTACATTCACATTTACATTCAGTGTGACTACTGATACGGTTATGTTTAGATCTACCCTCTTGCTATTTGTTTTCTATTTGCCTCATATAGACTTTGGCCCCTTTTCTCTCTTTTTATGCCTTTATCTGGTTTGAGTATTTTTTTATGACTTAATTTTATCTCTTTTGTTGGCTTTTTAGCTATAATTCTGCTTTGGTGTTTATTTCCCCCCCAGTGGTTGCTTTAGGTTTTATAGTATATATCTGAATTAATCGCAGACTATTTTCAACTTACAGCACTTCAAATATAGTATAAGAACCTTACAATACTATACTTTCCTTTCTACTCTCCAGCTTTTGTGCTGTTGTATTCATACATCTTACTTTTATATAAGTTATAAACTCAGCAATATGTCATTGTTGATTTTGCTTTAAAAAGCTTTTTAAAAATAATAACACATGTTCTTTTATATTTAAGTTCATATTTATTATTTTTTGTGCTCTTCATTACTTTGAATAGATCTACCTTTCCATCTGGTAACATTTTGTTTTTGTTCAAAGGACTTTTAAACATTTCTTACAGTGTAGTTCTTCTTGTGATGAATCCTTTCATACTTTGTATGTTTCAAATCATAATTGTGCACTTGTTTTTGGAAAGATGTCTTTTGACTTGCATTGTTTCCAATGAGAACTTTGCTGTCATTCTTATACAATGTATCATTGTTTGCAAGAGTTTATATCATGGTTTTAAGCAAATCTTTTGATTAGAATGATCTTTTGTATTTCTTGTGCTTTGGCTTTATTGAGCTTCTTGGATCTGTGAGTTTATACCATTTATCAAATTTGGAAAATATTCAGTCACTAGTTCTTCAATTTTTTTTTTTTTTCTGCTTCTCTTTTCCTTTGGAGACTGAAATTGCATGTAAATTAGTCTTGAACTTGTGTCACAGTTTGCTGACACTCTGTTCAATTTTTTCTCGTGGTATTTTATATAGATTTTTTTTACTATGTCTTCATGTTCACTAATTGTATTTTCTTTAGTGTCTAATGTGCTGTACATTTTATCTCAGACCTTGTAGTTGTCATCTCCAGAAGTTTCATTTAAGCCTTCTTTATATCTTCTATGTATCTAACTCAACATGCTCAGTCTTTCTTCTGTAGTCTCAAACATGTGAAATATAGTTACCATACTCTTTTATGTCTTTGTCTCCCAATTCTGTAATCTGTGTCATTTCTCAGTTTATTTCTAATTGATTTTTCTCTTTATTTTGGGTTGTTAATTTTCCTCACTTTGCATCCTCAGTAATTTTGTTTAGATCCTGTACATTGTGAATTTTGTCTTTTTTTTTTAGCATTTATTTTTTTATTGTGCTTTAGGTGAAAGTTTACAGAGTAAATTAGTTTCTCATTAAACAAGTAATACACAAATTGTTTTGCAACATTGTTTGCCAACCCCATGATGTGTCAACACTCTCCCATTCTCAACACTTTTCCATTCTTCACCCCAGGTTCCCTGTTGCCATTTGTCCAGTTTTCTTATGCCTTCCTGCATCCTTGTCTTTGCTTTGGGCTGGTGTGCCTGTTTCATCTCATATACATAATTAAACTACAAAGAATGTTCCTCACCTGTGTTATTATTTGCCCTATAGACGTGTCTGATCTTTGGCTGAAGGGTGAACCTCAGGAGTGACTTAAGTACTGAGATAAAAGGATGTCCAGGGGCCATACTCTTGGGATTTCTCCAGTCTGTCAGGCCAGCAAACCTAGTCTTTTGTGTGTGTGTGTGAATTTGAATTGTGTTCTACATTTTTCTCCCATTCTGTCAAGGACCCTTGATTGTGATCCCTGTCAGAGAGGTTGGTGATGGTATCCGGGCACCATCTTGTTCTTCTGGGCTCAGTCTGGCAGAGGTTGTGGTAGTTTTGGCCAGTTAGTCCTTTGGACTAACCTGTCCCTTGTGTCTTTGGTTTTCTTCATTCTCCTTTGCTCCTGTGGGGATGGGACCAGTAGCTGTATCTTACATGGCCATTCACAGGTTTTTAAGACCCCAGATGCTACTCACCACAGGTGGATGTAGAATATTTTCTTTTTTATAAACTATATTATGCCAATTGAGCTAGATGTTCCTCAAGACCACGGTCCCCACAGCCCTCAGCCCAGTAATTCAGTCTCTCAGTGAGTTTGAATGTGTCTGCACAGCTTCTGTGATTTTGCCTTGGTCAAGTTGTGCTGACTTCCCCAGTACTGTGTACTCTATAACCCTTCACCAAAGTTACCACTTATCTATTATCTAGTTAGTGTTTTTCCATCCCCATCTCTCCCCTTCCTCGTAACCACAAAAGACTGTTTCTTTCTGTGTGTAAACCTTTTCTTCAGTTTTTATAATAGTGGACTCGTACAGTATTTGTCCTTTTGTGATTGACTTATTTCATTCAGCATAATGCCCTCCAGATTCATCTTTGTTGTGAGATGCTTTGCAGAGTCATCGTTGTTCTTTATCGTTGTGTGGTATTCCATTGTGTGTACCATAGTTTGCTTATGCATGCATTTGTTGATGACATCTAGGTTGTTTCCGTCTTTTCACTGTTGCTATCAATGCTGAAATGAACATGATTTTGCGTATGTCTATTCCTATGATGGCTCTTATTTGTCTACTATATAGTCCTAGGAGTGGGATTGCTGGATCATATGGCATTTCTATTTCTAGCTTTTTAAGGATGGGCCATATCGTTTTCCAGACATGGTTGTAACATTTTGCATTTTCACCAACAGTGCATCAGAGTTCCATTCTCCCTGCAGCCTCTCCAACATTTGTTATTTTCTGTTTTTTGATTTGTGCCAGTAATATCTGGGTGAGATAGTATCTTACTGTGGTTTTGATTTGCATTTCTCTAACGGCTAGTGATCTGAGCATTTCCTCATGTGTCTGTTAGCCACCTGAATGTCTTCTTTGGTGAAGTGTCTGTTCATATCCTTTGCCCATTTTTTAATTGTACTGTCTTTTTGCTGTACAAGTGTTGGATTTTTGTGTAAATTTTAGAGGTTAAACCTTTGTCTGATTTGTCACAGCCCAAAATTTTTTCCGCATCTGTAGATTTTCATTTTACTCTTTTGATGAAGTCTTCTGATGTAAGATGAAGTCTTCTGATGAGCATTAGTATTTAATTTTTAGAAGATCCGAGTTATGTAGCTTATCTTCTGGTGTTTGTGTATTGTTAGTTACGGTTTGTATCCTGTTAGTGTCGTGTATTAAGGTCTCTAGCATTGATCCTATTTTTTCTTCTATGATTTTTATAGTTTTTGGTTTTATATTTAGGTCTTTGATCCATTTTGAATTAGTTTTTGTGTATGGTATGAGGTATGGACCCTATTTCATTTTTTTGCAGGTGGACATCCAGTTTTGCCAGCACCATTTGTTAAGAAGACTGTCTTTTTCCCATTTGATGGACTTTGGGCCTTTGTCAAAGATCAGGTGACCATAGGTGAATGGATTTACATCTGGGATCTCAATTCTGTTTCATTAGTCAATATATCTATTGTGCCAGTACCAGGCTGTTTTGACTACTGTAGCTGTATACTAGGTTCTGACTCAGGTAGCGTGAGGCCTCCTACTTTGGTCTTCTTCTTCAATAACGCTTCACTTTTCCAGGCCCTCTTTCTTTCCGTATAAAGTTAATCATTAGTTTTTCCATTTTGTTAAAGAAAGCTATTGATACTTGGATTGAGATTGCATTATATTTGTAGATTGCTTTGGGTAGAATTGACATTTTCACAATGTTGAGTCTACCTATCTATGAGCATGGTATATTTTTTCCATTTATGTAGATCTCTTTTGGTTTCTTGCAATAGTGTTTTATAGTTTTCTTTGTTTAGGTCTTTTATGTCCTTGGTTAGATTTATCCCTTTAGTCAATGTTCAACCATTTCAAGAGGTGGCATATGATCAGGAACCAGTAGTACTGAAGGAAAGAAGTCCAAGCTGCCCTGAAGGCACTGGTGAAAAACAAGGCTCCAGGAATTGATGGAATATCAATTGAGATGTTTCAACAAACAGATGCAATGCTGGAGGTGCTTACTCATCTATGCCAAGAAATATGGAAGACAGCTTCCTGGCCAACTGACTGGAAGAGATCCATATATATGCCTATTCCCAAGAAAGGTGATCTAACTGAATGTGGAAATTATAGAACAATATCATTAATATCACACACAAGCAAAATTTTGCTGAAGGTCATTCAAAAACAGCTGCAGCAGTATATTGACAGGGAACTGCCAGAAATTCAGGCCGGTTTCAGAAGAGGACATGGAACCAGGGATATCATTGCTGATGTCAGATGGATCCTGGCTGAAAGCAGAGAACACCAGAAGGATGTTTACCTGTGTTTTATTGAATATGCAAAGGCATTCGACTGTGTAGATCATAACAAATTACGGAATACATTGCGAAGAATGGGAATTCCAGAACACTTAATTGTGCTCCTGAGGAACCTTTACATAGATCAAGAGGCAGTCGTTCAGACAGAACAAGGGGATACCGATTGGTTTAAAGTCAGGAAAGGTGTGCGTCAGGGTTGTATTCTTTTGCCATACCTATTCAATCTGTATGCCGAGCAAATAATCTGAGAAGCTGGACTGTATGAAGAAGAACGGGGCATCAGGATTGGAGGAAGACTCATTAACAACCTGCATTATGCAGATGACACAATCTTGCTTGCTGAAAGTGAAAAGGACTTGAAGCACTTACTGATGGAGATCAAAGACCACAGCCTTCAGTGTGGATTGCACCTCAACATAAAGAAAACAAAAATCCTCACAACTGGACCAATGAGCAACATCATTATAAACGGAGCAAAGATTGAAGTTGTCAAGGATTTCATTTTACTTGGATCCACAATCAGCAGCCATGGAAGCAGCAGTCAAGAAATCAAAAGACACATTGCATGGGGTAAATCTGCTGCAAAGGACCTCTTTAATGTGTTGAAGAGAAAAGGTGTCACCTTGAAGACTAGGGTGCTCCTGACCTAAGCCATGGTATTTTCAATCAGATCATATGCATGTGAAAGCTAGACAATGAGTAAGGAAGACCAAAGAAGAATTGACACCTTTGAATGGTGGTGTTGGTGAAGAATATCGAGTATACCATAGACGGCTAAAAGAACGAACAAATCTGTTTTGGAAGAAGTATAGCCAGTATGCTCCTTAGAAGCAAGGATGGCGAGACAGCATCTTACATACTTTGGACATATTGTCGGGACGGATCAGTCCATGGAGAAGGACATCATGCTTGGCAGAGTACGGGGTCAGTGGAAAAGAGGAAGACCCTCAACAAGGTGGGTTGACACAGTGGCTGCAACAATGAGCTCAAACATAACAACGATTGTAAGGATGGCTCAGGTCCCAGCAGTGTTTCGTTCTGTTGTGCATAGGGTCACTATGAGTTGGAACTGACTCGATGGCACCTAACAACAGCAACAGCATTTTTTTAGGGCTATATAAATGGTACTCCTTTCCTGATTTCATTTTCATAGTTCTCTTTATTGGTATATAGGAATCGAACTGATTTTTGTATGTTTATCTTGTATCGTGCCACTCTGCTGAATCTTTCTATTAGTTGCAGTAGTTTTCTTGTGGAGTGTTTTGGGTTCTCTATGTATAGCATCATATCATCCATGAATAGGGGTAGTTTTACTTCTTCAGTAATTTGGGTGCCCTTTATATCTTTTTCTTGCCTTACTGCTCTAGCTAGGACTTCCATCACAATGTTAAATTGGAATGATGATGATGGACACCCTGTCTTGTTCCTGTTCTCAGGGGGAATGTTTTAAGCCTCTCTTCATTGAAAATGATGTTGGCTGTTGGTTTTGTATAAACAAAACAAAACAAGAAAAAAACTAAACCCCTCGCAGTTGAGTCAATTCCAACTCATTACAACCCTGTAAGACGGAGTAGAATTGCCCCATACTGTTTCCAAGGAATGGTTTCAAACTGCCAGCCTTTTGGTTAGCAGACTAGCTTTAATCACTGTACTACCAGGGCTCTTGGTTTTGTATAGATGCCCTTTGTTATGTTGAGGAATTTCTCTCCTTTTCCTCTTTTATTGGGAGTTTTTATCAGGAATGGCGGTTGAACTTTACCAAATGCCTTTTAAGCATCGATTGAGATGATCATGTGATTCTTTTGTTTTATGTGGTAGATTATGTTGATTGATTTTCTAATGTCGAACCATCCTTGCATAAAAAAAAAAAAATTTTTTTTTTTTTTTTCATACCTGGTATGAATTCTACTTGGTCGGGGTGTTGGTTTTTTTTTTTTTTTTTAATGATACTGAATTCTGTTGGCTAGAATTTTCCTGAGAATTTTTCCATCTATAATCATGAGAGATACTGGTCTGTAATTTTCTTTTTTTGTGGTGTTTTGCCTGGTTTTGATACAGAGTTATGCTGGCTTCATAGAATAAATTTGGAAGTATCCCTAGTATTGGTATAAGCTCTTTTCTGAATGTTTGGTAGAATTCTCCAGTGAAGCCATCTGGGCCAGGTTTGTTGGGAGTTTTCTATTACCTTTTCAATCTCTTCTCTTGTTATGGGTTTGTAGATATTCTACCTCAGTTTGTGTTAGTTTAGGTATATATATTTCTAGAAATTTGTCCATTTCCTCTAGGTTTTCAAATTTGTTGGAGTAGTTTTTCATAGTACTCTGTTACCCTTTTTATATCAGTTGGGTCTGTTGTAATGTTCCCCATTTCATTTTTTGTTAGGATTATTTGCCTCCTCCCCTGTTTTACTTTCGTTAATTTGGCCAGTGTTTTTTTGATTTTGTTGATCCTGTCATAGAACCAACTTTTGGTTTTGATTCTTTTTATTGTTTTTTTTGTTGTTGTTGTTGTTATTCTCTTATTTATTTCTACTCTGATCTTCATTATTTCCTTTATTCTGGTGGCTTTGGGCCACTTTTGCTCTTCTCTTTCTGTTTGTTCGAGTTGTAGGGCTAATGTTTTCATTTTGTCCTGCTCTTTTTTGATACGTGAATCTATGGCTATAAATTAACCTCCAAGCTTAGCCTTTTTGTGTCCCAAGGGTTTTGGTATGATGTGTTTTCATTATCATTTGATTTTTTTACTCCATCTTTGATTTCTTCTATTACCTAATGGTTTTTAAGCAAGGTGTTCTTCAGTTTCCATGATTTTGATTTTTTTTCCTTGCTCTTCCTGTTATTAATTTCTACTTTTATGGCACTGTGATCAGAGAAGATGCTTTGTATTATCTCGGTGTTTTGATTTTGTTGAAGGTTGCTTTGTGGCCTAAGATATGGTCCATCCTGGAGAGTGTTTCATATGTGTTGGAAAAGAATGTATACTTTTGCTGCTTTTGGGAGGAGTGTTCAATATACGTCTACGAGGTCAGTATGGCTGATTCTGTATCTTTGCTGAGTTTCTTTCTAGATGTCTGTCCTTTACTGAGAATGTTGTGTTGAAGTCTCGTACTATTATTGTGGAACTGTCAATTTCTCTTTTCAGTGCTGTTAGAGTTTGTTTTTATGTATTTTGGAGCTGCATCATTTAGGTGCATAGATATTATGGTTATGTCATCATGGTATATGTCCCTTTTAATCATTTTATACTGTCCTTCCTTGTCTTTTAGGATGGATTTTTGCCTTAAAGTCAATTTTATCTGAGATTAGTATTGCCACTCCCAGCCTTTTTTGGCAGCTGTTTGCTTGATATATTTTTTTCCATCCTTTGATTTTTAATATATTTATGTCTTTGTGTGTAAGGTCTGTCTCTTCTAGACAGCATATTGATGGGCCCTGTGTTTTTAATCCATTCTGTCACTCTCCATGTCTTCAGGTTCATTTAAGCCGTTTACATTCAGTATGATAATCAATAGGTGGGAGTTTATTGCTGTTATTTTGTAGTGATTTTTTTTTTTTTTTTTTTTTTTTTGTGGTGCTGAGGTTTTCTATGTCCTTATTCTCCTGTGCTGAGTTCCTTTTGTTTGTAGAATTTATTTTCATTTCTTTTGTTATTGTAGATTTTGTGTTTACTGAGACTGTGTTTTTCTTCTTTTTTTTTGGTGAGTAGGTTTGTTAACTTTCTTAGTGGTTACCTTGAAGTTTTCCCTTATCTTCCTTAGTTTCAGCCAGTCCTTTATTACTTGATATCGCTTTGTCTACCTCTCATTTTGAAACTTCTATGCCTACACTGTTCCCCCTTTTCTTGTGACATTGTCAGCATTTATAGATTGATGTCTCTAATTCCCTGTTTTAAGTCTTTTAGTTTTGTTTTATCCTTGAGAGTTCATTACCTAGGTCGGTATCTAGCTGATACTGGCCTGTGTTCTAGATTCAGGTTGTTGTCTGATGTTGATTCTCTAACCAAAGGACTCCCTTTAATAACTCTTGTAAGCTTGGTTTGGTTTTTACAAATTCCCTTAGTTTCTGCTTATCTGGAAATGTCCTAATTTTGCCATCATATTTGTGAGGAGAGTTTTGCAGAATATACTATTCTTGGTTGGCACTTTTTTTTTTTTTTCTTGCAAGGTTTTATGTATGTCATACCATTGCCTTCTTGCGAGCATGGATTCTACTGATTAATCAGAGTTTAGTCTTATTATTTCTCCTTTGTATTTGACCTTTCAATTTTCTTCAGCTACTCTTGGGATTCTTTCTTTGTCTTTGGTTTTGGCTAGTGTGATTATGATATGTCTTGGTGACTTTCTTCTGGAGTCTGCCCTGTATGGGGTTCATTGAGCTTCTTGGATGGTCAGCTTTTCATCTTTCATGATATTAGGGAGTTTTTCTATCTGTCAATCTTCAGTGGTCCTCTCTGTGTTTTCCATTTTCTCTCTCTGTTCTGGAACTCTGATCACATGTAAAATTTTGCTCTTGATTGTATCCCACATAGTTCTTAGGTTTTCTCCATTTTTCTTCATTCTTTTCTCCGTTTTTTCTTCAAAGTGGCATTCGTGGATTTTTCTTTGATTTCACTAGTTTCATTGTTTCATATTTGCTCCTAAAACCTTCTATTGCATTGTCCATTTCTGAAATCTTGTTTTTTATCTTTTGGATTTTTAATTGCTATTTATGTAAATGATTTCTGTTCTTCATTTTCACATTTTGTTCTTTTATTTTCCTGAATTACTCTATTGCTTTGTCTGTGTTTTCCTTGATTTTGGCTATGTTTTGGTTGTTTTTTTCTCTTTTCTCCATGATTTTGTCTGTGTTTTCCTTGATCTCTATATTAGACTTTTGAATTCCCTATCAGGTAGTTCCAGTGCCTTTTTTTCTGCCAGAAGGTTATCTGGTGCTTTATTTTGGTCACTTACTGGAGCCATCTTGTCCTACTTTTTTATGTTTTGATATTGTCTACTGTATCCAAGACATTCAGGTATTATTTTTTTTTATTTATTGATTGTAGGTTTTTTTGTTTCATCCTGCTTTTTTGTTTTGTTTGGTTATGTCTGGGAAGGCGGGCTGGGCATGCTTGGTTTTTTGCTTGTTTGAGGGCACAATAGTTCTTACCACCTTGTCTGGGTGTGTAGGGCTGGTTGCTCAGCTCTATCTTCTACTGGGAATTCCATGGAGGTGCCTTTCTGTGTGCGGGGTTGTTGGCTTTATTCCAAGATGGCCACATTGAATCATGCCATTTGGCCTGGAACCTCCACTTTCTATCTCTACTCCTTTGCCATTTTCTATTAGTTTCTTCTTCTCAGTGGCTTCTGATCTAATAATTTATCCCGTCATTTAAGGTTCTGGGCTCCAGGATTGATGTTTGTATTTGTTTTACTTAGTTTTTCGGGTCTTTGTTGCAGCAGGATGGCTTAGTGCATCTGGCTAGTTCACCATCTTGGCTCCACCTCCGAATTTCACCTTTGTAGTTGCTGGAAATTTTTGTGTTCCTGTAAATAGTCCTGAGCTTTGTTCTTGGATACAGTTTAGTTACTTGGGAATAAAAAAAAAAAAAAATTTTTTTTTTTTTTTTTTTGGGAATAATGGGATCTTATTCAGACTTGCTTTTAAGCTTTGTTATGCAGGACCAGATAATCCTTTAGTCTAGGGCTAATTTTGTCCCACCCCTGATGCAATACCCTTCTAAATTCTTTCCCTGATTTCCACTGAATTATAAGGTTTTCCACTCTTGCTGGTGGGAACACAATCTTTTTCCGGCCCTGTGTGAACTCCAGAGATTGTTCCATCTTCTCCTCTTGGATCGTTCTTTTCCCCCAGCCTTGGGATATTTTCTTCACATGCATGTGCTTATCAGTACTTAGTTGAAGACTTGAGAAGAAACCTGTATAGATCTCTGGAGCTCTCTTTCTTTAAAACTCTCTCCTCCCCAGTACTCTGCCCTGCGAATACTATCCTCTATAGTCTTCCTGGACTAGCAGCTTTGTTTCCTCAGCAATGGGAATCTTCTGGGTTTTGATTGGGACATCTCTCTTTGTGCTATGCCCTGGATATTAGACAGTAAACAGGGGCAATGATGGGTTCACTTCATTTGCTTTCCTTCTCTTAGGGGTCACTGTCCTGCTTATCTGATGACCCATGTCTGAAAACCATTGTTTAATATATTTTGTCCAGTTTTTTTTTTTTGCGTCTGTTAGGAGGGTAAATTCAATCCTTGTTTCTTTATTTTGGCTAGGTGGAAGTTCTGAATTCATTTTTTCCCAGTAGTCAGACTGATGTTTTCCAATGCAAAAAGCAAACCAATTTTAGTTTTGTACTTGAAACCTTTCAATGGTTTCAAGTTGCTCTTTTTAAAGGTAACACTGTGCATAATCTGGGCTCTTTTGTACCTTTTTAACCTTGGTCATAAACTTTATCTCACTGATTCTATTCCACCTTTATGTCCCTTCTTTCTGTTTCTCAAACGGGCTACATATTTTACATTCAAGCTTATTATTCTGTCTCCTTGGAATGTGTTTATTTCCTTCTTTATGTGTCTAAAAACTATTTTCAGCTTATTTGCCAATTCCATACTAAAGATTTTCCTGAGCAAACTATCTGAAATAGGGCCTCCAACACAAGTTATTCCATCATGTGTTCTTGTAGCACCTATAATTATCTTTTTTTTTTTAAATAACTTTTATTGAGCTTCAAGTGAATGTTTACAAATCAAGTCAGTGTGTCACATATAAGTTTATATACGTCTTACTCCATACTCTGACTTGCTCTCCCCCAATGAGTCAGCCCTTCCATATAATTGTCTTTTTTATGTGTTTACTTTTTTGTTTCTTATCCATTCTACTTATACAGATAATTATCTTATTGGCTTAATATCATTCTTCACTGGAATATTAAGTCCATTGTCTCCTTGCTAAATAGTAGGTATATATCAGATATTTGTGTGTTATTTTTTAGGTGCCATCGAGTTGGTTCTGATTCATAGCAACCATATGTACAACAGAAAGAAATGCTGCCTGGTCCTGTGCCATTCTCACAGTCATTGCTGTGTTTGAGCCCATTGCTGCAGTCACTGTATCAATCCATCTTGTTGAGGGTCTTCCTCTTTTTTGCCGACTTTCTACTTTACCAAGCATGATGTCATTTTCCAGGGATTGGCCCTCTTGTTTAATACACATAAAAGGTTAATGTACATAATGAATGTATCCCAAACTATTTTAGTCCATAATATTTAATGAATTTTGGTATAATGAGATAGTATTATTCTGACCAAAATGCCAGTAGGGTTCTTACTGAGAAACAGTGTTGGATCATGATCTGTTCACGTTCATGAGCAAAACATTTATCTCTCCCTTCTTAATAGCATGGGTCACAGGAACTGTCTTTTATCTCTGTGTCCCCCACATATAACATAGTGCCTGGAATATTGGTGCTTATTCAGTATTTGATAAATATCTTAGAAAAATAAAATTGGCTTGTCAGTGAGAATTTTAGCATTTTATGTATTTTCTTTCTAAATTTCTCTGGTACCTCCAACCTCTGAAACACCTAAGCATACCAAATAAATTTGTAGATTGTCACTGGCAACAAAATCAAGAACATATTGATTTCTAATTATTTCCTATCAAAGCTTTGATCTTGTTCACAAATTGGACTTAACCTAGAATTACTATTTACAGATTAGAAGGGACCTTACAAGGTATCTAGCTGAACTTTTTCATCTGATTCACATTATCTCTTGGCTTTATTACTTATATATGCATTTCTGTCTATATTGCTCTTCCTTGGAATTTTCAGAGTTATTTTTATATCCTCATTATGTTAAGAAATATCTGTTATAATGTTTTCATGACTATTTGACTTGATGTTTAAAACTGGAGGTAACTTGCTCTGCACAGTCTGCAAAATATCTTTCTCTGGTGAATGGAGCAACAGTGACATACAGTGGTTGTCTAAGTCATTCACTAGGTCTTATTACAGAAGATATACTAAAAGTTGGTCATGTTTTGTTTCGTTAATATAACAGTAAATTGAACCATAGAATAGTATTTTATGTTAAAATATTAAAGTGAGTATAGATTATTTTTATACTAAGTAAGGCATTAGAACACGAGACCCAAAGCAATGCTATTTATTTAAATTAAAAAAAATAAATAAAAACATTGCCTAGGTACATGTTGGTAGCTATTCAATATGCTCTCTAAGATATTAACTTTAAGTGTTTCTAAGTGGAAATGCTTTATGCTTTTCTTGCTAAATATGTTTTTATTTATCACAAAGTCCAGGAAATGGGAATTTCCTTACTGAAAGACCTGCTGTAATTATGGGTGAAGATTGTGGAAGCATGAATGAAAGAAGAGAGTCAGACTTCATTACTGAAAAACAAACAGTACAACCTTTTCGGGGAGAAAATAGAAAAGCAGTATTAAATTGTATTGAAGATGCTAACCAGGCAATCCCCAGCAGTCTCTCTGAGAATTGTGACTCTTTTTTTAGTCAAAATATGATCAATTTATTAAACTTAGATCAGCAGAGGATAAAGGAAAACACTGACAAGTGTGGCTGTGACAGTGGAGATATCTGTGCAGTTACTAGTTCTAGTAAAAAATATTTCACTGATAGATGCCTAAGGAGCATTTTTACAGTTCCAGAATTGACTTATAGTAATTCTACTTTTAATAAAACAAGTAACCCTGAAAAGTGTCAGCCAAAGAATGGCTATCAGAAAAAGTATATCAATAATGAAGGAAATAATTTTAGTACATCTTTTGAGAAGCATTGTTATCCAGCCAGCTCTGAAAAAACAGGTTGGTGTCATACGTGGAAAATGTAGTAATCTGTTTTTTTTTTTTTTTCCTTCAGTTGTAATATAAATATATATATTTTTTGTGTGTGTATAAATATGTGTGTATGTGTGTTTGGAGGATTATGAATTAAGGAGAGAATGACTTTATATTATATCACAGTGTGGATCAGTTATTTCTGTGTATATCATGCTAATAAGCTTCAAATTAAAAAATGGAAATAAAAAAACCCACTGTCATTGAGTTATTTCTGATTCATAATGACTGTCCAGTGGAACTAGACTAAAATGGAAATAGACTGTGCTAAATTTTAAGTTCAATGCATACTTTTATTTTTAAGGAAAATATGAAAGTAATTACCAAAAGAAGATACCACAGAAAAAAATCCAGAAATATCCAGTGAATAATATGTAAGTTTCTAGGTAAATCTGGGAAATGCAAACCAGTATCTAGTATAATGCATGTGGAATTGACGCAAATTGAGTCAGGCAGGCATATTGCTGTCTGAAGGTGGGCAGACTAACCTCAGTGAAAACTTATCAGTTGTCACAATCTTGGTGCTACCACACTTGTTGACAGTATGGTGCTCATATTTGTCAACCCATAAATACCTCCTTATGTGAACCTTAAAATTGATTTGATTTGAGGATACTGACTGATGTGTTAAAGAAACTTATATACCCACCAGAATGTCAATTTATTAATTTACAGTAAGAAATAGTAGGGTCACATGTATAGGAATGCTTGTTGGAGTAAAAAGTACATTTTATTACTTTCTGAAGCCTCTATGGGATGGTTGTTTGGTTAGCATAGAATCAAAATAAGGGGTGCTGTATAATTCACATGTTAATGACATAAGCTAGCATGTGAACAGTTTATGGGACAGCTTATGTTCTAGGGAAAGACCTCTCTGTACATTGTCAGCATTTTCCTCTCAGAGACCTCCTGTTTTCTCCATGTTCAGGATTACCATTTCTCCTACCCCACTGCTGGTACATTTTTTTCTGTGTTAAAGCAATTAGGCACCATCAGATTTTGCTTCCTCTTATTGCTGCTGATGTACAAAATGTTCTGTGTTTAAGGTGATTTTTTAATCACCCATTATGACATTTTTAATGTCACCCATTTGGGGCTCATTTTAAAAATTTGTTCTTTAGTTTTGGGACTGCCTTATTGGCCCTTCTATGTAATGAATTTCAATTCATAGGTAATAAAACAAACTTTATTTTACCTAGTAGTTTCAGAAGAGTCTAGTAATTGTAGTTTAGCCAAATCTTAGTGATTGAAAATCATGAATTAAAATAGGTTTTCATTCTGGAAGTACTTTCTTATGGAGGTATTTAAAATATGTATTTATAAAAAAATATATAGATGCTATTTTCATGGGTTTGGCACATACAAATTAATTAAAAATAGACTCACAATTTGTTTCATAAAATTAACAAATTAGGTTCTTTGTTGTGAAATCTCCAAATATCCAGAAACTTGTAAGTGAAAAACAGAGTGCTAGGCCTTGAGTTTTAGAATGTATTTTATGAAAGTGTTGTAGAACATGGTTCCCAAACCTCGCTGCAGATCCAGATAACTTGAGGGGGACATTTTAAAATACAGAATGCTGAGTTGAACCCACACATAACAGATAGGCTCCTTGAGATGGAGTTTTTCAATCTTTATTTAAAAAAAAAATTCCCATATAATTCTGACCTGCAGCCAAGTTTTGTAACTATAATTTAGAATAATAATTTTCAGAGAGAAGTCAGATGTTAATACTTCTTTTTGATCCTTAGGGGTAATATCCCTTTGGAAGAATTGCATTCTGAGCAATCGTGGGACATGGGACTTGGAGAGGTACAGCATATTATCACATCATTTTGTAATTAACTGTGTTGTCATGTCAAATTTTAATATTTACAATTTAGTTTGATTGAAGGTTAGCTTTCATTGAAAAAATTCTTTTTATGCTGGTTCTTCTGCTTTTCTTACTCTGGGTAAATTATAGCTTATATTTAGAAATAAAACAACCACCTTTTCAGAAACTAATATGCTTTATTTGAGACAAACTGATTTAGATACTTTTTAAGTGCTTTAAAATTTCTTCCAAGGTGAAAATGCTTTAGGTTTCAGTGTGCCACAGGTGGACATAGGTATATATTTGAAAATATTGGAACATCTATAAATATTTGTTATGTAATGTTGTGACTGATGCTCACAATAAGGGCTTATAATTGTTACAACAGTCCAGGCATTGTGCTTGGGGCTTTAAGTACTTTAATTGGCAAAACAGTCTGATCCTATAAGGTCTAAGCCAGAATTCAGTAACTCCTGTCCTGTCTGACTATATTTGCAACTATATACATTGTTTTCTCCTTTTTTCTTCAATAAATATGCATAGAGTACATATAATCAATTCATTTAGTGGATATTTAATGAGTGTCTCATACATGCTAGACACTGGGAATACAGTGGTGAAAAAATAGTTTTTCTCATTAAGCTTACATTCTGTTATACAGCACACTTGGTGGGGTACAGAGATGAAAGGATGTAGAACCTGTCTTCAAAATCTAGTAGCTAGACAGAGCAGAAATAATAATAATAATACATTAAGATAAATTGCTCTTATTGAGGCTTGTACAAAGCACAGTGGAAGCCTAATAAAAGGCACGTCTCTGTTTCATAGAGTCAGAAAAGATTTCATGAAGCAGATAATTTTGAGCTGAGTATTGATTGATAAGTTTACCAGATAAACAAGCTGTCTGGGGAGAAGGAGCAGTATAGGAAGAAACTAAAATATGAGCAAACATAGCTTATTTTAGAAACTATGAGTACCTTGTTTCTTTGTTATTATTGTTACTGCTACTACTAGAACAAATTATAAGGGGTGAGGGAGTGGCAAAAAAGAATTCTGAATAATACAAAGGGCCAAGACATAAATGATTTTATATGACGTATCAAAGTTTAATGTACTATCACTAAACAGAGAGACAGGGAGTGGCAAAAAAGAATTCTGAATAATACAAAGGGCCAGGACATAAATGATTTTATATGATGTATCAAAGTTTAACGTACTATCACTGAACAGAGACATTGAAAGAATTTTAGCAGGGGAGTATGATGCCATCATAGTATTAAAATGTTGACTTTGGCAACAATGAGGAGAGATCTAAGAAGCAGCAAGACTCAAGGCAGGACAAGAAATAATGAGGACTTGAAGTTGGGCAATGGCAGTAAGGACAGAAATGAGGGAAGAGCTATCACAAAGGTTTAGGAGATCTGGACTTGATAGGACTCAGTGAATTTTGATTAGTTAAAGGAGAAGGAAGAAACTGAGGAAGACCTGGATTTATGATTTGAATAAATGGATCATTGATGGAATGGTACCATTCACCAAGATCAAAAATATAGGAGGGGATGACAGAAAAGATTAACTGTACCCTCTTTTATAGAATAGAGGTGCCACGATGAAATGGCTACCCAATCAAGGAATACATTTCCTGATCTTTCATCCATCTAGGTGTACCCATGTGGATAGATCTCACTAATGGAATGTAAGCAGAAGTGATGTGCATCATTTTTAGGTCAAGGCTTTTAAGAAAGTGGTAATGCCTTTTCCTTGTTATCCTTTTTCTGGTGGGTAGATGGCAATGAGTCCCTAAGGGATGGTGGAGCCACAAGATGGGAAATACTGGGCCTCTAAATCACTACATGGAGGAAATTGCCTGCAGACCAGGAACATCTACTTTGGATTCTTAGAGAGAGAATCGTGCTTGAGCATTATATATTTTTGGATCCGTCTTTCAAAATAAGACCTAGTATTACTCTTAATTCAGAGGGGGAACAGATTTCTACGGGAAGATGAACTAAGAGTTATCTGTTGAGGTCAATTGAGGGTCCTCTGAGAAAGCTATGATCTACATGGAGATGTATAGTAGGCGTTTAAGTATACAGGGCTTGACGTCAGAAGAGATACTTAGTCTCCAGTGGGTAAGTCATAACTGAATATATTTGTGTACATAATTCCCAAGAGAAAGTATATGAAATAACAACAAAGGTTGACAGCATCTCCAGGAGCCACAATTTAAGTTTGGAGGATGTGCAGTGAAAAAGAAGCCAGAAAAGGAAGTCTAGAATAAGCTACTGGAGAGATTTGAAGAGTACTAGAAGAGTGGTATGCAACCCTGGGGGCACATGGTTAAGAGCTTGGCTGGTAACCAAAATGTCGGCAGTTCAAATCCACTGATCTCTCCTTGGAGTCTCTACAGGGCAGTTCTACTCTGTCCTTTAGGGTTGCTATGAGTCAGAATCAACTTGTCAGCAACAGATTTGATTTTTGGTTTTGGTTTTTGGTGTCATAGGAAAGAAGACTTTCGCGGGGGAGGGGATATGGTCAGTAATATCGGATAAAAAAATAAAAAATTTTTTTACTATCCTATTAATACTTTAAAGAACTCATATTTACCAAAATATGAATAATATATATGTAGCCCCCCCAAAGGAATTATTAATAGTTTAAAAGACTTAAGAAACAAGCTCTGTTTGACTGCATCTATGTCCAGAAAGCTGGAAGCTTGAATGTGACTAGAACAACTCAGAAAAGAAAACACATTGGTGGAGTCTGAAGGGGATCAGGTGATGTGACTAGTTCTTTGGGCAAAACAGGTGTGGTACTTTTAATTTGTGATGCCTAGCTAAAGCTAAAGGTACACTGGAACCCTAGCTAAAATCTTAGATTCTGCCAGTTTCAGGCAGCAGTGATGGGCCAGGAAGTCTCCAGGGGAAATCCTACAGTGGCCACCATACGCAGAAGGTAGGGACAAACCGAAGAAAGAGGCAGACCACTCCAGGTTGAATAAGCAGTCTGAGATTTATTAGGGGAAAGCTCTAAAGTTGGCAGGGTACTGCTCTGTCTGCTTTCAGCTTTTGTAACCTAGGGTGTTTCTTAGCATCCCTTGGCTTGTAAACTATCCCCATATGGTGTCTTTCCCCTGTGTGACTCTCTGTATGTCTGTTCTGCAGTTTTTAAAAGACTTCATTGAGAAGGAATTAGGTTTAGGACCCATGTTACTCTGGTATGCCCTCATTAACACAACAAAAGAAAAATCCTGTTTCCAGACAGGGTCACATTCACAAAAAGAAGGGTTAGGACCTCAATATATCTTTTGGGGGGACACAGTCCAATCCATAACAAAGAGAGTCGTAGTCACATTCTGTAATCATAATTTAATAAAATTAGAACTTCCTCCCCCCTTTCCCTCCCAAAAAAGATGCTTAACCTCCCTCAGCTCTCTGGTAGATATGAAACAATGGTTAGAAGAAAAAGAAGGGATATTACAATAAATTATGGATTACATAGAAAGTGAAGAACATCAGAATCAATGATGTGTTCAAGTGAAAAATTTTATCTTTAAGAGCTTTTATTATAAAAACAAAACGCAGAAAACCCTGAAAATAAATGAACTTAAGAAATTATAAAAAGATTAAAAAATAAATCCCTAAATTGCCTGACTCTGTTTTTCAACTGCCTCTACTGTGATTGTCGGAAACCTTTACTTTTTGCCTATAATTCATTCCTCTGCAGTGTCTAGAGTGTTGCTTGCTGTTTCCAAACCAATTTAAAATTTAATTTCATTTTAATGTTCATAGCAGACTAATTTTTCTTAATGGATCTAAAATCATCTTTGTTGAATTAAAGTAATGTAAAGGGGGAATACTATGAAATGAGTTGGTACAGTTTCAAAATGGTTTTTTTGAATTTTGAATGAGAACATTGAAATAGGACAGATATAAGTGGGTATTATTGTGTATACTTAAGAACTGTTAAAATTTTGGTTTTCTTCTAGACTCTGATGGAAGAAAGAGGAGCATGTTCTTTAAAAAGCAGCCGAACATCTACTAAGAAAATCTGTCAGTATAACTGTATAAGTGAATTTTATTCATTTAAAAAGCTAATATTTAAATAGAAAACAGTTAAATTTTAAATGTTTTTTAGCTTTTTGTGAGCAAATATATACTTCACAGACATCATAGAATATACTAGTAAATGCAATTGACTCTTTAAAATTACATTTGTTTATAAAATGTATTTTACATGAGTGTTCAGAATATATATGCACGATCTAATGAAGAGTAATAAAACACATATCCTTGTACTTACCATGTAGTTTAAGAGATAACACATAATTATTATCTTTGAAGATTTCCTCAATTGCATTTTCTCTCCTACACCCTGAATTTGTCTTTTGTAGTTTTTATCCTACATAGATTTTCTCATTGCTTTATTTTGAACTTAATGTAAACTGAGGCAAATTGGTGGCACAAACAGTTAAGTACTCAACTATTAGCTAAAAGGTTGGAGGCTTGAACCCACCCAGAGGCACCTCGGAAGACAGGCTTGGCGATCTGCTTCCAAAAAGGTCGCAGCCTTGAAAACCATAAGGAGCATAGTTCTACTGTGACATACATGGAGTCAACACGAGTCAGAATCCACTCAGTGGAAACTAACAACAATAGCAGCAACAACCACAACCATTTGACAATCCTACAAACAATATATCTTTTATAACATAGCCTCACTAATAGGGATTGTGGTGAAACTATGAATTTTTGTGAATCTGTGATAGACAGGGAGTTCCCTGGGTGGTACAAACAGTTTGCCCTTGACTACTAGTCGAAAGGTTGGCAGTTCAAACCTCAGAAGACAAGCCAGGGCAATCTGCTTTGAAAAGGTCACAGCCTTGGAAATCCTACTGAGCAGTTCTACTCTATCTTTTCTAATCTTCACGGGCCAATACCATACAGTTTTTATTGTGATTGCTTTATAGTATGTTTAATATATGGAAAAGTTACAGCCCCCTTTGGACTTTTTTAAAAGGAGTTTTCTGGCTATTCTTAATTGTTATTTTTTCATATGAACTTTAAAATGAATTTATCTAACTCTAAAGAAAATAATTTTATTAGAAAAGTATTACATGTATGGATTAACTGAGTGTGAATTGTCATTCTTAAAATGTTGAGTAGTCCTATCTAAAAACAAGAGATGTCTTTCCATTAATTAGGTTAACTTTTGTGCATTTCATGAGTTGTTCAAAACAACTTTAAGCAGTTTAAAGTTTCAGTCTGCGGGAGGCACCACTGACCCAAGGGCCTGAAGTGGGTTGGACCATTCATTGTGAACCAGAGGGTTTATATCCCATCTCTAGAGAGCATCACTACTGAGCTCTGGCAAAACATCACCATGCAGGAAGCTGGCTCAAATTGTCCATCTTCTAATTTTTCAAGAGAAGCTAGAAATGTGGACTTTAGTGTGAAATCTCCCATTTTTTAACGTTAGCAATAATTCGTTTTGATCAATCATTGTGTAGGTCCCTGATACTCAGGCTACCAATTGCAGAACCTGGGTTTAAACAGTCCTTTTTTTTTTTTTTTTTAATAACAGTTCTTCGATTCCCTATTTTCCAATAATAACATTATTGATATAGGATTCACTTATCTTCCAATTCAACTATTTAGTATACAATTAAGTGGTTTTTTAATATGTTCACATAGTTGTTCAGCCATTACCACAATCAATTTTAAAACATTTTCTTCATCCCAGAAAGAATCCTTGTACCCCTTAGCAATCACTCCCCATTTCACCTTCTCCCTCACCCCCCAGGCCTAGGTAACTACTAATCTACTTTCTGTCTCTATAATATTTATATTTATTGATATGATTGATATGCTTGGACTCAGTTTAAGTTTTGTTGTATTAAACCCTCTTTGCTGTGTCTTTCACTCTGGTATCTTGTCTTTGTTTTTAAAAATATCTTTTATGATTTTATTTTTGAATTTTTTTAGTATATTTATTTTTGTTTTTGTGGTTACATTTGTACTAATAATTTCTTTTTTTTTGTACTAATATCTTTTTATAATACCCTTGTTTCTTTCTTTGGCTTTTCATTTTAAAATGAGCTCTCTTGACTCTCTATCACTTTACAGCAATTAAAGAGTTTATTCTTCTTTTCCCTTTATTTCTTTACCTCCCATTTTATAGTTGTATTTATTATTTATGCTTTGTCACAGTATACTTACTATTATTCTACTTTATCACCACCTTTGTTTTATATCTATAGTCTTATATCTGTAGTTAAATAATTTTGATGTTCACCGTTGCCAAACTTTTGCCAAAGTTTCTCAGTTATTTTTAGGTAAATGAAACATCCTTAGGAAGTGCTCTTTAGCACAATATTTTCTTAATTCTTGCTTGTTTAAAACTATTTTTCTTTAACCTTAATATTTGAAAGACACCCTAGCTAAATATAAAAATTGTTTGCTCGTACTTTCTTGCCCTAGTGGCTTCACTTTTATCTTGCTTTGTATCTTCCTATTAAGAAATTTGATGCCACCCTTTTCTTTTTTCTTTACTTTGTAAGTGGCTTGAACTTTTTGTCTAGAGGCCCAGAAGATTTTTTTTTTAATTTTTAAATTGTATGTAAGATGTTTTACAGTTGACCATTGTGTGACAATTTCATAAGATCCACAGTAGGCCCTTTCACTATGTTGATTCAGGCCTTCTTTTATTTTGGAAATTTAGAAAAGCTTTTCTGAATTTACTTTTTAAAGAAGATTTATTCTCTTTCTAAAATTTCATTTCTTATTGAGAGTCTCCAGTTATACAGATGCATCTGTCAGTTTGTCATACTGTGGGGGCTTGCATGTTACTGTGAAGCTGGGAGCTGTGCCACCAGTATTCAGATACCAGCAGGGTCACCCATGGAAGACAGGTTTCAGCTGAGCTTCCAGACTAAGATAGACTGGGAAGAAGGATGTGGTAGTCTACTTCTGAAAAGAATTAGCTAGTGAAAACTTTTACCAATAGCAGCAGAACATTTTCTTGTATACTGCCGGAAGATGAACCCCTCAGGTTGGAAAGCACTCAAAAGACAAGTGGGGAAGAGCTGCCTCCTCAAAGTAGAATTGACCTTAATGACTTGGATGGAGTCAAACTTTCAAGACCTTCATTTGTGGATGTGGCATGACTCAAAATGAGAAGAAACAGCTGCAAGCATCCATTAATAATCGGAACCTGGGATGTACGAGGTATGAATCTAGGAAAGTTAGAAATAGTCAAAAATGAAATGAAACACATGAACATCCATATCCTAGGCATTAGTGAGCTGAAATAGACTGGTATTGGCCATTTTGAATCGGATAATCACATGGACTACTATGCTGGGAATGAAGACTTGAAGAGGAGTGGTGTTGCATTCATCACCAAAAAGAATATTTCAAGGTCTATCCTGAAGTACAACGCTGTCAGTGACAAGATAGCATCTATACACCTATGAGGAAGATCAGTTAATACAACTGTTATTCAAATTTATGCATCAACCACTAAGGCCAAAGGTGAAGAAATTGAAGATTTTTACCAACTTCTGCAGTTGGAATTGATCGAACATGCAATCAGGATGTGCTGATAATTACTGGTGATTGGGATGCAAGAGTCGGAAACGAAGAAAGATCGGTAGTTGGAAACTATGGCATTTGTGATAGAAACAATGCCAGAGATCACGATTCAATTTTGCAAGACCAAGGACTTCTTCATGCAAATACTTTTTTCAACAACATAAATGGCAACTATGCACATGGACCTCACCAAAATGGAATACATAGGAATCAAATCGACTACATCTGTGGAAAGGGAAGATGGAAAAGCTCAATATCATCAGTCAGAACAAGGCAAGAGCCGACTGCGGATCAGACCATCAGTTTTTCATATGCAAGTTCAAGCTGAAACTGAAGAAAATCCGGACAAGTCGACAAGAACCAAAGTACAACCTTGAGTATATCCTACCCGAATTTCGAGACCATCTCAAGAATAGTTTTGATGCGTTAAACACTAATGACCAAAGACCAGTCGAGTTATGGAATGACATGAAGGACATCATACATGAAGAAAGGAAGAGGTCATTAAAAAGAAAGGATAGAAAGAAAACACCAAAATGATGCCAGAAGAGACTCTGAAACTTGTTCTTGAGTGTCAAGTAGCTAAAGTCAAAGGAAGAAATGATGAAGTAAAAGAGCTGAACAGATTTCAAGAGGTGGCTCAGGAAGACAATGTATTGTAATGACATGTACAAAGACCTGGAGATAGAAAACCAAAAGGAAAAAACACAGCATTTCTCAAGCCGAAAGAACTGAAGAAAAAATCCAAGCCTTGAGTTGCAACATTGAAAGATTCTATGAGGAAAATATTAAATGATGCAGGAAGAACCAAAAGAAGATGGAAGAAATACACAGAGTCACTGTACCAAAAAGAATTGGTCGACATTCAGCCTTTTCAGGAGGTAGCATATGATCAAGAAACAATGGTACTGATGGAAGAAGTCCAAGCTGCACTGAAGGCACTGGCAAAAAACAAGGCTCCAGGAACTGACAGAATACCAATTGAGATGTTTCAACAAACGGATGCAGTGCTGGAAGCGCACACTGTTCTATGCCAAGAAATTTGGAAGACAGCTACCTGGCCAACTGACTAGAAGAGACCCGTATTTATGCCTATTCCAAAGAAAGGTGATTCAACCAAATGCAGAAGTTATTGAACAATTTCATTAATATGACATACAAGTAAAGATTTACTGAAGATCATTCAAAAGCGACTGCAGCAGTACATCAACAGAGAACTGCCAGAAATTCAAGCCGGATTCAGAAGAGGACATGGAACCAGGGATATCATTGCTGATGTCAGATGGATCCTGGCTGAAAGCAGAGAATACCAGAAAGATGCTTCCCTGTGTCTTATTGACTATGCAAAGGCATTCGACTGTGTAGATCATAACAAGTTATGGATAACATTGTGAAGAATGGGAATTCCAGAACAGTTAATTGTGCTCATGAGGAACCTGTAGTAGATCAAAAGGCAGTCACTGGAACAGAACAAGGGGTTGCTGCATGGTTCAAAGTCAGGAAAGGATTGCATCAGGGTTGTATCCTTTCACCATACTTATTCAATTTGTATGCTGGGCAAATAATCAGAGAAGCTGGATTACATGAAGAACGGAGCATTAGGATTGGAGGAAGACTCATTAACAACCTGTGTTATGCAGATGACACATCCTTGCTTGTGAAAGTAAAGAGGACTTGAAGCACTTACTGATGAAGATCAAAGACCACAGCCCTCAGTATGGATTACACCTCAACATAAAGAAAACAAAAATCCTCTCAACTGGACCAATAAGCAATATCATGATAAATGGAGAAAAGATTGAAGTTGTCAAGGATTTCATTTTACTTGGATCCACAGTCAACACCCATGATAGCCGCAGACAAGAAATCACAAGATGCATTGCATTGGGCAAATCTGCAGCAAAAGATCTCTTTAAAGTGTTGAAAAGCAAAGATATCACCTTGAAGACTAAGGTGTGCCTGATCCAAGCCATGGTTTTTCAATTGCCTCTTATGCATGTGAAAGCTGGGCAATGAATAAAGAAGACTGAAGAAGAATTGGTGCCTTGAGTTGTGGCATTGGCAAAGAATCTTGAATAATACCATGAAAAAGAATGAACATACCTGTCTTGGAAGAAGTAGAGTCAGAATGCACCTTAGAGGAAAGAATGGAGAGATTAACGTCTCATATACTTTGGACACGCTATCAGGAGGGATCAGTCCGTGGAGAAGGACATCATGCTTCCTAAAGTAGGAGGTTAGTGAAAAAGAGGAAGACCCTCATCGAGATGGATTGACGCAGTGGCTGCAACAATGGGCTGAAGCATAACAAGGATTGTGAGGATGGTGCAGGACCGAGCAGTGTTTCATTCTGTTGTACATAAGGTCACTATGAGTTGGAACCAACTTGAGGACAACTAACAATATCAAGAACAACAATTAAAAACATAATACAGAAGGGATTAAAATGCAAAGCAGTAGCTAGTAACTTGTTCCATCCCTCCCCACCCCCATTCCATCCTTCAGAGATAATTGTATTTATGGTTCCTAAATTTAGTTTAGCTTGTATTTACAACCTTATATCAAAATAATATATAATATTTTTTTCTGATTTATTAACTTTACTTGTAGACTTCTTTCTATAATAAGTGAGCATTTAGCTTTCCTGTGCCCCCTTATCTGTTCTCCCCTCTTTAAAAAAAAAAAATTTTTTTTTTTTTTTTACCCCTCTTTAAAAAAACAGTATTAAATATATTGCTTTGTTTTTGGTTTCCTTATGTATTGCTTTTTTTGTTGTTTTTTTTGTTTTTATGTATTGCTTATCTTTGCAACTTTGAATAACAAATCCAAGCTGTTGACTTGTTCCTCCATCTTTCCATCTTCCCTTTCTAACTTGGTTTCAATACACATTTACTTTTGCATTACCAAGGTTATGTTCTGAAAATGCAGCATAGTGAAGTGTTTTATGCACATGAACTCTGGCATCAGACTGCCTAGCTCAAATCACAGCTCCATGACTTAATAGCCATGAAACCTTCAGCAAGTTACTTAACCTCTATTTGCCTCAGTTTTCTCATCTGTAAAATGAAGGCATAATTGTACTTATTATTTTGGGGGAGTTTAGATAAATTAACATATAAATGTGTTTAGAATAGTGCCAAGCACATTGTGTTATACAATGTTTATTAGATAATAGAATAAACCATAATTAAATGTTTTGTGCTGTCAATAGTAGTGTTTCCTCAACTGTGTTCTTTTATGTTACCATAACATCACAATTTTTTGCTTTATCCACGTAACTGTGTTCTTTGTTTACTTAATTCCTTCTTAATCTCAGGTTGTGCTTGTTTTACTGTCTTTCTCATGTTTCATATTTTAGTATTTTCTTAAGGATTTGAACTAGTGTGTGTTTTGTTTTTTAAGGTTTTTTCCCCCGTTACTCAATTAATGTCTGTTTTTTCTCAAATTTCTGTTAATATTTGATTGCCTGTTCATATTTAAGAACGGAAAGAGGTTGACTGAGAGATTTGTGAATGTTAACAACGTTTGTCACAACACAGCTAATTATGTGAGAGTGAACTGCCAAGAGTTGGTCCTTAGTTCCTTGTAGTGCAGTTCCCTCACATGCCAGAATGTTGTGGAGTTTACTCTGGGTCCTTTTGGTCATCAACTTCCTTAATAGCTTCCTTAGGTTTCCTGACAGTTCATTCAATGTCTTTAGAAAAAAAGATTCTTACTTAAAAAGAAACAATATGCATGGGGGATTGAAAGATCTACTTGTGTATTCGTTATTTTCAGATAGCAGAGAAAGTTTAGGAATCACTTGTTCCACCTGCAGATCTTCTGTTACTCCCCTAACTTTCCATTTTGCTTCTCACTCCTGTCCTTGAAAGCTTGCCCGCCAAGTCCAGAAAGTCTGTAGGACTCTGGGGGACACCTTTCTCCCTTCATACTCCTGTTTCAGCATCCCCCACTATGTATAAGCAGCAGCAGCACTCCATCAGCTTTCCCTCCTAGAGGCATGCAGTGGGCCCTCTCTCAGCCTTTTTGCTGTCTTTCCCCACCACTTTATCATCTTTCTGGTGGAGTCTTAGGAGAACAGAATAGGGCATAAAATGATACATCCTATTTTGAACTGGAGGTCTTCGTTATAAAGTTTTAAAGAATATCAGGCGTTAAACTCTATTAAATTCAGATGTTTTTCTCTCTGTCTTTAAATATTTGTTGCATAAAGAAATGACTGAATGGATAAATTAAAATGCATAAATTAATCTGATTTTAAAGTCATATGCATGCAAAAACTGAGGTTATTTGAAAGCTCTCTTGAAATTTGAATCTGTTGCCTCTTCTCTGCCCTAATTTCACTGCTTTGTTGCCGATATTCATCACTTCATACACAAATTATTGAGGGAATTTTTTAACTGTCCTGCTTCCATCCAGTCTTACCCTTCTTCAGTCTGTCCTCAACCAGATGCCCTGATGGACAGTCTGAAATGCAAATTCCTCTGACGCGTATGCTATTTTCCATCTTGTCTCTGGAGAAAGCTTACTCATCATTCAAAATCGGCTCTCTATACTGTTTCCTCCCCTATAAATCTGCATGAAATCGCCCTTTAGCACTCTACCAGTTTTGTACCTTCTATGACTTCTGTTGTTGTGCTTTGTTTTGTGACTGCTTTGTATTGTCTTTCTCCACTACTGAATTTATGTTTTCATCAGCATATCCTTTTCTGCCCATTGGAGTTAAGACATTCATTCAGCTGACATTTTTCTTTCCTACTAATGACCTTGGATTTTCTGTATTTATGCACCTTATTGGGGGAAAATGGCCTTATGTTATTATTACAGTTATTACTAGTAAAATCCAGGCTTTCAATTTCCTGTACTCTCCTTTTAGCTGTTTTAGAGAACCAGCTTCATGGAGGTATAAATTTCCTTCTAGAATGCCAAACTGAGGGTATCTGAGTTCAGCTGAGTTCTCTCTGCCTCTCAGCTGTTTGACATTTAGATTCTGTTACAAAGAGCACCACCAACCCTCACCTGAGGTGTGAATAGATAGTACTCATAGTTCACAGCTTATAGGAGGGCATGTGTTTTGATACGTTTTTATGCTCCATATTCCTTTACCTCTTCTTTGTTTTGTTTTTGATAGCAAATCAATTTTCATAAACAAGGAGGTAGACGTGGTTGAACCTATTGTTTATCTATAATATTTATGCATTGTAGGGAGTCATAATCTACTCCTCAGGCCCATTTTATAGTTTGCTTAACAATCATAAAGTAACATATTAAGCAGAAAATGAAAGAGTAACATATTGCATGCTTTGATTACATTTTTTTCAAAGTTTTGATTGCACAGTGAAGCTTTGTTTACTAGACTAGCGAATAATTGATGCCTTCAGGCCAAACCAAAACCATTGCTGCCCAGTAGATTTCGACTCATAGCAGCCCTATAGAACAGAGTAGAACTGCCCTATAAGAGTTTCCAAGGAGCGCCTGGTGAATTTGAACTGCCAACCTTTTGTCTAGCAGCTGTAGCACTTAACCACTACACCACCAGGGTTTCCAGCGACCCCATAGGGCTTAAACTTGGTTTATTTCTTCTTTCTACAGGTTGACACTGAATTGTTTGTTCACAAAAAATGATTCATATATTGAAAAAAAAAATCCATCCAGAATTCTCTATTCTCATTTCTTTGCTTATGATACAAGTTTGCCAGTTGCTGTTGAGTCAGTTCCAACTCATGATGACCCAACGTGTGTCACAGTAGAACTGTGCTCTATGGGGTTTTCAGTGACTGGTTTTTCAGAAGTAGATCACCAGGCCTTTCTTCTGAGGCACTTCTGGGTAGTTTAAAACCTCCAAATTTGGTTAGCAGCAGGGCATATTAACCGTTTGCACCCCTCGGGGACTCCTTGCTTATGCTGTTTACCTGTATTTTACTTGTAGAAACAAATTTTTTAAGTGTAGAATCAGCCCATATATCCTTTCAGAAGCTTAAAAGATCATTACAACCGCTATCTAAAGAACAAAGTGAGACAAGAGTGGAAGTAGAGTGCTGTGTGGCACGTCAGCTGAATTTATTTTATCAGCGGTGATCTTGTACCTATGTATATTTCATAGAAAATGAAGAAATACCATCCTTCATGAATTAATCTTTATTTTCAGATCTTGATTCTTCACAGAGTAGTCAGTCTACCGGTTACTCTCCAAGGCAAACAGATAGTTCTTACAGTTCTAGTTCAGAAATGGTAAGTTTTGCTGTTTTTGCTTTTTAATATATGCTCTATTAATTTAGAATTATTTGTATGTCTCTTAATTTACCTTTACATTATGAATAATTGGAATGGCATATTATGTACTGAAGAGGAATGTTATATTTCTGATAAACCACCTCTTTAAATGGAATTCTCTTTCATTTACTCTTCTGTCTCTATCTATCCAATCTACCATTTGTTTTTAACTCATCATCCATACTGTTTTTGCTCAGACACCAACAACCTCTATTTTGCCAAATTCATTGGATACTTTTCAGTTTTTATCTTCTGGTTAGCAGCAAAGTGCTTAACCACTGCACCACTAGGGGTCCTTAAATAATATTGCTAGAAATGATTATTTTCTCTTCTTTGAAAACATTGTCTCCTCTTTGCTTTTATGATAGCACACTGTCTTTGTTTCCTTCATACTTCTCTAATGGTTACTTCATATCTTTGCCCACTTCTCCTTTACTCTTCCTACCATAAAAATATTAGAATATTTAGTGTCTGTTACAAGACCCTCTTCTTTTGTTAGCCTAACTCTAAACCCTATATAATGTTATGCACTCCAATGACTTTATATACTCTGGATGATGGCAGTTCCAAAATCTGTGACTAGCCTTGATCCTTATTTAGATATTCTGTCTCCTCTGGGAAATATCTTTTTCAATATTTCAAAAAAATTTCTGTATCTTCTTATCTCAACCCGAATCCCCTGGTCTTCTCCTCAAGTCAGTTTTTCTGATATTTCCCTTATCAGGAGATACCTTTCCATCCACCCAATTGCTAATGCCAGAAACTTAGTAGTCAGCTTTGGCATTTCTTTCTCTGTCTCATTTTTCTCCCCAACCCTTTCAATCCATCACTACATCATTCAAGCAATTTTACCTCCAAAATAAATTGCAAATTTTTCTACTTCTCTCAATCTCTGTTGTCAATACCCAAGTCTAAGACAACATCATCTTATTCTTGAACTATTGTGCTTGTTTCCTAATAGATCTGTCAACTTCCACTCTTGTCTCACTTTGTTCTCTGGATAGCAGTCATAATGGTCTTTTGAAAACAAATTGAATCTGTTATTCCCATGTTTAACTATTTAATGGATTCCTATGTTAACTTTAGAATCTAAACTCCTTACCATGGCTTACAGGCCCGGTGTAATCCAGCCCTTGGCTACATCTTCTGGTATCATTCTCCCTTTCCCAGCACGTTGCACACATACTGACATTTCATTTTTCTTGGCGTTGTCAGTGCCTTTCCTGCTTTCCAGGGCTTTTATACATTCTGTTTCCCCTTCCTGGAATAGATTTACTATACCTTACCCTACTGTCCTCTAAGTCTCAGTTTAAATATGTTACTTCTTCAAAAAGTCCCTCTCTGCCTCCTCAATATAAATTAGGCCCCTCTGTTATGCTCTCAGGAGCCCCTGTTGGTGCAGAGATTAAGAGATCGATGGCTTACCAGAAAGGTTGGCAGTTTGAATCTACCAGCTGCTCCTTGGAAACCCTATGGTGGCAGTTCTACTCTGTCCTACAGAGTTGCTATGAGTCAGACTCCGCTCAGCGGCAGCGGGTTTGGCTTTTTTGTTTGGTTATGCTCTCAAAGGAGCCCTCGTGGTGCAGTGGTTAAAGCACTGGGCTGCTAACTGGAAGGTCAGTGGTTCGAACCCACCAGCCTGGTCCTTGGGAGAAAGATGTGGCAGTCTGCTTGTGTGAACATTTACAGCCTTGGAAACCCTATGGGGCAGTTCTACTCTGTCCTAAAGGGTTGCTATGAGTTGAAATCGACTAGACAGCAATGGGTTTGGTTTGGTTTGGTTTCGTGTTTTGCTCTCAAAGTGCCTCATACTATTTCTTTATAACACTCTTCCCAGTTTATAATTATGTGTATACGTGTATGATTACTTGGTTAATGTCATTTCCCACGTTAGGATGTGTGCTCCAAGAAGACAGCGACTGTGTCTGTTTCACTTGCGTTGCAGATGCTCAGTGAATATTAATCTCTTGAATAAATAAATATGTTGAACTTTCTTTCTCCAATTTGTGCCCAGCCAGTTTCAGTGCTATTTCTTGAACTCACTTTTGCTATTTAAGTGCCAATCAGCTGTGGCTTATGCCCCATTTTAGGTTTTTTATATTTATGCTGTCTATTAATTTGAATAATCAGTACTTTTATATAAAATTTTTATGAAAAGAATATTTTACATAGTTCAGATAAATTTTTCAGGAGGTTGAGAAATTCAAGGTAGCAAACTGAAATCTAGACCTATTAATATTCTTAAAGGTTGACTTTTTAGATAACACTTAGTTGAGATATTTCTTGCTATTTAATTTTTTTTGTCTATTTGATTTTCTGATCGCTAATAGTCACCTTAAATATTTATGTGTTGTATCTTTCATGAGACTGTGCCCATAAGAGGTATGTAATAGGTATTTTTTGAATGAATGGGTCAATGACTGAATAATAAGACAAGTTATTTGTGTTAGCTGTTCCTTTCAAAGGTGTTACTTCTATTCCACCCTTTTTAAGTGGTTGAAGAGCATAGTGCGTATCTTTTCTTCTGTGTGAAAGGTTAAGAGGATGATATAGTCTACCATAAGGGGGACTAATAAAAGAAAAAAAAAATCCCTTCCCCCCCCTTTTTTTTTATCACTTTTGAATTTCTAGAATAAGGATTATTATTACTGTTCTTGGTAAAAATCCATAACCTTCTAGGAGGTGGTACATTATAGTTTGAAGATTTTTTTGACACTGTACCTGCTTTGACTTATCACAGTCTCTTCTATATTTAGAAATTTTCTAATATGATTTTTAAGAATATCTGTTTTAAAGTGATTAGGTGAAACTTTTAAAAAGCTTAAGCATTATTTACAGTAAAATTATTCAATTTCTTTTAGCCATCTGAAGATGAAGATCAAGTTTTGCCACAAAGTGAAGATTCAAATAGAAGATTTATTGAAACCAAAGAAACAACTAATAATGTTTATCTAAACAGGATGTCAAAGCTTTCAGATGATAGGATTATTAAAAACAATGCCAGCATTCATAAACAGAATGAGATTTCTCCCCAGTTCTCAAAGAAAAATAATTCAGATCAGTTTTCACAGTCTCAGCATAACTCAGCATACATATTGCAAAACAAAACCAATAATAACTGCATTCTGCAGGCCGCAAAATGTGATGCATGGGTACAAACAGAGAGTGAACATGCAATAGAAGAAAAATTAGATGCTGCCATACAGTGTGATATAATTTCAAAATGTAAATGTAGAAGTGATGTGTCTTCTCTTTCTAATGCTGAAAGGTGCAGTGGAAATATTAAGGCAGAGACCACTGGAGGGCAGGAAATCCTTAAGAACAACTAATATTCTGAAATCACAGCCTGGGATTTTAGCATTTCATTTGACCTGTAAAGGCAATTCTATTAGTTTAGAATTTCATGAACCTAATAAGGAATGAGAACATTGTAGCTAAGCATAAGGTGAAAGAATTTAGAGGGTAGATTTATGGTTTGTTTTAAAGCATTTTAGTATTGCTTTATGCATTTAATCTTTTACATAGACAGTGCTTTCGTACGTTTAGTATATCTTCAAGTTTTTAAAAAAATTTATATATGTAAGTTTACCATTTATTATTCTTATGGTGATTATTTGTTGGAAACCCTGGTGTTGTAGTGGTTAAGTGCTACAGCTGCTAACCAAAAGGTCGGCAGTTCAAATCCACCAGATGCTCCTTGGAAACTCTATGGGGCAGTTCTACTCTGTCCTATAGGGTCATTATGAGTTGGAATAGACTTGATGGCAGTGGGTTTGGTTTTTTGGGTTTATGGTGATTATTATAATGTTATGTTGTTTATGTGGATTAAAAATATGATTGCTTCCTTATGACATTTATTTTAAAATTTTGTGCAGTTGCATCTTTTAGCAAAAATGTTCTTCCAAGGTTTTTAGGCAGAAAGTAATACTAAATAATATCAAATATGTTTCATTAGCTATTTATCTTTGTAATATTATACTCATATTAAAAATTTATAGCATTAATTTTTATATAAAATATATTTTCTGTTTTGTTTGGATAAAATTTTTTTGTTGATGCTTGTATTAATTCAGAGGAAAATGTGTTTCTCTTCAGGATTAAAAGAGTTTTAATGCTTTTATAAAAGAATTGGTTGAAAAGTGAAAAAAAATTACTTGTGTTCACTAATTTTAATGTTGATTCTTTTCATAAATATTGTATCAGGATTTCTCTTTTCTAAAATATAGGCTTTGTTTCCAACATAACATTTTTTGTGTGTGTCAAGAAGATTTTAAATGTTGGTACTTTAAAATTGACATTTGTATGGTTATATTACAAAGTACACAGCAGGGGGCATTCTGATATCTAACTGAACCAAAAATAAAATCGTTAGAGTTTTCTGTGCCTTTAAACAAAAAGATAATTAGATACTGCATTTTCACATACGTACATATCACTCAGTAGTTTGTGTTCCAGAGGTGATTTGAGGCATAACAATTTAGAAACTCCAACAGCTAATGTATGAACAGTAGCAATCTTCAGATATTTTAGCTAGTTTTAGTTGGTTATTTTTGCTGCCTCAAAGTCAGCACAGTGACTCTTAAATAATTTCTTCTAAGTGTAGTAATCATCTCATAAAAGGGGAATGTAATTATCTGATGTACATTCATAGTTTTTCAAAAGGCCAGATTTTCATCCTTATAGTACCTGAAAGGTATTCCATCATGGATTATCCTGAGCATTATTTTACAAAAATCTGACTGTCACAGTGAAGACTGAAAGAAGACTCTATACTGGTGAAATTAGAATAAGATTGAGTGGTGAATCTTGGGTTATTTCAAATATCAAATAAACTAATTTTCTCCAAATACTAATCAAAGTCTAGCAATATTGAAAGTAAGTTCATTACAAAGGTCTACAGCTAGTTCTATTTTTATCAATGTAATAGTATGGCAGTTAAGCTTAGTAAGATGAAGAAGAATATCAGAACTTTTTTAATACAATGATCACACACCCTGGGAATAAGTAAGGTACTTAATTATTAAAGGAGATAAAGATATTTGGAAAGGAAATAGCTTTACAAAGTAAAATGGTATCTCTTATAGATTATAAAATACTTCTTAGAGTACCTACTGGTTTAGATTTTCTGTTGGTGAAAGCACTTGATGAAAATAAATAAATGATTGAAGTAAATGTAGCTTTCTTTTCATACTTGCCATCGAAGGTATATAAAACGAAGTAAATGATATTGACTGTAAAGTAAATACTAGTTAAGTCCTATCCAGGTGAAACAAAATGGAAGGCTTAATAGTGATTCTGCGCACATTTGTAATGTACATTGCTAATCACAGTGACTCCAAATAAGATAGTATATATTGAATAATGGCAGCTGCTATGCAATATTGAGCTAGAGTTGGTGTTTAATCAGATTTGTGAAATAGTGCAGTGTTTTGATCAGCATCAACAACTCTAGGAGGAGGCCATTTGTAATATGGGTTATCTTTAGGAATAGTCTCATGTAATTTATACCAGTTATTACAATTTTAATTTAGTTGTGTAATTTCTTGGTTAATGCTTCTTTTCCTTATGACACCATAGCCATGTAGCAAATGCCTCCCTTTGCCCACCCTATATCCTTGGCACTTTTCATTCTCATGCATGCCAGCCTGATTTACTACTGCCAGCACTTGCAACTCTTCCTGAGGCCTTTCCCTTGGCTGCAGACACCTGTTCTGCCCAGGTACAGGTAGGTTGGAAGTACCGAGGAATTAATCTCCCTTGAGAGCAGTCCGTTTAAACAATGACAGGATAACTCCCTCAGATGCATGTTCTATATGAGTGCAACACAAAGTATGGTCCATTTACCAGTAATATCAACATTGTCTGGGGGCTTGTTAGAAATGTAAATTCATGAAAACCACCACCAAAACTACTGCATCAGAATCCCTGGGAGTGGAGCCTAGGAATCTTTGTTTAAACAGGTGATGTTTATGCACTCTAAAGTTGGAGAAAAATTATTCTTCCACAGTTCCTTAGAAGGATTAAGCTTCTGTTGTTTACAGTGGTAACTTGCTTCATAGGACATCTTTTATTAGCTTCCTTTCCTTTCTTCTCTCGCTTCCCCACATCTATACCAATGTTTCTTGAGATCACACCATAAACAAACTTTATGCGTTTCAATTCCTGTCTCATAGTTTGCTTTTGGGGGAACCCAAATTAAGACAGACAGGGATCATAGCAAATGGTTTAATTGGTGTAATTTAAATGTTAACTTTGCTATGCCTTCTAATTTTATGGTTCTCGTCCCAAATTCCCATTTCTACCACCTGCCAGAAACTCAGTAAGTGGGCCTACCAACAACAGTGTTTTAAGAGAGATTTATTTGTAGAAACACTGGCAGCTTAGACTAAAGTGAACAGGGACAGTACAACAGGAAAGGAGACCATGATGGTTAAGGTTGTGCGTCAGCTTGGTTGGGTCATGATTCTCAGTGGTTTGGCAGTTGTTTTTTTTTTTATAATGATATGATCACCTCCATGATGAGATTTGATATAATGTGATCACCTCCATGATGGAATCTGCTGTGAGTAGCCTATCATTTGAAAGGGAATTTCCTTGGGGTATGGCCTGCATCCAACATAAGTGGACTTTCTAGCAAGGCTCACGGGCTTTGCTTGTGTTGGATCCTGCAGCTGACTTCTATTCATCTGACCTCCAGTTCTTGAGACTTGAGCTAGCAGCTTACCTGCCGTCTTGCCTGCCGATCTTGGGATTCGTTGGTCCTCACAAACTGGGAGTCAGAGCCCTGCTGTCTGACTTGCAGATCTTGGGTTCCCCAGGCCCTGTGGCTATGTGAATCAGGAGAAGCCTCCAGCCTGATCCACATTCCAGTCTCTACAACCATGTGAGACATTTCCTTAATATAAATCTCATATATATATATATATATGTATATATTTGTATGTATAGTAAAAAAGAAGAAGACCCTCAAAGAGATGGATTGACAGTGGCTGCAACAATTGGCTGAAACAGACTGTTGTGAGGATGGCACAGGATTGGGCAGCGTTTTGTTCTGTTGTAAAATTTTGTTTCTCTAGAACCACTCCTGGTACCAAATGTCTTATTTGGGTTCTCTAGAGAAGGAAAACCAGTAAAGCATACAAACACATACAATCTATTACATAAGAGATACCATTTTATTTTGTAAATCTATTTCCTTTGCAAATATCTTTACCTCCTTTAATAGTTAAGTACCTTCCTTATTCCCAAGGTGTGTGATCATTGTATTAAAAAAGTTCTGACACTCTGAATGTAGACTTTTAGCTTACTTTACTGTGAGGAAGTTTCTCTTTGTTAAAGCCATCCACTTGTGGCATTTCTGTTACAGCAGCACTGGATAACTAAGACAGAAGGTTACAGCCCCTCCATCAATTTCCAAACTTGAGCAAGTTTAACAGCCCACAACTCCTTGAATGAAGGGGAGGCTGGGTCCTCTTGAGGAAGGACATCACTACATGTCCAAAAATTTATACTGCTAATCTTTCCCCCAGCCTTCCCCAAAGGGATATATGGCCTTTTTACAAGAGTGAGTGTTCACTGGGGAAAAGGAAATAATCAGACTTTGGGGAGATTACTGTGTACTGGCTCTGAACTGACACTAAGGTCTGATATTCTTCTTCATTTTACTAAGCTTAACTGCCATACTATTACATTGATAAAAATAGAACTAGCTGTAGACCTTTGTAATGAACTTACTTTCAATATTGCTAGACTTTGATTAGTATTTGGAGAAAATTAGTTTATTTGATATTTGAAATAACCCAGATTCACCACTCAATCTTATTCTAATTTCACCACTATAGAGTCTTCTTTTTCCATATGTCAGTCTTCACTGTTACAGTCAGATTTTTGTAAAATAATGCTCAGGATAATCCATGATGGAATACCTTTCAGGTACTATGAGGATGAAAATCTGGCCTTTTGAAAAACTATGAATGTACATCAGATAATTATATTCCCCTTTTATGAGATGATTACTACACTTAGAAGAAATTATTTAAGAGTCACTGTGCTGACTTTGAGGCAGCAAAAATAACCAACTAAAACTAGCTAAAATATCTGAAGATTGCTACTGTTCATTCATTAGCTGTTGGAGTTTCTAAATTGTTATGCCTCAAATCACCTCTGGAACACAAACTGCTGAATGATATGCGCATATGTGAAAATGCAATATCTAATTATCTTTTTGTTTAAAGGCACAGAAAACTCTAACGATTTTGTTTTTGGTTCAGTTTTAGATATCAGAATGCCCCCTGCTGTGTACTTTGTAATATAACCATAAAAAATGTCAATTTTAAAGTACCAACATTTAAAATCTTCTTGACACACAAAAAAATGTTATGTTGTTGAGTATACCTATTACTCAACAACTGGCAGTATGCCCACATTGGATCCCTGATAAATGGAGTAAGGGCTTTTATGGTAGGAAAAGTCAAGTGGAAGCCATTAGAACTGCCCCTACCTAGGAAAATAGTAAACCAAAAGCAATACAACATTCCTGGAGGGATTTCAGAGATTACTGCCACCATAAGGACTTGAAGAATGCAGGGATGGTGATTCCCACCACATCCCCATTCAACTCACCTACTTGGCCTATGCAAAAAACAGATGGATCCTGTTCCAGATGTAGTTTTATTGCTTGAGCAAATTAATACATCTCCTGGTACCTGGTATGCAGCCATTGTTCTGGCTAATACCTTTTTCTCCATAAGTGTTTCAAAAAAAAGCACTAGAAGCAGTTTACTTTCAGCTGGCAAGGCCAACACTCTACCTTCACTTGCCTACCTCAGAGCTATAGCAATTCTCCAGCCCTATGTCATAATTTAATCCACAAGGATCTTAATCACCTTTCTCTTCCACAGGATGTCACATTGGTCATTACATTGATGACATTATGCTGATTTGACCTAGTAAGGAAGAAGTGTCAATGACTCTGGACTTATCAGTAAAACATTTGCATACTAGAGGGTGGGAAATTAATCCTACAAAAATTCAGGCATCTTCCACCTCAGTGAAATTTCTAGGGGTCCAGTGGTGTGGGGAATTTGAGATATTCTTCCTAAAGGATAAATTATTGCATCCGGCCCCTCACACAACTACAAAGGAGGCATAACATCTAGTGGGCCACTTTGGATTTTGGAGGTAGCATATTCCTCATTTTGGTGTGCTACTCTGGCCTATTTATCAAGTGACTTGAAAAGCTGCTGGTGTCAAGTGGGGCCCAGAATAAGAGAAGGCTCTGCAACAGGTTCAGGCTGCCGTGCAAGCCACTCTGCCACTTGGGGTATATGATCCAGCTGATGCAATGGTGCTTGAAGTGTCAGTGGCAGATAGTGATGCTTTTTGGAATCTTTGGCAGGCCCCTATTGGTGAATCACAGGGCAGACCCTTAGAATTTTAAACAAAGCCCCACCATCCTCTGCAGATAATTACTCTCCTTTTGAGAAAAAGCTTTTGGCTTGCAACTGGGTCTTAGTAGAGACTGAATGTTTAACCATGGGCCACCAAGTCACCATGCAGCCTGAGCTGCCCATCGTGAACTGGGTGTTGTGTAATCCACAGAGCCATAAAGCCGGACGTGCACAGAATCACTGCATCATTAAATGGAAGTGGTATATATAAGATCAGGCCTGGGCAGGACCTGAAGGCACAAGTAAGTTGCATGAGGAAGTGGCCCAGATAGCCATGGTCTCTGCTGTCACATTACCTTCCATTTTCTATTCTGCACCTATGGCCTTATGGAGAATTTCTTATGATCTGTTGACTGAGGAAGAGGAAACTCGTGCCTGATTTACAGATGATTCTGTGCAATATGCAGGTGTCACTTGAAAGAAAATAGCGACAGCACTACAGCCCCTTTCTAGGATTTCCCTGAAGTTTAGTGTTGAAGGGAAATCCTCCCAATGGGCAGAACTTCGGGCAGTGCACCTGTTTATTCACTTTGCTTGGAAGGAGAGATGGTCATATGTGTGATTGTATACTGATTCATAGGCTGTGGCCAGTGATTTGGCTGGATGGTCAGGGACTTGGAAGGAACATGATTGGAAAATTGGAGACAAGGAGGTATGGGGAAAAGGTATGTGGATAGACCTCTCTAAATGGGCCAAAGAAGTGAAGATACTTGTGTCTCATGTAAATCTTCACCAGAGGGTGACTTTAGCAGAGCAGGATTTTAATGAGTGGATAGGATGACACATTCTGTGAAAACCAGTCATCCTTTTCCCCCAGCCACTCTTGTCGTTGCCCAATAAGCTCATGAACGAAGTGGCCATGGTGGCAGGGATGGAGTTTTTACATGGGCTGAGAAATATGGACTTCCACTCATCAAGGCTAACTTGGCTATAGCCACTGCTGAGTGCCCAGTCTGCCAACAGCAGAGACCAACACTGAGTCCCCAACATGGCACCATTCCTCCAGGTGATCGATCAGCCAGCAACCTGATGACAGGTGGATTACATTGGACAACTTCCATCATGGAAAAGGCAGAATTTTGTTTTTATTGGAATAGACGCTTACCCTGGACATGGATTTGCCTTCCCTGCACACAACGCTTCTGCCAAAACTACCACCCCTTGACTTAGGGAATGCCTTATCCACCATTATGGTATCCCACACAGCAACACCTCGGTTCAAAGGACTCACTTCACAAGAAATGAAGTGCAGCAATGGGCCCATGCTCGTGGAAGTCACTGTTCTTACCATGTTTCCCATCATCCTGAAGCAGCTGGCTTGATAGAACAATGGAATGGCTTTCCAAAAACACAATTATGGCTCCAGCTATGTGGCAATACCTTGCAGGGTTGGGGCAATGTTCTTCAGGAAGCTTTATGTGCTCTAAACCAGTGTCTAGTATATGGTGCTCTTTCTCCTATAGCCAGGATTCATGGTTCCAGGAATCAGGGGGTGGAAATGGGAGTGGCACCACTCGCTATTACCCCTAGTGATCCACTTGTAAAATTTTTGCTTCCTGTCCCACAACCTTAGGCTCTGTGGTCTAGAGGTCCTAGTTCCAAAAGGAGGAATGCTCCCACCTTGAGACACATCATTGATTCCACTGAACTGGAAGCTAATAATGCCACCTGGCCACTTTGGGCTCTTTATGCCTCTGGATCAACAAGCAAAGATGGGAGTTACCATATTGGCTGATGTGATTGATCCTGTTTACTAAGAAGAAATCAGATTGATATTACATAATAGCGGTAAAGAAGAGTATGTCTGGAATGCAGGAAATCCCTTAGGGTGTCTCTTAATACTACCATGCTCTGTGATTAAAGTCAATGGAAAACTACAGCATCCCAATTCTGACGTGACTACTAATGGTCAAGATCCTTCAGGAATGAGGATTTGAGTAATCTCATAAGGCAAACAACCATGACCAGCTGAGGTGCTTGCTGGGGACAAAGGGAATACAAGACACGTGGTAGAAGAAGGTAGTTCTAAATATCAGTTACAACCACATGACCAGTTGCAGAAATGAGGATCTGCCTTGTATGTGTGCATCAAATATTTTTGTTTCCTTCATTTATATAAGCATATTTTCATTTGCATGTGTGTTAGTTGTATCATGTTAGGGGCAAGTATGACTTTAGAATTATCTTTATTCAGAGATTGTGTATGGTTTAAGGAGATAAGTCTGAATCGACTTGATGGCAACAGGTTTGTTTTTTTTGTTTTTCTAAGGCGATGTATCAAAAACCAGGTGCCAAACTGACAAGGGGTAGATTGTGATGGTTAAGGTTGTGTGTCAACTTGGCTGGGCCATGATTCTCAGTGGTTTGGCAGTTATGATGTAGTTTTGGCAGTCATATAATGATGTGATCACTTCCATGATGAGATTTGATATAATGTGATCACCGAATGATGGGATCTACTGTGATTAGCCAATCAGTTTAAAGGGAGTTTCCTTGGGGGTGTGGACTGCACCCAATATCAGTGTATTTTCTGGCAAGGCTCGTGGGCTTTTGCTGGCACTGGATCCTACAGCTGGCTCCTGTTTGTCTGACTTCTGGTTCCTGGGAGTTGAGCTAGCAGCTTACCTGTTACCTTGCCTGTCGATCTTGGGGTTTGTTGGTCTTTGCAGCCTGTGGGCTAGAGCCCCGTTGTCTGACTTGCTGATCGTGGGTTCACCCGCCCCTGAGGCTATGTAAATCAGGAGAAGCCTCCAACCTGATCCACATTCCACCCTTTACAACTGCCTGAGACATTTTCTTAATATAAATTTCTTTCTATATATATATATGCTTTACTGGTTTTGCTTCTCTAGAGAACCCAACATAAGACAGAAACCTTTGGACTTCTGAACTACCACTGGCAGGAAGTCAGCTGAGAAGACTCCTTGCTTGGGAGTCCTGAGGCACTATGTAAAAAGTCTGATTTCCCTGAAATCTGCTTACTGGGGAGGTTGGGTGGAGGCACCACATGGACATATAGAGGGACAGATGACCAACGAGCCCCAGCTATTCCAGCTCCTACCCTTTTGCATCTTCCCAGCCCAGATGCCAAATGTGTGAGGGAGTGAATCAGACCCATGCCTTCAAGCAGTCCCAGCCCGCAGTGAGTAGAATAGAAATGAACTGTTTTTGATAGTCCTGCCCAAACTGCAGATTTACGGTCAAAATATGTTGTTGTTGTTAGCCACTAAAAAGATGAGGGGTTTTATTTTTTACATGCCTTATTCTCCTCACCATCTGTCTTTAAGAGCCAGAACCCTGTTTCGTACTGCTTTCTCTTTTAAAAACATATAATGTCCAAAATAGTGCTTTTTACATTGTGAGTATTCAATAAATCCAGTTGGTAGTATTAAAATAGCTTGGAACACAACCAGGAAGGCATGTACTTGGTTCTTTTAAAGGAGCTCCATTCTTGCAATATGATTGGATCACTTCACATTTCCCCCTTAAAACTGCTCTGGTCGTTTTGTTTACCTTACTTGCTTTCTGACTTTGGCTGTACTCCTTAACACTAGTATCATTTTCACTTTATCTTGATTTTGACTCCTTAACCTAACTTTTACCTCATGGCCTGGTGATGGTGATGATGATAACTATTAGCTATTAAAATATATTGAGCCATATGTAAACTTTATAGAACCATTGCATCTTTTGGAACAGTGCCTGGAATAGTGCCTTGAACATACTAAATACTCAATAAATACATTTACTGATTGATCTTAACTATGTGACAGACACAGAGGTAACTTATGTACATTCCTCATTTAATGCTCATAACAATGTAGGTACATGATTACCATTTTTTAGACAAGGAAATAGAGGTTTGAATTGGTGAAGTAATATTCCAAAGTATGTAGTCAGTAGTTCAGACAGGATCCAAACCAAAGGTCTATCTGACTGTAAAGCCTATGTTCTTTTTTGTTTTATTTTTTATTAGTTTTTTTTTTATTGTGCTTTAAGTGAAAGTTTACGAATCAAGTCAGTCTGTCATACAAAAATTTATATACACCTTGCTATGTACTCCTAGTTGCTCTCCCCCTAATGAAACAGCACAACCCTTCTCTCTACCCTGTATTCCCTGTGTCCATTCAGCCAGCTTCTGTCCCCCTCTGCCCTTATTTTGCCTCCAGACAGGAGCTACCCACATAGTCTCATGTGTCTGCTTGAGCCAAAAGCTCACTCCTCACCAGTACCATTTTCTATCTTATAATCCAGCCCAATCCCTGTCTGAAGAGTTGGCTTTGGGAATGGTGCCAGTCTTAGGCTAACAGAAGGTCTGGGGACCATGACCTCTGGGGTCCTTCTAGTCTCAGTCAGACCCTTAAGTCTGGTCTTTTTATGAGAATTTGAGGTCTGCATCCCACTGTTCTGCTCCATCAGGGATTCTCTGTTGTGTTCCCTGTCAGGGCAGTCCTCAGTTGTAGCTGGGTACCATCTAGTTCTTCTGGTCTCAGGCTGATGTAGTCTCTGATTTATATGACCCTTTTTGTCTCTTGGGCTCATAATTACTTTGTGTCTTTGGTGTTCTTCATTCTCCTTTGCTCCAGGTGGGTTGAGACCAATTGATGCATCTTAGATGGTCACTTGCTAGCATTTAAGATCCCCAAAGCCTGTGTTGTTAATGACTCTGCCTGTTTCTAGTAGTTGACTTCACCCATGTATTTGATTTGCTATTTAGCCATTACTTCTGTAGAACTGATGTCTTCTTTGCTCCTGATTTTTATATTGTTACATTGTACCCTGTGGCTCATGTTTGGGGGTTCATGAAAAGAATATATCACTGAAATGTGGTTAACTATGCACATACAATTTTGAACTAAGGAGATATATTTCAGTTACACAAGGAGTAAAAGTGTGTTGCCTTCATGGAACTTTTCTGAAGCCATTCTGAACTTTCTATGCTTGAAAAAATTAAGACTTTTAAGAATGATTGGAAAGACTTATAATGATTCTTTTTTGATGTTAGATTTCAAAGTCTTAGAATTAGGTGTTTTAAGCCTTGCCGACGTACTAGTAAACATTTCGTTCTTTTAAGGTGAAATTACTTGCTTATATTAGGAGTCTTTTTCCTTTACATGTTGGCATAAGAGTTAATTCTGTTGGCTACTGCTGGCCATTTTGTCCTCAGCTTTTCGTGTCACTGAACATGTTATATATGAACAATGTTTGCCACCCATCTGCTGTTTTAAGGACTTCCATTGATATGTTATTTATGAGTTAGAGTGATGAATGCAGAAAAATTGAGAGAAATTAACAAGGTAGCTCAAAGTAGCCATTAGTAACATTTGAAAACTCAAGTGTAATGAGTATAACAATAATTTTTTTTATCATAGCCTGACTTATACTGAAACATTATTATGTTTGATATTATCTTTAATTTTAATAATTGATAATATGAAACTAACTCATTTTAGATAAGATTATATCCAAAAGTTATTTCTCTGAACTGCTTTTACTTGGAAATAACTCCATCTGACTTTACAGGAAGTGACAGGAAAAAAATTATTAAGTGGAGCTTCCTAAATTGTTTTATAATGGCTCTGAGTAATGATTTCTTTGTTCAATACCTTACAAAGCTGAGGTGTTTCAGTGCATATCTTGATCTAGGAGTGTTTTCTGAATTTCATTATCCAAATCAAACTCATTGGTGACAAGCTGATTCCAACAACTATATATTTTCAGATGTCATTGACACATACTGAGTAGATTTGAAAAATGGTGTATGAAAAAGTCATCAAGTTGGTATTTCTCTGGATAAATTTGGCATTGGCACTCTTGATTCTGGCAAAACTGAACATTTTTTTCTTTGCAATATATAGAATAGTTTTTGACATGTTGTACGTGTTGCCTAAAATAGTGTGTATCTTTCAGTAGGTGGAACTCATTACATTTTTGTTGAAGAAATGACTCAAGAGCTAATGTACAATGATAATTAAAAATGCAATGGCAAGATGAGTTTCTGCTTCCAGATCCCACTACCTTTTTCTATAAAAGAATTCAGGCCCTTTTTGTTAGTGGATATAAGTAATCTTCTTCATCAAACTTGAAGAAATTGGTAATAGTTATTCATATCAACACTTCATTTCGGGTAGATTGGTCTGCCCTGCAGTCACATAAAAGTGACATGGAAATGGAGACATCCTTAAAATTAATTAAATTTATTTTAATTTACCATTTAAACTGGCTAGATCACAGGAATAGGCTATGCAGTTTTATACAAGTTGTTCAATATTCCGGGTTTACATAGCCAATAATTTTCTTCCTGCTGTCACACCCAACCTATCCCCTTGTCATGGATTGAATTCTGTTCCCCAAAAACGTCTGTCAACTTGGCTAGGCCATGATTCCCGGTATTGTATGATTGTCCACCATTTTGTCATTTGATGTCGTTTTTCTATGTGTTGCAAATCCTATCTCCATGATGTTAATGAGGTGGGATTAGCAGCAGTTATGTTAATGAGGTAGGATTAGCAGCAGTTATGTTAATGAGGCAGGACTCAATTTACAAGATTAAGTTGTGTCTTAAACCAATCTCTTTTCAGATATAAAAGAGAGAAGTGAGCAGAGAGACATGGGGACCTCATACCACCAAGAAAGCAGAGCCAGGAGAATAGCATGTCCTTTGGACCCAGGGTCCCTGTGCTGAGAACCTCCTTGACCGAGGAAGATTGATGACCAGGACCTTGCTGTAGGGCCAACTGAAAGAGAAAGCCTTCCCCTGGAGCTGGCACCCTAAATTTGGACTTCTAGCCTCCTAGACTGTGAGAGAATAAATTCTCTTTGTTAAAGCCATCCACTTGTGGTATTTCTTTGAAAGCAGCACTAAATAATTAAGACACCTCTTCTCATCCCATTACCCTTTAATACCAGTAACCAATACATGCTCCACAAGCATATGCCATTTTTGGTCAATCACCACATAAAATACTGATTTGGGGTTGAGCATTGCTGCCTGGAATTTGGATGGGCCTTGTGACTTACTTTTTGCCAACAGGATCTAGCAGATGTGACATTGTGCCTATTCTGAGCTTAGGCTTCATGCTAGGTCTTTCATGTTTCTGCTTTCTTAGAACCCTGCTCAGCTGCCATCTCAGCTTAGAACCCTTTTCAGCTTGGGCATGCCAGCTGAAGGATGAGAGATGAGCTGGGCCAGCTGAGGCCACCTCAGACAGCCATTACTTAGCTGATCCAGTAGCTGACCTCATGAATTATGAACCCCAGAGTGGCCAGAAGAACCAACCAATTAAGTTCAGTCCAAATTGTCAACCTACCAATAGCCAACTGATACACCAATTAATCAAAATCTTCCTAATGCTTTATAGTTTTTGGTAGTAGCATTTTTAATAAGTGAAAGTACATGTAGGAAAGTATATTTTAATCATGGAGCTGATATTACCATTCATATGGAATACATCACAATTTTGGGGGGAAATTTTTTAGCAAGCTGATTTCATTTGTCTGGCAAATTTCTAAAACTGGAGTGATTAGGATTTAGAATATGCATAGGCTTTATTACTTTCCCAAAAAAGTATCACATTATAACGTCATCAGAATGGAGTAAGTATCCATTTTCATTGAAACGTGTTTTGTAATTTTTTAGTCTTTGTTTGCATATTTGTTTTGTTTTGAATCTTTGGACCACTTTACAAAGTACGGAAATCCTGGTGGCATAGTGGTTGACAGCTATGGCTGCTAAGCAAAAGGTCGGCAGTTCAAATCCACCAGGCACTCCTTGGTAACCCCATGAGGCAGTTTTACTCTGTCCTATAGGGTTGCTATGACTCAGAAATGACTCGACGGCAATGGGTTTTTTTTTTTATTTGTTTGTTTACAAAATATATATGTATATTAAGATTTTCTTTAGTTTGCATCTTGGGATTTCTTGCAAGGTTACTTTGTGGTCAGAAATATAAATGACCACAGTGTGTCCCTGTGCTTTGCTATATTTAAAGAAGTTATGAATGGTTTCTAAAGATATAGTGGTCTTGGGCTCAGGAACTTCCCTTCCTGTGAACAATTCTGACAAGGCTTCAGTGATTTCTGGTCATTTGTCCAGTAGTTCCTCCTGGTTGCAAAAGGCCTCTTAAAATGTGTAAAAAGGTGCTGTCTTTATGTTGGCTGGAGTTTTTCAAATTGTATTTTATAGAATTGAGGAAGCTTATTAGGATTCTGTGGGTCAATACATAAATGTAAATTTGGCTGTGTTTTTGAAAATTACTATCATTTTAGACTTTTAAGTACTGATCCTTTCACATTTGCCTCCAAATTATACTGTCAGTTTTATCTGGTGTGCTTTAGTTCCTAAATCCATAATCAATAACCCTTTAGGAAAAAACACCAGAAAAATGTTCCAGTAAAAGCAGTTATTAAAACTTTACATGATAGAGCACAACGTAAAATAAATAAATAAATAAAAATAAAGAGTAGTGGCTAAAAATGACATTGGCACAAACTGACCTAGGTTTAAGTCCAGACTCTACAAACTGTGTGCGCTACTTAATACAAGATACTTTTACCTCCAGTGACTCAGTTATTTCCTCATTGACAAAATAGGGGTAACAATAAAAACCTGTTGCCATTGAATCGATTCTGACTCATAGCGACCATACAGGGCACAGTAGAACTGCCACATAGGGTTTCCAAGTAGTGGCTGGTGGATTCAAACTGCCGAACTTTTGGTTAGCAGCTGTAGCTCTTAACCGCTGGGCCAATAGTGCCTTTGCTATATGGTTTTTTTGAGGACTGAGTGAGATGATGTATATAATCTGTCTGGTATATAATACGTGAGTTATTATTCTATAACGAAAATGTAGAAATAGGATAATTTATTACAAAACATGCAAATTCCGCCCAACCTTGCTATCCTAATATTTAATGATCTTTATTATTAGATTTTCCTGTCTTTTAGAAGGAATCATAAGTGGTGAATTTATCATCAAAATATGTTTATGTGAATACACGTGTACTCATACAGAATTTGCTGTTAATTTATTTCCAGCTTGGGAAAAACTTCCATTGCTCCTTTGCTAGTCACAGGAGCACCTGAGATGCATACACCCAGTCACTCTTCAAGTATTTATTGAGCACATGCTATTTGCCAGGCACTGTATGAGGTGCTGGAGAGAAAGTAGTGGATAAAACAGACAAGTTTCCTGTTCTCATGCTGTGTGTATTTTAGAGGGAGAAATAAGAAATAAAAATCATTTTTAAATAGTGATAAATTCTATGAAGAGAATAAACAGGGCAACGTGACTGTGTATTGGGGTGGAGGATGTGACTACATAGTGTAGCCAAGGAGGACCCTCAGCAAAGCCCATAAGGTGGGAATAAGACTTATTCCCACATAACTTGCATTTAAGTCCAATTATTCACTAGATGAGGTCACCATTTAAAAGAATATGCCACTAATTCCTTTTAAAAGTGAAGATTCCAAACTTCTAACACAGTGGTTCACAAACTATCATGTGCTTATGAATCACCTGGAGAGCGTCTTAAAATAGTTTCCTGGGCTGTATCCTCAGAGATTCTGATTCAATAGGCTGGGTGAGGCCGTCGGACCTGCAGGTCTAACAGACTCACAGGTGATGCAAATACTACTATTCTGAAGACCACACTTTGAGAACCACAGCTCTAACATTATCTGTTTTTTCTTTCTTTTTTTAAAGTCTCTGTTTCTTTTTATGGCCAACTCACCCCCATGGCTCAAAGCTGGGGGACCGAAGTGTGGTTACTCATCTTGACTTAGTAGCATTACCAACTGCTTCTAGGCCATAGTGGGTCCTTGCTGGGGTGTCTCCTTTCTAACCTACCCCCACCCTTTCCCAGGCCTTTGGGAAAAGTTGTCACTCACACATAGTTGCTGGAAGGAGACTTGGGGAGTGTGTGCTGGAGAGCTCTTGCTCAGTGCTCCTCTAAGGGAGAGGACATTCCAGAAAACTAGGTTTTCTTTCTTTCAGCACTGTACCCCACCAGATCAGACCCTTGGGCACACTAAGAGGAAAATCAACACAGATGAGGCCAGGTAGTTGAAGATGCTATTCAAAGGTCAGTTCAGGCTACTTTCTGCTGGGTCCTAGGAAAAACAGGCATCTCTCTCCTGGAGGTTCCTCAAGCCAGTTGGCCTGCAGTTTGGAGGGACCACCCATCAAAGTCCCTCTTATTATAAATGGGGGAATAGGGCTTCACGATGCACTGAGGATTATTGTCCACCAGAGGGCACCAGCTCACCTTCCCTGTCAGAAGCAGATCCGCGCCACTCATGGAGTCCAGGTACTGCATGTGTTTCCTCATATTCTATCAGCAATTCAAGCTGTTGAGAGTCTTCACGTTTCTGGTTGAAGAAGGTTCTCCATAGGACGGCAGCCAGCCCATGATTATCTGAAAGGATCCTCTCACCATATCCTAAGATTGCAGCATAGAAACTATTTGTCACGAGGATCATGTTCTTCGGGGTATATAGGAATTAACTCCCATGACTGCCACGTTGCTCAACCCCCTCCCACATAAAATGAACTATGATATTACACACGTATTTCCCACTCTGGCCTTCCTGCTTCATTCTAACTAGACACATTCAGACATGAAGTTGGGTTATAAGAAACCACGAACTGAATGTATCAGGAATCTGACACCTTAGAAAGAATTCCTCGAAATCAGTTTCCTCCATACAGCTAGTATATCTGCGCAGGGCTGCAATCTTAATCTTTCATTTACTGTATTTCAACGGTCCGATGAATCCCATGGCTTCAGTGATCTTCATGAGGGCACCAACCTTCTCGACAGGCTGTGGGGAATCCTTTGTAGAAAGAAGCTTGTTTGTGGTGTGATACTTTCTACTCAGCTGTATGTCTATTCTAAGAATCTGTTCTACCACATGCTAGGGACTGGCCCAACCAGGGGCCACTGGGAAGTGCCACTGCCCTTGGGAAGAAGACACAGGTACCAATCGGCTGCATATTGGAACCCACCGGGTGATGCTAGTTTGGTTCCTAAGGACTCACACCAGCAATGCCATCTTCCTCAACAACCATTTCCAGGTGAAGGATTGGTTTCCAGAGTTCTTGCTGCTGCTACCGCCCAACTACAAGTTGTCCTTTTGCCACTGGGATCCCTGCAACCTTTTTTTTTTTTTTTAAATTATTTTTTTTTTTGTTGTTTGTGAGGTTTATGCAGAACATACACCAATTTAACAATTTCTACATGTAAAATTCAGTGACATTGATTACATTTTTCAAGTTGTGCAACCATTCTCACCCTTCTTTTGAGTTGTTCCTCCCCCATTAACTCACTTCCCGTTTCCTATCTAATCTTTAGAATTGTCATTATCAATTCGATCCCATACAGATAGATCTTAAAAAAGCACAGTGCTCAAGGCATTCTTTACTAGCTAAACTATTGTTTGATTTTAAGAAGATTTCAGGGGATATTTTTGGCTTAAGGTTTAAAAATTATCTCAGCGCAATAGTTTCAGGGGTTTATCCAGCTTCCACTGATTCAGAAAATCTGGATGCCATGAGAATTTGAAATCCTAATGTATCGGTTTTATGAGTTCAGTATCCAGTTGATAAAAGTGAAGTACGAGGCAATCCCTGGTTACGAACGAGATCTGTTCCTGTGTCTCTAAGTCATTAAGTCATATTTGTAGGTGAGTCAGACCAGGTGCATACGGTTCTTATTTAGCCTTACTTTTTACCGCAAGAAGGCAACTCTGGTGGCATAGTGGTTAAGTGCTACAGCTGCTAACCGAAAGGTTGGCAGTTTGAATCCATCAGGCGCTCCTTGGAAACTCAGAGGGCAGTTCTACCCTGTCCTATAGGGTCGCTATGAGTCAGAATCGACTCGACAGCAATGGGTTTTTGGTTTTTTTGGTCTTCGTGCAAGAAAGGAGCCCTGGTGGTGAAGTGGTTAAGACCTTGGCTGCTAACCAAAAGGTTGGCAGTTCAAACTTACCAGCTACTCCACAGGAGAAAAATGTGGCCGTCTGCATCTCTAAAGATTTACAGCCTTAGAAACCCTATGGAGCAGTTCTACTCTGTCCCGTAGGGTCACTATGAGTCAGAATTCACTTGATGGCAGTGGGTTTGGTTTCATTTTGGTTTAGACAAGAAAAGCCTTGAAACCTTTTCAATGGTTTAAAAGCTGCATGTGCAGTGGGTGAAGGTGATTGTGATGAATTTGTTGCTGGTAGGGGTTGGTTCAATCGTTTGAAACTGAGGGCAAATTCACATAACATTAAAAGGCAAGTATGAGTTGTCCATAAGTCAGGCATTCGTAACTTGGGGGCTGCCTGTACACCAATATTTTCTGCCATGTAAAATACTAACTTACTCTGCATGCTGTCATCTGAAGTTACTTTACGTAGGTGTAGTGGACACGTACACGAAACATTAAAGGTAAAACAATCAGCATCAATGTTTCATATTGAATTATAGCATCCATAATAGTACAATCTTAATTTCAATATTTGGAGCTCTGGTAGAGCAATGGTTAAGTGCTTCGCTGCTAATCAAAAGGTTGGCGGTCCAAACCCACCCAGTAGCTCTGTGGGAGAAAGATCTGGTGGTTTCCTTCCATAAAGATTACAGCCAAAACCCTATGGGGCAGTTTTACTCTGTCACATGGGGTCGCTATCCATGGGAACTGACTTGATGGCACCCAACAACAGCAATTTCAATATAGTGATTTAATGAAGGGCTGATGTTACTGTTTTTGTTTGAAGAGGGTTTGAAAATTATTCTTTAAATGCTGAAAGGAATTTAAGTGATTACCAAGAGATTTGCCAAAATTACTTTCATTTTGTTGTGAGATCACATGCATAGAAATTGTGTATTAAATTCTATTAATCTGGGGCATATAGGAAGGTTGTGCTTTTCATCAGTGGTGCCATTCAGGAGGATGCTCATGGAGAAGAGGGGAGAAAAGAGAAGAACATTGGGCTAGTTAGCTCAAACCATTCTGGTCAGCAGGGAGCCTGGCTGCTGCAATCACACAACCTGTGTGACATATGTCAGAGAACCTACGTGCTCTTTCCCCCAGTCGTTGCTTCCAGGAAAGGAGTTTATAAGCAAAATGCCTGTGCTTTGGACATCATGACCTTAACAGTATCAGGGCTAGCATATGGATGATACACAGCTAACAATAAATCCAGCACTTGCTTTATACCATTGTTCTAAGTGCTTTGTATGACCAACTCGTGTCTCTAACAATACATGTATGAGGTAGGTATTGACATCATCTCCATTTTGTAGATGATGAAAGTGAAGTAAAGAGGAACTCAGTAAATTAGGTTACCAGACAGTAAGTGGAAAAACTAGACAGTTTGGGTTTAGCCTGGTCTCTTAATACCTCATATTTGGAGAAGAGTCCCAAGATCAAAGGTTAAAATGGAGTATCTGTTTTTCTGCACAAGCTTTAAGTTAAAATGCAGGAATTCTATCATGTCTATTTTTATAATTATGTGCCTTGGTCTAACAAGATGACCTTCTAAATGAGGTCCAAGAGAGGAAGACCACTGGAAGATCCTAGTAAGTCACCTAAATGTTCTGAACTTGAATTTTATTATTTATAAAAGGAATGTGAGGTTTAATTCACAAGATTTCTTGGACAATTAAATGAGGATTTTCTTACTATTGATAAAGACACAAACTGTACTGTTCAGGCATCCTTATGTGCATACGCTTTCTGTGTAACTTATAGAACGGTCCAGGGTCATTTTGGCTGTAGGATTTTTACCTTGCTTTGCTGAAGATGCAACTCCACTGTAAATCTTGCAGCGACAATGGAGCTAGTGTATTCCAAAGATTTCTTCAGGCTATTTCTACAGTGAGCTTTAGGATGGTATACATCTAACTCCCAAGAGAAATCTAGGGACTGCTCAGGTCAAATAATAATACACGCTTGCTAATAAAAGCTATGGGTGGGGCCGAGTGGGAACACAGGACAAAAGAATTCCAAAAGAACTGTCAACTGGACATACAGCAACAACCAAAAATAATAAGATTTTCAAGAATTCTTAAGTACCAAATTTCAAGGTTTAAAATTTATTATTTAGAATAATTCCTTAGAAAAATTTTTATGTATTATAAAATATTTTTAAAAGATCCCTGAGTTTACCCATGATCAAAAGAGGTAAAAATGTCTTTAAAATGTAGAGGATTGCATGAATCTATAGAGGTAGACTGTAGAAACTTTTACTCTGCAACTTAGATCCTAAAATCCATGAAAGAGAAACAGAGACAATGAAAAGTGCAAGAAAGATAAACAAATAATGAATTACTTTAACTTTTATTTGATACTTTCATTTACAGTTCTGGCACTGACACCTTTTTTTTTTTTTCAAAGATTTTAATTTTATGTAAAGATTGAACTTCAGTAAAATAACTTAAAAACATTTACATGTACATCACTAAATTTCCATAAAATATACAATACTTTTGATACAGCATAGGCTAGAATGACTTTGAAGGCAATGTTACATATTCATCATTTTAAACAGATATCCCATATGTCCAGTGTGGGAATAAATATTTATATTGAATTTGCCAAGACATATGAAATATTAAATACTATAACATGCACTCAGATTAAAATATACATTTTGAAATACATCTATTTTAAAAGCATAAAACTGTGTTTTAATTTAATTTAGATGTATATTAGAGCTTCTAAATAGAAATTTAAACATTTATTATAAATAAAAGATACTACAACATTAAGTAAGATATAGTTCAAAAACTGCTAGGAAAACAGTTTGGGCAGGTGTAATATAAATTTCTACTTTGGCTAGATTTGAGTCTCATCTTTTTTAACCTTAAGTGAAATAGAATTATGTTAAATTTGATAAAATTTTAAAACTTCACAAAACATTGATTCAAAATTTTTAATTATATGTTAGCTGCATGGTCCATCTCTTTTTCTCATTGATACAGACATGACAAAATCAAACACATAAACTTAGCTGTCTAAAATAAAAATCTGATACTTAATGCTAAATTGAAGTATTTATAATTTCCATAAACCAAATTACTGAAGTGTAACAGGCTGTATTTTATACAAAGTAAAGATTTATAGGAATTATATTGTTTTATGCTTGCAAGCAAATTTGGACAAAATACCTTCGTGTACTTTTGAACATTCTTCCAAAATACCTCAGTAATGATTACCAGCACACTAAAATCTTCTATAAGAGACAATATCAAGAAAGAGTTGATGGCTGTTAGCTGTTTGGCATTTTAAAATGATTGCTATTTCTAGAAAATAGCAGCAATATCGCTCACCTAGAAGAAGAACTGAATGTCCTGACAACTGATACACTGGTACCACCTGAACCACTTCATCAAATTAGCTTAACATTGCTGACAAGAGGCCAGGAAGATTGATAGAAAACAACAGGAAAAAAAAAAAAAAAAGACATTAATATTGATCCTGAGAACAATTGTGAGTTATTTATAGGCAGTAGCTACATATAAGCTATACATTTTACCCTTTTAATACATTTTATCATAAAGCACATATTATAAATTTCTGCTTGTGGCCTGGTATGTAATCTTTTGTTCCTAGTTAGTGAAAAGGTCTGAATTTGGTAATGGAAAACTTGTCCAAAAACTGTATAAACTTAATATACTTCATAACTTGGAAAATGGTAAAAAAAATGTCTGATTAATTTTATTGTCCTAATTATTTTTGCAATGAAATAAAATCAAAACAATCCTCCTTCACCGTATTACAGTATTTATGAACTAGATTGACATCATTAAATGTGAAACATTCTTAGATAACATAACGACATTGTTTTTTAGAATATCCCTTTTCCCAAGATCTATAGATTATTTAATACATTTTTAATTTACTTAGGGATTTACAAGCAAAAAGGTAAATTATCAATTTACATTTTTACTAATCATTCTTCCCCTGGATCACAGATTTTGCAATTATAATAAAAATTTCTAAATTCTTTGCTTTAACGAGCTTTGCATTGCTTTAAAATGCTTTCTCATTTTAGAGTGAGTAACTTAAATAAATTTAGGCTCTTATGTTCTCAAATCTGGTTCAGTGGTAAAATTAAATGATAAAAATGCTCTCTGTAGCATTACTTTCACAGCATTTTTTTTTTTTTTTAATCAGGGAACTAAAAAATGCCAACAGCTGGGAACAGAACTCCAAACAGATGTATTACCTTTTATTTGGGGAGAAAGTCACCTAGTGAGTTAAATCTAGTTTTAATTTAGATCTTCTACATATATATTAAAAATAATCATGTTTTGAAAAACTGATTGAATAAGTTTGGTACAACAATCAGTATTATTAGGAATGTTTATATATACTTTAATTTTTATTGTGCTTTAAGTGAAAGTTTACAGATTGAGTCAGTCTCTCCTACAAAAATTTATATACACCTTGCTGTATACTCCTAATTGCTGTCCCCCTAATGAGATGGCACACTCCTTCCCTTCACTCTCTATTTTCGTGTCCATTCGGCCAGCTTCTGACCCCCTCTACTCTCTCATCTCCCCTCCAGACAGGAGATGCCAACATAGTCTCATGTGTCTACTTGATCCAAGAAGCTCACTCTTCACCAGTTTCATTTTCTATCCCATAGTCCAGTTCAATCCCTGTCTGAAGAGTTGGTTTTGGGAATGGTCCCTGTCTTGGGCTAACAGAAGGTCTGGGGATCATGACCTCTAGGGTCCTTCTAGTCTCAGTCAGACCATTAAGTCTGGTCTTTTTACGAGAATTTGGGATCTGCATACCACTGCTCTCCTGCTCCCTCAGGGGTTCTCTGTTGTGGTCCCTGTCAGGGCAGTCATCGGTTGTAGTCAGGCATCATCTAGTTCTTCTGGTATCGGGCTGACGTAGTCTCTGATTTATGTGGTCCTTTCTATCTCTTGGGCCCCTAATTACCTTGTGTCTTTGATGTTCTTCATTCTCTTTTGGTCCAGGTGGGTTGTGACCCATTGATGCATCTTAGATGGCCGCTTGCTAGCATTTAAGACCCCAGACGCCACTCTCCAAAGTGGGATGCACAATGTTTTTTTAATAGATTTTATTATACCAATTGACTTAGATGTCACCTGAAACCATGGTCCCCAAACCCCCACCCCTGCTACGCTGGCCTTGAAGCATTCAATTTTCAGGAAAGTTCCTTGCTTTTAGTTTAGTCCAGTTGTGCTGACCTTGCCTGTATTGTGCTGTCTTTCCCTTCACCTAAAATAATTCTTACCTATTCTCTAATTAGTGAAAGCCTCTCTCCCTCCCTCCCTCCCTCCCTCTTCCATCTCGTAAGCATCAAAGAATATTTTCTTCTCTGTTTAAACTATTTCTCCAGTTCTTATAATAGTGGTCTTATACAATATTTGTCCTTTTGCAACTAATTTCACTCAGCATAATGCCTTCCAGATTCCTCCACATTATGAAATGTTTCATGGATTCATCATTGTTCTTTATCGATGTGTAATATTCCATTGTCTGAATATACCATAATTTATTTATCCATTCATCCGTTGATGGGCACCTTGGTTGCTTCCATCTTTTTGCTATTGTAAACAGTGCTGCAATGAATATGGGTGTGCATGTACATGTTCGTGTAAAGGCTCTTAATTCTCTAGGATATATTCCAAGGAGTGGGATTGCTGGATAGTATGGTAATTCTATTTCTAGCTTTTTAAGGAAGCGCCAAATCGATTTCCAAAGTGGTTGTACCATTTTACATTCCCACCAGCACTGTATACGTGTTCCAGTCTCTCCACAACCTCTCCAACATTTAGTATTTTGTGTTTTTTGGATTAATGCCAGCCTTGTTGGAGTGAGATGGAATCTCACTGTAGTTTTGATTTGCATTTCTCTCCTGGCTAATGATTTTGAGCATTTCCTCATGTATCTGTTAGCTACCTGAATGTCTTCTTTAGTGAAGTGCCTGTTTATATCCTTTGCCCATTAGGAATGTTTATACTGAAGAAAAATATTAACACTAAATTTTTAAAATCTATCTGACATCACATTCAACTCTGTGTTCAAAAGCAGCCAAAATGTTATATTCACTTAAGTCTAGCAGAGATTTCATCAGCTAGCTGGTTAAGCCTCTATAGGGATATGATCATCTTCACTATATTTTTCTAAAGCATAATATACTGCTATTGAATCTGCAGCATGTTAAGAAGGAAGCCTGGAATTTCAATTAAAAGCATAGTGCTTAAGCTGTGTCTGTTTAGTATGGTGTGTCAAATCATACTATATAGAAATTGTTCTACAAAATACATATATGATATTTCAAATGGAATGTTCTTGAGTTGATAGTGATAGCCAAAGATGCTTAGAACTTAAAGGTGCACAATATAAAAAAAACCTACAAAATTCAAATGTTTAATTTTTATTATACTATAAATGTTTACTGAATCTAAAAATAATACCCTAATTGTATAAGGTTTCCTTTCAAATAGTTACTACTAAAAAAAAAAAAAAAAAAACCCAAACCCACTGTCCTGGAGTTGATTCTGACTCATATTGACCCATAGGACAGAGTAGAACTGCCACACAGGACTTCCAAGGCTGTAAATCTTTAAGGAAGCAGACTGCCACATCTTTCTCCTGAGGACTGGCTGGTGGGTTTGAACCACCAACCTTTTGGTTGGCAGCTGAGTGCTTAACCACGTGCCACCACGGCTCCTCTCAAATAGTTATTAGCTTTTAAAAAATTATAAATAATTCTTATATTTTTATTGTGCCTCTCTATCTTATACATTAAATATATGGAATATTATCTTTATTACTATATAAATAACATAGAGTTCATTAAAGAAGGGGCTGAGCAGAATGGGGAAGAACTGTGGCTAAATTTTCCCCGTTATTACGTGCATTTACAGATTTAAAGTTGAAAGCATCATTTCATTATGTCAGGGAGAACAGGCCATGTTCTACTTTAGAAAATAATAAAAGTCTGGTTGTTCCTTTAATAAAGTAAATTTCGCATTCAGCCCAGCTGATTATATAAGCATATAGTTAAGGCTATGTATAAAATAAAGAGAAAAATTGAGGCAATTATTTGGATAAATCAGAAAAATAAACTTTTGAGGAAAGCACTTAATTGGTCTAAATACTTTTTCTCCCCATCATATTCTGATTTTACCATACAACACCTCATTTTCCATTTTACTTGACCTGTGTAAAATATTACACAGTTAAGTTTCTCATAGATAAAAAATATCTGAAGAATAACAATTTCTCTATTAGATCACTTTTTTTTTTTTAGGGAAAAATCAATATTAATATCCCCTTAGAAATCAATTGTCAAAGCACCTAATTCAAAAGAGAAAGCCTCTCTAAAATATTATTTTTTACTAACTGAAATGACCAAATTTAAATTTTTTTTTGGCTGAAGGATTTTTAGTCCAGTGGAGTGACTGTTTAAGCATGCATCACACTTCCAGTGGCTTAGAGAATAAACTTTCCAGGCTAAATTCTCAGCTGTGATAATTCTGATAGATCATCTTGGAAACTGATAGAAACATTTTGAATTTAGAGATAGTCATCTTTTCACTCCAAATGGTACTACATTAGATGTTTAGAGCCATATTAAAATTCATCAAACTTATACATTCATAACTGGCCACAAAAGATTTATTCATATGTTCACTGGAACTAATTAGTAATTTTGTACATTCTATATAGTTCTTAATATGAGAACAAAAATTAGAGTTCAGTGCGTTATAACCAACAAACACTTGGAAAGACATTGCACAAATGTAGCTAAGTTGACATTTCTTAAAGACATGTGCTATATACTAGAACTAGGAATCTGTTCCAATAGAAAAGCCCAGTTTTTAGATAAGTAGGAAACAAAATCCAAGCCAAACAGGAGGAAAACACAAAAAATCTATGTATCTTATTATTATTATTTTGTAAATTCTCATGGAAAATGAGGAGGGGTATGCAAAACAAAAGCTGGTTTATGCTCTTGGATTAAAAAAAGACAGGTGCTATTAAATAATAAAATGTGATAAATTCCCTTAGGAGAGTTTAATTACAAAGTTAAAAAAAAATAAGTCTATTTTAATTACATGAATATAGATAAAAGCAGGATTATTTCTGCCACTAATTTCCTTCCTTTCTTTTTTGTTTCAGAAATTATTGTTTGATTAAAAGAAAGGGACAAATAGTCTGCTAGCAGCTATTTATATAACACAAACGAAGGCACAAAGAGTAGGACTTCGGTGTCAATGAGCAAGAAGGCATAGTGATTACGGTGTGAACAAAAACTGGCCCTGAAATACAGATGAAAATCTGTTTACAACTGTGTACCTAAGTATCAATCAGGGACGCGTAAAAACCTTTTGTTTCTCACTTTCTGGCAATAAAATATACTTATCAAAACTTGCTAGCACTTACCATTGATGCAAACAGAAGTATGAAAATGACCCCAAAAGACCTGCTTATGACAAAGTTCAAAAGACCATGTGCAGAATCAGTCTCTGAACTCTCAATGTCTGATCTGCAGAAAGAAACCAAAATGTGGAATCCAAAGGAGATACGGACAGCTGTATCCTTATAGAAGGTGTTTTTAAATGTGTTGACAAAAACGTAAATGGAATTTATTTTTTACAGCTGTTCACAGATAGGCTACTTCTCCTTAGGAAAATTTAGGGTCAGTAGGCCATGTTTTGACATAAAACACCCTTGGACCATAACCAAGAATCCTTCTTTCAGTATGTCATACATACCTAATTCGGCTAGTTTAGTACTGACTCTATTGCCACTAAGAATTATCATATGGTCTTAGATGAAAAGGATACCGCTGAAGTCACTGGGTACAATATTCATTTTAGACTATCTCAGGAAGAAATTACACACAATTGTTGAAGAGTTATTAGATTAAAATCTCTATAAATATTTTTTACATTTCCGCTTGTGAAAAAAACACGTCATCATGATTGTATCCTCTTACTAATCAAGTATTCTAGAATACGAAGTCATTCAAAACTAGACTGTGGAAAGAACCAGATTAGAAGCAGGGCAGTGAGGTCACCGATTGCTGCTCTTCCCCCAAGTTTGTTTAAATAACTGAATACCAGCAGCTGAACACTATTCTACATCAGAAGCATCATTGTCAGAAAGATGATAGTTACTTCCTTTTACCCGAATATATTCTATATATCTCCCTTCGTCAGAATCTGATGTGCCACATGTACATAGCCTGTTGTCAAAGAGTGATTCAATTTCTTCTAGTTTTTTCCCTTTGGTCTCAGGAAGGCAGCCATAGATGAAAAATAGTCCAACAGCAGCAAGTCCAGCATAGAGGAAGAAGGCTCCTGCAATTGAAAATAATCTGTGTGTGTATACATATATGCCTGGGTCGAACAGCGTACTTGATTCTGACTTCTCTTTCTGGTGAATTGTGAACAACCATGGTAAGACATGGGACCAAAAAATTACTTCCAGTCTCGTTTACTCAAATTGTTCTAACCTTATGAATATAATACAATTTGTTCCTAAATCCGAGGCGTGTAATGCCAAACTCAAGAAGATTAGATGGCGCTCAGATGTAACTTTTGGCTTCCCCAGCTAGAAGTACTTGCTCCTTCTTACGTGCTTCCACAGTACTTTATTGAGACCCGTATCATAATAACCAAGAAGTGCATTATAACCAATTATGGGCATGTGTATGTCTGTCTTATCCCAAACTATAAGCATTTCGAGGCAAGGAGTAATTTCTTGCTTATACAATCTTGTATTTCTAGAACCAAATACAATGGATGACATTGCTGAATTCATGACTCAATGAAATAGACAATTCCATCCTTCCAGTTTCCCATGCCCAAAGTCTATGCTAGTCATCCTTGACTCTTCTCTTACTCTTATACCCAATATACAACCTGTTAGGAAATCCAGTACATTTACCTTCAAAAAACAATCCAGAGGTGACCACTTCTTACCATTTCCACTTGATATTTCTGGTCTAAGAATTATCCCTTCTTATCTGCACTATTGCAATAGTCTCCTAACTGGTCCATCTTTTTTCTCCACAGCATTTACTACCATCTGACATAATATAAAGCTTTTTAGTTTATTTTCTCTTTCCCTTTACTAGAATGTATGCTCCATGAGGTTTTGCTGTAAGATTATAGATGTCAATACATCACAGCCACAAAGACATAAATATCTAGTTGCGTTTTCTAGGTTTCGGTACAACAAACCTAGATGAATGAGACATATGAATATGTGACTTTACACATTGCAAGATGGTTTCTCCTTTATAATCTAATTCCCAATTTAAATATACTTTTACTTTTGATGTAAAAGTGATGGCAGAGAACAACCTGCTGTATTTTTACACAAATAAGGCACATCTTTTATGTTTGTTTGCCAACTGCGTCCTCCCGTGGTAAAGTATTTTCATAAGTGTGGCTACGCCAATTTTTTTAATATGCTACTGTAAAAAAATTAGCATAGTGTGCTTATGAAAATACTTCATGGGGGAGGGCGCAGTTAGCAAACAAACATAGAAGTCGCATGTCATTTGCATAAAAATATAGTAACTATAATGGAGTCCCTACATATTTTAGGCCTTTGGTCCTGACCATCCTCTGTATGTGAGATCAGAGAAGGAAGATGAGAAACTGATGTGACAAACAGAAAGGATGTTAGATGGGGGAGTTGGAGGATTTGGGTTTAGGTCTTGGCTATGTGACTTCTAGATAGTCACTTAGTCTCCTTTCTGGGCCTTGGTGGAGCCCTGGTGGTGCAGTGGTTAAGAGCTCAGGCTGCTAATCAAAAGGTCAGCAGTTCAAATCCATCAGCCGCTCCTTGGAAACCCTATAGGGCAGTTCTACTCCATCCTATAGGGTCACTGTGAGTCAGAATCAACTCTATGGCAATGGGTTTGGTTTTTTGGGACTTGGTTTCCTCATAAGTAAAATAAGATGGATTCTCAGCTATTTTAAAAGTGCTGACAGTTTGACTCTATGACTCTTACATCCAAAATAGAGAGCAGGTACACAAGAGATGGGTGAGATGACAGGGAGAACTGCTCTTCTGCTTCAGTGTGCAGTACAGTGCCTGACACACTGGAGACTCTAGAGAATGAATGTGTTCTTGTTGAATGCCAGATGGTATACACTGATGCACTGGATAAAAAAAAAAAAAAAAAAAAAAACCCGTTGATTGACGTTGAGTTGATTCCAGCTCATAGCTATGCTATGGGACAGAGTGTGGTTTCCAAGGAGCGGCTGGTAGATTCAAACAGCCAACTTTTTGGTTAGCAGCCGAGCTCTTAACCACTGTGCCAGCAGGGCTCCATGCATTGGGTAGCAGATCTAAAGTAAAGGGCTAAACTAGACAATATGAAGACGTATTTCAAAGGCAAGCTTTAAGCTGCATAAGCATAGTGGTTGAGGAACTGAATAACATTTCTCAATTCTGCCGAATCTTCACAGTAAGGGAAAGGCATTATCAAGACAACTTTTTAATAAACATGCCTGTAAGTAACAATTTCAGGAACAAACCACAGAAACATTTTGTGCAAAGGCTCAAGGAAAACTATGAAGGCAGGTGCTGAAATACTGGTCACTCAAAAGAATCTGTGCTCTGTGGAATGAGGAGCCATGAGAAAATAGAATGGAAACAGAGGTAAATTATGGGATACAAGAAAAACATGAAACAGTCAAAGAAATCAAGACATGGTCTATTAGATTAAGAAAAAAAGGCATAAAAGCCATAAAACTCTTAAGAAACTGGACTTGTGTAAGTGAAATTCTCTGTGCTTAATAAAGAGTCCTGGTGGTGCAGTGGTTAAAGCACTCAACTACTAACTGAAAGGTCAGCAGTTTGAACTCACACCAGCCACTCCTCGGGAGAAAGATGTGGCAGCTTCTCTGTAAAGATTATGGCCTTGGAAACCCTATGGGGCAGTTATACTCTGTCCTGTAGAGTCACTATAAGTTGGAATTGACTTGATGGCAATGAGTTTGGTTTGGTTTGCTTAATAAAACTATACCCCATTTACAAATATAACGTTCCTTTACTTCACTTCAGTTTTGTTTACTGATCACTTATGCAAGTTTGTATTTTTCTTACAGGTGGAATCAAACTAAATTTAGAGAATTTCTGCCATCATAGAGTTTATAATCTCATGGAATAGACAAAGTATATACTTGGGAAACAATCGGAAAATAAGACTAGGTCATCGGAGATCATGGCTGAGTAGTACAGTGAGAGGAAGGCTCCATGGCTCTGTAGACAGGGTGGACCTCAAATTCATGTAGCGACAAAAAAGGGATGGTAATGGTGATGCTAACATAGAAAATAAATACAGATGGTAAAACATTTTAGACTAAACTAGGCTGCTCAACTACAAAGTCTAACAGAGCAAATCTAGCTTGGCCTCATAAAACATAACATCAAGGAAGCATTCATCATATTTCATAATTTGGGAACTATGGCATGATTAGAGGTAACAAATCAAATCTGTCAGTTCTAAACATCAGAGTTAAAGACGGAAACATGACAGTTAAAAAAAAAATTAGATGGATTAAAAAAAAAAAAAAAAACCTTATATAGTGGTTAGTACTCTGTGTTGTGGCCATAGCAACCTGGGTTCGAATCCTAGTCACAGCATGTACGTGGATTAGAGAGATTTTTAAAGGCCACATAGCTTTCTATACCTGACCTAGATTCCCAAAGCTAAAATAACATCAAGGAAGTTCTATTAAAATACAAGAATCTTTTATAAAAATCTGAGGAATCTCAAACAGGCAAATGCCATAACCGCGTACTCAGTGTGAATTCCACTGGTGAGACCTGTGGTTCAGCCAGAGAGGCATATGGGCAGGCATGTGAGGCAGGGACCTGCTTTATGTCATAAGCAAGTCAATAATGTTCTCAATTTTTCTCTCTTGGAGTTAAAATGAAAAAAAAAAAAGTCTGTAATGAGTTTGTCAGGATCGTTACACAGTGCGAATATTCTTCAGCTTTATTCTGGAGGAAACAAATCTTGTTGTTGTTAGGTGCCATGGAGTCATTTCTGACTCATAGTGACCCTATAGGATACAGCAGAACTGCCCCATAGGGTTTCCATGGAGTGGCTGGTGGATTTGAACTGCCAACCTTTTGGTTAGCAGTCGAGTTCTTAACCATTACAGCACCAGGGTGGTTTTACTCTGTAATATAGGGTTGCTGTAAGTCAGAATCGACTTGACAGTAACTTTTTTTTTTCCCAATGTATATTAAGTTTCAGATTAAAACCAATATTTAACGGAATCATACAATTTGAGGAATCAAAGGCTATGTCTGATTGAATTTCAATGCCTCAACACAGGGACTTCAATGCCTTTGAAGAGAATCTGTTTAGCCATATATACTATAGATGAAATGGTATTATATTTCAGTGACATTTTAATAATTTCAGTAATAAACATTAATGAATGGAGTCCAAGGCAGATGTACTTAAGCTAGACGGTTTTGGAAGGAATCAAAAATTGAGATTCTATGAAAAAATTAAATAAAAGGAGAAAACAATAGAAGATCTGGATATTTCCAGAGACACACACCATTAAGTTGTAAATTTGTTAAATCAGGAATGTAAGCACATAACTTACATAAGTCAGTAACATGTGGATTAAAATGTAATAAAAAAAAATCTGAGCAGAAGTATTTTTCTACGGTAATTTCTAGACCTACTGACATGATAGAAGCTGAATGCAAAGGAAGAAGCGTCTCCTGGCCCTATAGTTTTGTAATAAGCCTGGTTATACCCTATTTACATTTCACTTCTACTGCCTCATGTTCTTCTGGCAGCATAAATTGAAAAAAGACGGGCTTTGTTATCAAAAATCTTACCATGTAGACTTGTATTATTTGGTCTATAGTTTCTGGTAAAAGATGCTTTTTCAAGATGCTAGTCTATATTTAGGTCTTCAAATATTTAAGTTTTCTCAAGCATCTGCAAATATGGGTAAATATTTATCGGGTTCATATTTATAAATTTGTGAAAAATTTTAATTGACAAATGAGATAAAGCTTAATATACCCTATAAAACGAATATTTCTAAATATTTTAAGTGATGATTAGGAGAGAAGAGTTTTGTGAAGATAATAAAAGCATTAGAGCAATAGTATAAAATTAAATACCAATCGGCACATTCAGAAGAGACGGAAAACAGATTTTTATAATGTCTCCTCATAATTATCACTCCTCTACAAAGTCCATCCACTTATTCATTTGACACACACATTTCAGTGCTAGTCATGTGAACAGGATGCTCTGGAAGGCACTGGGAATACAAGGGTGAACAAGGCAGAGTTCTCCCCTCAAGTGATTTACGGTTCCTGGGTACTGCAAAGGTTAAATGCTTGGCTGCTAACCCAAAGTATGGAGTCCACACAGAGATGCCTCGGAAGAAAGGCCTGGTGATCTACTTCCAAAAAACCAGCCATTGAACTCCCTATGGAGCACAGTTCTATTCTAGCATACATGGGGTCACCATGAGCAACCTGATGGTAACTGGCAGCAGGGTGGAAGTGGAGGGCAGATGAGTAAACTTGTTCTTGCAACAGGGTTATAAGTGCCCAGAGCATGCCGTAAGGAGAGGTGGGTAGGGGGTCAGAGAAATTCTTCTGGAAGCAGGAAGGTCTAAGCAGTAGGCATCCCACATACAATACAAAGGCTTTAAGGGAAGATTGGAATGAAACTCTTATGTTTTATCATTTAGAATCAGACAACAACCTATAAACTCATGTAGAAAATATAGACATTCTCTTTCTAAAAGGAAAAACAGTCTTTCACTTTAGTAAAAATGAATTTGAAATAGCTTTCCAAAGTATTTTCTTAAGTCAGCCACTTCCCAATAGTGTTTTCCTTGAATTATGATCGCCACACATTTTCATGTGAACACTCAGGTTAGGCTTATTAAGTGTTGGTTACATAGCACACTGAAATGTGCATGCCTTGGCCTGGGAACAGCATAGATGTTACAGTGCAGTGGAAGGCAGATAAGTTACGCTATGTATAAATATACACACATATATATTTGTTAAATTGTCCCAGCATGGATTTTTAAGTATTTAGATGAGCTGCTTTGAGCTCTAGCCTGATTCCACTTTTGTCTTGGACACGACTCTGTCTCTGTCATGGGAGCTCTTTAAGCATTAGTTCTAGACTCCCTAGGTGCATCTTCCTACCATTCACTGTTGTTTGTTTCTCCTCTAAACTAAAAACTACACAGTGAAGATTTCCAACTTGGGAGGTATATGCAGGGTGTTTAGGTTGGCAGAGTGCTTGGGTGACTGCCATAAAGCACTGACGGACAAGAAGCAATGCTGCTTAGGAAAGAATTCTGCCTATCTTTTCCCAGGTACATATCCAAGGCCTTTGGGGAACAAAAAATCCACATGGAGATATTTATAACAGCAAAAATATAACCACCGAATCTTTCAACCACAAATGATAGCATATTTAAAAATAGAGTAGGAAAAATAAAAACGAAACTATAGTTGGGAAAAATATACTCTTACCATAGTATGTAAGATACTCTGCTGTGTGTAAAAATGTAAGTGAAACCAGAACATTGAAAATCCAATTTATTCCAGAGGAACATGCATTTCCTGTACTTCTTGCCCAAAGGGGATATATTTCAGAATTCACAGTCCAAGGCATGGGTCCCATTCCTAAGAAATACAAAATAAAAATTTTCAGTAAAATAGCATGGAAGGAATATAAAAAAACAGTCACTTGCCTATTCCAAAAAAAAAAAAAAAAAGGCTTTTTAATTAATGTAACAATAACGCCAACAAAACCTTTGTTTACCAGGTGCGAAGAAAACAAGATATAAAATAAGGCCCAGAAGTGCAGTCCAGGAGTACGGAGTAGGACAGAAATTGTAAGCCCAAAATACTTCTTCCGTTTTGAACTTGGTTTCATTTGCACACCTGAAAAATAATGCAATATAAGTATTAACTCAGTGTTTTAGGGTATAGTTGCAGAAATTCAATGTAGTCATATCGAATGTATTAGAAGTTCATTAAGAACAAGGGTCCATGACATTTTTTTTGAAAAAAAAAATTAAAAATTAAACATATAGCAAGCTCACACAGAACTTTTTAGAGCTGAATATAATTCAAAAGCAGCACACACAAAAAATGATCTGAGCTTCTTATTCATTTCATAGACAGGATTTCCAGTTAGTACTTGGAAGCACCAGAAACAATTTAAGACCACTGAGAGTCAGTATGTTGTGGTGGAAAGACTTGGACTTTGCAGTCAGGACTGGAGTCAAATCCCAGGCTGAGATTTTTTCACTTGTATATTGGGGATAATACCTTACAGGATATTTTAAGGATATGAAGGGCCATCTGTAAAGGGATGACAGGGTAGAAGAGGGAAGTGGATGGGACAAGAACAATGGGGTTGTGGCTGAATAGACTGTGATTATATCTGATCTCGGGTACAGGGGTAGAATTCTCATCTTCCAGGTTCGATTCCTGGTCAATGTGCCTCATGCACCGCCACCATTCGTCTGTCAGTGCAGGTACATGTTTTGCTATGATGCTGAATATGTTTCAGTGGAGCTTCCAGATTTAGATTTGGAAGAAAGGCCTGGCAATCTTCTTTCAAAAATCAGCCAATGAAAGCCCTATGGATCACAACAGTCTGATCCACAACCTATCTGCAACTGGTAGTGCAGGACCAGGCAGCGTTTTGTTCCACTGTGCATAGGGTCGCCATGAATCAGCGCCGACTCCTGTCAGCTAACAACAATAATAACAAAAACAGGAGTGGGGAAAGGACTTTATAAGTATGATAAATGCATACCAAATGCTTAGTGCACTGCCTGGCATGTACTGTGTGTACAGTAAGCATTACTTTACTAGTGTCCCTCATGATATTTCCATTTTAATTAACACCATCATTCTCCAAGTTCAAACAGTTTACAATCTTGGAATTATCTTCAATGTTTTCTTATCTTTCTCTCTTACATCTAGACTTTCAATTCCAAGAAAAGCAGATTGGTTAAGACTATGAGTTCCAGGACTGATATTCTAAGTTAAATCTAGATTTGGACACCCAGATTTGCCGCTAGGATGCATGTGACTTAGGCAATTAATTTCTCAAAGCTTGTGTCCTCATCTGTGAAATAAAGATTTTCCTGGCATCGACTTACAGAAACACATTGAGAAGCTTACATGAGATAATGTATGCAAAGAACTTATGGGCAAGAAATCATAATTATTTCCTAGACATAATTCTTTGAATCTGACTCTTCTCTATTCCAGTAATTCAGGCTCCAAGTGCATCTTGTCTCATCAACTGCATCTATTGCAGACAGATTCTAGAGTGGCCCCTTTGCTCTCCCATGTTCACGCCCTTGCATAGTCTTCTTCCTTTGAGTGTGGGAATGACCTAGGACTTGCTTCTAGCCAACAGAATATGGCAGAAGTGACAGAATGTATGCAATCATGTACATAAGATTATAGCGCTTGTTTTGCTGAAGTCTCTCCCTTGCTGGCTTTAAGGACACAAGCTGCCATGTTGTGGGCTGCCTATGGCAGGAGGCCATGGAACTATGGGTGGCTGCTATGAGCTAGGGGTAGCCTCTGGCCAGCAAGAAACTGATGTCCTTGATCTGAACCCACAGGTTCAAATTTTGCTACAAAAAGTGCATTCTTCCCCAGCTGAGCCTCAGATGAGACAGCAGCCCCAGCCAACACTTTGACTGAAGGCTTGTGAGACTGCTAGGTGGCACCTGGACCCGTGACCAACAGAAACTGTGACATAATAAATGTGTGCTGTTTTAAGCTGCTAAATCTGTGATAATATTATGTAGTAATAGAAAACCAATACAGTCTCCTAATTATCTTTCCTGCTCCTAGTATTCCTTTCTTCTATTACCCCAAGTGTTGCTCTGACCAACTCACTGCTTAAAACCTGCATCCTCCTCATCCTGATTGCCTAACGATGGAGGCCTGCAAATTTGGCTGCAGCCTACCTTCTCTTCTACCCCTGTACACAATCCTTTTCTCCAACTAAATCAGATAATTTACCATTATTTTTGTTTAAATCATACTTTATTATGTTTTTGGTGAAAGTTTACACAGCAAATTACATTCTCATTTAATAATCACTACACCAAAAAAAAAATTTTTTTTCTTTACACAAATTGTTCCACCTCCACACAAATTGTTCAGAGACATGGGTTACATTTTTCACAATGTGTTAACATTCTCATTAATTCCTTTCTAGGTGTTTCATTTACAGTAATCAGATTTCCCTGTCCCCTCCCCAGCTCATCTTTGTGTTAGAATAATTGTTGAGAATTTGGCCTCATACCCATGATTTTCTAAAAGTGTGCAGTAATCACTAGCAGTATTATTTATTTTATAAGCCAATCTGCTATTTAGCAAAAAAGTACCCTCAGGTGTAGTTTCAGTTCAAGGTTTATGGAGTATTTCAGGGCAATAGTCTCAGGGAGTCCTCTGCTATCAGTTGGTTTAGTAAGTCTGGATTTTTTAAGAATTTGAGTTCTGTTCCACATTTTTCTCTCTGTCTATCAAGATCCATCTATTATGGCTCTGATCAGAATGGTCATTAGTGGCAGTCAGTACCACCTAGTTCTTTGGTCTCAGGTTAGATGAGGTCATGGTCCATGTAGACTGTTAGTCCTGCAGATTAGTTTCTTCTCTGAGTCTTTGGTGTCTTTCTCTTTTGCTCTGGACAAGAAGAGATCAACAGTTTTATCTTAGGTAGCCACTCACAAGGTTTTATGACAAACTAGGTATAGAACATAAACTTTGTAAACTATATTATGCCAAGTGACTGAGTTGTCCCATGAGACTATAGTCCTAAGGCTTCAAACGCAGAAAACTAATCCTATGAGTATTTGGTTATGTCTAAGAAATATCTGTAACTTTGCAAAAGGTCATTAAAATGACTAAAAACCAAAATGAATGTCAGAAAAGACTCCGGACTTGCTCTTGAATGTAGAGCAGCTAAAGCACAAGGAAGAAATGATGAAGTAAGAGAGCCAAACAGAAGATTTCAGAGTAGCTTGAGAAGGAAAAGTAAAATATTATAATAAAATGTTCAAAAGCCTAAAGTTAGAAAACCAAAAGGGAAGGACATGCTTGACATTTCTCAAGCTGAAAAAAGTGAAGAAAAAAATCAAGCCTCAAGTTGCAATTTTGAAGGATTCTATGGGCAAAATACTGAACATTGCAGGACGTATCAAAAGAAGATGGAAGGAATACACAGAGTCACTGTACCAAAAAGAGTTGGTCAACATTCAACCATTTCAGGAGGCAGCATATGACCAAAAACTGATGGTATTAAGGAAGGAGTCTGAACTGCACTGAAGGCACTGGTGAAAAACAAGGCTCCAGGAATTTACAGAATACCAATCGAGATGTTTCAACAAAGGGATGCACCGCTGGAGGTGCTCACCCATATATGCCAAGAGATTGAAAGACAGCTACCTGGCCAACCGACTGGAAGAGATAAAGATTTGTGCCCATTCCAAAGAAAGGTGATCCAACAGAATGCAGAAATTAGTGAACAATATCATTAATATCATATGCAGGTAAAATTTTGCTGAAGATAATTAAAAAATGGTTGCAGCATTACATCAACAGGGAATTGCCAGAAATTCAAGCCAGATTCAGGAGAGGACATGGAATGAGGGATATCACTGTTCATGTCAGGTGGATCATGGTTGAAAGCAGAGTATACCAGAAAAATGTTGACCTGTGTTTTTCTGACTATGCAAAGGCATTTGTATGGATCATAACAAATTATGGATAACATTGTGAAGAATGGGAATTCCAGGACACTTATACTCTTGTGGAACCTGTACATAGACCAAGAGGCAGTCATTCTAACAGAACAAGGGGATACTGCATGGTTTAAAATCAGAAAAGGTGTGTGTCAGGGTTGTATCCTTTCACCAAATTTATACAATCTGTATGCTGTGCAAATAGTCCGAGAAGTTGGACTATATGAAGAAAAACGCAGCCATCAGGACTGGAGGAAGACTCATTAACAACCTGCAATATGCAGACAACACAGCCTTGCTTGCTGAAAACAAAGAGGACTTGAAGCATTTACTAATGAAGATCAATGACCACAGCCTTCAGTATGGATACACCTCAACATAAAGAAAAAAGAAATCCTCATAACTGGACCAATGAGCAATATCATGATAAATGGAGAAAATACTGAAGTTGTCAAGAATTTCATTTTTACTTGAATCCAACAATTCAAGGCCCAGGGAAGCAGCAGTCAGAAAATCAAACAATGTATTGCATTGGCCAAATCTGCCGTAAAAGACCTCTTTCGAGTGTTAAAAACCAAAGATGTCACTTTGAGGACTAAGGTGCACCTGACCCAAGCTACTCTATTTTCAATTGCCTGATACGCATGTGAAAGCTTGACAATGAATAAGGAAGACTAAAGCAAAATTGATGCCTTTGAATTATGGTGTTGGCAAAGAATACTGAATATACCATGGGCTGCCAGAACAAACAAAACTGTCTTGGAAGAAGTAGAGCCAGAATGCTCCTTAAAAGAGAGACCTTTTCTCATGTACTTTGGACATGTTATCCGGAGAAACTAGTCCCTTGAGAAGGACATCATGCTTGGTAAAGTAGAGGGTCAGTAAAAAAGAAGACGACCCTCACTGAGATGGACTGACACACTGGCTTCAACAGTGGGCTCAAACATAGCAACGACTGGGAGGACAGCACAGGAATGGGCAGTGTTTTGTTCTGTTTATTTATGGTCACTATGATTCGTGACCAATTCGATGGCACCTAACAACAACAACATGCAGATCTGTGCATACATACATACATATGTATGTAATCACATGTACATTTTTTGGTTGTTGTTGCGGAAGTATATAAGTCCTAGTATTTACCAAAAATGTCCTTTTGTGTGTGTGTATAGTTCCTAGTGTCACCATTTACCTCAGACGAGCTACCTCAGACAAGCTGTGTGCACTTCACCCACAATTGGTTTTACCTTTCCTATTACCAAAAATAAACAGGTGTCTACTATCTAAAGAGTTATTTTGTCTCTCCTGTCTCAGTCATCTAGTGCCTCTATAAAAGAAATACCACAAGTGGGTGGCTTTAACAAAGAGAAATTTATTTTCTCATAGTCCAAATTCAGGGCATCAGCTCCAGGAGGAGGCTTTCTCTCGTTATCAGCTCTAGCAGAAGGTCATTGTCATCAATCTTCCCCAGGACTAGGAGCTTCCCCACCTAGGAACCCCGGGTCCAAAGGACATGCTCTGCCCCCGGTGCTGCTTTCTTGGTGCTATGGGGTCTCCCTGTCTCTCTGCTCGCTCTTCTCTTTTATATCTCAAAAGAGATGGGCTCAGGACACAATCCAATCTTGTAGATCGAGTCCTGCTTCATTAGCATCATAGAGGTAGGATTTACAACACATAGGAAAATCACACCAGATGACAAAATGGTGGACAATCACACAATTGGGAATCATGGCCTAGCCAAATTGATACACATATTTTTGCAGGACACAATTCAATCCATGACACCTCCCCCTACCCATCCCTGATAACCACCAACGAATGCTGGCATATGTATGTATATGTATTTTTGTCTTTTTATAGAACTGGGATCATACAACATTTGTCCCTTTGTGATTGATTTATGTCACTCACTATAAATGTCCTACAGATTCATGCACATATGTTTTGAGGAATCATCATTATTCTTTATGGTTATATAGTATTCCACTGTATGTATGCAGCACCTTTTGCTTACTCATTAATCAGCTGATGAGCACTCAGGTTGTTTCTATCTTTTTGCTGTTGTGAATAGATTTGCAATGAACATAGGTGTGCATATATGTCTGTTTCTGTCATTTCCACTAGGTCTCTAGGGAATATACCTAGCAGTGGGACTGGTGTATCATAAGGTAGTTTTATTTCTAGTTTTTTGAGGAAGCACCATACTGTCTTCCTTAGTTTCCTTAGTAGTTGTATCATTTTACTATCCTACCAACAGTGGATAAGTGTTTTCATTTCCCCACAACCTGGTAAGCATTTGTTATTTTCTGTTTTTTTAAGTGTCATTTTAGCAGGGGCGAGACAGTACCTCACTGTTGCTTTGTATTTAACATTTTCTGAACATACTATCCAGACCCAATATCTTCTACTCATGCCATTACTGCTAACTCACTCCTGATCTGTACCATCAAAATCTATCTCAGCCCTCAAGGCTAGTACAGGTGCCACCCACTTTCCTGTCTGAAATATTCTCTCCCTCCTATCAACTTTTTATTTTCCTCATTTGTATCATCATCACACAGCACTCTGTATTATCCTATCTGAATATGCACCTCTTCCACTCTCCCGGGATCTCATCCCAGGCAGCACAGCAAAGAGGCTGGGAGTACAGGGTCTAGAGTCGGACTATATAGGTTTGTATCTCAGTTCTCTCACTCACCAATTGTGCAATTTTGGACCAGTTATTAACCTCTCTGTGCCTTGGTTTCCTCACCTGTAAGATAAGAGTACCTAGTAGAGTTCTTAAATAAAGTGATAATTGCCTGGCAGAAAGACAGCAATTTATAAGTGTTTGCCAAAAGAACAGTCATGTTTATATCCCTTTTTCCTCTCTATATCTAGTTCAGCACAGTGCTCTATGTAGAAGTGGTCGTTGAATGATGAATGAAATACTTATATGTGCATTTGTTTAACCGTGAGTAGAAAACATCATTAGAAATTCCCTGCACACTAATCTCCCACTGTCCTTTCCACCGATGAAATAGGCATTTAGGTTAATAAAGATCTTAAGAAAAAAAGGAATGAAGGAAGGAGGAAGGAAGACAGTCAGGCTGGCTCCTGGACAAAGAAATGTTTACAAACAACTAAAATTCACCGAAAAGTCTCCATTTACAATTTTCAGTCTCATCAGAGTTCCTTGCATGGTCTCTTGCTGTAATAATGAAAGTAGGATATTTTAGGGTAGACTCTGTGCTTGCCCTGATGTAGCCTTTCACCACCTGGCTATGCACATTTACATGCGTAAAAAGGTGAGTAACTCATTATCCTCATGCTGATTTTAGGAAAGTACTTCGGGCATTTACTTGGCAGAGTGACATGATCAGTAACATGCAGATAGCTAATGACTGAGAATGTGACATCACACCTGACCTTCAAAATATAAGCCCGAAAAATCTCCACTAAAAAAATAAACATGTGTATTTCAAACCTTACTGCAAAATACTCTCATACTTTCCTTGCTTAGTAAGTGCTGGTGGAAGAACATAATGCTCCTGAGAAGGAACAAAAATACTTTTGACATCAGTGTGTGGGCTGGGATTAGAAAAAGTCATGCTCTCTGGTGGGGCACTTTCTCACCACATCCTAGAGCAAAAACAATAAATGTACAATAAAGGGAAGGTGCCTAACGGATACTGCTGTGGACAAAACTGGCAGAACAGTATGCACTCAGGTGAAGTATATCCCATTTTGGCAGAGTAGGAGAACTAATCTTTACCAGCAAAATGATTAGTTCATTAAACCTGATATGTAGAATATGTAGAATCATAGACCACATAAATGATCAGTTCCCTGCTCCAGTCATGGAATGCATAGTGCTTCCTTAAGTAGGCATCTAGGAATTAACAGCTCTATTTGAAAGTGGAACAATTCTCTCCTGCCTACTCAATACCCACCCCATGAACTAGTTCATGTGTAGAGATATTCATGGCTTTTGTGTGTGTTTATGTGTGTGCCTCTTTCTGTGTGTGTTACTTCTCCATCAATATCGGTGGAGTCCAAAATCAAAGAAATAACCGATGGAACTAAGCAGTGCAAATATACAACTGCTCTTGCCACAATTAACCACAAGTAACTTATTCCTTGCTTTCTACACAACACGTGCTTTTTTGTATTACTAAAAAAAAAAAAACACGTGCTTTTTTGTATTGCTAAAAAAAAAAACACGTGCTTTTTTGTATTGCTACTGCCCCTTTATTCACTATGATGAAATTATTTAATTGTGTCATGTTTATATATAGGGTAAAAAAAGAAATAGAATCTGTAATTAAAAGATAAAACCATTTAAAGCTTTAACTTTTATCTATACAATCCTAATGATTGACACAGGGCTTTGAACAGGTTCCAACTGGTTCAGTCATGGCTGACAAAGGATACTGGGTACTCCAGAACGATAACTGGAATGGGAAAAAACTATGAGTCAAAGCCCAGGAGTGGGAGACTTGGAAGAATCATAGTGAGTCCTTTCAGGAGACTGATGCATGAGATTGGATTATTGGCAGGACTGTGGAGAATGACATACATTCAAATGGTGCAGTCAGCAGCCACCTTTGAGGGGGGCACCGCTGTTTATGACTCTGCTCAAAATCTGATGGGCAAGAGCTTTGGTTGCTATGCAATGCATACACTGTCCTTATTTCCTAATAGGCAGATTAAGTTTCTAGCAGGGCTTGAACCCATAATTTCTCCCATTCTGGTTACTGTTCCGGTTCACCCAAGTTTTAAAAATTTGGGTCTGTTCTGGTTTCAGTTCCTCTGCCGTGAATGAACCTGGAAGAACTGGATCGAAGCCCTGGTTTGAGAAACCTACTGAACTTTGCTTTTATTCTAAATGAGATAAAAGATCTATGATTTTGGAGAAGGAAAGGGGTTACTATGGTTCGTGTGACACATCTACTAATCTTCTACTGGGCTTACTGCACATGTTTTATTTCCAGTTTATTGCCAATAAGTGTGACTGAAGCATGATTTAATCTCCAGTTCCTACTGCCAGGACGGTGATTTCTCTAAACAAGATCATTAAGTTATCACTTCAAAACAGAATGGATATCCCTATGGGTTAATTCTAATAGCTCTTTATCACTATGAATTTATGATTTAATTATACAGTAACAGTCTGAGAGTAGTATTGGAGAGGTACCTAGAAAGGGATTGAATATCTCTCCAGGAAGTTCACCTTCAGTCTTATCTGAGGGAAAATAAAGACATGAAATGCCGATCAATCCAAGAGGAATGGGATGATTCAAATTTACCATAAGCAACCCAAGCCACTTTTGGGCATCCCATCGGAGCAAGGAGGAATAGTTACAAACTTGTCTCATTACTTCTCAGACATTTCAGTCATTGTTCATTTGGCAGAACTCATATTTAATAATCTAATACAAAATAAACATGTCAAGTGTGGCAATATAGCATTCCAACACCAAGAATGTGTCTTTAGTTAAATAATTTAAGAGATGTATGGCTACCTAGCCTGCACTGTACAGACTATGTTGAAGATCTTGTTCTTGGATAATTTCCTACTGTCTGGCCTTGGTTTTGCCTTTTATGTTTTGTAATTTTCCTGCAAAGGACTGTCACATAAAGATACATCGAAAACGATCATGTATTGTCTTTTTCTAATTACTGTTACTTTACAGTAAAATGAAAATCTTTAGAATTATTGAGACAAATGTATCATACCTATAGGTAAATTTCAAAAGCATTAGAAGTTCAGCACTAAAGCCTTTTTTTGCTGAATCGATAAAGTTTTATTTATATATAAATCACACAAATAACTGCATCTTAACCATTTTTCAGTATGTTGGCTAGCTTGAATATACTGAGTATGGGAACATGGAGAGAATAAGAGTGAACAGATAAAATAAGAATTGAAAGCAGGAGCACAAACAGATATTCGTACATCGATGTTCATTGCAGCACTACTCTCAATAGTCAAAAAGTAAAAACAGCCCAAATGTCCATCAACAGATGAATGGATAAACAAAATATGGTATATACATATGATGGAATATTACTCAGCCATAAGAGCAAATGAAGTTCTGATACACACTACAACATAGATTAACCCTGAAAATATACTAAGTAAAATAAGCCAGTCACAAAAGGACAAATATTGTATGATCTCACTTATATAAAATACCTAGAATGGCAAGTGTATGGAGACCAAAGTTTATTAATGGTTACAAAAGGTAGGTGGCAGGGATGGGGAGAGGAGGACTCAATGTTTAGGGGCACTGAGCTTCTGTTAAGGGTGACGGCATAACTTGGGATTGGATGAGGGTGACGGTTGAGCAACATAACGAACATAATGCCACTGAACTGTACACCTGAAGGCTGCTGAAACATCACATGTTTTGTTATATATATATATGTATATCTATAAAAAAAAAACTATATCACACTCAAAAAGATTAAGATATAGTCCCTGACCTCAAAGGGATTGTAATCTATTAGGGAGATAAAAGCTGTTTCTCATTTGAAGGTATTTAAAATTGTACAATCCTCACACATTGGTAGGTCGACCCTAGATATCAAGCTCCTTCAGACCCACGCACTAGAATCCAAGTTCCATGATGGCAGACATTTTTAGTTTCTGTTTGTTCACTGCCATACCCTCAGAACCAAAAAGAATGATTGGAACCATTAGGTGCTAAAAAAATATTTGCTAAACAAACAAACAACCACTACAGAGACCCTGCTTTCCAGTCATTAGAATTTAAGTTGGTAGTCACTTGTTCTGATATTGTAAACGATGTCCAATACCAGCACAAAGTATATTCTCATTTATGAAATAAATGAAAAAAAGACAATGAATTCAGTATTAGTCTACTTTACTGGTACCCACTGAGATAAAAGGTTAATAATTAAAAATCATTTTCTCAAACCAAAGTAATATTAAAATGAATGAACTTAGCAATACAATTTATAACAGGGTCAAAGTTAGTTGTTTGGGACAGAGTTGTTATGATGGCTCTCATGTGACTGCCACAGGTCTCATGAAAGTAAGTCTTTCCCAAGTCCCATTCAGAGACCTGAGGTTTCCCACAATTATGAGCTTGTTTTCCTGCCTACATTCTTTCATTCCCCTGCATTATCTGGGGAACCTTTATGACTCTCACTGGATAACAGACTCCAGTGAGGGAACAACACTTGTTATTCTCCTCTCCCTTCCCTAGCCAGTCCTTAGCACCACGGTTTGCACGCAGTCAGTGGTCAATACATATTTGTTACATAAAGCAATAAAAATACCTTTTACTAGCTCCCATTAAGCTCATCTTAGGTCATCTGACACCAACTTCTCCATATATTCTAAGCACCAGAGTAAACATATTTGCAGCCAAAATTTTTTAAATTTTAAGAAAGCTATCTATATTTAACTTTAAATGTTATTGCCTGTGGCAGTATAAGAAGTGCATTTCCTTGCCATAAGCATTGCTCATGCCATGTGCATCATCCTAAGCTTCAAGAATTTCAAGCCAGACCAGTACTCTGATTTTAATTTCTGTCCACCGCTAGAATGCCTGCACAGTATCCCTCGCTCGTTTTATTTGCAGGTGCATGGGAATGAATGTAAGCTGATTTATCTCTGTAGGCTATCTTGAGGCAAACAATGGTATAATTTGTTTCTTGGATTCTTTACAATCCATTCTACAGCTGCCTTCTAGCAAGTGTGAGTTCTCAGGCTTCTTTATGAAAGCCATGTCCTCCCAACAGAAATGTCCTTGAGTAGATGTAAATCCTTACTTGATGAAACTAATATCTGTATAGAGCTTTACTATATAGAAAACACCTTCATATACATTAACTCATTCAATTCTCACAATAATTTAGTGCAATAGCACCGTCATTATCATTCTGCATATGAGTCAAGTCTTTTAAAAATATAACAACTTTCCCAAGATTACACAGTAGAGATAGTGCTTGAAACCTAGTCTTTTGTTTTCTTCTCCTTCTACATAATCATCCTACCAGCCCCTGTATCTGTGAAAACCAGACTGTCTCTTTTACTTGCGGTGTCTTCTTTTTTATGGATTTCAAATGGAAAAGAGATGAAAACTCCGCTTGAAATATCCCCTAGGTCACTGTTCTTCCTTAATGTCTGTAGCGAAGTAAGCCACTAAAATCTCTATCCAAAATGAATAGAATAAGATGCTTCCCAAAGAGCACTAGGAATTAAAATGAGCAGCATCTCGGCAGATGTGTGCTTCTGTGTCTTGTATATTCTCTTTTGACTCAGCATCCATTGTGCCCCAAAGCACAAAATAATAATTAGAACAGAAAGGACACTTGGCACGAGCTGGAAGTTAAAATATCACACGACAATTTCAAAAACTAGGTAACTCATTTGAGGGCAGTGATGTCAACACTACAAATGTATTACAAGAAGAACAGTCATTCTAATGCAATAAGATGGCAGTGTTAAGCAGTCTTTTAATAATACATACTCTAAAACATGGAGCTACATAATGACTTTCTCTGATATAGTCATGTCAGTGAGGAATTAAAAAAACAACAAACACATTTCCTCAGGAGTTGCTTAGAGGATGAGAACACATATGGAATGATCCAGTGATTATTTAAAAGAAAAACTGTGCCATTTATTGACAAAAGAATTTCATAAATAATAAGGGATGGAAGGTCATTATCACAAAACTATAACCTGTAAGACGGTTTCACATTATTTTATCTCAAATTACTGCTAAAGCGAAAACATAATAGCTTCACAGATTAAGCATTTTAATTGTAATTGCTTTTTTTCTCACTTCTGATTTGTACAGAAACTTTGAAACACCTTGGTAATTATAAGTACTGAAACAAAACTGTCTCAATCCTTCTAAGTGTCAAAGGTGGTTTTTCTACACTTGGGTAAATGTACAGCTTAACAGGCCTATTATAATTCATATACCCTTCCTTCCAATCTGTTCCTGGCACTGGAGCAGAGCAAATCACATCAGCTACCCTCACATGTTGATGATATTGTGTGCCACTGAGCCGATTCTGACTCTAAGTGACCCTATAGGACAGAGCAGAATGCTTCATAGGGTTTCCAAGGCTGTACTCTTTACAGAAACAGACTTGTCACCTCTTTCTGTCATGTAGCAGCTGGTGGGTTTGAACTGCTGACCCTTCAGTTAGCAGCCCGGTGCTTAAGCACTGTGCCATCAGAGCACCCACAGCAACCTTGCAGCGACCCTTTAAGACAGAGCAGAACTGCCCCATAGGGTTTCATAGTCTGTAATCTATACGGGAGCAGATTGCTAGGTCTTTCGTCCCTAGGAGTGACTAGTGGGTTTTAACTGCCCACCTTTTGATTAGGTTAGCAGCTGAGCACTTAACCCTTCTGCCAGCAGGGCTCCTTACCCTCATATACATCTTCTTAAAACTAGACATGTCTTCACACTGTTAGCTGGTCACTATATGGTTTGGCCATGGCCCCTTCTCCAACCTTACCCAGCACCTCCATCTCAATTACTGGTCTCACCACTGTGTCCCCAGGGTCCAGAACAGTGACAGGCACACAGGTGGGGCTCAAAAAATATTTGTAAAATGAATGTATCATTTTTACCATTTGACAAATGTAATAAAAAAAATGCCTCTCAGTTTTAAAGTTCCTTTATTGCCAAAGCAATTTTATATAAGGGGAATATGGATTAGTTTATGTAATTTGTCTTTAATTCTTGGCATAAATTTTCATCTACTTTGATAATCTAGAGCAGGTATTGAAAGTTACAAATATTTTAACTCCGACTAACCATTCCACTGATTATTTCAACAAAAAAAAAAGTCTGTTATGTTCTAGGCATTAGAACAAGCATAAAAAAAAAAAAAGAACAAGCATAAGAATGATTTAAATAATCCATCATTCAACAACCATTTACTGAACGTTGGTGGCCCAGTGGTTAAGAGCTTGGCTGCTAGCCAAAAAAGGTCAGCAGTTCAAACCCACCAGCTGCTCCTCAGAAGCCCTATGGGGCAGTTCTACTCTGTCCTATAGGGTCGCTATGAGTTGAAATTGACTCAATGGCAACGGGTTTGGTTTTTTTAACCGCCAATTAAAAGTATCACATACACAACCAATAAGAAATTGGTAGGTGGGATGGGGAGTTTTTATATTTTCCAGCATACACATATATACACATACACACAACACAGAAAACCCTGTCACGCAATTTTAGGACTTAGGGAAACTTCAAAGAACATTAAATCTGGGTTCATCTTTGGTGAGTGAATCATACTTTGTACTATCTTTACCCTACGCCAAGTGTGGAAGACAGCTCGAGGGGTTAAATATCTAAATCTCTCTCTTCTGTAACACATACAAAGACTATTTTTTCCTTGAAGAGGATGCTGACAGAATTTGAGATTTTAGTAAATGGCCTACTCTGAGTTCTTGTTTTATCCCACATACCTTTGTTCTTGGCATAGTGCCTATAAGAGCTAACACATTTTTATATGAACCAAGTCAGAGCTACAGTTAAATTTTCTGTAAATGTTCTTCTCTTTCCAAAAAGGGGGGTTGGGCTGTAATGTAGTAAAAGAATGTCATCTACCTAGATGTTAAGGTAAATGTTTACTCTGATCCATATCTGAGGAGTGCCTCAAGCTGGCTAAAAGCTACAGAGGAGATGGAGATGGATTTGGTGGTACAGCCCATTCCGTACAGAGGGTAACAGCACAACCTTTGCAGAGTGACAGCCCTGGGTCTGAATCCTGGCTCCACCATTTATTACCTTTCACCGAAGTCGTTAAGCAAATTATTCAACCTACCTAAGGCTTGGTATCTTCATTTAAAAACACTTAACAGATAATGAAATTATTGTTGTTATTACTAAAAATATTATCATTATTATTGCTATTAATAAAAATTCATGTATTCTGTAGACCTGAGCCCCCAAAACAGAAAAGAACACTTTCTCCTATGGAGTTGTATACATTACAATATTCCCTGTGGATACGATGCATTTCTTAACAGCGAGGAAAATACATCATCTGGATTCCTAGGACGTGATTTTCCCCGTCAGCTCATTATTTATCCCAGCCACAGTCTTTTTGTGACTGATTTTTATAACACTTTAATATATTTTCTTGGCTCTCTTTTTTGTCATTATTGAAACAAGTTTTCTCTTCATGCAACCATGAATAAATTTTTTCTTACTTCTTCAGTAACATAGCCATAGTCTTTTGGAACAGTATGGTAAATTTTAGGATGAAAAATGACTAAATAGCAAGGGTAAGAGACACGAGAAAGGGGCCTGTAAATAAGTATATGAGCCATGAAACTCGGTGACTGGAAATACTTGGGCAGCCTAGTTTATATTACCTCATTGTCTGAAAATCAAAAAGGAGCAAATATACCAAGTTTATTGATGACTGACTACCATTTGTAGCCATGAACATATCAAGAGAGGAGGGGTTGTTGTTATCACTTTCTAATATTGGTGTTGACATTAATATTCATGGCTACTGTTAAGTCCATAAGGAACATTTGGCTCAGGTATGAGAATGTAGTAATTTATGAATCCAAAGAGTAATTATATAAAAATAATGAAAAAAAAAGAGCTCCATTACACATATTTGTGGGGTATATATACAAAAAAATATTTAACTTCCAGGAGACTTATGCACATTCAAATGGACCAATCATGACTTTCTATATGTACAAAAGCACTAGGAACCATCTAAAACTTTTCTAAAAATACCCAAGTTTATTGGTTTAGGTCTGTAGTGTTATAATATTATTTAAATTTTTGATCCATGACCCGTCAGTATGTTGTAGTGTGGTGGCTTTTGTGCTGCTATGATGCTGGAAGCTATGCCACTGATATTTCAAATACCAGCAGGGTCACCCATGGTGGACAGGTTTCAGTGGAGCTTCCAGACTAAGACAGACTAGGAAGAAAGGCCTGGTGACCCATGTCTAAAGAGTAGCCAGTGAAAACCTTACGGATCACAACAGAACATTTTCTGACTTGCTTGCTTTGGACACATCATCAGTTGCTAGAGGAAGACATCATGTTTGGTGAAGTAGAGGGCCAAAGAGGGTGTGGTAGACTCTTGGTGAAACAGACTGGCATGATGGCCACAATGATGGACTTGAACATCCTGGCAATTGTGACAATGATGCAGGAGTGGGTAATGTTTTGTTCTGTTGTACATAAGGCTGCCATGAGTCAGAGCTGATTTTACAACAGCTAACAACAACAAAAAATAGTTGGTAAGTACAATTAATGGAACGCTGACCTCATTACAAGGTAGCTCAACAATCAATGCTGCCCTGCAACCTACATTTTCAGACTCAACTCCAACTATTCACCCACATGTATCCTACCATCATGTGATAAATATTTTGGTGTACTTTCTTATTTTCCCAAACGCATTTGAAAATCTAGTTTGTGTGCATGTATAAATAAAATTAAGATTATACCACAGTTGTTTCATTGTCTGCTTTAATAGGTAAAAATTTATCCTACATATAAATTTTAAAAATATTTATGTACACTTCAAAGAAAAATAAGATGTTCATCCATTTACTCACCAACCACGTTAGGAACTATATTAAGCAGATGTCAGAAGCTCTCTGTGGGCCACACCCTTGCATCCTCTTCCTTGGCCCCAGAAATAAGTACCATCATGAATTTTGTGTTAATTATGCCCTTCTTTTTCTATATAGCGATATCACCTATGTATGCATTCTTTAAAAATACTTCGCTTGGTAGTATCTGTTTTTGAACTTAATATAATGGAATACTGTATGCTTTTTTTTTTGGTGACTTACAACATTCCTTAATATTATGCTTTTGAGCTCCATCCATGCTAACTTGTTTAGCCATAGTTCATTTTCAGTCCTCTATGGCATATGCTTGTATTAATATATCAGTTTATCCATTCTATTGGTGTTCCAGTTTTTAAAAAAATTACCAGTAACACTGCTATGAACATATTTTAATATGTTTCTGAGTGCACACGTACAAGTGTTTATCTATGAGATACACTCATTGTTGTTGAATAGATTCCAAATCATAGGGGCCCTACAGGACAGAGTAGAACTTCCCCATAGGATTTCTAAAGATGTGATCTTTACGGAAGGAGATTGCCACATCTTTCTCCTGTGGGGCTGCTGGGTTTGAACTGCTGACCATTCAGGTTGCAACCAAGCAATTAACCACTGTGCTGCCAGGGCTCCTCTATGAAATGTAGGAAAGTAGAACTACTGGATCCTACGGTATGTGCGGTTCAGTGGTAGAATTCTCACCTTTTATGCAGAAGACCTGGGTTCAATTCCCAGTCAATGTACCTCACGTGCAGTGTGTGCTATGATGCTGAACAGGTTTCAGCCCATGTTAATTCTGGGCATAGAATTATAGTACGTAACAGGCTAAGGGAAGCCCTGGTGGCGTAGTGGTTAAGTGCTACAGCTGCTAACCAAAGGGTCGGCAGTTTGAATCTGCCAGGCGCTCCTTGGAAACTCTATGGGGCAGTTCTACTCTGTCCTATAGGGTTCCTATGAGTCAGAACTGACTCGACGGCACTGGGTTTGGTTTGGTTTGAACAGGCTAAGAGGAATTTGGAAGAAAGGGCTGCAGAATTGTCCAACAAAAATATAATGTGAAATGCATATGTAATTTAAAATTTTCTAGTAGTCACATTATAAAAAGTAAAAAGAAGCTAGTGAAATTAATTTTAGTAATATAATTTATTTAACCCACTATATCTTAAATATTTTTGTTATAACATGTAATCAACATAGAAATTGTTTTTTAATACCAAGTCTTCAAAATCTGGTATGTATTTTACATTTACGTCACACTTCAATTTGGATGAGTCACATTTCAAGTATTCAAAAGTCATGTGGCTAGTGGCTACCCTATTGGGCAGCTCAGTTTTAGATACTAAGTCTTTGCCAGGCATATGTATTACAAATACCTTGTCAGTTATGGGGTTTGTCTTTTCACTTTGTTTGTGGTATCTTTTCATGAATCAAAATTCTGAGCTTTAAGTATTAAAATATATCTTTATTTTACCTCATAGTATGCATTTTTTATGTTTTGTTATTAAAAAAACCTTTGCTTTCCCTGTTTAATAAAGATATAAAGCTATATTGCCTAGTAAAAGCCTTATGGTTTGTAAATAACATGATCGTATTTTTATATGTAGAAAATTCAGTGGAATCAATAAAAAGAACTACTAGAGAGAGTTTAGCAAGGCTGCATTTTAGCAATAATTAGAGATTGAATTTTTAAAAAATCTCACTTATAATGGCTAGACTATATGAAGAAAGTGGCATTAGGATTGGAGGAAGGCTCATTAACAACCTGCATTACGCAGATGACACAACTTGCTTGCTGAAAGTGAAGAGGACTTTCACTTACTGGTAAAGATCAAAGACCACAGCCTTCAGTATGAATTATACTTCAACATAAAGAAAACGAAAATCCTCACAAGGGGACCAATAAATGACATCATGATAAACAGAAAAGACTGAAGTTGTCAAGGATTTCATTTTACTTGGATCCACAATCAACACCCACGGAAGCAGCTGTCAAGAAACCAAAAGATGCATTACACTGCACAAATCTGCTGCAAAAGACCTCTTTAAAGTGTTGAAAAGCAAAGATGTCACCTTGAAGACTAAGGTGTGCCTGACTCAAGCCATGGTGTTTTTGATTGCCTCATGCATGTGAAAGCTGGATGATGAATAAGGAAGATGAAGAAGAACCGACACCTTTGAACTGTGGTGTTGGTGAGGACTGCCAAAAGAACAAATTTGTCTTGGAAGAAGTACAACCAGAATGCTCTTTAGAAGCAAGGATGGCGAGACTACATCTCACATACTTTGGACATATTATCAGGAGGGATCAGTCCCTGGAGGACATCATGCGTGGTAGAGGGTCAGCAAAAAAGAGGAAGACCCTCAATGAAGATGGATTGACACGGTGGCTGCAACAATGGGCTCAAGCACAACAATGATTGTGAAGATGGCACAGGACCAGGCAGTGTTTCATTCTGTTGTACACAGGGTCGCTACGAGCAGAAACCAACTCGATGGCACCTAACAACAACATCATCAAAAATATAAAATATTTAGGAATAAATCTCACAAAATATGTTTAAGACCTGTACACTAAAAGCTATAAAACACTGCAGAAAAATATTAAAGACAACCTTATAGAGATACACCTTGATTATGGGTCAGAAATTTAATATTGTTAAAACATCAATTTTTCCTAAATTGATCTATCACCACAAACCCAATCAAAATCCCAGGAGGCTTTTTTGTAATTGACAAACTGGTTCTAAAATTCCTATCAAATTGCAAAGGACCTCAACAGCCAAACCAGCTTTGCCTGCATCTAGCCTCTAGAGGATGGACTTCTACAGTCCTCAGAGATGCCTGTTGCATGTACAACCCGTGGGATCTTTCTGATGTGAAGCCAACCAAAATATCCCCTGCATGAACAACCTGGTCTTCTGGGGATGGCTCTGCATTGAGTGGAGGGGGTGAGGCCTCAGAAATACAGTCCTGGCTGAAAACATTTCTCCAAAGGTTATTCATTCACCTGTTCTTTTTCTGGATCAGAATCCCTCTTTTAAAGATATAATTTGTTGGGTCATTGAGCTAAGCAGCTACATGCTTTCAAAACAAATGATCTCAGAAACATTACCTCAGAAAAGAAGCAAAACGAAACTTTAACCTTGAAATAGACCTTCAATTCTAATGACTTTTATCTCAACAGGCCCAGGTCAACCAGTGCTAGACTCTCTGCCTTGTTCAAGAGCAGGAACTCTGGAAGAATGTAAAATCTCCTGCTTTGAACTTACGCCAACACCCCTGTACTCTGGTACTGAAAACTAACCTACTACCTTTAAGTTCCTCGTTTGAGCCAACGGTTCCTGGAACAGGACCATAATGCTGCAAGACGGGCCAAACTGCAAAGAAAAACAAGTCTTCTGCAAGATTGCAACACCTGCCTGACCAGCAAACTTGCAGGTGGCACTCTGCTGCTTTTCTCTTTTCCTGTAAAATCCCTCTCATTTTTTTTGTGTTTGGACAGATACTTCCTTTGGGAACTCTTCCTATTGCAAGTACCTGAATAAAGTACCCTTTCTCTTGCAACTTGAGACTCAGAATTTTTGAAAACTTGACAATCTTTCTTTTACTCTCATTCTTGAAAGATATTTTCAGTGGGCATAGAATTATAAATTGACATGTATTTTCTCTCAGCATATTGAGAATATAATTCCATTCTCTCCCGCAGTCTAATGAGAAAAAAGCTGTCAGTTTAATTGTTCTGGGCTTGTAGATGATTTCTTTTTCCACCCTCTTGAGCTGCTTTTAAAATTTTCTCTCTCTTAGTTATTGTTTGGCAGTTTTACTTTGACGTATTTACAGTGGATAGATATCTTTTTACTTGTTCTGCTTGGGATGCTTTGAGCTTCTTAAAGGTGTGGATTCAACGATTCTGGAATATTCTCAGTATTTTTATCTTCAAATATTACCTCTTTACCACTCTTTTCTCCTTCTAGAACTCTGACCTGAAGTATGGTACCCCTCTTTTCTCCTTCTAGAACTCTGACTTGAAGTATGTTAACTTCTCACCCTGATGGCCAAATCATTAACCTCTCAATCATATTTTTTCCTCTTTGTCTCCATGGACTTCTTTTAGGATAAATTTTTCACATGTCTTCTAGTTCACTAATTCTACTGGTTCTAGTTGACAAATCTGCTGATAAATCCATATAACCAGTTTTTATCTTAATTTACATATGTTATGGATTGAATTATGTTCCCCCAAAATATGTGTTGTAAAACATAACCCCTATGCCTGCGGTTATAATCCCATTTGGGAATGTGCTGTCTTTGTTAAATTAATGAGGCAGGATTAGGGTAGGGTGTCTCTTGAGTCATTCTCTTTTGAGACGTAAAAGACATTAAACAAGAGAACAGGACAGAGATGGGGGAAGAGAGATGCCAAACCACATGGAGATCTCCAAGGAGCCAGGAAACAAGCAGGAGAGACAAGAACCTTCCCCCAGAGCTGACAGAGAGAGAAAGCCTTCCCCTAGAGCCAGCACCCTGAATTTGAATTTCCAGCTTCCTAAACTGTGAGAGGAGCCTGGTGGCTCAGTGGTTAAGAGGTCGTCTGCTAACCAAAAGGTCGGCATTTCGAATCCACCAGCACTCCTTGGAAGCCCTATGGAGCAGTTCTACTCTTTCCTATAGTGTCACTATGAGTTGGACTTGACTCAACAACAACAGTTTTTCTTTTTTTTTAAGACTGTGAGAAAATAAATTGTTTGTCAAAGCCATCCACTTGTGATATTTCTGTTATAGTAGCACTAAATAACTAGGATACCATGTATTCCTTTTCTAGAAAATTTGATTCTTTTAGGAATTTGCTTATTCACTGCTCATATTTTCAAAATTCTTTTTATTTCTTTAAACATATTAAACACAGTTATTTTATATTTGTCTAACAATTCTAACACTTGAAATCTTCGTAGGTTCAGTACCATTGCCTGTATTTCACTGATTTTCACTCACGATGCCTCATATTTCCACAGTGGAGTTCTATTTGTTTCTGCTAAACAACTAGGGCAGGAGGGGGGAGCTACAGCACTGAAACCACTTTAGATTAAATCTTTAACTTGAGGTCTTCCAGACAGAAAAAAAAAAAAACAAAAACCTAAATCAAACCCATTGTCGTCAAGTTGATTCCAACTCATAGCTGAAATCCACCTAAGGGCTGGCTTCTGGTTTTAAATTCTGGAGGTAGAATGGTTTCTCCTCTACCCATGCCTGGATTGAGGTAAGAAAGTTTCCTTGGTGTTCTTTTATCCATGGGTTATATATATATATATTTTTAATAACTTTACTGAAGATATAATTCATGTATCATAAAATTCACCCTTTAAAGTGTAGACTTCAGTAACATCACTATCTAGTTTGAGAGTACTTTAATCACTACATCCTAACTTACCTGTGTGTGACCATGTGACTAAGTTTTGGCCATTGGGATGGGAGCAGAAACACGATTTACAACTTCCGGATCATTTTTCCCTCTTCTCACTGGCTGCCACAAGATCTTGGTGATGGTGAGCTGGCTGAAGCTATATGGACAAGTACAATACCCTAGGGGCTGCTGGAAAAAGAGGGAGGAAACCTAGGCCCCTGATAATCTTGCAGTATACAGCTAAGAAACCTCTGGAATATTACATGATTGAAATAAAATTTTCTGTTTGGGTAAGTCTTTTTGTTACAGAAGTTTAGCCCTATGTTACCTAACATAATAAAGACGTAACATCATTTATTTGGCTGCTAACCAAAGGGTCGGCAGTTTGAATCCACCAGGCGCTCCTTGGAAACTCTGCAGGGCAGTTCTACTCTGTCCTGTAAGGTCGCTATGAGTCGGAATCGACTCGATGGCACTGGGTTTAATCTGTTGGAAACTTTTTTTTTTTTAATAATAATAATGAACATATTTATCTGTCTTCCTCGTCAATTATTTCCTTATAACACATACAGAAAGGTGGGGTTGCTTATCACAGAGTGCAAACATTATTAAACCTCTTGATACGTATCACCAAATGCTATTTCAAAGACAATCTGTTTTACTCTCTGGACATCTGTATGTAAGAGTGTTTTTTGCTCATTTTTAAATACCTAAAATACAATAACCTAAAAAGTGCTACTTGATAACTTTCTGAGGGTAAATAAATTATTCATTTTATATTTGTACAAATTCTGACGCTAAGAAAACAACACATATCTCTTTGAGTGATTTAAAGTAAGCATACAAGCATCCCCAGGCCCTTTAGCAGGGAAACGACAGTAAAAATTGTATTTGTTTGCAATATAATTATCTCTAATTATATTAAAAAAAACACTAACATACTGAACTTATCTTGAATTACTGATTTGCATTTCCTGAGCTATAATTATATTTTTGTTTTCCCATTCCAGCTCAATATTTTTCTCATTTATATTGTGAGTCTGTAGCAGAAACTGGTTTTCTGTTTTCATAAATAACAGCAATCTGTGAAAAATATGGAAGTAGTGATTTGACACAAAATGAGCTAATGTAATAACCTATCTCTTCAAAAGTAGCTACATGTTTCTATCATTTCACATAGATGATGAGGACAATTGCCTCCCTAATTTTTGATGTTTCATATTGGTAACTTTTATTCTGTGAGCATGAAAAACATAAAACAGAAAATCTAATCATATTCCAATATGCACATCTGCTTTAAGAGCCACTAGGAAAGTTAGTGGATACATGTTATATGCCAGTTAAGGTGGGTGCACACACAGGCATACTGAAAACCAGTCACAACTCAACCCACATATCCCATCCATATAAATATGAAAGCTATCGCTTTGATTAAAATCTACTTCTGACGTGATTTTTATTTGGGGCTGTGATAGCTGGCTTCCAACATGTCCCTCAATGATCCTACCTGAATGCCCATGTGTAGCCCCCACTGATTACGACTAACCTGTGTAATGGCTGGATACTCTGGAATGGTGGAACGTGACTTTTGAAAACTCGTTAATAGAACATTTGGCTTCTGTCTGACTTTCTCTTAGCTCACTTGCTTTGGGGGAAGCCAGCTGCCATGCCATGAGGACACTCAAGGGGCCCATTACAGGGGGCCATATGAAGAGGAACTAAGGCCTCACCAACAAACAGCATTAACCTGCCAGGCATGTGAGTGAGCCACTGTAAAGTGGACCCTCTAGCTGCAGTCAAACCTTCAAATGACTGCAATCTCATGACAGACACAAAGCCAGAACCTCTCAGGTAAGAAATTCCTGATTCCTGACTCATAGAAACTATGTGAGACAATAAATGTTCATTATTTTAAGCTGTTAAATTTTGGGGTAATTTGTCACATAGCAACAGATAACTAATTCAGGGGCATGGGAATATTAAATAAAGATCAATTAAACTGAATAAAAAATTGAAAATAAAACCCGCAAAAAGCCGGGGCCGTCGAGTCGATTCCAATTCATCGTGACCCTCTAGGTCAGAGCAGAACTGCCCATAGGATTTTCATGGCTGTAAATCTTTATGAAAGCAGACTGCCACATCTTTCTCCCTCAGTGAGGCTGGAGGGTTCAAACTGCTAACGTTTTGGTTAGCAGCCGAGTGCCTTAACCACTGCACCACCAGGGCTCCTGAAAGTAAAAGATACCTTAATAGTAAACTAAAATATAGATCCCCAAGTAATCTTTATTAAAAATTACTACACACTGTAGAACAAAATTCTAACTCACAAAAAGAGACCAGACTTACTGGTCTGACAGAGTCTGGAGAAACCTCCAGAGTATGGCCCCTGGATACCCTTTTAGCTTGGTAATGAAGTCATTCCTAAGGCTCACCCTTCACCCAAAGATTAGACAGGCCCATAAAACAAAATGAGACTAAAGGGGCACACCAGCCCAGGGGCAAGGGCTAGAATGCAAGAGAGTGTAGGACGGCTGGTAATAGGGAACCCAAGGTCGAGAAGGGAGAGTATTAATATGTCATGGGGTCGGTAATCTATGTCACAAAACAATATGTATATTAATTGTTTAGTGAGAAGCTAGTTTGTTCTGTAAACATTCTTCTAAAGTACACTAATAAAAAGAAAAAATGGAAAAAAAATTCCTACATACGTATTTTGTATAAGAAAACCTATTGTTGAGTCGATTCTGGCCTGTGTGGCCTGCCTCCTTGTAGAGTATGCACACACACCTCCCAGGAACACCATGGACTTGTGCTAAGGCAGAGGAAACTCATCAGACAGACCTTCATTCCAGTGTTCCCTAAGCTTTTATGACATTTCCCATGACACCTTTGCATAAACATCAAATCTCTAACACTCCTTTAATACTATCTAAAGCTCAGCGTACTTTAAACATTACCCCCTCCAAAAAAAAGAAATCAGAGGCCGAAACAAAGATGCTACCTGTTCTCAAACTATATGCAATGCTCTTATCTTCACCCCCTCCCCCACCGGGTCAGGTACAACCACCTTGAGAATCACTGGTCTGTTCTTTAATTTTCAACATTACCATCCTTAGGGTATACTTTTATAGGGACCCATCCACAGTAATCTCTAAAATTACAGAAAAAATAAACTTCATTTCCACTGCAACAGACGGAGTAAACCAAATAAAGGAAACAAGTACAACAGCTCAAAAAAATCTGAGGGTTAGCTACCATCTGGGTCAAAAAGACTGGAAAATTCAAGGCCACAAGTCAGTCAGTACAACTAACAGCAATTCTAAAGGTTCAGAACGCATGCCAGTCAAACGCAGCAACTGCCTGCTTTTTAAAGGAAGGCCTGTTATACAAGCAAGGATGGCGAGACTTCATCTAGCTTACTTTGGACACGTCACAGGAAAAGACCAATCTCTACAAAAGGACATCATGTTTGGTAAAGTAGAGGGTCGGCAAAAACAAGGGGAATCTTCCATGAGATGGAATGACATGGGGACTGCAACAATGGGCTCAAACATACCAAAGATTGTGAGGATGGTACAGGACTGGGCAATGTTTCCTTCTGTCATACCTAAGGCTGCCAGAGTTGACTCAATGGCAACTAACAATAAACAGTATACAAGAACGTGCTCAGAGACAAAGCGGGATACAACACTCCCTTTGGAAGTCACTGGACTCAGACAATGGAGAGGGTTAGCTGAATCACGAGCTCACATGCCTCAGAAACAAACTTGGTAGAACTTTCAGTTCACTGGTCCAGACAAAATGAAATTTATAACAGCATAATTTGTAACCTGTCAAAATCCTTCAAGTAAGAATTTGCTCCCAATCTTAGTAGAACAGCTGATATGTACAAAGCACATAACGAAGATTGATGCCCAGCTATTTTGCCAATCCATGGAAAACATATCCTTGTTGGGAAAACTTATCTTTATTGTGATATTTAGTTGGACCTATCCTAATCTTTTGGGTGCATGAAAAAATCAGGGCAATTCTAAAACTGTCACTGAACTTCTCAAAGTGGCAGTAAATCTTAAAATCATTGGCATTTTTGCACAAAGGTAACTGGTACTGACAAGATTTGACTGGAAATTGTACACAGAAGAATAATTTGTGGCTAGAAATCTCTTCTGAAAATGATATAAATAGTAATGCAGCTAATGGTGACTAAAACTTGGCAGGATTATTTCCACGAGGGGCTTGGAAGGCCGGGGGCTGCTAGGGGCATCAGAGTCATAAACACAATACAAAAAGCACAGCTATAAATAAAAAGAGAAATCTCCCCAAAGATGATGATGACAACTTGCTTGACAGGGCTGACCTCATGGCCCAGCCTAATTTCCCTTGGCACAAAGATAAGATTTCAAATTGGTATATATTTCATTTTCAGATTATTTAAAAAGTCTGGTAATTGAATAAAAAGATATTACAGCAGAAAAATTCAGCAAATGTACTAGTCTTAGAAGAAAGAGCATTTACTTGGAAGTCAGCAGAGTTATTTTCTTGTTCTACTTCTGCCATTAACTGGTTTTGTGAGTCTTAGCAAATCATTTAAACTGTCTGGGACTCAGTTTCCTCATGTGTCAACTGGAAGGGCTGGACTAAAATCAAGGATTTGTTAGTTTGTACAAAATGGATCAACTTGATGTGGTGACCTACAATACCGTGTTGAAGAAGGTTCTGAGGCTGCTTAAGCTAGTTAGGAAAGAGTATCTTAGTTAATTAGTAATTTTGGCCAGGTCAGGGCATGGTGGAGAATGGCAGGGGAAGTGTCTATCTGCTAACCTTGAACTCAATCATCCTTAAGAGCGCTTGCAGCTGTAACATTCTATCATTTATTCATTGGACACGACTAACCAGAAAACCCACTGATGTTATTTCAACAAAACTACACATTTAGGAACTATAAGAGCTTGGTAATGAACAGAAGGGAAAATTCTTAATTGCTAAAGGCAGTTGGTTGTTAATTAGAAGAAGTAGCTGTAAGTATATCAAAGCAAGGTTCCAAATGACTTCCAATTTTTTACACAAGAAAAAGTACAGAAATGGTAGGTACAAGGCTCTGTAGATATAACTCTTAAGCTCATGATTAGAACATGGCTTTGCATTTCACAGGCCTGAGGGAATATTAACTGTCGCAGGTATAACACCACATACTTCATTAAAACTCCTTAAATTTTGCCTGTCACATCATTATAAAATTCCAAACAGCTAAAGCAACATTTTAAAAATTGTTGCATGCTTTACAACTTCAATTTCAAAAGAAAATTTGTGATAAGATACAGAGCTGGCACTTTACTGCCACATTGCTAATCAGTAGCATCACTGCAAATGTACATTAATAAAACAACAAATTGGAAACAATTTAAAGTAATTTTAATCCAGAAGAAACATATACATTCATAAAAAAGATTTTAAAGTACTTTCTAGTGAAGCTGAAAAACAATATAAATACAGGAAAGCCAAAGAAGTTAATGAATCCAAATGCATTTCCTTTTATGAGGCTTGGAACTAAGTTATCTGACCATGCTGGACTGGCTGTCCTTGAAGCAAGCACGTTCTGAAACCCAGAGGCAAGAGAATGTGTTAATGATAAATTTCAATATTGCCGCTGACATTTTCAAGGTAATAAAACCTGCGTAAGTCCATATGCTCGTTTTGAGCTTTAATCAAACTCAGAGGAGAATAAAATAAAATTGCTGTTAATAAAAATGAGTAAAATCTGCCTTTACAAGTTTTTGAAGTCCAAACAATACTATTTTCCCCCCAGGGGAAAAAAAAAATCAACAAATATTTTGTAAGGTAATGAACAAAAACATAAACCATTAAGGTCTTTATCTATTCATTCCCTACAATCAATCTTTAAGCACCTGAATGTAAAGAACATCTCTTCTTACTACTAACTTAATTTTTCTAAACTTTTAAGTGTGGGTTAACTTTTCTATCAAACACATATGGTTTTTGAGTTTTTCTGCCTTTATGGATGGAAAAAAATTATCCTGGAATACTTTTGGGCTTAAAGTAGATTGCTATTTTTAACAGTGAAAAACAATGGATTTAGCTATTCACTTATTAAACAAAATATTTATTGCACCAGGCACCATTCTAGGTGCTCCAGCAGTGAACAATACAGGGTAAGTCCCCATTCTCATGAGTTTATATTCTAGTGGTTGGAAACAGGCAATAAACAGGTAAAAATATAAATCATTTCAGATAGTGGTAACTGTCATGAAAAAAGAGTACCAGTGATATAAAACAGAAAAACTATGTAGGGCTGGGAATTCCACTGGCTAGTCAGGGAAGCAGGGCCGGCTTCAGGGGCATGCAATCTATGATCACACAGGACCCTGTACTTGGTTTAGCGCTCTGCTGTTGTTGTCAGGACATTCTTAATAACTTTTGAGCAAGGGGCCCTGCATTTTCATTTTGCACTGGGCTCTGCAAATTATGTAGCCAAAAGTGAGATCTGAATGACAAGGGGAGCTAGATCTATGTAAAAGGATAGTTATGACAGGAACAGTGCAATATAACCTTGGCACATTTGAGAAAGAGAAAGAAGACTAAGATGGCTGATGAATGCAAATGAGAGAATGAGGCCGTGGAAGCTGTTGAGGCCAGAGAAGTAGGCAAGGGCCAGTTCATGCAGGGTCTTTTGGAGATTGCATCTGCTGAGAAGGTGTATGAAAACTGAAACAAGCAAAAACAAAATCAACCAGTGACAGAGGGACACAAGAAAACCTGTCTTTTTTGCTGTTAACACAAGTTGAGACCATATATCTATCTCGTGAACTTATAACCACAGGCCAATTATCATTATCACATTGAGGTTTCAGTGTTCACTGCATAGTCTGGGGACCCTGGTGGTAGAATGGTTAAAGTGCTTGGCTGCTACCCGAAAGACTGGCGGTTTGAATCCACCCAGGGGCTCTGTGGGAGGAAGAGGTAGTGATCTGCTCCCGTAAAGACTGAACCTGTTGCCGTCGGGTTGATTCCAACTCATAGCAACCCTGCAGGACAGAGCAGAACTGCCTCTTAGGGTGTCCAAGGCCGACTGTCATATCTTTCTCCCTCAGAGAGGCTGGTGGGTTTGAGCCGATGACAAATATTTACTGACTCCTAGGCTCCAGGCACTGTTCTCATCTGCTATGTTGCAGCACTAACACTAAAAAACAAGAGTCTCTGGTTTCATGGAGCTTAGATTCTAGTCGGACACACAGAAAATAAACAGATAAATATAAACAAATATGTTTGCTGAACAGAAAAAGGAAAGATAGCTGAATGGACATTTTAGAAGCACAGTCAGAGAGCAGAAACCTGTGGGCAGGATTTGCCAACTTTTACAGGGAATTGGACCTAACAGCAAGAGACAATGAATGCTTGGTTTAGTTTTTTTTTTTTTTAGTCATTAAAACTTTCGTAAGCAATGGCATATTCCCCGAAATTTTACAGCCTTCTTTGTGATGCTGATTGTTGTCTGAAAAAACTAAGAGTGACAAAATTTTAGCTGCAGTATAACAGATGTCTTAATCAAAACCATATCATGTATGCGTGTTCAGTGGCTGCAACAATGGGCTCAAGTGTAATGATTGTGAGGATGGCATAGGACCGGGCAGTATTTCCTTCTGTTGTACACAGGGGTCACTATGAGTTGGAACCAACTCAACAGCACATAACTACAACACATCGTGTATAAAATGGTTAAGGCTTTGAGAACTTGATTCCACAAAGTAACAAGTTTATACTTCTGAGTTTTCTCCCCTGATCTTGTCTGGAATGCCTGAAGCTGAAAGATCTGACCAAAATCTCTCAATCTTTTTGAAAAGGAAATGAAGGATATGTTGGAACCCAAACCTTTGTAAGGTGTTCTTTTTTTTTTTTTCCTGCCTTTTCTTTTTATACAAGTGAAGTTATACAATATTTGTCCTTTTGTGATTGACTTGTTTCACTCAACATGTCTTCCAGATCCATCCGTATTGTAGCATATATCAAGACTTCATTTCTCCTATAGGCTAAGTAGTATCGCAAGGTATACTTAAGAGGAATATCTCACTGACTCTAGATGCCTGATGAATCGCCTTTTTCCACTGACAGGAGAAAATGATATTCTATCCCCTGAAGAGGCCACCTTTTCTCCTAAATGCTACTGATACATTTCTCCCTAGGGTCCATTAGGAGCCACCCTGGCTTCCGATTGTATTCATCATTACCAATGAACTTCAAGATGTCCATAAAAAGGCATGTACTGAGTCAGGATAAAATCTAATCCAAGATAGACTGAGGGGTAACGTAAATGAAACCTTGCTGTACTTGAAGAGACAGAACTTCTCCAAACAAACCTGCTAGAGTTAAACAGACTCAAGAAAAACATCTTAAGGTACTTCGGAAAGTGGATAAAAAGCTAATATCTTAGTATTTTACAATTGTCCAAAGTTCTTAAATTATACTCTGGGAAACACAATTTAGTGGTTATAATTTTTCATGCAATAACGGGATCAAGATATTTGAAAATAATTTCTTTCTAAATTTTATTGTTGTTGAGAACATACATAGTAAAACATACACCAAAATTCAACAGTTTCTACATGTACAACTTCGTGACGCTGATTACATCCTTCAAGTTGTAAATCACTCTCACCCTCCTTTTCTGTGTTGTTCCTCCCTCATTAACATAAACTCACTGCCCCGTAAGGTTCCCATCTAATCTTTCGAGTTGCTGTTGTCAATTTGATTTCATATAGATAGTTCTTAAAAGAGTACAATGCTCAAGGCAGACTTGTTTTTTCCCACTAGTAAAGAGCTAAACTTTTGTTCAGTATTAAGAGGACTTCAGGGGATATTTTTGGTTTAAGGTTTAAAGATTATCTCAGGGCAACAGTTTCAGGGGTTCATCCACCCTCCATGGTTCCAGAAAGTCTACAATCCAAAAGAATTTGAAATTCTATTCTGTATTTTCTTCCTTTTGAAAAGGATTCTTCTGTTTTTTGTTTTCACAGAATAGCCTGCTGGGGTTTTGATTTGGATTGTTTGAAGGTATAGGTATGTCTCATCACTTATTTAAATTTTCTTTAATTTCAGCAGTATTTTAGTTTTCAGTGAAGAAATCTTGAAATTTTTTATTTGGTAAATTTAAGAATTTCTTGCAGTTTGATGCTATATAAACAGATTTCTTTCTTTCTTTTTTTTTTTTTTAAATATTTCATTTCCTAACTGTTCACTGGTAGTAATAGAAATAAATTTTATTTTTGTACATTGACTTTTTCTGTGACATTGCTAAATTTACTTTTCTAGTAGCTTTTTTTGGTAAAAAATATAAATAAATAAAAAAATCACCTGAAATAGAGTTTACTTCTTCCTGTCCAAACTGTATGCCTCTTCTTGCCACACTACACAGGCTTGAACCTCCAGGGCAATGTTATACAGAAGTGGTAAGGGTGCACATTCTTACCTTGTTCCCAATTTTAAAGGGAAAATATTAGTCTTTCACCACTAAGTATGAATGATACTAGCTGTAGGTTTTCAAAGATGTCTTTTATCAGGCCGACAGAGTTTCCTTTGATTCCTAATCTCCTGAGAGTTTTTATCATGAATGGGTTGTTTTCTTCTGTATCTACTGAGATAATCATATAGGTTTTCTCCTTTATTCTATTAATATGGTGAACACATCAACTGATTATAAATGTTAAACCAACCTTATATTCCTTTATATTGCTGGATTCCATTTTCTAATAATGTTAAGAACTTCTGTGTCTATATTCATGAGTGGTATTGGGATGCTGGTCTATAGCTTTTCTTTATTGCACTGTTTATATGAGTTTGGTACCAGGATGATGTCATCCTCATAGGAAGAGTTGGGAATTTCTACCCTCCCACTCCCTGCTATTTTCTGAAAGAGTTTATGTAAGATTGGCATTATTGTTTCCCTAAATACTTGGTATCATTTACCAATAAAGCCATTTGGGTCTGGAGTTTTATTTTTGGGGAGATTTTAAATTACATATTTAATTTTTAAAGTATAAATAAGGCAATTTAGGTTTTCTCTTTTTTTCTGTCAATTATGAAAATCTGTGTTTTAGGGACTTTGTCCATTTCATCTAAGGCCTGTCTTTTAATTTTAATAGTGGTAATTTGGGTCCCCCCCCCCCCCCCCCCGCTTCTCCTTGATGAGTTTGGCTAGAGCTTAACCAATTTTATTGATCTCTTACAAAACCACCTTTGGATCACTGATTTTTGTCTACTGTTTTCTCATTTTCTATTTTAATGATTTCTACTTTTTATTACTTCTTTTCTTCTACTTTGGGTTTTATGTGCTCTTCATTAGAAGTTTAGACCACTAAATTTAGATCTTTCTTATTTTCTAATGTTGTTGTTGTTGCCGTTGTTGTTAGGTGCTGTCGAGTTGGTTCCAACTCATAGCGACCCTATGCACAACAGAACGAAACACTGCTTGGTCCTGCGCCATCCTTAAAATTGTTGTTATGCTTGAGCTCATTGTTGCAGCCACTGTGTCAATCCACCTCGGTGAGGGCCTTCCTCTTTTCCGCTTACCCTGTACTCTGCCAAGCATGATGTCCTTCTCCAGGACATTGTGTGTTGCTGTGATGCTGGAAGCTATGCCACCGGTATTCAGATACCAGCAGGGTCACCCATGGAGGACAGGTTTCAGCTGAGCTTCCAGACTAAGACAGACTAGGAAGAAGGACCCGGCAGTCTTCTTCTGAAAAGCATTAGCCAGTTAAAACCTTGTGAATAGCTGTGGAACACTGTCTATTTTCTAATATAATTATTTAAAGCTATAAATTTGCCTCTAAGCACTGCTTAAGCTGCATCCTAACATTTCTGATATATTTTCATTTTCATTGAGTCCAAAATATTTTTTTAATTTATCTTGCAATTTGTTCTTTAAACCATGAGTGATTTGGATGTGTATTGTTTAATTTTCAAATATTTGGAAATTAAAAAAAAAAACTTTGTTATTGATTTCTAATTTAATTTTACTGTCATCATAAAGGAAACCCTGGGGGTGTTGTGGTTAAGAACTACGGGTGCTAACCAAAAGGTTGGCAGTTTGAATCCGCCAGGCCCTCCTTGGAAACCCTACCAGGCAGTTCTACTCTGTCCTATATGGTTGCTATGAGTCAGAATCAACTCAACGGCAATGGGTTTGGTAGTCAGAAAATGTACTTTTTATGAATTCAATCATTTAAAATTTGTTGATACTTATTTTACAGTCCAAAGTAGTGTAGATTTGGGTAATATTTCATGTGCATTTGAAAATAATACATATTCTGCCATTGTTGGGTGGAGTGTTCTCTAAATGTCAGTTAGATCCAGTTGGTTGACAGTGTTGTTCAAGTCTTCTATATCTTTACTATTTTTGCCTCTTTATTTCATCACTTACTGAGAGAATGGTTATAGTCTCCAATTATATGGATTATTATGGATTCAGATTTTGTGTTGTGTATTTTGAAGTAGTTATTAGATGTGTATACATTTAAAATTGTTATGTCTTCTTGATTAACTGACTTCTTTATTATCATGAAATGGTCCTCTTTATGCATAATATTTCTTATTCTGGAACCTTCTTTGTCTAATGTCAGCATAGGCACTTTAGCTTTGATAGGATTAATATTTGCAATATGTTTTTTCCCCCCCATCTTTTACTTTTAACCCATATATATCTTTATATTTAAAGTGTTTTTTCTTTTTCTTCTGGATAGTGAATAGCTGGGTCTTACTTTTTCTTTCCAGCCTGACAACCTCTGACTTTTACTTGGCATTTTATACCAGTTGCATTTAGTGTAATTTATCAATATATAAAAAAAAAAAAAACAGATGGGTTTAAATCTACTATGTTTCTTTTGTATTTATCCTGCTTGGCCTTTGTTACTCTCCCCCCCTTTTTTTTTGGACATTCCATTTTATCTCTTCTATTTGCTTCTTCATCATTTATGGTTTTAATTTTTAGTTGTTTACCTAGGTCAGTGTTTATTTTGACTAACCTTTAAATTTTTTAATTAAAAACACTTTCAAGTACATTAAAAAGTAGGGAAATAGTATAATTAACCTGACATAGCCATAATAAACCTTTAACAACTATAAACACATTGCTAATCTTGTTTCATCTAAACTTCCACTTAGTGCCACCTCTCCCGAATTATTTTGAGGTAGATTGCAGATTTCAAATTATTTCACCTGTAACATTTCAGTATGTACCTCTAAGAAAACTTAAGAAAATATAATCACAATGTGATTATCCCATCTAAACTATTAACAATAATTTCTTAACAACATCAAATACCCAACCACCATTCGGGCTTCCCTGATTGTCTTTTAAAAAGATTTTGTCACAGTTTGTTTGAATCAAGATTCAGATAAGGTCTAATTCTTGCACTTGTCTGTTTTTATTGGAGTAGTAGGGAATAAACAAGATGCAGGGAGATTTAAAAATACTGCTGCTGTCACTACCGTGCCTGAATCCAATGTGACTTACTTTTGATTTAACTTTAAAATAATAATTTAAAAGGTCTATTTTGGAACATTAATTAAACAGAACTCCTATATTTTTAAATGAAGTTTCCATTTCTAATTGAACAATGTCATTCTTGGAAATTTCTCTGAAGCCTACATCCCAGTTGCTGTCGAGTTGATTTTGATTCATAGCAACCCTATAGGACACAGCAGAACTTCCCCATAGAATTTCCAAGGAGCGCTTGGTGGATGTGAACTGCCTACCTTTTGGTTAGCAGCCGTAGCACTTAGCCACTACATCACCAGGGTTTCCAAAGCTTATATAGACATAAAACTTAATGCAAATGAATACATGAAAATTCTTACAAGCTTAAGAATACTTTTTAAGGAAAATACTCTTCTTTTGTCCTAAAATACTTGCATGCTCAAGAAAGAAATTTTTAATTTCACATTTGCCATCTTGGTTAACTCCATATTTTGAAAGATTTAATTTTGGACAATTTCCACTATGAGTAAATCCCTACCACTTTATCTATATTATATTGCCAAATTCTGTGAGCCCAAAATCACAACTTCTGAGAGGAAGAAAAATGAACATGAACATTCTCTTAAATTTTGCCTGAATTCTGTTGCCTATTTATTTGTGACAATTAAGAGCTAAATTAACTTGAAATGTGAAGACTGGGGACATGACTTCAAAAACTTAATCAACCATTCTGACATAGATTGTACTGGTGGAGATTTAAAGCCATTGCTTTGCCTCCCAAGGAAACGAGCTACAGATGTAGACGGCAAGTGTAATAGTTTATAAGAACAAGTTCATCAAAGACACTTAATGAATTATTCATAGTTTCCTCATTGCACTTTTCTTTTTTTTAGTAGTCTAAACTTTTTTCAATAGAGGATAAAGTGAAGACACCTTTTCCCTTAAGAAAAATACATGAAGGCTTGAACTGATCTCAACTCATTTTAAAAAAATTTAAGAAGAATTTTGATAATACTAAGCAGTGTTATAACTCTATATAGTTTAATGAAAATGAATAGATGCAAATTCTTACATGGTTAGGAATGCCTTTTTTTTTTTTGTAAATAAAGGAAGAATGAACTTTTGTCCCAAAATATGTGCATGCTCAACAAAGAAATTTTTTATTTCACATTTTCCAATTGGATATGTGATTCTAGTCAGCTTATCCAGTCAGTTAAGTCAGGAAGGTATAATAGATGGTGGAAATGAGATTTACAATCAGGTCTATTTATATATTTTTAATCCTTTCACGTATTTTTCCTTTTGACTTTCTCAGTGATATGACATGGTAAGCAAGGTGTCTAGCTGCTATTATTTCTTTCCATTTTAAAGATCAGTAAACCGAGGATCAGAGAGGTAAAATAAGCTACTCAAGGCCATATACCTGTCAGATGCTAAGTCTAGATGAAGATCAGAGCTTTCTGACTCCAGGTTGTGCTCTCTTTCTGTTATATCAGAGCTAAGGCGCCCACTGATTTCATACTTTTTGAAACAAACTTTCTGCTCCCGCAAAGATTACAGCCTGGAAAAGTGCCTGAGCAAAAAAATACAGTATTTTGCAGTAATAGCTGAAATGTGTCTTTATGTATGCTAGCTACAATGAAAACAGTTTCTTACATTTCCAGTTTGGGAAAAATAATTAACTGCAATTTCACTTATTAAGTTATGTCACAGTTCAACATTCTGTATAAGAAGGTCAAATGTCAAATAAATACAACTTAGAAATGGGGGAAGTAATCTGTTAATGTTTCAGGGTAAGTCAGTGATATTATGAAGTCAAAGATTTCTGAAATATTTTCCCTTCTTTTCTGAACATACTTTTTGTTCAAGAAATTCAATTTGATGTTCAGCATTTATTCAATTATCTCTTCTGTAGACCCTACAGCATTGGCAAAATCTTAATTGTATATTTAAATCACGAGGCATATAATGCGTCCTTTTTTATACTGATACTGAACTGAGGTCTAGAAGTGTTTCACTAGAATTTGCCTACTTCTTTTTAAATTTTTGTTAACTGGGGGTTTGTTTCTGTTTTTTTTTTTTTTTTTGGTCAAGCTTCTCAAATTAGCATATGTCCCGATATTTTACAGAATAAAAGAGCACAATTTCTAGAAATAAAAGTTTTCCTTTTTTCACTGATGGGGTGAAGGATGAGAGGTGGTAGGTTGAGGGTGTCCAGAAAAATCAATGGATAAGTAAACAAAAAAGTATAATATTAAACTGAACACAGCTATATTTTGGAGTATAAAAGAAAACTTACACAAAATTTAAAGTTAAAATACTGCATTAAAAAACAAACAATTCTGTCCTTTCATGGGTCCCTTTGGGCTACACTGCCACAGCCTCTAGCCTTTTGCCTTCATTCTCTTTAGCTCTTGGGGATGAGGGGGTAAAATGCAATACTTTACTGAATTCAGAAGAATTTTAAACATTACTATCTTTGAGAATTTGAAAAGACTTTAATAAAAAAATCATGGAGGATCAGATACTTTGAACTTGTTTTTATATCCAACATACTAGGTATGCTTGAACACTTCCTTTCATCTTGAGCAAGTATATTATTATTCCAGTGTGGGTTGGGTCATTCCCAATTTCAGGATGTCAAGGGACCACAAATGCCTTGAGGAAAACAATAAAAAAGAATATGTAGACTGTGAGTGACTTTATCCTTCTGTTTTCATAACAGCAACATACACAGAAAATCTCATCCAATCTTTTGAGGTGGAAGATAAAAGAGTGAATGGTATTGGGAAAGCACTGACCTAAACTTCTTCGAACATCTCACTCAGGAGCACTCAAAAACAAATTTGCAATGAGTAGGAAGTCTCTTTTTGAAGAATCACACTACCTCACAAGCAGCTATATGTTGATCTTTTTGGAAGTGGTGTATGTGTGTATGGGGTGAGATGGAGGAGGTTATCAGTTAAGGTTATACCGCAGCTGCAAGTCTCAGGTAAATCCACAGAATAATCAGGTCTATCCTCTCTCCCTGTTTCAATTTAGGGTGGGCTATGCTCTGGCGGCACAATGGTTAAGCAGCTCAGCTGCTAACTGAAAGGTCAGTGGTTTGAACCCACAGTGGCTCCAAGGGAGAAAAGACCTAATTATCTGCTCCCTCAAAGATTACAGCCTGGGAAACCCTATGCAGAAGTTCTACTCTGTCATATAGGGTTGCAATGAGTTGGAATTGACTCAAGAGCACACAAAAACAACAATATGCCACCTTCTAGTTGTGGGTTATTGTCTTTGACATACATTTATTTAGGTTTTTAATAATTTACTGTGTATCAGATCCCCACTTACTGAAGAGAACAGTCTTGCCTGAAATGAAACTGCTGCACTACATTTATGGGGGCCACTTGCAAAAATCAAGTGATGGCTACTGAAGTATTCAATGAAATAAACAGATACAGTATCTTTCACCTATATTCATAAACAAGTTATTTGTACGCAGTAAACCAAAAACCAAACCCAGTGCCGTTGAGTCAATTCCGACTCACAGCGATCCTATAAGACGGAGTAGAACTGCCCCATAGAGCTTCCAAGGAGCGCCTGGTGGATTCGAACTGCCGACCCTTTGGTTAGCAGCTGTAGCACTTAACCATTACACCACCAGGGTTTCCAACGCAGTAGATAATAAAATTTAATGCTGCACATACTATTTCATCTTTCTCATTTATGCATTTTTTAGTGTATTTAAAAAATATCTATAGTTAACGTTGGAGCCCTGATGGTACAGTGGTAAAGAGCTCGACTGCTAACCAAAAGGTCAGCAGTTTAAATGCACTAGCCGTTCCTTGGAAACTCTATGGGGCAGTTCTACTCTGTCCTATAGGATCGCTGTGAGTCGGAATCGACTCTATGGCAACAGGTTTGGTTTTGGTTATAGTTAATGTATATACATACTGAGTTCTAAATCTCTAAGGAAAAGTCAATATATTTAGTGCAGTTCAGATACTTCAAGGGTAAGTCCCTACTCAGCAAAGACAAACCTGCAAATGAGAAGATATCACAGAGAAGGCTGACTACGTTCTCAAGAGTGTTTACTCACTTGGCTTCCAAGATACACATTCTTTGAATTTGCCTGGACTTGTTTTATTTTTATTCTACTTCTCCAGCATACTTACAAGGTAACATATGAAAACTCCGTGGAGTGCAGTTCTACTCTGAAACACATGGGCTTGCCAGGTGTTGAAACTGACTTAGGAGGAAAGAGTTTGGTTTTTTAGGTTTCCTCTTTTAAAAAAAAAAAAACCCAAAACAAAAAACACTAAACCCATTGCTATGGAGTCGATTCCGACTCATAGCGACCCCATAAGACATAGTACAACTGCCCCATAGGGTTTCGAAGTTTGTAAATCTTTACGGAAACAGGCTGCCACATCTTTCTCCCATGGAACGGCTGGTGGGTTCTCACTGCCGACCTTTTGGATAGCAGCTGAGTGCTTTAACGACTGCACTATCAGGGCTCTTTTTTACTCTCTGCTGCTTCCCAGTTTACTTCCCCCATTCCTGCTCTGCCACAGAGCTTTCCTGGTCAGCTCCTCTGACCCAGCTGATACCCTCAGGTCTGAGATCACCCTTCTGGGTTATGCCTGACAAACACATTGTGGTGTCCCAGAGCCTGCCTCACTCCTCACATGTGACAGACAAAAAATAATCACAGAAAAATCCTGAGAATTAACTGTGCAGCAATATTAAATAATTTCAACAAAATACTGAATGCTGTAGTGAAATGAAGACCCATTGCCTTATTCATCTTGTGTTAGATACTCGAACAATATTCTTTAATAAAGTATCAGATAATTAGAAAATTTGACATCTGTGTTGAAAGTAAAAACGAACAAAAATACAAGTTCTTCCTGTTGGTCTCTTAAAAAACACTAAATAATTCTATATGCCTTCTTAATTTCTATTTTAAGGAGCAAAATTGTAATAATAAATCAAGATTTATTTGCAAATATGTTCACAGTTACCAAGATATCAGATACAGTATCTGACGAATCAATCAAAAATGTACAATAACATTTCAGTTAACAAGGAAGAGGATGCTCTGTACAATACATTCTTTGTTTAAACTCTGATGTTACTAAAAGTAGCATCTAAGACATTGCCCAGGGTAGGAACATTTCTTTGCTCTATAATTGCCTTTGAATTTCTTTTCCCTGCCTGACTAATTGATCTCCCTAAAGTTTTGACAAACAGCAAATTTTGCTATCTTGGGTTATAAGCAAGGTTCTTAGTTAATGATTGTTGAATGATTAAATTAAAGGCAGAGTAGCTGTAGAACAATAAGTTTCATATACCCCTCCCTGCCAGACATCAACTAGAGTTTGAAAGCACAGTTATAGAAAACTGTTTCAGACATTATTGAAATATAATATGTTGACTTAACTTTGCCCTGCCCCTTTCCTTCATCCCTTGCTTCTTTTGAGCAGAGTTTTGCTTAAGTCAAATAATTATAAGTACCAATAAATCTGCATAATCAAGTACTTCTCAGAAGCTCAATATTGATCAAATAAGATGATTTTCCACTGTCAATCACAGTTCTCGGTTGACCAGCCTGCACCCCAGAGAAAACAGATCGTGCACTTATGTGAACAACAGGATTTCCATCCCATTGCTTTCTAATCCTTAATTGCTTGAATGCTTTAGTAAAGGGGCTTCCATACACCACACTTACAATGTCATGTTTCTAAGCCTTCTAATACAGTTTAATCCAGAATAAAGAATAAAAATTTAGCATATATTTTCTTCAATCTTAAAAGTTCCTAAAACAAATTAGTGGTTTATATATCGTTTTATAGTTTGAAGATTTTTTTCCTACCAGTTTGCCATAGAAAGTTAAAGCAAGTCACTGTGATGGGGCAATTCAAATTATTTAAAAAAATTAGGGTGGGAACACATAATTTTGTAATTTTTTACTGTCTATATCCCATAGCTAAATACCCTGTCCCATAGTTTGCTATAAACTATCATCACTCAAATCTTCCATTAATTGACATTCTTAAAGGCCAGGTTGATTTCTCAAACTCACTCCAAATTTGTGTATTCTGTAGTGTACTCTTCACATATGCTCTCTTCCAAATGTCCTTGGCCCTAAGCAGTAGACATGATAAATTCTTCTCTTTATGTATTTGCAAAATGAGTATTCATTCCTTTAAAAAATGTGAAAGCATGTTTGGGTTCATGTTGCTATTTATCTGGCCTAGATTTTTTAACTCTTAACCACTGCGCCACCTGGTGGCGCAGTGGTGAAAAGCACAGGTGCTAACCAAAAGGTTGGCAGTTCTAACCCACCAGCTGCTCCTTGGAAACCCTATGTGGGCAGCTCTACCCTGTCCTATAGGGTCACTATGAGTTGGAATCAACTCGATGGCAATGTCATATAATGAGACCAAGTCCATTTTCACATAAAGCCATTCGTCTAAAGTCATTAAAAATTAAAAAAAAAAAAACAGTATAATTTTCATTCCTATGAAAATGAACCTATAAAGTCAAATTAAAATTACTAAATAAGGTTCTTTGACAATCTGATCCAAACACTCATTTCCACCATCAGTTCTAGCTGTCCATTTTTCTTTCTCTTGTTCTCTTTGTGTCCTCTGTCCCTGCTTTGACAAGTCCAAGGTCCCCAGACTTCATCTCTGCCCTACCACATCTTCTGTTGCTTAACTGCACCAAGAGTTGGTAAACCAAGGCCTGCCACCATTATTTTATATTTGCCAAGCACATGCAACTCAAGCCTTGGCCCTTATCTTTGTTAAGATGTCAGTACTACCCAAGGTGAAAAGTCTTAAAGTCTTGAGTGAGAAATAACTAACATACTGCTTCTCAAAAAAGTCTGAACTGAAGAAGAATTTTAAAATGACAAGGAATAGGAGCTGACTAGAAACAATGTGTTAGCCTAAAATTAAGGGAAGTTAAATACATTATGAACATTACTACTTGGATAAAAGCGTTAAAATGTACTAGTTATTATAATTAAATGTCAACTCAGAATTTGGATAAATTAATATGCAGGAGGGAGGTTACTTTTACAGAAATGTTTTGCTTTTCTGACTTGTATACTTTGCAACATAATTAGTACCAAAGTCTTCAGTATATATAATCACTAAATCCAAGACAGTCTAAGTTTCCGTACTTAAAAAATAATAGGCCAGAGGCATGTAATCTCAGAAATTATTTATGGATAGTTGAAACTTACAAAATCTGAATACGTAGCTAGCTACAGATCTCAAGAAGTCCCTGGGTGGTGCATACGGTCACATGCTGGCCTGCTAACTGAAAGGCTAGAAGCCACTCAGATGCATCTTGACGGAACGTCTGGTGATCTACTTTTGAAAACCCTATGCGGCACAGTTCTACTCTGACACACACATGGGGCAACCAAGAGTCAGAGTCGATTCCATGGCAACTGTAAAACAGATTTTAAAGTGTGTAAGCTAGCATAGTGACTTCTATTCAAGCAAAGAAAACTGTACTTTAAAAAAGCAAAATAAATTAAAATATCCTATTAACAGACTCTATTTCTCTATAAAGTCAATGATGGCCAAAGTTAATTCTGAATTAATATAGCTTGAGGATTTTTTTATTTCTAATAACTGATAGAAATATATCAACCCTGCACATGCATTGACACTGATAATGTTTGTTAATGATAAAAGGAAATTTTATAAATGCACAACCGATATATACCTTAAAAAAAAAAAAAACTGATGAAGGGAAAAAAAACCTTTTTTGTTACATAACATAGTTTTATAATATATTTTATAATATATTTGGTCTTATATTCATAGATCATTGTTTCTCTGGGATTATCACTGAATGTTTCAAGGGAATGTACTGAACATTTCTTCTAATAATTAAAAAAAATTTTTTCATGTAGTATGGCTACAGGCAATATAGTTCAGAGTAATACACCTGAGGTACATGGTTAAGTTTTATTTTTAAACTTTTCCAGTGTTTTCATTAGTGCCAGGTAAACATTAATATTATATGTTAATTAAAATTACACTATTCTCATTTTTCTATTTAGAGGCTTCCTTTCGTGGAAATATGTATGAATGTGAAAGAAGTAACTGTAAAATGAAATGTGTAGAACATAATATCCTCTCATTTGGAACTTATATATTTTCCAGTGATGGCAGTCTTTCCCAATTTGTCATTTAGCAATTGTTGACTGCATGGCTTATACGTACAAGGCACTGAGGCATTACAATAGTGGAAACTAGAGTCATGGGATTAATTAATATAACCTAGAAAAGGAAAGATATCTAAACACAAATTATAAGATCCTATAATTATCATCTGAGTTATACAAGGGAAGTGCTAGAAGAGTGTACAGGGTATAAGTCTTTGTTTTTGGGAGATAATCAGAGAGATTGAAAGAAAAAAAGTGACACCTGTCCAGGGCACAAATGATGGTTAGAACAGGAAGATGGTAGCAATAAGGAAGAAGGAGAAGGAGGGTAAAGTCTAGGCAGAGGCACAGCATGAGGAAAGGCACAGAGAAGGGGATCATAATGGGTCCAAGGTGATGGCAAGGCGTTCAGATTGACTAGAATTCCGTGTGGGAGAGTGGTGAGATACTGGGAAGACAGGCAGGGTGTTGTATTAGGGTGCAGCTTGGAGAAGAATATCTTTGCTGAATGAATACGATGAACCAAGCACTCAGTGCAAGTCAGAACAATGAACTGCCGAGTAGGGAATCTATCTAGCTATTTTTGTGCTCCTAATTACAGGGCTCAAGTGCTATATTATAGGAAGCAAATACTGAATCAGCCCATTAAGAAAGTATCCTTCATTAGCAATAATTTTAAATAGTCAGGCAGTTTTAAAGTTCCAGAATAGATTATTTATGGTTGTGTATATTTGGGGAGCCAGGAGGTAGGGAGGTGGATGGACACAGATAAACAGAAAAGAAAGTATTCTAATTTACTTATCTGTTACAAAGTGCTTATTCTAGTCTAGAAAATGTGTTACTGACAAATCTTAGGAAAAAAAAAATTAGTACAGATTATTACTGCCTTACAACTGTTACTCTCCTAAATGAGGTGGATTTACTAGCTTTTTAACTTTGAGAAAGTCATTCAGGCCTCTAAGTATTACTGACCTCACTTGTAAGCTGGGAAGAAAAATCACACTTTATTCAGAGGTGTTGAATTTGTTCTGGAAAGTTATATTTTTTCTCTACAGACCTGTCCATTGCATTTTTTAAAGTGCAGTGGAGAATACTGTTCATAGTATGGTCTTTGATTGTTAAAAATCTTTATTTTCTGCTGTTACATGCTATTTTTTCCTTCTAAATATTGTTTATCTCTGCCTCCTCTCCCCAGTGTGATGGTTAAGATTGTTTGTCAACTTGGCTGGGCCATGATTCTCAGTGTTTTGGCAGTTGTATACTATTGTTATCACTTCCCTGTTAAAATTTGATATGTGACACCCCCATGATGGAATCTGCTGAGTGGTACTGGTGGGGGCAGGGCCTGGAGTGGCTCACCACCCCCTCAGCCTTCATCTCTCCACCTTCCACCACCTATTTCCTTCCTGCTTGCCTTGCCAAGGTTTTTGGCTTGTTCTGGATCTGGCAGCTGCCTCTTGTATGGCCTCTGGTTCTTGGGACTTGAGCTAGCAGCTTACCTGTTCATCTTGGGATTCATGGGTTTTCATGGCCTGTGAGCCAGCTCCTGCAGCTACGTGAATCAGGAGAAACCTTGCAGTCTTGCCTGCTGACCTTGGGATTCCTCGACCTTGACAGCCTGTTAGCGGGAGCCCTGCTCTCTGACCTGATGATCTTGGGTTCACCAGCTTCTGCAGCTCTGTGAACTGGGAAAGGCCTCTATCCTGATCCACAGACTTGGGATGTTCCAACCTCTACAATCACGTGAGCTGTTCCCTTGATATAAATCTCTCTCTCTCTATGTTTATATACTTTACTGGTTTTGCTTCTCTAGAGAACCCTGCATAAGACAACCAGTATTGCCAGAGATCTCTTCATTTTATTGGTTTCTAAGAACCAACTTTTGTTCTCTTTGATTCTCTCTAATATTTCTTTACTTTGCATTATTTTTCTCTTATCTTTTTAATTTCCATCCTTTGCTTACTCTACATGCTTACTCCGTGTTCTAGTTCTAACTCCTTGAGTGGATCCTTTTAGCTATTAATTTTAATATGTTGTTTCTCATTATGATTTGTTCTTCAACTCATGAATTTGAAGGTTTTTTTTTTTTCAGTTTCCAGACTAAACCTGAATGGATAACAGATATTTTATATTGACAACTCAGAGCTCATCAAAATTATCACACCATCTCCATTAAGAATGGTGTCACTTTTCCACCTGATGTCTTTTCAGGAAACAGCTACAATTAGAGATCAGGATACATGGATATGAACTGCCTCAATACTCAGCCAATATCTATAAACAATACACCTCAGGTGTGAATTTAAGGTGATAGGAGATTTGGCCCTGAGAGTTTCATTCCAGGTAACTATATAAAATCTACCAATAAACCTACAAACAAAAATATAATAAATGCTATACTACTTAGAAATGGAAAATCTGTTCAGGGCATTTTTTATGATGAACATGTTCTGCCTCTTGCTTTCTTTCCAGCAAAGATCTCAGGCAACCAACAGCAGTGGCAGACTAGGTATAATACTGCCTTTACCAGTATTATGAAGCAGACAGGCTGAGAGTATATTATTCTTTTTATGGGAATTTAAAACATAAAAGAGGTTAAACATGTTAGATAACATTCACACATTTTCTGTGTCCATGGACATGAATATTAGTTCATAAATGTTGGGAATATTTGTTTTATATAAGTATTTCTTTTACATGTCTATTACAAACCAATGTGTTCTGCCACAATGAGGAAGGTTTATAGCTTGCCAGACTGGATACACACCAGTGATTACCCAACTCTTATCCTTGTTTGCTTCATTTCACTGAACTTCAAGACAGTACTCTAGGAAAAATATAGTAAGAAAAAGGTGAGAAAACCTGGCTTTTGTTTTCTTTTTTTGGTAAAGAGTTTGAGGTTATTCTAAGAACATTCTACAAACATAGAATTTCTTTGTATTTTTCTTTTTTTCAGTTCTTTGTATTTTTCATAGCCAGGAATTATCTGTGCCTCACTTTCCTCTACTAGTGTGCATAGTCAAGAGATAACTGTAACTGAATACAGTACAAAAACACAAATAAAATGTAAAAATAAGTGTGAAATTAATCTTTTTTAAATAAAGGAAGAAATACGTATTCCTACTAAAAAGTCATATAATTTGTTATTTGCAGAAAGTAGGAACAAAACTGTTTTGAAGTGTCTCAACCTCTACATCTTCTAGGTCCCTTCACCATTAGTAGACATTTTTAATAAGTTTATGAGTTAATTCTGTGAGATACAGGAAACTACATACATCTTTTATTGTTAAACAGTCTTAATAACATATTCAGAAGTCTAGATTAGTAACTTTCAGTTTTTCTTCCTATTGAGGGGGAAAAACCTAAAGGTTTAAAGCGGTAAACTATTACATCCAGAAATACCATTTAATCAATTAACTCACTAATGAAACTTGTCTAATGAAAATTACACATTGGGTGCTTTTTCAAGTTTTCCTTTTAAATAATAATTGCATTTTTTCTATATGCTTCTTTGTAATTAGTGTATTTAAAATGTGGTTTGGATATTTACTCAACTACCATGTAATTTATGTCTACTTCTTTGGATTAATTTTCTAATAAAATTAATGAAAGCAACATAAGGATTAATAATGATACCTTATATTTTATAGTTCTTAGGAGATACAAGTACTTTATTATAGATTTCAATGCCTTTACCAGTATTATGAGGCAGACAGGTTGAGACTGTATTATTCTTTTTATGGGAATTTAAAATATAAAAGAGGTTAAACGTGTTAAATAACATTTACATATTTTCTGTGTCCATGGACATGAATATTAGTTCATAAATGTGGGAAGTATTTGTTCTATATGTATGTGCATTTACACGTCTACTAAAAACCAATGTGCTCCACCAAAATGAGGAAAGTTTATAGCTTCCCAGACTGGATACATGCTAGTGATTACCCAACTTTTATCCTTATTTATTTAATTTCATGAACTTCAGGAAAGTACTCTAGGAAAAATGTAGCTCTATGAAAGAATTTAAAGTGACAGTAATTCATTTTGACTTGACAATTTTCTGCCTTTCACTTAATGTTAATACTCTGTGAATGTCCAAAACTGAGTTTGAGAATTACTGTTGTAGTTAAACAACTTGCAATGAGAATTGCCTTGGTGATGTTTGGAAATACCTACCTAAACTAAAAACCCAAACTCCTGTAGCTTATTAAGGCAAAGACGGGCCTAGAATCTGATCTCCTGAAGTCTAGGCCTACTTTCCACTTTCAGTTTGAGAACCAAGAGCTGCAATGATTTTCACTCATGTTCACCAGTGTCTATTGCAGACTAATGTCATTAGAAAGACCAATTTAAAAGAACCATTGTAAGTGCAATCACTATGCAAGCTTAAAAATAAGCCTCATTTTGAAATTCACTGTGTATTCTTATGGTAACTAAGAATGACATACCTGCCCCAGGCTGCCTCATTTGTTGATGCTTTATTAACTGGAACACAGGAGGAGTCCATGACAGCCGAACTGTTCATCTTGTAGCAGAAACCGCAGTTAGGATCCAACATACATTCATTACAGTAACTGCAAAATGAGAAGAAAGAGTTACAATCATTTTGGCAAAGACAACTGCTTCTCACCCTATACTCTATTCCGTGTGCTTCCCTACATTTTCCATATGACTTAGAGTAAGATTGGGGCCACGTGACTAGTTTTGTCCATGGCAAGAGACGAGTGCCAAGGCAGGGGAGGGCTGGGTGGTCTTTTCCGTTTCCCTCTTCCCTGGCTGCAGTGTACCTGAAAGCCAGGTTGAGATGGGGGGGCTTGGATCCAAGACCCTGGAGGTAGAAGAGCCCCAGTCGACCTTCATCAAATACACTTGTGCTGTCCTAAGCCACCGTGGTTTGCTTGCTACCAAAGCATGATCTGGCCCATCCTGACCGAGCCCTGCCTCATTTCAAGTTGTATGAAAGCATTTACTTCTCTTAATTTTCTCTTTCATGGACCATGCGTTTAAAAAAATTAGAAATAGTTTTTTCCAATATATATACTGAAATAGAAAATCCAAACAATTACACAAAATTATGTCTAAAGAAAATAGTTAAAAAAAACAAAATTTTCTATGCCCCAAATATGGTCATTGTTGACATTATGGCGGTCAGCTACACTTTCAACAAATACACACTGAGTTTCTATCATGTATTTATGCTTAATTTAAAAGAAATAGGTATAGGAAAAAACGCTGACCTTTCTCTAAATTAATTAGATGTACTGGTTGGAGCACAGAGCCATATCAGTTAATCACTGTTTACCCGAAAGCAGTATCCTAACTGCAGGAAAATCCGAAAGAGAGCAGGGTCTTCCAACCTAAGCCTACAGTGTACTTGTGGAATGAGTATCCTCACTGTCACATAGTCATTTGACAATTCTAGAAGATCTTTCATATGGTAGGCACATGCGTGGCACCGGAGACACTAAGATGAGTAAGTCAAAGTCCCTGCTCCTTTGAAGATAAAAAGGAAGGCTAAGAAGCACATATACAAATAAACAATGGCAATGTTATATAAAGTAGGTAAGAACTACCCTGAGGACAGGGGCCTATTCATTTTTCCTTTAAGAGCTAGGAATAATTTCAGAGGTGATACGGGAACTGGATCATAGAAGACATTTACTAGGCAAATGACAGAAGGGCATTTCAGAGAACTGCTTATTTTATAATTAAAGATCAGTCAGCACAGACATATTAAATATCTACTTTGTATAAGTAATTATAATATGGGATGTGGGGGGAGAAACTGGGTAAGACATCAGAAAAAGATATAAAGGACAGTACTTCTGACTCCTCAAAATCAAAATATTTCTTTGATTCATTTAGCTAAATGTGCTAATTGACATTGTGTGAAAATTAGGTTTATTATCATTTCAGCCTCCTCCTGTACATCTTCCTCTGGCAAACAGCCATCTTTATTTTTGACTAAGACTTCAGTCCTGGACCAAAAGCAAGAAAAGAGTCCTTTCAAAACCCACTGAAAGGTCAACGTATTTAGAGAAGTGATTAGGCAATGTAAATATAAATTGTTTACACTTATGATAAGCACAATAAAGAAAACAATTAAAGCATTAGACAGAAATACCCTAAGCTTCTGGCTTTGAGAACCATCCTATGCTTTGGAAAAGAAAGTAATTCCTACAAGTATTTAGTTTTCTTTGTTCATTCTGCCATAAGAGGTCAAATCTAACAACCCTAATTGTCCCAGTTTAACAACCTTAATTGTTTGGGAAAGGGCAACTCCTTTGCAGAGAAACGGCTTTCTACTTTATTTCTCTGAAAATACGTAGTTCATGTAAAACGCCAAAAAGTATAATGATAAAGGCTAACAGTTGGTGGGAACCCACTATCTCTGTATGTCAGACATATATGAGGTGTTACCCATAATGGCTTTACATCTTCTAGTACTCATTCAAGTATCTAACTCTGACCACTACCTCCCCTTCTTCCACCATGCTTATTAAAGACACCCCATGATCATTCATTCAACAAATATAAATATTTATGCCTACTATGTGTCAGGCACTATTCTAGGTACTGGGACACACTGTTGTTAGTTGCCATCAAGTTGATTCTAACTTAGGGCGACTCCATGTGTGCAGAGTAGAGCTGCTTCATAGGTTTTTCAAGGCTATGACTTTTTGGAAGCAGATCGCCAGGCCTGTCTTCTGAGGTGCCTCTGGGTGGGTCTAAGCCACCAACCAGATTTCCTACTCTGGTGGAGCTTATCTGTATATCACGCCTCCTGGTGCCCTCCAGTTAACTGACCCTTCTACGTGCTCCCTGCTCATTAGCTTTTTCCTCTCTCTAGTTCTCTCCTTACCCAGCTTATTGATCACGTCCATCATTTCAATATCCTAAATTTCTCAGCCCCTCTATCTTCCCATCCCACCCAGCTATCGAAAATCCCAGGCCTATGTGAATGTAAGAAGCCCTGCTGGTACAGACAGGCATTCAGCTCCCAACCTAAAGGTTGGCAGTTCGAACCCACCCAGCAGCTCCGTGGGAAAGAGAGCTGGTGATCTGTTTCCATAAAGATTAAAAAAAACCCTATGGGGCAATTCTGCTTTGTCACATAGGTCACTATGAATCGAAATTGACTCGACAGCACCCAACAACAACAATAAATGAACACAACATTTGCCTTTTCCTGTGCCTTCACTGACACAGCCAAGAATCACGCCGTAGGCCAGATCATTAGATCCTCTATAAGTCATAATCACCAGCCTCAAATGGACCTTCAACAAGCCTGAAATTCTTAATAGTTTTCTCTGGTCAATTCTACATAAGACTATTTCAACCACTCAAAACGAGGACTATCTCAGTTCTCTCCACTGTCTTCAAACCTCCAATGCTTCACTTTCCTTTACTCTCACAAATGACCTCAACTTCAGCTTTACAGAGAAAGAAGACAGTAGTTGGGAACTTTGGTATCTTCTGAATAGCAAACATATAAACTCTCCACTCTACTTTTTTTACTCTTCAGTTACAAGGAGAAGCTTTTCTTACCTAAATCCAATTTCTCAATCTGGGCTTGTGTTCTATTCTAATTCCTTGGGCTATCTCAGACCTTTTTAATTAATGCCCCTCTTTCCTTTTCTTACACTTCCAATGTCTTAAGACAGAAGCATAGATTATTGACTTGAGATTGTTCTTTTTTAATATAAATTTTAATGTAATTTACAACTATAAATTTCTAAGCACTGTGGGTTCCCTCCATCTCATAAGTTTTGGTATGTTGTGTCTCCACTTTATCTCAAAGTAGTTTCTAATTTCCCTTTTGATGTCTTCTTTAGCCCACTGGTTATTTTGGAGTGTGTTGTTTAATTTCGACATATTTGTGAATTTCCCCAGGAGCCCTGGTAGTACAGTGGTTAAGCCTCGGCTGCTAACCAAAAGCTGGTGGTTTGAACATCAGCTGCTCTGAGGAAGAAAGAGGAGGCAACCTTGGAAACATTATGGGGCAGTTCTACTTTGTCTTCTAGGGTTGTTATTAGTTGGAATTGACTCAATGGCAATGGATTTGGTTTCAGGTCATTGATTTCTAATTTTACTCCATTGTAATCAGAGAAAACACATCGTATAACTTCAGTCCTCTTAAATTTACTGAATCTTGTTCAATGGCTCAGCACAAGATCTATCCTAGAGAATGTTCCATGCATACTTGAAATGTTCCATGTGTACTGTTGGATGGAGTGTTCTATATCCTTTAGGTTCTAGATGGTTTATAGCTAATATGCTAATCTTTAAATATCTTAACCTTCTGGTTTCTAATAGTCTGTACCTCCACTTAACTTCATCTAAGTCCTGGAAATTGTCATCATTTACATAGAACAGGGGTTAGCAAACTAGAGCCCTTGGGACAAATCTGGCTCAAAACCTATTTTTGTAAATAATTTCACTGGGACACAGTCATGCATATTTGTTTATTTATTTTCCATGGCTACTTTTGTGATACAACAGCATAGATAAACAGTTGCAAAGTAAAAAATCTTTACTATATGGCCCTTTACAGAACAAGTTTGCCAATCCCGATCTAGAACTTATATATAGATCCCATATGCCAATTCCTCACTCCTTTCCCTCAAGCTCCCTCACTCCTTTGACACCTGCTCCTCTACTTCACATAGACCTTCAACAGTTCTTTCTACCTGATCCTTCACTTGCTTCATCACTGTCATGGATTGAATTGTGTCCCCCCAAAATATGTGTTAACTTGGTTAGGCCATCATTCCTAGTATGTGTGGTTGTCCTCCATTTTGTGATTGTAAGTTTATGTCAAAGAGGATTACGGTAGGATTCTAATACCCTTACTAAGGTCACATCTCTGATCCAATGTAAAGGGAGTTTCCCTGGAGTGTGGCCTGCACCATCCTTTATCTTACAATAGATAATAGGGAAGCTAGCAGAGAGTGGGGGACCCTCATAACACCAAGAAACAGCACCGGGACACAGCCTGTCTTTTAAACCTGGGGTTCTTGTGTAGAGAAGCTCCTAGTCCAGGGGAAGATTGATGACAAGAACCTTTCCTCAGAGCTGACAGAGAAAGCCTTCCCCTGGAGTTGACACCCTGAATTTAGACTTCTAGCCTACTAGACTGTGACAGAATAAACTTCTCTTTGTTAAACCATTCACTTGTGGTATTTCTGTTTTTTTTTTTTTTTTTTAGATGAGTAGGACAATGACTTTGCTTCCTCTTCTGGAATCTTCTTGGTAAATCCCTTTACCTGTGCTTACCAGACCTTTAATGTCTGTGTATTTATGTCTTTCTATTATAGCCACCCTATGAACCTTCATGCTTGGCTGTTTCCAACCTGATTTCTTCTGTGCAGTACTGGTGAGGAAATAACACAACCAGGCATATTGACAACACAACACAGTCATAGTATTCAGCCTCACCTGGATCCTCACTGCTGCTAGGAAACTTTTACATGGCCCCAATCAATGACTTTGCATATTCCCACAACTGATATTCCAAAAGCTCCTCTCAAATCCTAACCCTTATTCCCCCTTCAATCTCTTAGAAGAAGGCCTTGCCAACTCTTTCTTCACAGTGAAAACTGAAGGGAATAGGCACAAACTTTCTCAGCTTTAAACTCATACTTGAGCAAACATATCTATAACCATACCTGTCCTCACCTCTTTTCCTCCAGGTGCTGAAAAGAGGTATTTAAAGATCATCTCTCTATCACGGTTTTTAATTGCATTCCCTCTGGTCTTCATCAACACCTTGTCCCATTGGTTACTTTCTTTTCTTTTTACTTTCAAACCTCTTCCAGAATATACTGCCATAGTCTATGTGCAGGCTTACGTCTAAAAAGGATGAAAACTGTCTTTTTACTACCCTACACTGACTTTCTACACCAGCTCACAGTTTTCATTCAATAAAAAGAGGGCAAATGCTAAAATGTGTTCAATTTCCTTACCACCCCAAGGAGCTGGCCACCGTTTGGGAACTGATATTGCTGGCCCTTATCTTGGGCTTCTGGATGAAAGATAAAATTTCTTAAAACTCCCTCATCCTTGACCTGGATTTTCTTCTTCTTCTTTTTTAATCGTCATATGGACTACTTTATGGCAAAATCCTTCCAAATACAACAACATTCCAAATTTCAACTTGACATTTAGACAGTAACTCAAAATTTTTAAATATCTGGGGAATCTGCTAATTGACCTTTTACAGAAACATATATCACAACTGTGGCTTTAACAAATGGCACTAAAAAAATGGAACAACTTCTAGAAGTAGCTTACTAGTTTTTATTCATGATTTGCCCTTTAAAGTTTTCTTGAACATGACCTGATGAATTTGTTAAGTTTTCTAAATATAAAACCTGAGAACTTAAACACATTGGCACATAATGAATGCTCATGAGACTACTTGAAGCACAGATTAAATCATTTTCATGAAAAGCAGATTGGCATGTTAGGTCATTTGAGCCCTTTCATCGTGTGACCTGGGTGGGTTCTAAATTTTGGACTTCTAAATTTCTCCATCCTAAGAGCATATGATCTCTATGAACCCCTCAGTTCCAGGATTCCACATGAGAGAAAAAGAGAGAAATATCACATAATGAAACCCTAAATTCAAATAAACTTTAACTATATACAACATATTAGAAAGCTATGTATCTCACATATATTTAGTCTTACACACTGATTTCAGAGGCAGAAAAATATAGGAGTGCCCTACTTTAAGAAATTCTATGGGGCAGTTCTACTCTGTCCTCTAGGGTCGCTATGAGTCTGAATTGACTCGATGGCACTGAGTTTGGTTTGTTTTTGGTTTTACTTTAAGAAACTTAAAACTTACAAAAGTAATGAATTGACAAGGTATTTACTGGGGATTGCAACCAAAGTCACAAAACAATTTGTGTATAAACTGTTGGATGATGAGCTAATTTGCTCTGTAAACTTTCGCCTAAAGCACAATAAGAACAACAAAGCACCACGATGCTGTAAGACATGTGGAAAGACATGCATTAAAATGACAAAACAAAAAACAAACATTCCACCTTGAGATGAAGCCTACCCTTATCCTGTTTAAACTGAAACTATTGCTGATGCCTTTGCCAATCTCAGTCCCCACATAGTGCTTTTATTTACTGTTTGTTGTTCATTTTATTATTCTTGCAAAAGAATATAAGCTCCATATAGTTGGAAGAAACAAAAAAGGTGTTCACAAAAAGACAGTGCTTTATAAAAGGAATGTCTGAATGAATTAAATAAAATGATATTCTTTCCTACTGATAGAAAATATTTTGAATTTCAAACAAATCAGTGTGTATAAAATTGATGGAGACGTACTCTGCTTTGCTCTGTGCATACCTCTATCATAGGACATACAACATATCTTTACTGACTGCTATATTGGTTTTCTAGGGCTACAGTAACAAAGTACCACAAACTGGGTTGCTTGTTGTCTCACAGTTCCAGAAGCTAGACATCGAACATCAAGGTGTCGACAGGGCCATGCTCTCTCTGCAGGCTCCAGGGGAGGGTCCTTCCTTGCTTAGTATCTTCTGGTGGTTCCCACAGAACCTCAGCTTCCTTAGCTTGTAGATGTATCACTTCAATCTCTGCCTTCATCTTCACAGGATATTCTCCTCTGACTCTTTGTGTCTTTACATGGCCATCTTCCCTCTGTGCGTGTTTCTGTATCCAAATTTCTCTCTTCTTTAAGGGCACCGCTCATATTGAATCAAGGACACACCATAATCCAGAAGGACTCATCTTAACTATTTTCAAATAAGGTCACATTCAGAGGTTCTGGGTGGACATGAATTTTGGGGGGACACTATTCCACCCAAGACAAATGGTTTGCAAATAGACTATGAGGGTTTCAATGGAGAAGACCAGGCTTATCAACTGCATCTGCAGAGCCCAACAGTCTCCACTGTGTTAAGGCTGGGTCCCCAATACATGCTTACTGAATAAATCAAATCATGATAGCTTTATAAATCAAGGCATCACTGAAGTTCATCAACCTGTTTTTGCCCATATATGGAGAACCTTTTTTGTGGAGGTGAGTTAAGGTGAAGATCTCATTAGTCATTTTTAGGATGAAATAAAAAAAAAAGGCTGAACTAATTTTCAAAGGGCACTTTAAGCTGAGCCCTGTATTTAAACTACCAGAGGCTAAAGCTGCCATTTGCAAACACTACAACTAAAATTGAACTGGTCAGTAATTTTGATAACTCACTTTTAGAAAGATATACCAACTAAAAAGGCCAATTTCCTTGAGGTTGATACGGAAAAGCCATAGAAAGAGAGGGCTCTCTTTTTAAATCACAGCTAGAAAAATTCCATAGTAAAAAGACATTAAGATTTTAGGGAAAATTTGTAGTAAGTAGGTGTTCCCAGAATTCACGTTATTGTTCTCTATTGTTGACATTTCACTTTGGAAGACTGTACGATAAACAATGATGCTGCTCTGCGATGGGCTACAACTGCTGGAGAACTGAATGCAGGCCATACTAGAAAACTCTCCTGGGAAATTGGAAAATTAAAGAATACAGACAATGATTATAATTAGAACCAAACAGTTCTTTTCTTGCTAGTTGCAGGGGAGGAAGATTCAACTTTTGAATCTCTGGCATTTCTTTTTAAGAAGGAGAAAAAATAAGTATTCACATATTTAGAACAAAACTGGTCCTAAAACTCTAAAATGCTTCCAATTAAAGTAAAAAAGGGCAGGACAAAAGGCAGCTTAGTGTCTACTGGAGAGAAAAGATGGCCTATTTTCATTTAATCAATTGTTTACACGTTTTACAAGGCACCCAGGGTCTCAACTGAATCTGCCCTCTTCCTTCTCCTAAGAAAATCTTTTTTAAAAATTGATTTGGGTTAATTTAGAACATTTGTAGCTTCCATTCTGTGAAGTCTGATGTGAACCTGGTCCTCTAGAAAATGGTCCATTTGTTTTAAAGTATGTGTCATTAAACCCAATGCGAAGGAACATTAAGAACAACAGTGTTTGGTCTTAAAATGCCTGTCTCTGGTATGCTCTCATTTCAGAAAAACAATGGCAGCAAATGCAGGTGTTGGGATAATCTGTAACCACCGCTCCACTTTCGTTCTCTGCAGGTAACTCTGTTCACTCATTCGTTCCTTATGCATGAATTTAACACCCTATTTTGTGCAATAAATGTGGCTTTCTGTTAACCATCTCCTTCTTTCATTTCTGGTGTCAGCTATTCTAATCCTTTCCTAATCTTTACTACCCCTTTCCTTATTCCAAACTGCCCCACCTTGGTTATCAGGTAAGTTAGAATCTGATTTACCAGAGGAAACTTCCCCTATTGAGTGAACTCCCTACCTTGTTAGTAGCCCCTTTATAGAGGCATAACTAGGGTATGGCAGGTATGGCAGATAGTGCACCAGCCCAGGGCATGTGGTGTCACTGAGCAGTTTCTATTAACCCAGTATGGCCAGCTGCGTATCTATGGAAAATGGAGCCTATGGCAAGCACTGAAATTGCGCCCCTGTCCAAACATCTGACACCCCTCTTTTAGATAACTTTACCGTAGTATCAGCTCAAAAATACAAGGCAAGCTCATTAATCTTTTAATTAACATATTACTATGCTTGAGGAAGAATACTGGGTTGTACCAGGTTAACAGAAACTGCTCAGTGTGCTACGAGCCCAGGGCTGGTGCAGTACTCTGCATATACCACTGCCTCTGAAGGACCAGGTTTCTACATCTGCACTGCCAAGAAAACTCCTGGACACCTGCCTTCTTTCCCTGCCAGAGTGTGGATGTCAAATGACTCCTTCCTCCCACCTGGAATGTGTAAGTAAGGAGCTTACAAGAACAACAAAAAAATCTGGAGGACTTAATGGTTGGAAATTAATTTAAAAAGCTGGCAGCCTACTGGTATTGCTTTCATGAAGCAAGTCATGCTTCAATACTCAATAAAAGCTGCTCTCACTGAGATTGCCCCAGAAAACCCAGTGCTGTAGAGTCAATTCCGACTCATAGTGACCCTATAGGACAGAGTAGAACTGCCCCATTGAGTTTCCATGGAGCGCCTGGCGGATTGCAGTGATCTAATTGTTAACTCTTGGGTTCTTTTCTAACCTAATCTTATTCTTCTGGATGAATATCCCCTCTTTCTGAAAATTTTCTCATCCCTTGTGTTCCTTGAGACTATTCTCCTTATGTTTCTCTCAGACTTCTGAATCTTAGAGTGTTCAATGTTTCTTTTGGTTCTGTTCTTGACAGTCTTCTTTCATTATTCTTCACACTTTTGCTGGGAAACATCAACTTTAACATGACCATTTCTTTCAATGATACACTAAGACTCCATGACCTGTTCTTCCAGACGGTCTCTCTTTCCTAAGCTCCAGCCCCATATTTCCAACCGCTGATTATCTGAATGTTTTATAAGTACCTCATACTCAACACATTTGAAGCTTCATTTTTTAGCTTCCCTGCCAAACCTATTGCTCTTTTCTGTGTCTCTCAAACTAAAACCTGAGTATGATCCTAGACCACTCACACTTAAATAGGCACCAACTCCACCAATTCTATCTCAAAGCATGTATGGCTTCTCTACTCTCTATTCTCATCTTTGTCTTTGATTACAAGACATCTTACCTGAACTCTTCCAATAGTCTTCTAAGGAGCCCTCTTGCTTCTTTCCACTCCATTCTCTACACTACTTTAAGTCTAACCTGATCAAACTCCTCTCCTGTTTAAATCCTGTAATAGCTTTTCATTGCCTATAGGATGAAGACCAACCTCCTTACTATGGCATGATCTAGTCCCTACATCTCTCAGTCTCTTCTTGCTGCTTTTCCGCCAGTGCTGTGGGCTCTAGCTAGTCCAAAGAACCTGTGAGATTCAGTAAATGGTATGCTCTCACGTCTTTGCTCATATGGTTTCCTCTGTCTGGACCATCACTCCTCACCTTCTTCCTTTACATTTGCTTCAAGATGCATATTTGGCATCACCTCCTCTGTGAAACTTCCTGACCCTAACAGGATTAGATGCATCACTATGCTGTCAGAAGACCATAAAAATCTACTATTATTACCACTCGTCCCACTATTTTTATAAAGGTTTGTGATGTGTTTGCCTTCCTTTACTACCCCGTGACTATTTCAGGGCAGAGATTTGTGTCTTGTGCATTTTTTATTCTTAGTGACTCCCATGTTGCCTGTTACATAAGTGCTTAATAAATAACAGCTCAATAGGGTGATAAAGGAATTTCACCTCTATTTATAGCAGATTTGGTAGCTTTCTCCGCAGTCCCAGCAGAGAAGTTACATTTCCTTTCTCGTATCTCAGTACATGAGATATGACTGAGGCCTGACTGAAGTTGAGAACTATTCCCTACAAGTCATGGCTGTCAGATCAAATCCATACATAGCCCTCTGGAAAAGGCTAAATTGGAAATTTAGGGGTCAGCATAGGAATTAATCAATGGCCAGGATATAGTCATATTTCTGATCTCTTTCCCTTTAAAGTTAAGGCTAAGGACCCAATTGATTCCCAAGTTAGAGGCAAAAAAATAATTTACAGTAGTGAGGCCTGCAGGTAAAAAGCCATCACAGGCTCTTGCTCTTCGGCACTATTAAATAGTGTTGGTTGAGGTGTTTTATTTGTTTTGTTTTTTGACATTTCCTGGTACTTTAGGATCTAATTTCTAGTAACTGATTAATATTCTTTTTTGTAAATTCTTGGGTTGGTTCTTCCATTTTATCTCAGGAAAATGCAACAATAAGCTCTCAAGGAGAGGGAGGCAGAAGAAGAAAGCTCTATTTGCCACGCCTGTAAAATATACCATATGGATAAATGTTTTCCTATTACACTTAATCAATCTTTGATCAAATAGTTAAAAACAAAAATCTCAATTCTATCTCTGCAAGTATAAGACATGTATGTCCATCTTATACATAAACTTATGTGTATATATGTAAATAAATGTGTATATAATATTGTTGCTGTCTTGAGCTGCTGAATTGATTCAGACTCATGGTGATCTCATGTGTTACAGAGGAGAAATAGTCCATAGTGTTTTCTTGGCTGTAATCTTCACGAAAGTTGATTACCAGGCCTTTTCTTTGGTGATGCTGCTGGGTGGGTTTGAACCACCAGCCTTTCAATTACTAGCAGAGTGCAAACTATTTGCGCACCCAGGGACCTTGTATAATACATATATTTATATATAACATTTTTAGTCTTGATTAAATTTGGGAGTAAAATCAGGATTTGCAATGCAACTTGGAAATGAACACACAGACACCCAAACATAATTTAGTTAGTTGTGCAACATGCCACCTTTAGAAAAAAAACAAATGAAGAACAGTAATTAATCTTCTCTTGTACAGTAAGCATTACTCATTACCGAACGGACAGGAAGTAAACACTAGAAGTAATATTTAAAAGATTAGAATTTTTAAGTTTGCAAACAGACCAAATAAGTCAATTAGCATTTTTAGATATGAAGAGGTTTTTGGAGGATAAGTTTTTTGATGTGTCGAGTTGATTATGACTCATGGTGACCCTCTGGGTATGACAGAACTGTGCTCCATAAGGTTTTCGATAGCTGATTTTTTGGCTGTAGATCACCAGGTTTTTCTTCCATGGTGCCTCTGGGTAGACTAGAACATCCAACTTTCCAGTTAGCAACTCAGTGTGTTAACGTTTGCATCCCCCAGGGACTCCATGAAAAGCACTGTAGTAAATATTTTATATGTGCTAACTGAATCCTTTATGATAGAGGCTTTATTATCCCCCTCTTTCCAGATGAGGAATCTGAGACTTAGAGAGGTGAGTTGTTAAGTGCTTGGCTGCTAACCAAAGGTTGGCAGTTTGAACCCACCAGTTGCTCCAAGGGAAAAAGATGTGACAGTCTGCTTCTGTAAGGATTTACAGCCTTGGAAACCCTATAGGGCAGTTCTACTCTATACACATGGGGTTGGCATGAGTTGGAATCAACTCTACACAGTGGGTTTAAATTACCTGAGCAAGGTCACCTAACTAATGTGGCAGAATTGGGATTCACATCTAAGTATGCTGACCAAACGCTCAGGTTTTTACCAAAAAAAAAAAAAACAAAAAAAAAGATTAAAGGGAAATAGCCTAAAAATTATAAAGAAAATAGGCAAAAATTAAAAATGGAAAGAAAATAATAACTATGGTTTTTATAACAATGTGTAATATGTGAAGCACTTTCACATACATAGTATCACCTGAAATTTCCAAAAAACTGGTGAAGTAAATGATATCATTTCTATTTTACAGATTAGGAAACACAGAGCTCAGAACGGCTGAGAGACTTGCTCAGGCCTTTAATCCAGGTTCTCTGACTCTAAATCCCATATTTATTCTACTTAGCCTTTGTTGTTGTTGTTAGGTGCTATCGACTCGGTTACAACTCATAGTGACCCTATGCACAACAGAGCCAAACACTGCCTGGGCCTGAGCCATCCTTACAATCACTGTTATGCCTGAGGTCATTGTTGCAGCCACTGTGTCAATCCACCTGGTTGAGGGTCTTCCTCTTTTCCACTGACCCTGTACTCTGCCAAGCATGGTGTCCTTCTCCAGGGACTGATCCCTCTAGACGACATGTCCAAAGTATGTAAGACGCAGTCTCGCCATCCTTGCTTCTAAGGAGCATTCTGGTCGTGCTCCTTCCAAGACAGATTTGTTCGTTCTTTTGGCAGTCCATGGTATATTCAATATTCTTCACCAACATCACAATTCAAAGGCATTAATTCTTCTTCAGTCTTCCTTATTCATTGTCCAGCTTTCACATGCATATGACGTGATTGAAAATACCATGGCTTGGGTCAGGCACCTTAGTCTTCAAGGGGACATCTTTGCTCTTCAACACTTCAGAGAGGTCCTTTGCAGCAGATTTACCCAATGCAATGCGTCTTTTGATTTCTTGACTGCTGCTTCCATGGCTGTTGATTGTGGATCCAAGTAAAATGAAATCCTTGACAACTTCATTTTTTCCTCTGTTTATCATGATGTTGCTCATTGGTCCAGTTGTGAGGATTTTTGTTTTCTTAGGTCTTTGATCTTCATTAGTAAGTGCTTAAAGTCCTCTTCACTTTCAGCAAGCAAGGTTGTGTCATCTGCGTAATGCTGGCTGTTAATGAGTCTTCCTCCAATCCTGATGCCCCGTTCTTCTTCATATGGTCCAGCTTCTCGGATTATTTGTTCAGCATACAGATTAAATAGGTATGGTGAAAGAATACAACCCTGATGCACACCTTTCCTGACTTTAAACCAATCAGTATCCCCTTGTTCTGTCCCAACAGCTGCCTCTTGATCTATGTAAAGGTTCCTCAGGAGCACAATTAAGTGTTCTGGAATTCCTATTCTTCGCAATGTTATCCATAATTTGTTATGATCCACACAGTCGAATGCCTTTGCATAGTCAATAAAACACAGGTAAACATCCTTCTGGCATTCTCTGCTTTCAGCCAGGATCCATCTGACATCAGCAATGATATCCCTGGTTCCATGTCCTCTTCTGAAATTAGCCTGAATTTCTGGCAGTTCCCTGTCGATGTACTGCTGCAGCCGTTTTTGAATGATCTTCAGCAAAATTTTGCTTGCGTGTGGTATTAATGGTATTGTTCTATAATTTCCACATTCAGTTGGATCACCTTTCTTGGGAGTAGGCATAAATGTGGATCTCTTCCAGGGAGTTGGCCAGGAAGCTGTCTTCCATATTTTCTTGGCATAGACGAGTGAGCACCCTCAGCATTGCATCTGTTTGTTGAAACATCTCAATTGATATTCCAACAATTCCTGGACCCTTGTTTCTTGCCAATGCCTTCAGAGCAGCTTGGACTTCTTCCTTCAGTTGAACATTGATTAATTCTTTTTGGTATGACTCTGCATATTCCTTCCATCTTCTTTTGATGCTTCCTGCATCATTTAATATTTTCCCATAGAATCCTTCACTATTGCAACTTGAATTTTTTCTTCTGTTCTTTCAGCTTGAGAAACGCCGAGCGTGTTCTTCCCTTTTGGTTTTCCATCTCCAGCTTTTTGCACGTGTCATTATAGTACTTCACTTTGTCTTCTCGAGTCACCCTTTGAAATCTTCTGTTCAGTTCTTTTACTTCATCAATTGTTCCTTCTGCTTTAGCTGCTTGATGTTTGAGAGCAAGTTTCAGAGTCTCCTCTGACATCCACCTTGATCTTTTCTTTCTTTCCTGTCTTTTCAATGACCTTTTGCTTTCTTCATGGATGATGTCCTTGATGTCACTGCACAACTCGTCTGGTCTTCGGTCACTTGTGTTCGATGTGCCAAATCTATTCTTGAAATGGTCTCTAAATACTCAAGGTCATATTTTGGCTCTCGGGGACCTGCTCTGATTTTCTTCAGTTTCAGCTTGAAATTGCATATGAGCAATTGATGGTCTGTTCCACAGTTGGCCCCTGGCCTTGTCCTGACTAATGCTATTAAGCTTTTCCATCGTCTCTTTCCACAGATGTAGTCAATTTGATTTCTGTGTGTCCCATCTGGTGAGGTCCATGTGTATATGTCACCGTTTATGTCGGTGAAAGAAGGTATTTGCAGTGAAGAAGTCACTGGTCTTGCAAAATTCTATCTTTTGATCTCCAGCATTGTTTCTATCACCAAGGCCGTATTTTCCAACTACTGATCCTTCTTCTTTGTTTCCAACTTTTGCATTCCAATCACCAGTAATTATCAATGCATCTTGATTGCATGTTCGATCAATTTCAGACTGCAGCAGCTGCTAAAAATCTTCTATTTCTTTATCTTTGGCCCTAGTGGTCGGTGCGTAAATTTGCATAATAGTCCTATTAACTGGTCTTCCTTGTATGCTATGGATATTATCCTATCACTGATGGCATTGTACTTCAGGACAGATCTTGAAACGTTCTTTTTGACAATGAATGCAACACCATTCCTCTTCAAGCTGTCATTCCCAGCGTAGTAGACTATATGATTGTCTGATTCAAAATGGCCAATACCAGTCCATTTCAGCTCACTAACGCCTAGGATATCGATGTTTCTGCGTTCCATTCATTTTTGATGATTACCAATTTTCCTAGATTCATACTTCATACATTCCAGGTTCTAATTATTAATGGATGTTTGCAGCTGTTTCTTCTCATTTTGAGTCATGCCACATCAGCAAATGAAAGTCCCAAAAGCTTTACTCCACCCATGTCATTAAGGTCGACTCTACTTTGAGGAGGCAGCTATTCCCCAGTCATCTTTTGAGTGCTTTCCAACCTGGGGGGCTCATCTTCCAGTACTATATCAGACAATGTTCCGCTGCTATACATAAGGTTTTCACTGGCTGATACTTTTCAGAAGTAGACTGCTGGGTCCTTCTTCCTAGTCTGTCTTAGTCTGGAAGCTCAGCTGAAACCTGTCCTCCAGGGGTGACCCTGCTGGTATCTGAATATCAGTGGCATAGCTTCCAGAATCAAAGCAACACGCAAGCTCCCACAGTACGACAAACTGAAAGACACATGGGGGACTTAGCCTTTTTTTTTTTTTAATTTCTGTATTAAAGGCTTAACTTAGCCTTTAATCTACTGAAATTTTAAAAAATAATAATTTTTTGTCATTGTTGAGAATATACACAGCAAAAACATACACCAATTCCACTTTCTACATGTACAATCAGTGACATTGATTACATTCTACCAGTTGTTCAACGATTCCTGAGTTATTCCTCCCGCATTAATATAAACTCACTGCCCTCTGAGGTTCCTATCTGAACATCTGAGCTGCTGTTGTCAGTTTGATCCCATATATCTTAATAGAGCATAATGCTCAAGGCAGACATTCTTCACTACTTAATCTACTGAAAATTAGTTATGTCTTTGTGGCTAGGATTTTGTTTTTGTTGTTGTTACATTAGCAATGCCTAGCCTAGCCTGAAAGGAAGCGCTGGTGGTGCATCAGTTAAGCACTTGCTGCTAACCAAAAAGTTGGTGGTTCAAACATACACAGGAGCTCCACAGGAGAAAGACCTGGCGATTTGCTCCCGTAAAGGTTACAGCCTAGTAAACCCTGTGGGGCAGTTCTACTCTCTCATATGGGGTTGACTATGAGTCAGAATTGACTACACTATACCTAACGACAACCAGCAACCTAACCTGACTGCTATAACAGCTGAACCTAGTGTGCAGCACTGTGATCATGAGCTGCAGTGTACAGTGCTAGCACATGTGTTAAAAAAAATTATCAGCACACTGTTTTTTCTAATCAAAGAATTACAAACCAATCACTGTCTTTACATGTAAGGTCACATGTACCAAAAAGAATATATATAATAAAAGAAAAATAATATCTATAATAAAAGAATTATATATATATACACACACACACATACGTACATGTACATATATACACACACCATGGAAACCTTGGTGGCATAGTGGTAAAGTGCTGTGGCTGCTAATCAAAGGGTTGGCAGTTTGAATCTACTAGGTGCTCCTTGGAAACCCTATGGGGCAGTTCTACTCTGTTCTATAGGGTCACCATGAGTCAAAATCGACTCGGCGGCAAGCTTTTTTTTTTGGATATATTTATAAACACACACACACACACACACACACACACACACACACAGAGTTTTGTTTGGGTCTCATCATCGCCACTTGAAAACTCTCTTATACCAGCCTTACTTTAAGTCTGTCTGACTATATTTGTATAAACATTGATGTGTCTCTAAAAAGCTCTACAACATACACTCCTCCTCCAACGTGTAGGTAACTAGTTACATTACCTGGCAGAAGTTAATTTCTGTAGAGTGTGTCTAATGCTAGCTCATCTATTTATTGATAACTTTTTGATATTTCAAGGCATAGGGTAGGTAGAGGGTCCTTGGCTAATCTCATAGTTGAGGATCAAAGAGACAACTAACAAGTCAAAGTTTAAGTTAAGCACTATATCAAGGGACACTTTCTTGAGTAGCATTGCACCATTTTAAAAATTACTTCTTATAGTGAGCTGCTCATAAATATCTTTCCATATATAGAAACCATAACCATGTATTCTGTCCTTACAGTAGGAACTTTTCAGAATTAAAAAACAAAGTTTAAAATAATTCAGAGTGTCCTTTTCAGAAGGGATAACATTTATCTGTTTAAATATATAAAAATAATGAAGTAATAAAAAAAAACCGATGTATCTGTGACTGAAATATTTTGTATTCAGTGGACCGGTAGATTCAAACTGCTGACCTTTTAGTTAGCTGCCATAGCTCTTAACCACTATGCCACCAGGGTTTCCCAGTGAAGACTAAATTCATGTAAACATACTTGGATCCTCAGTCATGAACCAAGCTTTCAGCGTTACCTCAAGTGTACTGAGACAGATAAATGAGGTATAAACTCAGTTTTGGGAAAGACCCTTTAATGGATTTTGGAAATTATATTTTTCCATTTGAGAGGCTAAAATGAAGGAAGAGAAATACTTAGATAAGGTGAAATTTACTCATTTTCATAAGCAGTTCATTTTTGCTTGAAATGTTATTGGAATTCTGTCTTCATCAAAACATGCTTTATAAATACTCCTCGTCAGACCAATTAAACTTAAAAGACTATGCCAGTTCACAATATGGACTAACGTAAAAAAAAAAAAAACGTAAAGGCATATTTTTAAAATGAGAAAGGAAAACTAAACCAACACACTTGATAAGTAGTTAAAAATGATTTCCAGATTTATAAATTTGGAAATAGGAATCAACTTTTTATTCTGAAGCAATTTTTACTCCTTGGAGCACTGCACAATTGAAATGTGAATATCTAGTATCTACATTCTTTGTGAGTGGGCAGCTGCATTGAATTCTTGTATTTTTTTATGTCAACACAAAAACTGGCTGATTTAAAGTAAGCGTTCCGTATTTTTTATTGATATGTGTGAACACTTACCAAAATTGCCCCTTTCTTGTCTCCTTACTCTCACAGATGCATTGTGCGTAACTTTATTTCTTCACATTTCTTTCAGCTGTTCCTTCTATTTGAAGACCTTCCTTTCTCTCCCACCTATGCTGTGTAAGGCCCAGCTCACACCTTGCCCTAAGAAAGTTTTCTCTAGCTATACACATGAACAAGGCTTAATCATTTCCTCTTTTTATTTAGTGAGACATTCATTATCTGCATATCTCATCTTGGATATTTAATCACACACCGAGATCAATTTTTATTCACTTGTTTGTTTTGATAATTGATGCTTATATATTTAAATATTAACCAAGCATCTTCCTATAAACCAAGAAAGTTACCTCGGTGACAAAATCTGCTTTACATTTTTTATGAAACCCATAACAATTGGTAATATGCTTATCACATCTTGAGTGCTTCCTGCAGAGATGATAAAATCAAAAGGAATTAATACAGTTTTGCTTATCCTACTTTACTCAGCAATTTTTCCATGATTGCTTGCAAGGATTTCTGATTTTCATAGGAAATTATATGTTTGAATGTGAAGGACAAAGTGAGTTTTGCTTGGAGAATGGAGAGAAATAATATGCTCCTGTGACCCAAGAATGATGTATGATTTGGAAGCTGTGTTGTGAGATGGAGAGGAAATGAGGTAGCCCGGAAGTCATGCCCTGGGTATTATCATATCCTCTGATACCAGCACTCTATTTAGTGTAATCATGTGCTCTTACAACTAGACCCCATGGCACTGACGTGATTTCATGAAATTAAAAGTATTCAGATTGGATGAAGTCAGTAGGAATCAGTAAAGTACTGTCAGGGGTGGGTCAAAATACCAATGTCAGTACACCTGTGATTTTTCTCTTTACCTACAGAAAATATTCAGCTTCATATGCATAACTAGAGAAAGATGCTTAAAAAAAGAATGGCTTTCATAGTCCTCATCTTCTCATTTGAGTGTATGAATGCAGTCTGTTTTGCCGAAAGGGTATTACTTTGTAAGTGCATCTTACCTGTATTTGCTTTTTGCCTTAAATTACTTTTTCCATGTTCATCTACGTGTGTAACAAAGGTCTTAAAAACCAAACAACAACAACTACAAAAAGCCAATTCTGTTTAGACCAGATGCTCATATTCAAAACCATGTGGATAAGATCACTCTGCTCTTAATAAAGCCAAGGTGGTGAATCCTTCAAACTACTTTTGGGATAGATTTCACATTACCTTAGGCATTTACTTTATCAAGGATGTTCTATGATGACCCTTAACACGTCAGAAAAGTAATTTCTGAACTGAATAAACAGAGGCAAATAAAAATAAATGAGCAAAATAATAATAATAAATCTCTTTGAGTCCCAAATAGGCTACAAGTCACAAGAAAGACTTCTCATAAAACCAATCTCGATTTCACTGATTGGTGAAAATATGTTAACAAAGGTATTTTTAGACCTACTAGCTTTGGATCACAAGGAATTTTTGTCCACTACCCAAAGGGTATGGGACGCCCTGCCCTGGGGCTAGCAGCCCACTGCTTAATTGGTAAATTTTAGAATGAAAGAATGTAGCGGTGAAGAGCTAGGTTTAAAGCTCAGCTCTACAGTCTGGTAAGCCATATGACCTTCTAAAAGTCACAACTTTTCTAAGTCTCAGTGTCATTGGTAAAACGGGGAAAATAATATCATGTGCCTCAGTCTTGCTGAAGGATAAAAAAGATAATCCATATAAAGCTCCTAGCACAATGGTAAGTACATAGTAAATGACAGCTGCCATAACTATTCCTTTTGAACAGCTCAGCAAATCACTCATTTTGAGCAAATATGATGAAGGGCAACTATTTCACTGGCTTTAAAGGTCAAGGATATAGAACAAATGAAAGATTTTAATGATACTTTCTCTCCTGCAAAGCTAAAAGTAAAATAACTTAAGAGGGACACCTTTCCTTCTACCTGCAATGCTGACCTTAGACTTCCAAACTTTATTTAAAAAAAACTACACCATGAACTTCAGTAAAGCTCTATTTGGTGAAATGACTCATCCTTCCTTCTAACAGAACCACTCAAAAATGTCCCATAAAGTTACCAGCTTGCCTAACTCTACTGTTGTGACAAAGGCTATCAATGGTCTACTCCTAGATCCCTTCTTTCCTTCCTCTTTTGTAAAATAATCTGATTTTTAACTGGGTACACTGTGGTCCACCCCCACAACTGCTGAATAAATAACACACTTTCCATTCTCTGTTACAACTTGACATGGCCATGGGACTAATTCTGGCCATTGAGAAGTACTGTGAGGAATCTCAGGAAGACTTGAACGGGAACTGATTTGGCTGGGGAGGGCCGCTCCTTCCACCTTTTTTCCTTTTTCTGGTCTGTATCACACACATGATAGGTGGATCTTCTTCTCAAGTAACTTGAGGTCACTTGTCTTGAGCTCCCTACCTTTGAATTTATTTTACATGAGAGGAATAAATTTCTATCTTGCTTAAGCTTCTGCTATTTTGGATTCTTCTGTTATATACACTCAAATATAATTCCTAACTGATAACAAAAGTATTTTTTTCCCAAATGCTTAAAAAATATTTTTGCTTATTTCAAAATACACCCTGCAATATCATCAGTTTCTACTCAAGTCCAACATCTCTCTAAAGATACCAGGCTTAAGTGTGGGTTCACACTGTAAATAAAAGTCTTTCTAATATATTGTCTACTCCTGATCAGAGGTTACAGCTCATGCTTTGTTTCCTTAGCAGCCAGCACAATACCTGGTACATGGTTAGTACACAGTAATGTGAACGAAAACAAAGAATGAAAAGTGGGAAAGAGTTCCTAATAGTGTCTGTGTGCACATATGATTGCAAATCCACAATGCTGATCCTCCCTAGTGACTCAGACAATGCTTGGTAGGGAACAGGGTATTTAATTAGCACTCTGGTTCCTTCCAGCTACTAAAGCCTTAAAGAGTTAATGCTTCATGCCATTAATCTTACCCATCCAGGAGTGGCTGAGCCTCCAGGGCTGGGCACCTGCCTCTTATTTGTGAGATTCAAGCCCGGTAATGCTGAGAACAATGACTGGTCTAGCTTGTCAAGTTTATTTTGCTTTGTGATTCTGTTTCTTGAGGTGCTCATGACTGTATCTATCTTACCTTGACGCCTCTCTGATTGAGATGGTAAATTGTTCCTCTGTGACTCTTCCTTATAGGGTAACTGAGTGGTTAAGATTCTTTTTTTTTAGTGCTACAATTTCTTTTGCTCCAATTTCTCTCTGACAGGATAATTATCAAGTTTGCCTCTCTTGAACTCACCTAGATTCATTTTTATTTCAGTTTCATTTATGTGTAAATTTCTTGGCTTTTTCTGGTATTTGTTCAATTTGTTGCTTTTGTCTTTTTAACACTTTAATCTTCAAAGATTTTGTAGATCCAAAGTTACTTTCAGAAGTATATGCTTATTCCCTCACTTTTTTCCTGCTTAGGTTTCAAGGTTCTGTTCAAATTTTTCTCTTTCATATTCCTTCAGAAGGGTATTACTTCTTTCTTCTGTTTTTATTATTAATATATGTTATTTTACTTTAATCTTGCAGTTGAAAATCTTTTGAAACTTGCATCTTTCCATATTTTATTTGAAAATTCAAGTTGAGTTTACTTTAGAACAAAATGGACAAGTGCTGAAAGTCAAACGCAAGAATCCAATCAGATGGAAATAAAGCATTATCAGTGTATATCTAGGCTCAAAGAAAATCTACAGGGCACTGCAAGGGGCTTGTTTGAAAACTCTTAATTAGGAGACGTATGCTTGAGATTGGGAGAAAAATTCCCTATTGAATTTCCAAACTATTTCATGTAATTATGGAAGTTACAAACTAAGGAAAACATATAAATCAACATGAGAGTCATGTGCACATACGGTTATTATGTGTCAATACTTTATTAAATCAGTAAACATGTACTTATATACATGACGTTAGTTGTTAGGATGATAGCAGAGCAGGAAAAAAAAATAAATGAGGAGAGAAGACATAATTCTTGCTTTCAAGTTACAAATTTCCTTTTTGGTATGACACATCATTGATATGGAATAGCTAATCAAAATTAACAAATAATGTTACAAGTCATTCCAGTAACTAAGACCTGACAACATCCTGTCCCTTCACTTTATGTCTTAATTTAGATTCTTAGACGCTTTCATCCATCTCACTCTGTTGCGAGGGAGTTCTTTGGGAAATACAAATCTAATAATGCTATTCTTCTTAATAACCCTTTGCCGTTTAGTTGATTCCAACTCATTGCGATCCTATAGGACAGAGTAGAACTGCCCCATAGCGTTTCCAGGGAGTGGCTGGTGGATTCAAACAATCGATCTCTCGGTTAGCAGCCCAACTCTTAACCACTCCATCACCAGGGCTCCGTTCTTCTCACATGATTTTTAGGACAGAGTTTTTTAGGACAAAATTCATAGTTCTTATTACAGGTACATATGTCAGTAGAATTTAATGTTTACTTATTACTGGTACATATGACAGTAGAATTAAATGTTTATGTAAACAGTAATCAATTAAAATAAAGATTCCATTTACTTCCAAATGGATGAATTAGAAAATACTAAGTTCTCTCTATAAAAAAATTATAATTTTATTCCTGAATTAATAAGACTAATCAGCATGGATTTATAACAAAAAATATATCAGACTTAAGGGAAAGCAAACAAAAGAAAGGAGAATAAGAAGTTTAAAAAATTGAATTCTAATCTCAGCTGGGCTACTGGCAATGATTTTGTTTACAACATTAGTAACTGTAAAAGTAAGCAGTGCATATTTTGGAGTATGGAGGTTAGAGATTTTATTGATCCACTTTCAAGTTGACTCTAATGTATGCCACCATTCCAAAAAACACTGTTCTAGGGTGAAAATACCACATGAATGACATGATCATCAATACTATATGCCAAGAAGTAACAAGCTTGGAGTACAGATGCCCATGGGGAAAAATGACAATTACTCTAAGCTGTATCAAGCGGAAGGCAGTAGAGTGAAGGATGAATGGTATCATCAGCTACCTAGTAATGCAGAATATTTAAGACAGGCTGAGCTTTGCGTCACTGATTACTGTAAATTAAACGACTTCTACACAGTTTAAAAATGTGTTTTCAAAGCTTACCTTCCCAAAATGACAAAATCATCAATTTCACTGTGTCAAGAACCAAAAGGAATGGTATTAACTCCCTTTGTACTGAAATACAGATTATAGGCAATTGTGTTCAAGCATCTTTCTTTTCTACAAACTGAAACCTCCCAGAGGATGGGGAGGACGTATTATTTACCTTTTTATCCCCTGCCATCCCAAATTAATGCAATGTTAGTAAATGTTACATAATCCATCTTCAATTACAGGGGAAGCATGTTTAGAAAGTACTGCAGCACAGGTTTGTGTGAATGTGGGTAAGGTAAGATGCACAAGATGGTCACTAATTATCTAATACTATTTGTTAATAAGTGAACAAAAAAGCTAGCTTGGTAAAGAATAGTGTTTTGATCTGACATGTAGTCATATAAATTAGTGTTTTCATGGGAAATAACCAAGCTCTTAGGGGTGAAATAAAAGTGAATCAGTCTCTGATAACATTCTGGGAGATCTTTGGTCAAATTTCCCTTTATGGACCTAAAGCCTTCCTAATATCACAGAAATTGTGACTATATTCAATAGTTTCTGAGAAAATCAGATTAAAATCCACATGCACTTTACACAGCACAACAAATAGATATGAAATGCTTATAAGATTCCAGTGAAAAATTTGTGGCAAAAATTATTGGTTTGTTCCATGTTTTATTTTATTGTTAGAGAATAAAGGGGACTTGTCCACTGAATGGGATCCTGATGGCAAAGTGGTTTAAGAGATCGGCTGCTAACCAAAGGTCAGCAATTAGAATTCCCCAGCTGCTCCTTGGGAACTCTATGGAACAGTTCTACTCTGTCCTATAGGGTCTACCCTACAGGGTCACTGTGAGTTGGAATCAGCTTGATGGCAACAGGTTTTTTAAACTTTATCTCAAGTGGGTATGTGAATATTAGTCAACAGATACATATTTTCTTCCTCTGTACTTTCATTAATACGAACCTCAAGGCATATTAGCCTGCACCATCAGGGCAAAAAAAAAATGAAAACAACAAAAACAAAAATCTAAATAGGTTATAATTAAACTAGGATGCTAAATTTGAATTCGTAATATAATACTATATTCACTGTCAGTATTCTGAGAATTATTGAAAACACAGTCAAATTGCCACTAAGATGCCAAATACTGGGGGAGAAAAAAGGGTTTTTTGTACATTTTCAAGGATGCATAATAATCTCATGATTGAATCCAAACAGTACTGCCTGTCGTTGATGTCCATTAAATCATACGAGGTTGGCAAAAAGAAAAAACAGTGTGGTGAATGCAAAATTATATTTATTGTAAATTAATTTTGAAGAGACCTAATTAGCTGGGAGCATACTGTTTCTCAAAACTAGTGTCACCACCTTAAGGAGGGCTGTGGATAAAGCAACAACTGGAGGTTTTGAAACTTCATCTGGAGAGGAAAACATGAAAATATTACTTTATAGAAAAGCAACTGCATTTGGTTACATTTGTAGCTCTTGGCTTAATGTTGTTTAAAAAGAAAAAAAAAAAGGAAGAAAGTAGGCTGGCAGTTGGAAAAAAAAATAGGAAAGTTATGGTAGTGGTTCTTAATGGAGGGTGTATCGGACTACCTGGGGAGTGTTTCTAAACTACAATTCACTGTTCTGGTGAGGCAATCTGTGTGAAGGAGGGATAGGTAGCTTTAAATACCTCCTCAGATGATTCTGATAAGACTCTCAATTGAGAAATTTTGAAACGAAAACACGGTAAGTTAGAGGCTCAGTCCCTTCTGTCAGTTCCCGCTCTAAAAGGGACTAGAATATAGTAATAACTGTATTTAGGAGGTAACCTCTTGGGATTTAGAAATAAACAGGAAAAGGGCATCATTAAATTAGTAAGATTGCATAATTGCTCAAGCCATTTTAACTGACAAGCTGTCTCCCTGGTCCAAGACAGGAAGAGTGATGTCTGAAAGGAATAGAAGGGAAAGCTCAATGATTTCATATTAACTAAAAGCCCTGAAGAACTGTGTGAACTAAGAAGCTGGCCCTTACGGAGTCTATCCACTGTCATCAAGTTGATTTCCACTCATAGTGACCCTATAAGACATGGCAGTACTGCTCCATAGGGTTTCCAAAGCTGTTAATACTTACGGAAGCAGACTGCCACATCTCTCTCCCGCAAAGCAGCTGGTGGGTTCAAACCTTGGACCTTTTGGTTAACAGCCAAGCACTTAACCACTGCACCACCAGGACTCCTTCCTTATGGAGACAAGATAAGAGAATTCTAAAGAACAGCAGTTAGTCAGTTTGCCCTGGGAAAGAAATGTGACTTCTTTGGATCTCAGTTTCCTCAAATGTGAAATAAGAGGTTTGAATTACATTAAAGGTCCCTTTCAGTATGAATCGTCTGTGATTCTATGCTGGGCAAAAAGCATGGGGAATAGGAAGTGCTGTCCATTTGATTAGTGAACTACTGGTGGAATTACAAAGATATCTAGAGTCTTAATAAAGATCACCGTTATGAACCCAATGTCACTCACGTCTATGGATTTATCACGTATGGATGATAATTATCCACCTCGTAACTCTCAACTACTGGCCACTATTGCCAAATACCCACTCAATACCCTTACTTAAGATGTCTCACGGACACCTAAGATGCAACATAACCAAAATGGGCCCACGAGCTTTCCTCACCCAATTACCTCATCTCGTTTCAATGATTCCATCATTTATTTTATACCACTTACTCATACAGAAATTTGGAATCATTCAAATACTCTGTCCTCTCATGCCCATAACTAATCTACTTATTTGTATTCACTGTTGATTTTTCTCTCCTAAATATATCAAGAATTTGTCTACTTTTTTATTGCCAGCATCACCACCATAGCCAGGCAACTATCATCTCTTTCACGCATTGGGCAAACCTGCTGCAAAAGACCTCTTTAAAGTGTTGAAAAGCAAAGATGTCACCTTGAAGACTAAGGTGTGCCTGACCCAAGCCATGGTATTTTCAATTGTATCATATGCATGAGAAAGCTGGACAAAGAATAAAGAAGACTGATGAAGAACTGATGCCTTTGAACTGTGGTACCGGCAAAGAATATTGAATATCCCACGGACTGCCAAAAGAACAAACAAATCTGTCCTGGAGGAAGTACAACCAGAATGTTCCTTAAAAGCAAGGATGGCGAGACTGCATCTTACATACTTTGGACACATTGTCAGGAGAGATCAGTCCCTGGAGAAGGGCATCATGCTTGGTCAACGAAAAAGGGAAAGGCCCTCAACGAGATGGACTAACAGAGAGGCTGCAACAACGGGCTCAAGCATAACAACGATTGTGGGCATGGTGCAGGACCAGGCAGTGTTTCGTTCTGTTGTGCATAGCATCACTATGATTCGGAACTGACTCGACAGCACCCAACAACAACAACAATCTTTATGGAAGCAGACTGCCACATCTTTCTCCCGGGAGCAGCTGGTGGGTTCCAAATGCCAACCTTTTGGTTAGCAGCCGTGCTTTAACCACTGTGCCAGCAGGGCTTCTACTAAGACAAAAGAGGAGCTATAATGGTTCTTTTTCCAAAGGCATGCAGATATCACAATTTGTGACTGTGGAGGTGTGACAATATACACCTTCCTCATCATTGTAATGAGAAGCCACCATTAATTCAAATTCAAAAAGATGCTCCAGCATCCAGCTTTAGTGTATTGATGTAATACTTCAATTTCATATAGAAGTATCCAACTTTTTAAATCATTTGCTGAATGAGTTGAGACTTGTATCAGAGTCTAGTAGAGGCTGAGGATTACTACCTTTCCTTTGAAAAATTAAAGCTAGGCTTTATTCTATCTACCTGTTTTAAAGGGGTTGTTAGTCTTTTCAACCAAAATGATGTCAAAATCTTTGAAACTCTTCTGCAAAATATATTAATAAACCTGTTTAATCATTTATTAACTCATTTATGCATTCTTCAGTCCATCTATCGATTCATCCACTTATCACATAGCGTGTACATTAGGCTCAGTGTGCTCTTATGCCTATAGCTGGCCACGAGAACACATTTCTCTCTTCCAGCACTCTTCACACTTTCTAATTCTCTGGAAGAGCCCTAGTAGTGAGGGAGACTTTCTTATCTTCTTAAGTGAATGAGAGGATACCTGCAGAACTCAGGTAAGATTGTTAGAAACTCCAGATGATAATCAACTGTATCAGGCATATGAATCTTGGAAACATTTAATATCTGATTAAGGTTATTTATTTTACCTGTAATACAGACATCATCAAATCATATATGATTTAAAAAATAGTTTGACAGTATTCCTGCTTAGATTCTGTATAAATACCTAATTTTAATTTCCAGAGAAACATCACGAACACTGTGTCTACAGCTTACTTTTCCTTAAAAACCTTCACTGTCATGTCTGCACATGCTGTTCTTCTTCTTCCCTTACCCCATAAGGCTGGGTACCCGGTATGCTTCTATACATCTCAAATTTTAGAAAAAAGCAAACAGAAAAGTGACCAGAGTTAAGTACAGAAAGAGGAACATAATGAAATCTCACCTGTATCTCGTGCAAGTAGTGTTTTGACCTGAAGGAGAAACTGGTTTAAAAGTGATGAGTGGAGAAACTTGGGCTGACAGCAGAAATCCCAAAGCAAGAATAATGAGTGCAACGGTAGTACCTTAAAAGAAGAGGAAAAAAAAAAAAAAAAAGGTTTACATCAGAAAATAGGGTAGTTGACCATATTCTTCCAAAGCACACTATGTTT